>NC_132839.1:66909807-67586157 GCF_048164855.1 Canis lupus baileyi | reverse complement strand
CAGTTTGGCTACTGTGGACATTGCTGCTACAAACGTTGGGGTGCGGGTGTCCTGGCGTTTCACTGCATCTGTATCTTTGGGGTAAATCCCCAGTATTGCAATTGCTGGGTCGTAGGGTAGATCTATTTTTAACTCTTTGAGGAAACTCCACACAGTTTTTCTCTTCTTTTTTCTTTTTTTCCTTCTTCTTTGGGATTTTATTTTTTACTACTTTGTTTTAAAATCTGTTTTTCACTTTAGTGGTCCTTTTGCTTTATTCTGTTCTGATCTTTGTTTTCATTTCTGGTCTCTGACCTCATCAGAATGATCTACAGTGAAATTTACTTAGGTTGTGGTTGATATTCTTGACTCAGCCCACTCATATAGCCACTCTGCACTGAGCAAAATGACTAGAAGAAGAACTCACTGGGCTGCCTGATTTTGAATTTGGAAGACTCCACTTTCTTGTGACTTTAACCTGGTCATTTAACCCCTAGTGCTTTTGCTTCCTTTGTGAAAGAGACATGATAAGAAGGGCTGTCTCAGTGGTATTGTGAAGACTAAATATATTTAAATATATCAAGTGTTAGAATATGGTATAGTAAATACCAAATAAGCATTTGCTTTTACAAGGCAATGTTAGCACACACATCTTTTGCATTGTTAAAGCAAATGGGATCTTAGTAAGGAAATGATCCAGCCTCCATTTTCAGAGATAGAGAAATGGAGTTTCAGAGAAAGGATGCGACTTGCCCAAAGCATAGAGCAAGTTATGAGCAAGGCTGGGGCCAGGATGCAAATTCTCAAACCCAGGGCTAGAATTATGTACAAAAGTGTGTGGTATTGGAATTCCTGCCTGGCTTTTAGCTAAGAAGTTAGAAACAAGGCCACTTAGAGCAGCCCAGGTAGCCCCAGGCAGTATGGGTGAGAGCAGTGTGTACCAGCACTTCTCTGCCTTGCCAGCACTTGGGCAGCATGCCACACCCATAGACTGATCTCATCTTCCCACCAGCCTGCCCGGCATCCCTGTTAGACAGATGAGGACATTGAGGCCCAAGAGAGTTACATAAGTAGCCAAAATGTACACTATGCAACAGTGGAGCTGGCATCTCAAGCAAAGATCAGTCTAACTTTGAAAGGCTACACCCTTGCAAGGCTGCCCCTCCTAGAAAAGGCTCTGTTCCACATCCTGCCTGCACTTCCCTTTTCTCCCTCACTCCCTCAGACCTCCTCAATGTTTGCTATTGTGGCCTCCTCTTCATGCGAAGAAGGATCATAAACTTATTCTCACTAAGGTGGCAATACCTGATGAACATTTCAAGTGTTACTTCTTCCCCTTGCCACATCAGCGCCCCCAATACATTTATCACATTAAGGTCGTGTGCCATTGAATACACCAGTCAGAATACTGGTGGTTGGTTCATTTGTGCCAAGGGCTATAAAAAACAGAGGCAAACTTGGGCTATTGTTATAACCTACGTGGCTGCAAGTGAGGCCAGCCAAGCAGAATCATGGTCCCATTTCACCGATGACAAACTTAAGCCCAGGGAGATGAATCCAGAGACCACTCGAGTGGTCGAGGCACTCTTCAAGTACATTAATGAAATCCTGGGCATTCCTTCTATTCTAGTGCTCTCTCTGTGTATTAGAAAAATCAAGAGCTCCTCCTTTGCCTGGAAATCTTGGGTTAGTCGCAGGAAGGAAGCTGGATTTGACCAGAACATGTTCAAAATGCTCATAAATTGGTTTTTCCTTCACTTAAGACTTTCATGAAATAGAAGGTCTATCAATCATATCAAAGCCCCTGAGCTACCCTCCAAGAAAGTGCCAGGACTCACTGTCTACTGACAGATAATGAACCTACTTCTCAGCCATGGAAGCCACTTGCACATCTGATCATCATGATTAATGTGGGACAGGAGACTGGCACAGCAATGTCATTCAAAGGTAACTTTTCCCCCTTTCCTTCTCTGTCCACAGAGCTATATAATTTCTGTAGAATTTAGAGCTGAGGGGATGCTCTAAACAAATGCTCTTTTTACACATGAGGAAGGCAATAATAAGAAAATTCAAGGGGGCAGGTGTGTAGATGATAAAGACATACCCATTCAGTAGCAGAAGGATCTTCCAAACAGGCACCAATTTGTTACTCAGTGAAATGGAGGATTTCAGGAGGGAGTGCAGTCTTAAAACAATGGCTAAGCACTGTGTCAGGTGGGATCCAAGGGGACCCCCGTGTCTAGCTAGGGGATTGCCTCATGATTAGTAAGGTGGTTTCACATGCACTGCGTTAGTAGGTGAGATTTCACTCTCAGGTTAAAGTGGGTATTATAGTTCCCATTTACAGATTAGAAAAAAGGTTCAGAGGACCAAAGGCACTTCTACTTGTCTTAATCTGGTAGCAAAAGGCATTTGGACTGCTTGTTTGCTCCTGGCCCTGCCCTCTGCCCTTGGTGGACCTGCCTTCTCACCTACTAGCTATCTGGTGCTTGAATGCCACTCCAGACCTATGCAAGCACTGTCCTCTTTGTTTAGCTGCAACTTTGTTCTCCGTGTGTGTGTGTGTGTGTGTGTGTGTGTGAGAGAGAGAGAGAGAGAGAGAGAGAGAGAGAGAGAAGTGAGAGAGAGGGTGAGTATATGCGCTGGTGTGGACCTGATTGATCTTTGGAGGAAAACACGCTGGTTCACAATTCTCTGCTCTCTGTATTCTGTGTTCTCGAGTGGGTTTCTTACCATAGTGATGCTGTGGCATCTTTGCTTCTAAACAGTAGAGGACCAAGGAAAGTCTGTCAGATGAGTAACTGAAACAATTCCTGGCCCCATTGTGTATCTTCACAGTGAGGTTTCACAGTTTCCTTCTGGAAGGAGAACCTTTGCAATAGACTTCCATGGTTTGAGGGCTCCAAAGAGAGCTTGGGAGGAGGGAGAGCTAGAGAATGCAATGGATAAATATATGGAACTTTGGCAAACATCAGTGTGGTATCAAGAAGTGAGCATGTGGAGACCAGGATCCTTATTTGTGACTTGCTCATTCATTCGTTCCTCCATTCCCTCATCAGTGAGCATTTCTGAGCACCCAGTGTGTACCTGTGCAAGATGGTAGAACAGAAAGACAAAGATAAGTCATGGCTTCATCCCTCAAAAACTGCCTGATTTTGTGCAGATCAACCTCTTCATTAAATATGCCCAATAAATCCCCACATCAGGCCCATCTTTGTTTGCTGGCGCTACCAGAACAAAGTACCATAGACTGGGAGGTTTATTTATTTATTTATTTCACCTTTCTGGAAGGTAGGAGTCTAAGATCAAAGTGTCAGCAAGGTTGGTTACCTCAGAGACCTTTCTCCTTGGCTTGCAGATGGTATCCTCTCCCTGTGTCCTCACCTGGTCTGTCCCCTTTGTTTGTATCCTAATCTCCTCTTTTAAAAGGACACTGGTTGTATCAGATTAGGGCCCAACCTAATGACTTCATTTTAAATTCACTCTTTTTAAAGACCCCATTTCCGAATACAGTCACATTCTGATATGCTGGGGGCCAGAATTTCAACGTGAAATGTCGGGGGACACAGCTCCACCTATCACAGTGTCTTTGCGACTTCTGACCTTTTTGCTTGGAACATTCATTCCTCAGATATCTACATGCCTTGCCCCTCCTTCCATTCGAAGTCTCTGTTCACATATTCCCCTTAGAGGAATTGTCTGATCATCACTGCCAAAAGAGCAATTCTGGGGGCACCTGGGTAGATCAGTCCGTTGAGTGTCTGACTTCAGCTCAGGTCATGATCTCAGGATCCTGGGATGGAGCTCCAAGTCAGGCTCTGCACTCAGCGGGGAGTCTGCTTCTCTCTGCCCCTCCTCTTGCTTGTTGTCTCTCTCTCTCAGGTAAATAAAGGAAAAAAAAATTTTTTTTTAAATTATCAATTCTGGTCTCCTTTTTCTTTCCTTTCTCTTTCCTCTTGCTTGCTTTATCCTGATTTTTTATCATTGGCCCCATGGATACACACATGTTAATTGACTTACTTCTGTCTGCCTCACTGTAAGATAAGTTCCCAGAGGGCAAGAATTTGGTCCATCTTGCTCACTGACGTATCCTAAGGGCTTTGAGCAATGCTTGGACAGTACCAGGGGTCCACATATATTTCACGAATGAGTGAAGACTGAATGAATGGTACCACCCTCTGTGGAATCATCGCGTCCCTCCTCTGTACTTCGTGTCCTGGAATCGATCAGCTTACAGTCCTTCTCATTCATGTATCCCATGGAAGTCTAGACCTCCTTTTCTCTTTGGATCCCCAGAAACCAGCAGCTTGTCACTCACTTGATACAAGTCCAGGAAATGTGTGTACATATAATTGTTAATATTCCAACAAGGATGCCTATTATGCTATGCTGTTATTTTCAAAAGGGCTCACATGAGAAATCTCTTTTAGAATTTAGTAGCAGGATAAAAAATGTAATTTCGTCCCATGAGGAATTAGTTCATTTCTGTTTTTCTTATAAAAGACGATGCTAGATTTTTCTTTTGTGTCCTGCTTCAAGGAATTGCAAAGCCAAATCTGACACATAATTAAAGCAACATTATTGACACTTGTGGTTCAAATGTTTCCCTCTCCATCTTTCTTAATCTTGAGTTTGCTTTTCAATGTTTAGACTATATTTAGGATTTTCTCAAATCTTTAAAGTAACTCCCAATATGTTTTCAGAAGGAGGTAAGAAATAAGTAAAATGAATAAAATTTTAAAAGTGGGACTATATCTGCTTAGCAGACATTGAATAGTAATGGGGATGGGGAGGAGGGCAGGTGGATGAGGGTGAGGTCTGGAGAGCTTTCAGGAAGAAGTGGGACTGGTCTTTCTGCCCCATCCACTACCACCACCCCCTGCCCCTCCCCTACCCCCTGCACTGTAGCACCCAGAGCAGGGGAGGGGTGCCTAGAGAACATGTGGAACGTTATAATGACCTATGGGGAAGGACAGGCAGACACGGAAGTTTACTATCCTTCAAGTCACTCAGAATTTATACCATGAAACATATTTGGAAATTGCATGCAAATGAAGGCCAGTCATCCTGCTCAGAAATCAGAGACTTTTGAAAAATGGGATGGTGTTGCAGACTTCTGAGGTTTCATTCATTGCTGTTATTGCTGAATTCTGCAACACCTACCCCCCTCCACCCCCAAGTCACAGAATTTTACTGCCAGATGGGGATTCTGTGCCTAGATTCCAGGCGTAGCCATGGGATTGATGTATGCGTTTAGGAAATTTGTTCCCCAGTGATATTGTGTGCAGAATGGACATTTTTCTTGAGTGTACAGTTTATTCTGATTCCCAAACAAATCTATGATATTGTGTCCCTTCCCTCCTCCCCCCAAAAAACCTCCCTCTGATAAAAATGTGGACTAGCATTGAGTATAAACCTTACTATTTAGAGGTGAGAAAGGTGAAGCTCAAGGAAGAAAGTGACTTTCCCAGGGCCAGGTTGATGTCATAGCTGTGCCCTGAAGGCGGACCCATCCCCCAGCTCCAGCATTGCTATCAGAGTCCAAGACTGCTTGCAAGTTGGAGAGCTGGTGCCTACCGTGATGAGGTGATTTTCCCACTCCATGTACACCCAGACATCTGAGGTGATTAGGCATTTCCCTGGGGTGCTAGACAGCTCAGAGAACCTCTGGCATCCAGAACTATCTTTGGGCATCTCTGGCTGTTGTATCAAAAGTGCAACAGAATAGGCAGCTTATGAACAGAATTTTATTTCTCATAGTTCTGGAGGCTGCAAGTCTGAGAGCAAGGCATCAGCATGTTCAGGTTCCCGTGAGATCCCTTCTAAGGGTTGCAGACTCCCAGCTTCATATTGTACCCCCTCATGGAGGAGAGCTGACAGTGATCTCTGATGTCTCTTTATAAAGCACTAATCTTATTCATGAGGGCTCCACCCTCATGACCCGATCATCTACCAAAAAAACCTGCCTTTAAATACCATCACATTGGTGGTGAGTATTTCAACATATAAACTGGGAGGACACAAATGTTCACTCTATTGTGAGAATCTTCTTTGGAAACACCTTTGCTGCAGTTATTTGGGGACTTTTCTGCCTTCCAGAGAAGCAAATCTTATTTGCACAGGTGCTTGAGAAGCAACATGCATTCTCTTTCCACTTTCAAAGTCCATATTTCCTATGTAAAAAGAAAATCACATTCCTAGGGAAGCAAGGGGAGGCTGGAATATCAGGATAGCTAGGTTGATCTGGCTAAAAAAGGGATGTCTCACTCTTTTATGGTCATAATTTGGACACGCTCAGCAGAGGTGAATTTTCATAGTACATTTCTGTCTAGAAGAGTCTTCCATTTTTATAGCTCAGAGTTTCACATAGAGGGTGAGAATAAGGTCTCCACCCAAGCTGCATTTGGGCAATAAATTTCCACTTTATTTTTCAAGTGAGTCTAAGCCAAAGATCAGGAAATAGAGATGATATGGGTTAAGGGTAGATTGAGGTGTGAGGCTTCTCAATGGAGGCAAGATGCAGGCAGAGTTGTATATCCTTCTCTGTCTTTTCAACATAATTCCATGGTTGGCAAAACCCAGAGACATTAGTTGAGCCTAATTTACATGCTTACCTTGGGGAATGATGAACTACTTTGAGTTGTTCTTAAGATTTGATTTGCATTTGTGCCCCTGAGCCAACAGATATGACAAATGAAGAGGCATTTGGGACTCCTGCCAACTTCCTTGCTAATCTTGGTTTAAAGACTGCTGAGAGGGTGTGGTGGTTTTCAGGCCAATATCATCTGTGTTTATGGGCTGGGGACATAGGGTGAAGGCTTGAAAACCAGGAGCTCAGTTCAATATTGGCAGAGCATCTACTTTGTTTAAGGGATGCTCAGGAGGCTGAGCACTAGGACTTTAACAGTGACTCTCAACTTCTGTTCTTGAGAAGCTCATGGTCTTGTCAGGAAGATGGACACATGGCAGGGATATACAAGCCAATCTAGTGACTAGACGACAGAGGTATGAAATAGGGAATTATGGTGGGAGACAGGACCTAACCCAGTAAGGGAAGGACCAAGGAAGGCTCCCTTAAAAGCTGGTGACAAACTGGGTCTATAGACTGAAAGGATATAAGCAAATGCATCACAGACAGAGGAAGCAAGGTGAGCAAGGTGTGGAGGTGAGCAACTCTAGGGTAGAACAATTGTGGTAAGAAGCTCCTGACTATGGGTGTGTAAGTGGACTATGAGGCAGGAGAGCAGAGGAATTGAGTCCATGCGGGGAGGAATAATTCTCACATCCTCAATAACATGAGCACTATCAGACGTGGGGATCACATGGAGAGATTCTAGTTGCAAATCAATTATTCTGATGACTTGAGTGGAGGACAGTTTGGATGGGTGGACACTGTAGGAGAGTCAGTTGGAAGTCACCAACAGCTGAAGGTCTATTGAGATCAGGGGTCACAGGGTTGGGGAAGAAAGGAACACATTAACATCCATTTCTGGGGTAGAATCAGCTCATCTTGCGCTAAGGGACACCTGGAGGAGCTGTTTCCTGCTCCAAGATATGAGAAGAGGGAACAAAGCACAGCAATAGACATATGACTCAGAAGTGACTGAAGAAAAAAAATAAAGAGCCTGGTTCCCTAATGCAACTAAGAAACCTTTTATATGAGTTGTTTGAAAGGCTCCAAAGGCTCTAGGCATGATGTTGCTGGGACAACTAGATGAACAGGCTGTCCCGGAGGACATGATTTTTTTCCCCCCAGAAGGACAGCATAAGCACAGAAAAATCATACCCAAAGACCTGCCTATTGCAGAACACTCTGGGAGATTTGTCCAGCAGGAGCTTCTGCACTGAGGCCCGGGGAGAGTAGCTGTGGGGTGGCAGCTGGAGCCTGGGGCTGCTACTCAGGAAAAACTGCACAGATGTGGTTCAGGGAGTCAAGGTTGGAGGGATGGAGTCTCTACTGGGAGCACTCGTGGACTGGACAAATGTGCTGTCCTGCCAAAGAGCATGGCTTTCATCAGAGTCCTGGGCTCAAAACTAGGCTGTGACACATACTATGTCTAGAGTTCCATTTGTTTTTTTCATGTTACCAGCTGAAACGTGTTCTCACCAAATTCATATGTTGAAGCCTTTACCTCTAGTATCTCAGAATGTGAATGTATTTGGAGATGGGGCTCTTACAGAGAAGATTCATTTAAAGTGAACACTGCAGGGTAGGTTTACCAGGGAAAATGTTCTCTAATAGGTGAGGTTTGAGTTATGATGTATCTTTTTTGTAAAGATTTATTTATTTGAGGGGCCAGAGGCAGAGGGAAAGGGAAAGAGAGTCTTCGGCAGGCTCCGAGCTGAGCCAGGATCCCTAGGAGGAGCCTAGGGTGAGGCATAATCTCACTGAGATCACTATCTGAACTGAAACAAGATCAGATACTTAACTGACTATGCCACCTCTGCCCTATGAGTTATATTGTATCTTGATCCCTCTTAGATACTTAACAGAATCCTAGGGTGAAGGTGTTTTCCTGAGTAGATACTGCATTACTTGTATACTCTTATTCCTTCAACAAGCATTTGTTGAGCACCTTGGAAATTTCAGGGACTGTGGCTACAAAGGTGGTTAAGACAAGGTCTATGCCCTGGGCAAGCATACAGTTCAGTAAAGGGGTTGGCAATCCCTATTGCCTGTAGTCACTTCTGCACTACAACAGCAGAGTTGAGGAGTTGCAACAAAGCCTTCACAGCCATGTGGTCTGGCCCTTCACAGAAAAATGTTGCCCATCACTGTTCTATTGGAAAGTAGATCATTGAGGAACAGCTTGGGATTCTCTCCCAAATCTTTGCTTCCAGTAAGGTCTCACTCAACTGGATCTCTCCCTTCCAATATCACCACTTTTGAATAACCTTTGATTCTCCCTCCGTCCCTGGATTCATCCAGGACTCATTGACCCACATACCTTTCTTTCATAACACACATCACAGTTTCTATAATTATCCATTTCCTTGGTGATTATTTGATTAGTGTCTGTTTTCCCCACTAATGTAGCCCTGATTATGTGCTTGGCACTATTCTAAGCGCTTTACATATATTACCTGATTTTCATCCTCTTGGCAACCCTATGAAGTAGGTGTTATTATGACCTCCATTTTACCAGCGGGGACCTGAAATAACCTGCCCCAGGTCCCTGGGAAATATCACTGTCCAGGTGCATTGTTGGTGTTCCAGAGGCTGGCTCTAGAACCAGACTGTTTGAGGTTCAAATTCTGACCCTCTCACTTACTTCACAACTATGCATATGGACCTACCATGGTGGATCTTAAAACATATGCTTGTTGAGTTGATGAATGATTCAGCATCATAAGCCAATACTATTCTAGACAAATCAGCTCAGTACTGTGCAGGCAGAAATGATGAGCACATTTATAGCTGATGTGGGTGGATCAAAAAAAACTATACACACGACCTTCATTTTTCTGAGTTAACTCAAGACCTCAGAATAAGAAACAAGAGAAGAGACACCTTTTCTTTCCCAGTGTCACCTGATGCAGCTGAGGGTTTGTCCTCCTGGTACTCCCCATATGCCATGTCTGGGCTGAGATCATGCCTCCCCAGCCGTCCTTCCTGTTCTTCTGATCTGTGCATTTGCAATTAGCTGATCAAAGCAATTCCCTTTTCCCAACCCTTTTCTTCCTCCCCCAGACTCTATTAAGCTTCTAGAAACATAAAAGCAGCTAAGCTATTACCCGAACTGAACTTGAACTCTAAACCTCCAGAGATTCGCCCATCACTGAGCGGCAAGGCTCCCTGGACTTCCAGCTGCAGCAATTTTGTGAAGTCAGCACAGTGTGCCCACGGGAGACACCGTATTTTATTTTTCAATCAAGCATGGTGCCATCAAGTATTGCTTAAGTGGCTTGATATCAGCACTTTTTTTTTTTTCAAATAACTCGAGTTCCATGTGCATGAAGTCTCCTTGTGTGAAAATGTGTTCGTTATCAAGATTTTCCAAAGCCCTGGTTTTCTTGTTCTGAGCAACTGCAGGCATTTCCTCCAGCTGTGATCCCTTGGGCCCTGTTCTGTCGGCAGGTCAGCCTCCATCATTTAGCGATAAACACACTCTTTTTTTTTTTTTTAATTGGAGTTCAATTTGCCAACATATAACAAACACCCTGTGCTCATCCCGTCAAGTCCCCCCCTCAGTGAACATACTCTTATGCTTCAAGATGGAATCAGTGAGAATCAACCCCCGGGACGCAGGTCGATGGTAGCCCTGGGTGTTTGGATCTTGGTACCCAGGGCTCCTTAGGTGCAGAGTGACTGTGAAATTCTGCGTTGCTTTCAGACTGAGCAGTCTGGGGGCTGCTGGTTCATGGGCAATATTTCCCTTCTGGTTGCCACTTTGGCCAGCAGTTCAAATGGTGCTGCTTCAAGCAGAAAGTTCCATTTTATCACCATGAATTCTTAACCTGTAAGGGAACCTGATTTGGCAAATGAGAAGTTCTCATCTTCCAGGTCCCTAGTTTTCAGAAGAGAGTAGCTGCAGCATCCAAATTTTGCTGGTTCCCCTTCCTGGAGCGAAGCTGGTTCTGGACTGTGCAACCTGGACATCTACGTCATCCCAATTCCCATTGTCTTCCATTGTGGCTGGAGAGACTCTAAGCTTGGTAGTACTCTGAAACCATCCTGGGGACTCAGCTTGTGATGGGGCCTGGGAGTGAAACATCCCTAAGATTAAAGCATGTGAGGGAGAAAGGGGATGTCATGGGGCCATAGGTCTTCTCTGTCTTATCTTCAGAGGCATCGAAAGCAGGATGTCATGATTTGTCATCTGCTATTTCAATGACAGCAACAGCACAATCCCTCCAAACTCCAGATATTCCAGATTTAGAGTCAGAGGCCCTTAGAGCCTTGGCTCTAACCCACTCTGGGTTGATTCCCTCCAACCTGAGTGCCAAAGCTTTTAGGGAAAAGCCAGATGAAAGCACCTCACAAATGTGTATTCCACATGCATGGTTGTTAATATATGCAAGTGAATTGTAAAGTGTAAAACACTGTACACATTTGAGGCATTAGTATTTAAAACATATCTGGGTTATCATTACTTAGATAACTGTGATATTATTTATAGAAGTATTATAATCATCTAAATAATAGAGAAATATAAGATAAATAGGAAAATAGGTTACCTGACGTGTAAGAATTAATCTTAAACAAGTATTATTTTCCCCTTCCCTCTCAGGCAGGCTTAAAGGAGGTTTCATGGTCATATGCAGTATTTATTTTGTGTCCACAGTATATATCACAGTTGTAGCTTTGTTCTTGTTCAGTATCTTTCATCTATAAGATTAAACTCCATGAGGACAGAAATGATATCTGATTTGGTCACCACTTTAGCAGGGAGTGGGTGCTTCATGGATGTCCATAGAATGAGTGAGATAAAAAATAATGGTGCACATTTGTCACAGAATCTACTTTCTGGAGGTTTGCAAGGAAAGACTGCATATCAACCATTGGGATTCAAAGTTTGGCAGCTTTAGTTACCCTTGCGGTGCCCTCAGATCCTAACTGTCACTAAGTGAGTCTTTTCTAGCATTTATTGAATGGCCAAATGGTCCAGGCTCATCATGCCTAACACTACATGAGCTGCTTCATCTCACCAACATTTGGAAGTAGTGTTTTAAAATATAGGCTTTATTATTATTCAGTTACAGTGTGGCCCACAGACCAGGAGACAATTGCCATTGGAAAGATAGTTTGTTACTCGAGGTTCCCAAAAGGAGGAGGACACCATGCCACAGGGGCCCATGCATGACCACATTAGGGTTGGTCAGGAAGCAGAGGGACTGAGGGGAAAATGTGAGCAGGAGCCTTTACTGTGGTTTCCTTGGGAAGGAATAACCAAGGCAGAGTGAGCAGATTTAGGATAGGCTAGATTGAATAATTCAGGACACTCTGGAGCATCAGAGTTATTCTGGTCATCGGGTACTTGGCCTTGGGGTGAACAGGACATGGGCCTGGAGGTGAGATCTCTAGAGAAGAGGAAATTGGGTACATACACTCTTGAATTATTGGCTCACATATTGAAAACATGCTCCCAGGAAAGACCTTTACTGTCTCTAGGAACTGGCTAACCCTGAGAGGGGTGGTCACTCTATAGTCAGGAGGGCCTCAAGGGCCTCATAAATCATCAAAAAATACAGAAAATAAGAAGGCATGAGCAATACAGAGTGATACTGATTTGTGTTTTTCTGCCCAGGAAGATGTGGTTCTGAGAGGTTAGGTGGTATGATGAACCTCCAACAGCAGGAAAGAGGAAAGACAGTAGACTTCAGACTGTTGGACTCCTTTCCAAGCTGCTGTGACTAGCCTCTGTCAGCAACAGTTGTACCCTTTGTATCAAGAACTTGTCCATGATCTATTGTATTCAGTACTCTCTTTAGTAGCAAGAGAGAGAACCCAAACTTAAAACAGTTGAAACAAATAGGGCCATTTATTGACCTCTGTAGTGGGAAAGGCCAGGTTGTGGCTAATGGCTATAATGACAGATCTGTCCTCTACACTTACCTTTGCTTCTGTCTCATCTAGCTTCAATCTATACTCTTGAAGCCTGTCTTTTCCACAAGGAAGGGTTCCCAACTTCTAGAAGTTTCTGGAAATTTCTCCCATCTTCACTACCTGAAAGGAAAGAACTCCTTCCTTATCATAGGAGAAATGTAATTGGCTTAACTTGGGACTACTCCACAGACTAATTCTTGTTACCTGACAAGTGAGGTGTTATTATTTTCCCAGCTTAGACCATGAGCCCATTTTGGGGGAAGAGGGAAAAAAGAAAAGAGATCTATCACCATAATATGTAAAGAGGTGGTGGTTATCTTTTATTTGTTATTTGAGAAAGAAAGAGAGCTAGGGGTTGGGGGGCAGGAAGGGGAGAGAAGAGAGAGAGAAAGAGAGAGAGAGTTCTAGACAGGCTCCATGCCCAGCACAGAGTCTGATGCAGAGCTCAGTCTCATGATTCTGAGATCATGACCTGAGCTGAAATCAAGAGTTGGACACCCAACTGGCTGAGTCACTCAGGTGCCCCAGGAGGCGGTAGTTATCTTAAATTATTATATATGCACTGTAGGAATATTCGGTAAAATTCCAAGTGTGATTCTCACTTATCAAAATTGGGTGCTTTATTGATTAATCTGAAACATACTTACCAGAACAAATCCCAGGGACATCCCAGCCATCATATAATGGATGAGAAGAAAAAAAAATAATCTCTTTCATCACACAAAAGTAAATTTTAAAAAATCAGCACAATTGTGAATGGAAGTTGAATTCTATTTCAAATAAACATGAAAGGCAAGGAGAGTATAAGTCAACAGTTTTGAGGAGCAAGTTTCTTTGGGCAATGCAGTACCTGAGAGTTTGGGTTTTGAGAAAACCAAGCTGACCCTCAAACAAGAAGAATCAGGCTTCAGCAACTGTCTCCAGAAGTCGGGCAGCACAGGACAGAAGAAAACCATTTCCCTCTGCAAATTGTAGATCCTTCCACCAAGAAACCTTGGTGTTTCATGGGAGTGAAATCAGCTTTCTGCATTTTTGGACAATTAGGAAAAATGTATTCTCCTGATTTGGCATCCCAGAGTCATCCACTCCATGGAGCAAAAACTGTACTGAATGGTTTGTCCTTCTTAGTCTCTATCAAGGATGAGTAATTGCCTCACCTCTCCCTACCCTCTCCCAAGCCCACCTGTGATTTGTTTTAGTGGTTTAAATCCAAGCTTTCATAAGATAAAGTTATTGTAAGATTGGAACTCAATGGGAGTATGGAGGGCTTTGAAAAGAAGCTCTCCATCAGGGGTCCTCATCCCCCTTAACCATCAGTAAAGGAATGGGTGAAGGCTGGCTAACCACTAAATGCATCAAAAAGTCCTACAGCAATCAGCAAGTAAGAAGTGTTAATTCATATAATGGTTGCCTAGCTTGTGCTTGGAACTAGAGCGATTTACAGATATGTACAACCTTCTGGAATATCAGAATTTCCAAAAGGCAGGGTGACATGGGCCATTTATTAGTACAATTATCAAGAAGTTAAGTATTATTACCTAAAATGTGTATTCTTACATTTTGCATGATAAGCAAAATATTTTTAAATATAAAGTTCACTGAAGGATTAATCTTTGGAAGGGACTCTGATGGGCTGGGCAAATATTTAGAACTATTAGTGAGAGGTGCAGGCCCAGGTTGTTGGTAGTAATGGTAGTGGTAATGGTGATGTAGGCGGTGATGATGTGTATTTAGTGTTTAGCGCAGCTAGAAATGTATATTTGAAAATATGGGAGGAGAGATTTCATTGCCTCAGATTCTTGAGATCAGATAGTGAAAGTGAGATGATAAGGGATTTGGTAGGAATATTTTCGGTTTATGTGGGGAGAAATATACCAGAACTGAACTCTCCCCTCCCCCTCCTCAACCCATGAAATTGTGGGAGGCCAGTTGGAGAGAAGGACATGGAGTCACTATCACTCTATTCTGAGGGATTAGAAAATCACTTAGAATTCAAGGTGGGTGAAATTTTAGAAACTCATCACATACAATTCACTCATTTTTCAGTGGGTTAATGTGAAGTTTAGAGTGGAGGGTTTAAGAGATGAAGTAACCTACTCATGATCAAATACTCAAAGCACAAGTGAGAAGCAAAACTAAGAGTGGACCTGTGACTTCTGACAACATGATCACCATCTTCACCGTCACACACTGAAGGTGGTATGCCTTTTTCTGAAGTACTTTACAAGATTATGCAAATTTGTTCTATTTGACCCAAAATGACAGAACCAAAAGGTGGAAGTTATAAAAGAGACAATTGAGATGAGTATATGGAAACATTTTTTTGAGAGTCAGAGCTGTACAAAGATGAAATGGGTCATCATGTGATTGTTCAAGATTTAGGGAGCAAATGTGGGATGTGGTGAGCTGTTACTCACAGCGAAGATTCAAGAAAAGTATGACCACTTGTGGGAAAATCAGAAGTGTCCCCAGAATTGGGAAACAGGGACAGGGAAGGTTTGTAAGTGACGGGGAAAAGTTTGAGAATCATAGAGTCTTAACTGAATCTGAGCAGAGATTTGGAATAGTGGACAACACATGGTACAGAGACTAGATCTTCCTCTGCCTTCCTATTCCTTCAGCAGTCTTCTATGATAAGCTATCCATCCTCAGAATTGATAAAACCTTGTGACAATTCTCAATTATCACACCCCCTGCCTCTGGTTAGTATAGAATATTCAGGAGAGATGCATTCCCGAAGACCTCGTACAGTTCAAGTACAACTTCAGCCAAGACTATTCTTGACAAAAGATTGTAGACATTTATAAAATAAATATTCACCATTCAATATGTTGTTATCAGCTGGCCTTCTTTGCCCATGAAACAATTTATGAGAACATACTTATGTCATGAAGATGCAATGTGATACAGTGAAAATGGATGGGCTTTGGAATTAGTTAAAATGCATTTCAAGTCTTGGCTCAAATATGGCCCAAAGAGAAGAGTTTACCTTTCTTGAACCCCTGACTTTTCATCTGTGTGATGAAGTAATAAGATATATCTCAGAGGGAGCTTGGAGGTTCAGGAAGGTGGTATGCAATGCATCCAGCCCAGAACCTTACCTCTAAGGTTAATGTCCTTTTGTCATTTCCTATCGTTGAACAACTTCAGTTGTTTTAAAATATTTTTTTCCTTTGTCCTGTTGATTAGTATCTGTTTCCATAGCCTTCACTTCTAACAACAGATCCTGCATACAACACTTGCATTTTTCTCACTCTGCAATAGAGTGGGTATTTCTACCTCAGACTCCCATATAGATCTTTGACGTCAGTGGGGCATAACAACCAATATTTGACTGTGCTTGAGAATTCACAGTGAGGCCCTTTTACTTTGTATTTCTAGTGGTGACAGGCCCTTAATAAATACAAAGGAGTGTTGCATTCTATTACAGAAATAAATACCAGCCGGTGGTATAAATGAATATCTTCTATATTGCATTTCTCCAATTTAAGGATAGCAATGCAATGCATTATAAAAAGATCAATCATTTTGTCATTATGGTCTTCTTTGGCTCCAAACCAGTTTATTGGATTCCTTTAGTTTCAAGTAACAATAAAATAAATTGCCTCTTATATTGAAAGGGAAAATATCATGTTTGAGACAGGATTGAGATTTTATGGCTGAGATAAAAATGAACCCATTGAAAATACAGGTTCTTATCAACGGGCCAGTGAATTATATGTGGAGAAGGTCTATTCCTCTTTTTTATATTGAGCCCTGATAAAGTGCCATTTGGGGCTTGATCTTTGAGGATGAAAGCTCAGCATTTTGATTCATATACTTCTTGCATTTTAGAGAGAAATGCAAGAGAATGAAACAATCAACTATTCTAATGTCCTTGATTTGTATAGAGAAAAAATGAGGTCCAAGTTCACCCCTTGAAACAACTTCTGCACACACATGATCAAGTCTTTAGAGTTTCTTCTCTAACTTGATCCAAGGGTCAGGATTATGGACTCACAGAGTTTTAAGGCTAGTCTGTAGTTTGGTGATTATGGGTCACACTTATTTTATAGCTGAAGAAAATGGGAGCTAAATGATTCTTCTAGGTCACACGGAGATTTGCCTGCAGATCTGGGGGCAAGGGTCTGCCAGTTTTGGACCTTTTTAGGTGATTCCATTTCCTCTCACAGAGTGCTAAGCATCTTGTGGAAAGTGGGCAAGTGTAGCAGGAAAAGAAAACATCGGCCTTTCCATGGAAGAAGCTGGGATCTTAGGAGACCAGATGTCTCAGGAGACAAGCATGGAAGAGCTAAGAGAGATGATTATATCCCGTCCTGCCTCCATCCCCGTTCAGCACAGCCTTGTCCCCAGGGTTCTCCAACACCCCTCCTGTCCTCTCAGTCTTTATCTTGCAGCATTGTGCTTGTTCAGTTAACTTTTCTGTTTATCATTTGTTTTTATATCCTTGCCACTTGGCAAGGCAGTGCCTCACGCTCTGCAACCCATAAACTTCAGAATCTGAAGCTACTAAAAATATAGAAATGTCAGAAATTCAGAACACTTGGAGGAGAAAGAAATGGAGGAACTGCTTACAGAGCTTGATACATCCTGACATGCCTCTCTCATCCTGGCCTCTCCTCTGCCCTTTCTTTCTCTCTTAAATTTGTGGTGACATTTTAATTAAAAAGTTGACAAAAATCAAACACACACACAATAAGCCCAGGAACACTGAACAGTTGTGGATGGAGGCTGCATTATTACTCACATGGAAACTCCCAGCTTGTGTGATTCATTGGTGGGAGTCATGCGAGAAGTGCCAGAGAAGAGAATCTTATAAGAAAATGGTAGGCAAAATCATGCTCTTCAGGGGATAAGAAGAGCTGTAGTTGGGTGCCTGGGTGGCTCAGTGATGATTGAGTGTCTACCTTCAGTTCAGGCTGTGATCCCGTGGTATTAGGATCGAATCCCACATCAGGCTCCCCACAGGGAGCCTATTTCTCCTTCTACCTGTGTTTCTGCCTCTCTCTGTGTGTCTCTCATGAATAAATAAATAAAATCTTTAAAAAAAAAAAAGAAGAGCTGTAGTTGAGGTGGGGGGAGAGCCTGTTCCTCTCACCTCAGCAAGGGCCTCATGAGTGACCACTGAAGGATGAGACCATAGTCAGTGAAGTTGGCAAGAATCAGCATTCCCAGGGGTAACAGGAGCCATTAGGTCAAATTCTAGCACCAGGTTGACCCTGTTTGGATAATCTAGCAGCAGTCATCCTGAGCACTTGTTAGCATAGTCTGTGTTAGCATAGTCAAACCAGCAGGAGCAAAAATTGGGAAAAAGGGCCACAAGGAGGGAAACCGTTTAGATCCAGCCAAAAGAACTTTCCAAAGAGCATCCTGGATCTAACAAGAGAGAAAGGCAGAGAATGTGTGAGGAGGGGTGGCAACATCAGTCCCTATAATTTTGTTGCAGGGGTTGAGGAGGGGCACAGCAGAATGGGTGATCATTACCTTTGATTGTCACCCACTCTTTTGACCACCTCCTTGAGTATATGTGTTCAGGAGACTCCAGAGTTCTGCAAGAGAGGAAGGCAGCAAGAGATGAAAGAGTAGATCATTACTGGGAACATGTTATCTACAGAACGCTGCCATTGTTGGAAATGAAACAGCAACAACAAGATGTGTCTCACCTCTTATTGTTCTGGGCACTATGTTGGAAACAGGGACACAGACACTTGACTCTATCCATGCCTTTATCCTAGTTCTTGTATCTTACTATAATTGTCTATTTGCTTGCCTTTCAGGATGCAGAGTTCCTCCAAGACACGGACCCTATTCTTTGCATCCTTGTATCTACTGTGCCTCATTAAGTCTCATTGCAGTAGAGTGGCCAGGACACTTACCTGCAAACTCACTATGACCTTGAGAGTGAAACCAATGTTGTTAATATTTGCACCTGGATCTTAAGCAAGAATCACCTGGGAACACAGCTCGAAGAAGCATTGCTCAGTAAATGTCTGTTCAAAAATGGATGAACTTTGAGCCAATTCTTTGAGCTCAGGGCAGACCCTGAGACAGTCACTGGCCCAGCCTACTGGAAGATGACAGCTGAGGGCATTGTGACTCTAATTTTGTGTCATTTGGGACTCATCATTGTACGTTATTGGGATGTGATCACACGGACACACAGAGGGAGACAGACGTGTAAGACGAGGCGTTCTGCAGCCATCCAGACAATGGCAAGCCTCCATCTCAGGAGGAGCATGATGAGAGGGTGAGCTGGTAGGATCTTTCCTGGCATCCTGGGGCCTTTCTGAGGTGGATGTGTATACTGAGCTCACATCAGAATAACCACCAAGAAAAAAAAAAAAAAAAAGAAGAAGAAGAAAAAGGAGCCAGACAAGAAAAGTGAGAGGGAATGAATATCCCTGCTGGAGACAATGACTAATTTAGGGAGGCTAAGAGAAATTTTTTTTGTCTGTTCCTTTTGCACAGCTTCAGAACATTCTATGACAGCTCAGCATGCAGCGTGGCACTGTCAGAAGAGACCTTGGAGAGTGAGGGAGAGCAGTGAAGAAGTGGAACCAGAATATCCCTGCTGAGAGCCTGGAGATACTTTCTGGAATTCTCTACCTCCTAGATAAATAGGAGATAAGAGAAAAACGTTGAAGAAGGGTAGCTTTCTTCCTGAATCCCATTCATTGTCACTGGAGCCAGGAAAAGAAAGAAATGAAAAGAAAAGGAATGGAAAAGAAAGGAAATGAAGAACAGTCACGCTTGGCTGGGATTCTTCCTACATAAAGGAATCGGTCGAAAAAAAAAACACCTTTGCAGCCTGGGTCATCTCATCTTAATGTGAGATGAAGATGCCTGTTGAGATAGAAAACCTCACTTTTCCTAGCTCAGGTTGGGTCCATTCTCAGAGCCTCTCTTTCCATCAGCAGAAGGGCATCTGCAGTCCCTCTGCTGCACTTTTTCTGCCTTCAGCATTTCAAAGAACCACTCGGAGGTGGTGTCTGTGGGTTTCAAAGAAAGAGACCACTCATTCATTGCCAGGCAAAAGAAAAAAAAAGGAGGAGGGGGTGGTTCTGTCCTTCAAAGCAGCCTCAGCCTGCTCGGACTCAGGGGCTGCGTATCTGAGGGTGAGGTCAGACGCTCACAGTTGCTGTGCGCAAAGGAGGCGTGTGGCTTGCATCCATGGGGTGGAGGAGGCCACGTCTTGTTCTGCTGCCCTACTCCTTTGGTTTCTTTTTCTTCTCCTCTCTACTTGGTTAAATATTTGATCCTGTAGCTCTTTGAGGACTGGCACACCTGCTTCTCTTCCCCCGATCCCATGCCAGTCACGGGCCTGTGGTGTGTACAGTCTTGGGTTGCTAGGCAACTCAGCTCTGCTGTGTGTATGTGTGTGTTACAGGAGTGTGTTATACATGTGTTATACATGTTGTGTTGAGTGCATAATGCATGCGCTGTGTACACGTACATGTGTATCATATGTTTGTACGTGTGGCGAGCATTTACATGTGCTGTGCATGTTGTGTATGTGATGTGTGCTCTGTTATTTGCCTGATGTGTGTGACGTAAATATGATGTGTGTTACCTATGTGTTTAAGTGTATTGTGTGTGCAGTGTATGTTTGTACACGTGTGCCATGCATCTGTGTAGTCTGTAGTGCATGTTGGGTGGTGAGTGTTATGAGCATGACACATATTGGATGTTTCATGTGTATGATGTACAGGTGATGTGTGCTATGTAAATATTTATGTGTGTGGCATGTGTTGTGCATGTTTGTTGTGTGTGTGTGAGAGAGAGATCAGGAATGTGGGATGCCTTTCTTATGTTACTTGCCAGTGCAGGGGGTCCTCTAGCTAACCCACGTGTCTCTCTAGCTTTGGGGGCCTGATGGGACTACATTTCTGCAGCGTGGAAGATGGCAGGAGCCCCAAGTTAATGAACCAATCACTGGTTCCTCAGTAAACAACCACTAGTTTTCTGTCAGTTTACCGGCCATTTCATGTGCCTGAATCTCTCCCTGGAGCTGCCATCCTCCCCCATTGTCACTCATCTGTCTTCACTCTCACATTGAGCTGTCAGCATTGTCCTTTTCCCAGTCACCCTGAGAGGAGAGGGAGGGGGCGTCCTCCCCTCCTCCCCCTGCCTCCCCGTGGTAACAAAGAACGGCCTGCCAAACTCACCGGGCCCTTCTCCATCCCTGTGTTACAAAGATGAAACAATCACAAGCATTGTTGGACATTTGCTCCAGTTGGAAATTCTCTCATCTTCTGAATTCTGCAGCAGCGTGCCACCATGATTCCCTGGCTTCTTGGCCCCTTCCCAGGCATCCCCATCCTGCCTTCTTCGACAGCCTGTGTTTAAATTGTTTCCCATCGTGGTTTCCACATTTCAGTCTATTCGCTTTCCCTGGTTGAACATATTCACACATTCCACCTCCATTTCATCTTCACAGATGAGCCACAAGTGTCCAGACACAGCCAAGACCCCTTCTGGGCGCAGACCTGAAGTTCTAGTTCTGTTTGGGCAGTGCCACCTGTGCGTCGGCAGGCACCTCCCACAGGCTCTGCTCCCAGCCTGCCTCTCCTCCTTCTGTGCATACCTGTCACTGGCAGAACTGGAAGTACCGCCACCTCCAGCAGGAACCCGGAGGAGCTGCTCACACCCTGTGAGGGGACAGGAGTATTCTCCTAGAGGCCTGTTGGTGGGAATAAAATGCAGGAAGCACACAGATACAATTAATGCATCACCTGGCTTTCAGTGGGTCTTGAGAAAATATTTCTTACTTTCATCTGTCTTTAAAAAGCAACATGAAAGTTCATTGAGTCAGGGATCATTTTCATATGGGAGTTTTTAGCTATGATTTTAACAAAAAGCTAAATAAAATTGTAATATTTAGATGATCAGAGTGAGGATTATCTCTCCAAAAATATGTAGATAATAGAGCATGTTCCAACCTCTCCTTTCTTGATGTTTGGAAATCTGTGGGGTTGAAGGACAAGGATTGTTTTCTCAAATATGCAGATAAGGAAACATGGATCCAGTGACTTCCTCAGAGTCTCCCAGCTGAGCTGGGATGGCAAATTATCTGCACAAATTCTGTGTTCTTCCTGCCTCTGGTGATCTGCCAAGAACAAGTAGGTGCCCAACCGGCCAGCTTGAGAGGGCCAGCCAATTCTGAGCTCAGAGTAGGGGTCAGTGGCTGAATCAGCAGGGTGTAATCACCAGAAGGGTCCTTGGGGAGGTTGAAGTTTTTGATAGCTTTTAAAAAATGGACATTTTTTTGGGAAAAAGAATGACAAGGGCATGGAAAGCAGGTGCTGTAACACATGGAAAGGCCTAGATGGAAGAATAGCCCCAGGAATGCGAATCTGTTCCACATATTATGTAAATTATTTTGCTCACCTCCCAGTAAGAAGAGTGGGTAGCATGGTCAGCCCAGGTGCCAGAACAACGCAACACAACCAGACAAACGCACATCTTACAGTTTGTTACATTACATCATATATAAGATCTGATGTCAGCTTGCAAGCTACTCTCTGCCATTTGAGTCATTATTATTATTGCTATTCCTTTTTTACATGTGGGGAAAGTACAAAGTTCAGAGTGGAGAATCTGTTACTGGCCATGTTCCAAGGCCAGGACAATAGACATAAATCTAGAACTGTAGACCTGAAATCTTTGTAATTTGTTTACCACGCTACATCTGAGTTTAGGCCTTGTTTTCTCATCTTATGCAAAACTTGGACCTAAGGCCGTGCACAAATGTAGATAAAAATAACCACCCTGCCTAACCGTGGAATTGTTTGTGAAATCCATATTGACAGTGAACCTGGAAACGCTTTGTAACATTCAATGTAATACACAGACCTACAGAGTATTGACACGAGTTGCCATTTCTGCTGCCTTCCTGTCCCCTGACGTTCAGCCTTATCTCACTGAGGCTCTATATTCCTCTGCCAGCAACCCCAGGCTGGTTAAATGAATGAGCTGAGCCTGCTCCAGCCATCAGCACGGTGTGTCCTTGACTTCTGCACAGGAGGCTGTGGCTGATTGCAGTGCTGTTCTCAGATCAGAAATGTCAGAGTGTCAGTGCGGGAAGTCAGATCTCACGAGCTGAGCTACTCTTTTCGCAAGGAGGGCACGCAGGTCTGCGGTAGTGAAATGCAACGTGCCCAAGGTCACACAGATGGTTAATGGAAAAGCCATTTCTAATAAGCCATCTGTGTTTTTCTTTTCTAGACCTTTAGCCTCTCTTTAGGACTTTTCCGTTCACATCAATGTATTCAAACAGAGAAAAAAAAGAATATTCAGACCCCTTGTTTTAAACTCTCAACTTTCTGCCCTGTGGTCCATGTCCAGATCCAGGCAGGAGGTGGGAGAGGGGAACATTGATTAATTACGTCACCTCTTGGGGGTGGGTATTAGCTAAGGTTGTTTTTTCTTTTTTGAAAGATTTATTTATTTATATTGAGAGGAAGAGAGTGAAGAGAAGGGCAGAGGGAGAGAGAGAGAGAAGCAGATTCCATGATGAGCATGGAGCCCAATGCAGGGCTCCATCCTACAACCCCGAGATCACAACCTGAGCCGAAATTAAGAGTCGGATGCTCAATTGAATGAGACACTCAGGTACCTTGCTTAGGATGTTTTTTGTTTTGCTAGTATCAGTACTTTGGCAAATGAAACAGGTTTCTGGCTGCCTCTATGAAAGGAGAACACTAGACAGAGAAGAAAGAGAAAAAGGAGAGAAATGTTGATGGCATAAAGGAGAAGGTTGAAGGGATGCCAATAATAACCGACACTTGCTGTCCACTTGGTGTGTGCCAAGGTGTGTGCTCCACATATTATAGTTGATCCTTGTGAGAACTTTGTGAGGCAGCCATTAGTAATATCCTTATAGAAGGAGGCTTAGCTTGACAGAGGTGTGGGTAGTATCCCAAAACAGTAAAAGGAAAAGGCAGGATTTGAACCTTGGCCATCTGGTTTACCTGCACCAGTTTTTGTTGCCCATGCATTACTCTATTCTGAGGGCAAGGAAGAGAGAAGCATTGCTTTGTGATGCTTCAGATAATCAGGACATCCATGATGGTAGTACCTGTTAGGGTTAGAAGTAGCTGTAGAGAAGATTATCCAGAGGTCTCTGGAATTCATTCACTTTTTCATTTGATGGGCATTATCCTGTCACCTCTATGGAGTTAGAGGTGTTAAGCAAGTAGGATATGGTTCCTACCAGTAGTTGAACTTTCTTGATATTTGGCTCTTTGTTAGCTGTGGCAGTCAGAATTGTAAGAGGATCCCAAAGACCCTCACCTTTGTTAGCCTCCTCCCCTTCTCTTGTGGGTAAAACCTATACATACCATGAATGTGGGGTTAGAGTGAGGGGGAGTAGACACTGACCACTCTTAAGATTCCTGATTGTGAAAAGATGGATGAAAAAGAATGAATGCCTGAGAAGGGTGCCATATTGGGGATGTATTTAGAGACACAGAAGGCAGAGGAAACTTGATGAAACCCAGATCCTGATGGGGATGAGAAAGGAGGCTGGGAACATGGGCCAAGCGTACAGAAGAGATCACCCTTAAACTGAAACCTAACTGCTTTGTTTGCATTCTCACCATTAAATATGCTTGAGACTGGAGAGAATCTCATTTGATCAGAAAGAATGGGAATTTGCAAGCTACCTAGCCTTTCTATAAAATCTGCAGTTTTAATGTTGATGTATTTGTTCATGTGATTCCCGTTCATTAGGCTCTACTATGACATTGACTTGAAGGTGTGTGCCTGATATTTATTCAGACTGCTCTAAGTATTGTAACTCTTTTCCTCCTGGGCATATGCTATGATTTTACCTCTCTTTCCCCCAGCAGTCAAGCTTGGCTGTGTGATTTGCTTTGGCCAATGAAATGTTAGTGTATCACTTCTGGGAAAACACATTAGAAGCAGTTCACAATTGCTATGTCATCTTTCCCTCTGCCACTATAATCTACAATGGTTTCGAGCAGGTTGCTTTGACAGCGTGGGCTCTGGAGGGAGAATGACCCAGAGCCTGCTCCAGCTAATCCATGGTGGGAATTTAGTGTGAACAACAAATATATTATTGTTGTTTTAACCTGTTGGGATTTGGGGATTGTTTGTTACTGCAACATCATCTAGAGCATCCTGACCGATGAAACACACAAGCAAAGAGTATCAGGCTCCCCATTACTGAGACATTTCCAGATTGGTGGAGGGACATCATGCCAAGTGAACAGGCACATTAAAAGAATAGCAACAAAAGCAGCAAAACAGCAATAAGCATAGCAGCAACAAAAACAGAGGACTCTCTACCCTCCCTGCTCTCTGGGCATCTGGCAATTACAACCGCCGCGAAGGTTGCATTGGCTTTTCCAACTCATTGTTCTCTAAAAGCAGGGACTGTCTCTCCACATTTACTGTATCATTTCTCTGCAGCTTGTCCTTAGGGTGGAAGAACAAGGGCTTTTATTAACACATTCCATTGGCTGAGTTTATGATGCTCTGCCTCACTCCCTTTGCCCTGAAGTGAAGTCGAATTATAAAATAGGACCAGCCTTATCTTGGGCAGCCATGCAACAATGGTATCTGGAGGTGAGTGTTGAAATATGTCTTGGGGCTTTGGGAAATGTTTTCAATTCACCATTCTGTGATCATTGTCCAAAGATTCTTGATAGTGTCCTTTAGGAGTCACTGAATACAAACAGAAAGAGAAAAAAAAAAACGAAACAACCTTGCATTCAGATGCCTCAAACTAGCAGTAAGAAGGCAAATGTTTAGAAAATAATTTTGTGGCTCCAGTAAGGATAATGACTCTAATTATATGTATATGTCATATAAAATATTAACAATTAGTGTAATAATATATATGCAAATATATTAACATATAATTCGAGCTCAGAGTCATTTGGTAGAACTCTACCTGGGTATTGGAAGACCTAGAGTTATTTCCAGCTCAGCATTCAGCAGCCAGGAACACTTGGGCGAATAGTTTAGTTTCCTTCACATTCCTCTGACCCAAAGGACTTGGCATTCTAGAAATCCGAGATCTGAAGGTTTACTCTTATAGTGGAACAGCTCTTCACCAGCTTCCACTCATTAAAGGTGGATCTTCTTAAGGGTGCTTCGTACACATTTCCACCAAACACTCTTAATGGCAGAGGTACAGGGTCAGTCTACTTCAACAGGTATTTCTGGATACAGCCCAAAGTGACCCTTCATGTATTAGTTATCCATTGATGCCTTACCAATTACGTCTGTAACAAATTTTTATTATTTCATACTTTCTGTGGCCCTGGAATCTAGGCACCTCTTAGCTCAGGTTATCTAGTCTCTTATAATTAACTGGTGAGCCAGGGTTTTAATCATGTCAAGATTAGGAGTGGAAGGTTGTGCTTCTTAACTCATTCATGTAGTTATTTGCAGGGTTCCCTTCGCTGTGGGTGGTATGACTATCTGAATGCTTCAGCTCCCTCCTGGCTGCTCCTTGCCCTGTGGACATCTCAGTAGGGCAGCTGACAACATGGCAACTGGCTTCATCAGAATGACTATGTGAGGAGAGAGACACAAAAAGCCACATCGTTTTATAATCTAACCTCAGAAATTATATCCCATTGCTCCTGTTGCATTCTATTCTTTAAAGGAAAGTCACTAGGTCTAGGAGGGATTTTTTTAAAGATTTTATTTATTTATTCATGAGACAGAGAGAGAGAGAGAGAGAGAGAGGCAGAGACACAGGCAGAGGTAGTAGCAGGTTCCATGCAGGGAGCCTGACGTGGGACTTGATCCTGGGTCTCCAGGATCCCACCCTGGGCTGAAGGCGGCGCTAAACTACTGAGCGACCCGGGCTGCCCTAGGAGGGATATTACATAAGGATATAAACACCAGGAGATAGGGATCATTGAGAACCATCTCAGAAGTCTGCCAATCATGCATTGCAAGCCAGATGTGTTTTGGAAGCTTTGTGTTTTATCTTTAAAATGTATGCATATTTGCAGTTTATGCTAAATTATATCTATGTTTAACAGAAGGGTAATGTTTTTGAATTACTCATTATTAGAAAAAAAAAGGCTTTTCTAGAGAGATGCACCTTGTTTATGTTACAACTTCCAGCATGGCAGGTTGCAGGCTTAAATTTCAGTTGGAGGATCATGATCTTGGGTCATTTCCTGATTTTTACAATTTTAGTCCCATCATTTATACAGAAGAGAACACTAAGACCAGAAATGGGCAGTGATTTTCTCAAGATCACGACCCTTTAAGGTAATGTATCTCAACTGCTCTAAATATTGCTTTTCTCATATAGTGATTTTGGGGCTCTAGGTTTGGGGTCAAGAGTGGTTCTCTCAAGACTTTGCTTTACTTGGGTCTCCACCATACCCTTCAGGAGCTAGTACTGCTGCCCCCAGCATGCTCCAGCAGAGTCCTGCACATGTGACATTCTCCCTGGGACACCTGAGGTCTCAAACTCCTGGCACACCCTTAGTCACATAAGATGTGTTAAAAGAGTCCACTCTATGTATTCTTTTTTTATTTAACATGGAAAATATTGATCATGAAGTTCCCATTATCTACCAGAAAAAAAATATTTTTAATCACATTCTCATAAACTGATCTTTCCCTCTCTTTGTGTGGCTCCTTTATGGTAACAAAGTCCAAACAATTCCCTTGATTCCAATTTTTTTTTTTTTTAGTTGTTAAGATTTTATTCATTTATCTGAGAGAGAGAGAGGGTGAGCAGGAAAGAGAGGGAGAGAGAATCTGAAGTAGACTCCACTTGGAGTACAGAGTGCAACATGGGGCTTAATCCCACAACTGTGAGATCACGATCTGAGCCAAAACCAAGAGTTGGATGCTTAACCAACTGAGCCAGGCACCACCCCCGCCTCTAAATTCTTTTCCAATTCAAAACATTCTCTTCCCTATAGTCTGGGTATGGTTTTTAAAGTAGGTCTCACTCCTCTACCAAAAACCCACCAATTTCTTCCCATTTTCTACAAATATATCCAATTTCTCAGGTAGGCCAAAGACGGTCTCTATGACACGGTATCTGGGTTTGTTGGCAGCTTCATCTCATCCCTCTCTTTCTCATGACTCCTACTCCTCAGCGGAGCTGCACTCCTTGAACATTCCCAAAAAGGCAGAGGTGCCTTCAATCTTTATGCCTATATCCATGCTGTGCCCTCTGAATGCCCTTCCCTCATCCCTCTCTCTCTTACTCATCTGTCAAGATTGACCACAAGCATCATGTTCTTGGAAGCCTTTCTGGGGTCCTACACTCCCACATTGCACCTCTTACCTATTCTCAGTGCTCCACATTCAACCTTTGCCCTCACTCCTTGATCTTTAGTATCAATACCCAGAGTAAGTACAAACAACCACAAGAATCTCAACAAAAACCACATGGCAGTGAGTTATTAGGGTATCATTAGCTGCGTTGTTAGGACACCTCAAACATGCTAAGTGCAGTATACATTATCCTGTTTTTCTCGCAGGAACTTTTAGAACTAGATAAGGAGAGTGGTGTTCAGAGTGGTTGAGATACACCAGGTCCCACAACTTATCAGGGGCAGAGCTGGGAGGCCAGCCTCAATATCCATCTCATATTCTCTTACTGTAGCAAATGTCTGAGCTTTGAATGTTGGAGAAAATAATCAGGTTAACCTGAATCAGCATGACCTTCAGAACATTGTCTCTGCAATATTCTTGTGAATGTCCTTGTGGTTGATCAAATTTGTGCTACATTTGCTGAAAACTAGAAACTTCCGCTTTCCTAATTAAATTTGAGGCTTAATTTGAAATGGCTCCAGGAGAGTGGCTACTAGCAATATGATGTGGACATCACACAGAGCTATCCTCCTGCTTATCTCTATAAAATCTTTACAATTGCCTTTGAAATGTTCCATGATTTAGTCCCTTCATCTAGATTTGGAGTATCTGCTGTTTACAACAGTGGTTCTCAAATGTTTGCATGGACCTATCATGTATGTTAGAATACAAATTACCCAACTTCCAGGGTTTCTAATTCAGTGGTCTAAGATGGGGGTCTGAGAATTGGCTTGTCTATCATGTTCCCAGGTGATGCTGATGCTGACCCACAGACGATGCTGATGCTACTGGTCCACGGACCATAGATCATCTATTGAAAACCACTGGTTTATAGAAATTGGCTGAAGGTGCTAGGAGATGGGGCCAATCTCTATAAACCAGTGATTATCAATCGATGATCCATGGTCCATGGACCAGTAATCATCAGCATCCCCACAGGATGCTTAGCTTGGATGCTGCTTCTCCCACTCAGAGAAAGGTAGCAACCACTCCCCATTTTCTCATCCCAGCTGGCCTGTTTACCTAGAAACTCAGAGTGAGTGTGGAGGGTCATTTTCATCTAATTCTATTCATTGCTTCTCACTATTATTATCTAAATCTGGATATTTTTAACTCCTTAAATGAGATTATATATATATATATATATATATATATATATATATATAATTTCTTAACTCAAATTTACTTGGGCCATCTGTTAAAGTATCTTAAGTGATACAGACCTGTCTATGAGCTTCTAGAAAGTCCCATTCCACACTGACCATATCCCCAACTACACTTTTTTTTTCCCTTTCTTCCTATTAAATGAGACAGTCATTCCCTCTAAGATGGGTATTTTAGATCCCTTCCCTCTAGAACCTTGTTAAAGTTCTTATCCCAACAATTGGCATTTCCTCTCTCTTTCTATCAGCCTTTCCTCCTTTACCTTGCACTCTTCGGGATATAAACATGTTCGAACCTTTCCTATCCTAAAGTGAAATCCTAAAGATGCTACTCTTCACCACTGTAACTGCAAGACTGGAAACAAATTCTGGCAACCAGATAATACACAGCCTAGAAATTTTTGACATTTTGAGAGGAGCAGTTATTGGGAGGAGTCCTACTGGTTTTAGACACAGAAATATTGACTTTTTGCTCCTGGAAAGAAGCAGAAAAAGTGCCAGATTAGCAAATAGTAGAGAAATAGGAAGGAATGGGCTAGTGTTTACATGATCTGCAGTTATACACTGAATATGCTTAGAGATATTGGTGGGAATTTTAAGAGGATAAGGCCTATTGATGTTCACTTTCCTATAGATCTTGTTCAAGAAAAAGTCTCCCTTGTTTAAATCTAAAAAGTCATTGTTTTTTCAAAGCAAACAAACTGAAATGGATCTTCAGGGTTTGCTTGCAGCCAGACATTGCTTATACATTTTATACAAGCATGGAAAGGTAAAGTACTTCTGGAAGCAAATGTGAAGGAATGAGAGTTAAAACTCAAATGCTCTCATCCCTGCACCATGTCAGTTGTGAATCCCCCCACCTCACTTCCTTCTCATTTAGGCCATCCAAAAGAGTTGACAACACACTTTCTCCAGTTTTAAATTGGCTGCAACATATTCTGTACCCATAAAGGAAGCCCTTACTGCCTTGGGACAGTTCAGAAATGATTTCTTAATTTTCAAATTCAGTTGATTTACATCAATCCCTCATATTGTCTAATTTGTCTACTCTGTTCAACACTGTTGAGTATCCTTTTCTTCAGAAAACTGTATTTTCCCTTTTCTTTCAGTCTCTTTTGCCTGTGATTCTGGTCCTCCTTCTGTCTGTTCCCAGTCCTGGTGGACTGCTTCTCACTCTTTCCTATCCACTAATGTTAATCAATTTCTCTGGATTTTGTCCCTGGTCCCTTACTATTCTGTAAGAACTCCCTGGGCAAATGCTTGTGGCCTTCATTCCACCAATAAGCTTCCTCCCAGTCCTTGTCACTCTTAGGGTCAATGGTTTACCCTATGAGGCATTTTGAAACACATGTGGAACTACTTTTAATTTTCATGATGAAAGAGGGTAAAGAGCTACCAGTATTTAGAAAGCAGAGCCTAGGGAGGCTAGACATCCTTTGATGCATTAGATGGTCCCTCCCATGTAATAAAGGATCATTCTATATTCCACATGATTTGAATGTCCATTATGACATTCATGTAAGCAAAAAAACCTGATTGTAATTGTGTGGACCCCATGCCTGTTTTTCATAAAATCCCAAAGGATTTTTTTTAAAAGATTTTATTTATTTGCTTGAGAGAGAGAAAGCACAAGCAGGGGGAGGGGGCAAAGGGAGGGAGAAACAGGTTTCTTGTTGAGCAGGGAACCCAATGCAGGGCTCCATCCCAGGACCCTGGGATCATGACCTGAGCCAAAGGCAGATGCTTAACTTACTGAGCTACCCAGATACCCCTTGATTACCATATCTTCATAGTAATTCTTTTTTTTTTTTATTGAAGTTCGATTTGCCAACATATAACACCCAGCGCTCATCCCTTCAAGTGCCTTCCTCAATGCCCATCACCCAGTTACCCTTTCCCCCCACCTGTCTCCCCTTCCACTACTCTTTGTTCATGTCCCAGAGTTAGGAGTCCCTCATGGGTTTTTTTGTTCATTTTTGGTATGCTTCAGATTCCCAGGAATGTAATGAATGTGCAGATTGAAAAGTGACTTTCTTTCTTTCTGGACTTTACTCTGAGTAATGGATCTGATCACATTTTGAAAAATCTCATTAATGATGACAATATTGTTCATATGATTTATCTCTTACACACCTGTATATCAGTCTCCATTGAAAAAGATTCTACTTATTTATACCAATGTGTCTCATTATCCCTTATTTCAAAATGCCACATATTAAAAACAAACCAACAATATTCAGCTGGAAATTATATTAACTTTAAAAAAAATCTCAGCCTGTTATTCTTGCCTTCCCTCATGTGACTGGCCCTGGACACTAGAAAAGAGGAAAGGAAGATACATAATGAAAAATGGTAAATATTAGAGACACCTAAATAGCATTCATTGGTTACTAGGCAATGTTTTAAGGACCTGGCATATCTGTACTCAATTCTCACACCAACTCTAAAGATACTTCTTATCATTGTTCCCATCTTATAATTGTGCACGTCACAGAGGCCAAGTCTGTCTCCCAAGGATGATAGCTGGTAAGTGTAGATCTGTGATTTGAACCACGAATCCATGTTCTTCTTTTTTTTTTTTTATTTATTCATGAGAGACACAGAGAGAGAGGCAGAGACATAGGCAGAGGGAGAAGCAGGGTCCTCACAGGGAGCCTGATGTGGGATGCAATCCCCGGACCCCAGAATCATGCCCTGTGTTGAAGACAGTTGCTCAACCACTGAGCCACCCAGGTGTCCCAAGAATCCATGTTCTTAAATTTACACCATCTATACTAATTCTGAGAGAGGCAGCTGCACCAGGAAGGAGCTCAGAGAATGGAAGACTAGTGAAAATCTGGAGGAGGGTAAATCTTAGCATTCCAGAAAGTTCTAGAGAAATAACCCCTCACTTTGAAGAAGGGCCGATAGAAATGGTTTATACCAGTACATTGGGACACTCTAGGTATTATTATGATTATGAATAGTTATTAATGACTTTTAACTAATGCTAAAGTCCACATCTCTGGCTTCTTGCCACATATCCAAACATATAAATTGCACCCTAGTGCTGTGTTTCATCTACTCAAGGGGGTGCTCCAGAATCTTCTACTCATTCTTCATGTTGAATCCTTTTGTTCCGGGTGCATTATCCCCAATTCTGCCCATGACTTTGGTTCTCTTTCTTAGCTCCTTAGGGTTAATAATGTGTGTGACCAGCTTATCAAAGTTAGCTTTTTTCTTGGGCTTCACACTCCTCCCCAACCCAGACTTTCAGTACCCGGTTGAGTGCAAACCTCTGGACTTTCATTTAGCTAGGACGAGGCAAAGAATACTGCCAGACTTTCTTCTATATCCCACAGAATGAGGACTGGTCGAGTGGGTGTCTCTTAAGATTCTTTCTGGCCTTAATGATAAACAATTTATTTTTTTTCAGTTTGCAAATGGTCCCATAATTTAATTTAATAGTGTTTATGACAATATGTAATAAATACCATAAAAAGTATAAGTCGTTCTGGGTGTGTTAGCTCATTAAAATGAATGCTTACTAGATTCTGTAGCAAGCTTTGGAAACATGGTGCTAACTCATGTAAATTGCCATGACAAATGTGCTTTAGGACCAATAAAGTGTGTCCTGATTCATTAATAGTCAGATCCAACATCTCCCTGTTGGTTCCCAAGAAAAGTCGAGTAGAGATGGTGGAAGAGAAATTGCTGCCCAAATTCTGCCAAGCTTCAGGCATTCTGATTAGCATGTGTGATTTGGCGGCTGTCTTTTGTGACATTATACACCTGCAATATTGCCCTCGTGTTTTTGATCCCGCAAGCTCTGAAAAGGCCTCAGAGCTCAGCACGTTCATCCTGCCAATGTCTGATGTGGAATCTTTGGATTTATGCAGACTCCCCAGCCTCCTTCTGGCTTAGAGAAAAAAAAATGCTTTCTGGGCTCAGAAGGGGGCTGCCAGATTAAGCACAGCACAGGTGAGTGGCGATGGAGCCAGTCCAAATAGCAAACAAGCATATCTCCCGTCTCAGAAGCACACTGCAGCCATAGGCATAAATATGCAATAAAGCTGCACTGAGAGAAGGCAAGCTCATGTTTTATAATGTATTTATGTCTTACGCAGCATCTGAGATTGCAGGCACAGTCCAGACTGGGGCTGATGTTTTTTCCCAGGAAAAAAGCACCTCCCCCATTACATAGTGGAAATACAGTTTTGGGTTGTAGGAATGACTTCACAGGATGTGAGATATGTTGAAATATACCTTTGTTTTTACTTTTGCTCTCAAGCTTCGCTGCTTAATTTTGTTTGATACAAATTCCTTCAAGAGCAAAAGATTGAAAGATTTGTTCAGCAAAACCATTGTCCTAGAAAGTCATGTCTCTAGACCTCAGCTATCTATGGAAGCTCTCACGTTTTATACTTCTTACAATTTACAAAGTTGACCTTTCCTGTTGCATCCAATATGGTTGACTGAATCTGTGGAGCATTTCAAGGTTTAACACACAAGCATGCATTTTATTGAATCCTGATGAAAAAATATCTGAGAAGGCATATTTCCCAGTTTACAAGTCAGGAAAATGAGACTCCAAGTAGCTAAGAAAATTACCTAACATCATAGAGCAAGCAGGTGATAGACATGGACTCTCAGCTCATGTCTTCTCATTTCAAAAATACCATACTTGCCTTACTCCATTAAAGTGCCTTTGCCATAGAGGGAGAGCTTCTTTTTTTGGTACTTCCTCTTTCTTATTTTCATTTTTCCTGGGGAGTTGAACTTGATGAGCAGAATCTGTCCACATTGACACCAGCCCATGTCATTCTGTCTTCACAGAAGACAGTAAGATATATGCCAGATGACAGTCAAAAAAGCATCTGACTTTGTCTATTCCATTCAGAATTTACCATGCATCTGGGAAGATAAAAGGATCTATAAGATTTGGATAGTCAGAATATTTTATTGAGTGTCTACTGTGTGCCAGGAATCTGGTAATTGCCTTTGAAAATATTTGAAGAAATCAGACTTTTATGAATATGTACATCCATCCACCCATCCAGCCCCCATCCTATCACCCATTAATCTATCCATTAATTCAATTATCAATCAGTTTAAGTCATTTACGGGTTAAATCATATGTAATAGGACCCCCTTCAAAGAAAGAAAATAAGGACGGGGGAAAAGAATCTCAGGATACAAAATGAGTAAAACCCTCCTGGCTTAATATACTCAAATTAAGACTAAGAATTATCTTCTAAAACATATTGCTCCCATTTCTGTTTTCTTCATCTTAGTAAGGGCCAGTTACTCACTCAATAAATTTACATCCATAATATCTGTTGAATGTGTATAGTGACCACAACTAGAATTACCTTGGCATATTGACTGTTTTTCTTGCATTCTTATATTCTATATTCCGTGCCAGTGAATACAGTTGGCGTCTTATATACTCGTTAAAATTTTATTCCTTTTCTTCCTAAGATGCTGAATCTCAGTCAAGAAGGAAATGCTTCAACAGTCACTTTGAAAGCTTTCTTAAATGTAGATTTACTGCTATTTCTAGTTATGACATAGCTATCAGCCTGTACTAGTACACTATTCAGTGTAATTGAATACTTAAAACATGAAATATGCTTCATAAAATGCAGGTGTAAAATCAATTGCAGCAAGCCAAGTTTTTTAAGAAAGCACTCCACCAAGATTTATTGGCATTGATTTTATTTTATTTATTTTATTTTTCATTAGATTTATACTTCAATTTTACCACTTCAATTTCTTATTAAGAGATTGCATAAAAATAAGTTTTATGCAAAGGTCTCAGTTAAACAAGGGATAGACACAAATCTGTGAAAGCATCATTGTAAAAATGAAATATTTACCCCAAATCAAGGCAACAGATAAGAAGAGTTAATGTTTACGGGTTCCATATTAAGTCTCAGGTATATGCACTACTAAATTATTTACCTTCACAACAGTTCTTTAAGTTAAATGGCACCTTGACTCCATCTTGCAGGCAGTCAGGACCTGTGGAAGTTATGTAATCCATCCAAAGATACTGAGCTAGTCAGTGCAGAACAGGGATTCAAAGCCAGGTGGTTGTAGTCCTGCTATTGTTCTTCTCATTAAGGAGTCTTGGGCTTTATATCAAAGTTCCACCTTTAGCTATATTAAGAAAAAGCTTACATTTCCCCTTTCTCTTCACTTCTTTCCTCATCAAGGACAGAAACATCTAGAGATTGTTTAAAACACATTAGGTATTAAAGTAAGCCACCTGCTTCCCTGTATCTAGAGTGTTAAAACAGGTGTTTCTAGGAGGGAGTGAAATATGAGAGTTGATGGGACCCTGGACATGCCATGTGGAAGGACAAATAGAAAAGAATAAAATGAAGTTTTGACTACAGTAGTAGGTAGTCCATTTGTGATCAAGTTAAAGTGATGAGGGATAGTATAAAGTAGACAAGGTTTGCTTGAGGGTACAGGTGGACTTAAAAGTAGTTTCAAAAGGTAAAAAGACAACCCTGAGGAAAACAAAAGTAAGTGGATAAAGACATCTGTGCATATTGAGACTGCAGGAGAAAGGGGCTGATGGGCATGGGGTTGTGTTCCTCTAGCAAGCTATGGATGATATGGTGAGGCATGATCTAATATCCCCATTCAATCCTAGACTTCAGTGTAGTGTGACTTGGCTTCTTTTACTTGGTGTGGGTTCTTTCTGCCTGCTTCTGGAATGTTAGGCTCCCTAGAGATTATTTCCCACCTTTGTCACTTGGCAGATGAATTTCTTTTCTAGGGCCACTGTAACAAAACCACAAACCTGGTAGCTTACAACAGAAATACTGTCTCACACTTGTGTCAGCTAGCTGCCCCAAATTAAGGTGTTGGTGAGGTTGGAGTGTTCTGGAGGCTGTGAGGGATAATCTGTTCCAGGACTCTCTCCTTGCCTTTTATGCTGTGATTCACACACATATCATTCCAGTGACTGCCCCATCTTCACATGGTTGGCTTCCCTCTGTGTGTCCCTGTGTCTTCCAATGGTGTTCGTGTATCTGTGTGGATATCACAAATTGTGTAAGGTCACTGGTCATATTTGATTAAGAAGAGCTTATTATTATTGCTGGAATCTGAAAGACCTTATTTTCAAATAAGTTACCGTGCAGGTACGGAGTGTTAGAGCTTCAACATATCTTTTTTGGGGAACACACTTCAAGTCCTAACAGCACAGTTAGTGAATGTGATGATCACTGCTTTCTCATATGGCAGTTTTCTAGACGTTCTATCTAAGAACCAAGGCTTAGGATTTTCAATACCAGGTTTCACTGGCATGATCTGATGCCAGCCCAATACAAATAAACTTCTTTCTACCCTATAATCCTGGGAAATTACTTTCTCACTAATACTGATGGGCTTCACTGAAAGGCTATGAACGGGCCGGTGAAAATGAGGGTAGGGGCCACATTATTCCTGTTTATATCCTTAGTAACTTATATTAACTGGGACCAAGTACATGTTCTACATGTTCTACAATTGCATGAAATTGCACGGAGCCTCAAGACTACCAAATATCCAGGATTATTTTTGAGATATCAGGTATCTTATCATTAATTTTTGAACTCTCTTCTTAGTCCACTTTAAAGCACACTAATCTGAACATTGGTTTCCAAACACAGTTCTCGCCAGTGGTCTGCCATTATCAGGTGTACTGAATAAAAGAAAAGTCTTCTAGATGCCTAATTTTTCTGTTCTGAAGCACTGTCTTTAGAGCATAATGTATGAAATCAAGAGACCTGGTTTCAAAGACCAACCCCTTCATTTACTGGCTTCATGATCTTGGGAAACTTAAATTAACCTCCCTAAACATCAGTCTCTTCATATTTTAAACATAGATAAAAATAGCACCTGTGAAGATTAAATGGGAAAATTTATGTAAAATGTTAGAGAACACAGCCTGGTGAATGGAAACACAAGGAATGTGGTAGGTTTCTGTGGTCAAAATTATTTCAGGCTTGAGGCTTTGTAAGTGGTCTCACATTTAAAGCTCACAACACTTTATGAAGTAAGTATGACTTTTTGTCCCCATTTTACAGCCGAGAAAATGGACATGGGGATTTAGAAGCTATCTCTCAAACATTCATGACTTCAGAGGAATAGGAGTAGGAAAGGGCCAGGCCTTTCTGATCCCAAAGCCTTTTTGGTCATCTCCTCATCCTATTTAATATGTTGTATTACTTTAGATAACACAAGACAGTATATTTTAGCTTAATGTTAGATGTGAAAAGTGAAACTAACTTTAGAGTGTTTATTTCAATGTGACCCTTCAAACAGTAGTAAGATAGTTTGCTAATAAATAAACAAGTAAACAACAAAACTGAGTTTCCTTAGCAGGAAATGGACAGAGCCTGGATGTCACATACATTTGACTTCCAGTCCAGCTCATGCTCTTTTCCATGATGCAACTGTGACTATCACAGCTTCTCTTGGGTGGAAGAAGGGAGCACTCAGCAACTGTATGCACCTAGAAACAACAAAGTTCCCAAATGAGGTACAGCTCAGTTTCAGTAACAAGAGGATTTTAAGTAATTCACCAAAGCACATGTGCTTGCTTCGGCAGCACATACACTAAAATTCACCAAATATACATTCAGTGACCAAAAACAAGTAAGGAAATTAGAGTGTAGAATCAGGTGATTAAATAAGTTACCAAACATGAACATGAGCAGTAGATAACAGATAACTAAACTCAAAAATGTAGGTCAGAAATCTAGGCTAGCAAGTGTTGACGAAGGGACTACAGAAAGAAGGAGGGGGCCCTGTAGAGGCCATTTGTGAATGGCCTGACTTCATTGTCTGTCCCTGAGAGTCCCTTTCATAAAGAAGTAGCTCATGAAAGAGTGGGTATCAATAAGTCATATTATTTCCGTGGACTAAAGTCATTTCTGGGAATTTCAGTTTCAATGGACAATTCTTTCCTCTTCATTTGTTTAATTGTCCTGGAGAGATGGTCAACATGAGGCCAAATTCATTCAGCTTGAGGACGTTAAAAAACATACATAGTACCTACTGATTTAGAGTATGTGAACTTACCTTCCCACAAGTAATCAGAGCTTTGGGTCTGAGCAATAACAAGCTGAATCCAGTAATTAAGGAGGAATCCACAGTGAAGGAGAATAGGATGTATGAAATAAATGTGGATCCCAGACATGCACTGGTGGACTAAATCTCTATTATCCCAAATAGCAGAACAGTTAGAGATCTAAATTTTATGTCTACTTCACTGCAGGTTTTAATGGAGGAAGCAATTAAGACTGAATTTTATGCATGTTTGGGACTATTTATTTGGAAAGAAGTTCAAACAATTTTTTTGTTTAACGTAGATGGATGACTAAATTAGGAAAAAGCTTAGAAGTTTATTGATCTGCTTTTTTCAGATCAGAGTTTAGGGAATTAGATGACATTGAACAACTCAAGTCTCCAAACCCTCAACTGCATCTTTACATTGTTATGAAAGAGATACGGATTCATCAACTTGAGGCTATAAAAGGAGAACATATATTTCAACTCTGATGGGTTTTTTTTTTTTTTGAGGAAGAATAGGCACTCAAGAGCAAGTTGGATATGTGGACCGAGCACAAGGAAACTTGATGCTTCACCTAATTCCCATTGCTAACTTACCCTGAAGTTAGTGGAATCATCGCTGTCAAAGAACTGTAGAGCTTATTCAGTGGTAATGAAAACCTGATTTTGGAAATTATTCGTAGGTCTGATGGACATGTTGATCTGATCATCCTATGTTTTATGTTTAGACTCCAACTCTCAAGATACATCAGTCATTTAGCACTGGCTTCATCTTTGAGGTTGCCCTTCCAGAACGTTTCACTTGACCAAAAGTGAAATATGGTTGCCAAGAAGATGGCATAGTGCAAGAATTTGAGAGATGGGTATGAAAGTACCAGAAATATCCAACAATTTGTAATTATCTGACCAGATTCTGAAATTTCAATTGGGTCTATGGGCTTTGTGAGAATGTATTCCCTTTCATGAAATGACTGAAACGGTTCTTGAAGCCACCTTCAATACTATAATCTTGGAATTAGCATGGTGGTGGTGCTTCACAGAATATGTCATTTTCAATAATTGTATTCTGATGGGCTTGATCACAATTGGTCAAGGACAATCATTGAGTTTATCCAACAAGCACACTCTTTTAAGAATAAGACTGACTAGGCTTAGACTATTTTTGTATTACTGCTATGAAATCTATTTGTTTAAACAGCTAATAGCTGCCTGCTTTCTATTGCTGTTGATCAAAATTTCATGAGGATATTTGATCAAGAGAGCTACCATTGAGAAAAGAATGCACATTTGTGGTAAATGCCTATGATTTTGTTGAATTGCCAAGATCTGTGACCATCATTGTTGAGGAATTTACAATGTTGACTGCTCTCTGTTTGAACTTCCTCATATTGCCACCTATTGAGAGCTTTTGAGCTTCCTAGATGCTGCAGTAGAGCTGTGCACTAGACTTCACCACTTATTCCGAATTCAGAATCTGTTTTTCTTTCTGTTGTTTGCTTTTAATCTGAGGAAGATATCTATTCTCTATTTAGCTTAGTTTCAGTTTCCTTAATCACAGTCCTGACAAAAGTTTATTTGGTTTCTTAATAACCCTGGAAAGTTCAAAGCAAAAACTATTCAGAGGCCACCATCAGCATTTTAGAGAGTCACTGTGAAATAGTCACTGTGTTGCCATGGAAATGTAGCATCTCAGAGTGGGAGAATAATCTGGATTTCATAGCTTGCTTCATTCTTTTATCAAAAATGTTTCGACTACAATGGCACCAACTGGGTGAACAATAACATCTCATCTAATGTAAACATCTTTCTTCTTGTCCTTCTAAGTTGTGGGAACCACTGACCACATTTCATGCTTGGACTCTAGTAAAGTTTAAATTACAGAAGTAAGAAATATTTATTACTCCAAATGCTGAAGATTGTTGGGGTAAGGAGTGATATTCAGAATCAGCATTAATTATGGTCAGAAATTAGACATAGAGTTGAAATTCTAAGCCCCTGGTATGTTCTGAAAAGTTAAAGAGCTGCCTTGCATCAGTTGATACCTTTCTGAGGGGTCCAGGATAGATGACTAAGGAATAAATACATGGAAATCAATTTTTGGATTAACTCAAGACAGGACAAGAAAAGAAAAAGAAGCAAGAATGAATATTGAAAATAAGCCAGAATGTGGATTCAGTATTTACTTTAGGGTTTTGCTGTTCATTGTGTCAAAATTGTCATAGATTTAAGTATAGATTTAAGATTTTTAAAAAAGTGGAGGAGCTGCACGAGATAGGAGGATGTGTAGAAAATGTCATGTGAAACTCAAGAACATAGAGCTTGTGAATATCTATGTTCTCCCTCTCTATGACTGCAGTTAAACTATTTTAAAAACTCACTGTCTTAGTAGAAGAATGCATACATATTTCTGAGTTTTTCAGTTGCCAAGCCATGAACGCAGTATGGGGCACAGCAGGACCAAGGTGGAATTACTTTCTTTCATTTACTTTTCTCTCTTTGCTGCAGATCTGAGAATCATGCTGGATCCAGATCTAGCTGCCAGTGATGGCTGCTGACAGCTCTTGAGTTTCATTCACTTTTAAGACATTACTGGATTGCCTGCATCAAATAGGTAAAAATACTAGATCAGGGCTCTGGATAATTTGGTCTGCATTAGATATGTACTCCTGGTTGAATCATTAGAGCTAGAAGTTAGGTATCCTGAGAAAGAGAATGTCCATTTCCCTTTGGGGTAACCATGTGGTGAATTGGAGCATCTCACAGCAACCTGGGGTGGGAGGCAATCCTTTGGGTAGGCAGACACTCTTGTTCATTATGTAATTGAAGATGGATTCCACTCTGACTATTATCAAGATTAGTGAATTCTTTGCCTCCTACCTCTAGAGGACAAAGTAAGACTGCATAGTGTAACATTTGTGTGCTCTGTAAAGTTCATGAAGCAGGAACCCTGCTTGTCTTGTTCATTATTACACATCCCCACCTAGAATAGAACCTGGCAACATGGAGCCTCAATAAACAAAAGTTGAATTAATAAACAGGTAAACAGCTGGCTTTATTCTATTTTTTCCTACCATTTTATTCTTCTGTTTCTTTACTTGCTAGTACTTTATCTTGTTTTGTATATAATTTTGAAATCCACCTCAGTTCAAAAAAACAAAGAAGAGGATTGTTGGGATTTCAGGTGGCCATAAATAATAATACTTCCCTTCCCAACCTGAATTTGGAGCCATTGAGAGTAAGATGCAGGAGAAAGCTTGGGGTAAAATATACTTTAGGTTTATATAGCCAAATAGACTTGCTTATACTTCACCTCAGAATTTCATAGACTTGCCAACCTAGTCATTCCCACAGGTGGGCAACCACAGGCATCCCCTAAAAGGGGCTGAGCACAACTTTCTCAATTTCTTCTCACATATTCACTATTCAGGTAAATCACTCCTTTTCTCTGGGGAAACAGTGAGAGTCAGAAGAGAGATCAACACTTTGTCTACTACAACTCTCTCCACATGGAAACCAAGGCTTACAGGGGATTAGAAATTCTTCTCTAAGAGGTATAAAGAAAGAAATGGAGGAATGGATGAAGAAAACAAAAAGAAATCAACCAGAGAATAATAATAAGAGAAAACCAAGATCTGACCTGGCTACTCCTTTGAGATAGCTAACATCAATGGCAAACTTCACTCTTCCCCAACCCCATCTCATTCTGTTCTAGAAACTTTCCTATCTTGGCTTTGGATTTCTGTCCCCATGTCTTAATATCCATGCTCTCTTTCTGGAACAAGTGACATTTAGAAATTGAAGCATGTACTGGCAAAGATATCAAGCCTATCCATCATTGCCAGTTCAAACAGCCATTATACCAAAGTTGCTATAATTACAAAATAGTTTCAAAACCATTGGGATGAGAGGAAATCTATGGTTATCACTGGCAATCCAATATGAGAATCACTAAAACCTTTTTTTTCTTTTCTCATGTTTACAACCAGGAGAATAGTTAGAAAACTAGAATTGTCAACACAATCAGCAGATATCTATTGACTTTCTACTGCATACAAAACATGATTTATCTCAAAGAGAGTGAAGATAATTTTGATTTACACAGGATCAATTTCCTGGTCCAAATATCAGGATAGAAAAGGGAAGGAAAAATACAAAACAAAGCAAAACAGAAGTTTCTTGTGCAAAATTTTACCTGTTGCAAAAGAAGCATAAACAAGAGCACTGGAATTTATGGGGGTATTAAAAGAGGCATAAAAAGCCCCAGTATTTGCTAAACTCTAGATAATTAATTAGAGATTATTCCTGAAGAGTGAAAGAACATTTATATATGACTCTATCAAGAATATTCACATATGTCTAACAAATAGTGTTCTCTCACAGACTTCAAAGTCCATGAAAATATTTCTTTCCTAAGTTGTAGTGGGGGAAATAAAGATTTAATTAAGCAAGGAATAAAAACAGCTGCAAATTAGGAATGAAAATACCACAGGCTACAAGAATTGTACTTTAAATTTTGCTTCAGGATTTTTTTCCTGAAAATATCAATGTAAATATTTTAAATTACTTAATATTTTCAGAATTTTAATAAAAATCATGTCTTCCTTTAAGAGCTGACATTTACAGCTAAATTCTCTGAGACTCAAAAATCCACATCTGGAAATTAGGCATTAAAAGAAGACCTGGGGCTCCTACTAGAAAATGCTAGCGATAATGTCAACTGACCTCTAGAGGGCTCCCTACAAACCAGATTCTATTCACAAAGCTATCTTGGACTTCACACAGGGAAGGGCTTTTTTCTAAAGGTGGTTTACATAGATTAAAAAGCTTTTTACTTGGAGAGACTCATGCCTACTTTGCTTCTCCAAATGACAAATGAATCTCCAGTGATATTCAGACAGTTTGCTATGTTCCAAATTTTAATGCAGGTCATTTGCCATTTCTGTGGTACTGAACAATCTGGGTGCCAGTTTACCTTTGTACCCAGCATGAAACACAGTGCCTGCATAGAAGCAGGTGACCAAGAAATGTGTGTTGATGTAAATTAGTTCTCTTTTTTTTTAGTTCCAATGATTCCTGTAAAATGTTATTAGCACAGGATGAAGCTGAAAGTAGTAAAAACATATTTGACATTTTTGTAGCTTATAGTAATTAACACTTACTTCCATGTACATTATCTTACTGAAGCCTTAAAATATTAGCAAATTAGTTTTTATTATCATTTACATAGATTAGATGACTAAGTCTAAGGGCTTGATGTAATAAAGTGGAAATTCAAATTTAGTCTTTTGATTTCAATCTCAGTGACCTTTTCATTGACTCATTGCCACTTCCGATGATCTAGATAATGAAGTGACAAATCAGTAACATTTCAATAGGTGTCCCTTAGTGGATAGAATGAGGCATCTTTAAAAAAGGAAGAAGGCACTAGACGTGATCCCAGCTACTTAGGCATCACCTTGGAAAGCTGGTTGACTCAGGAGGGGAACTAGGTAGTGAGGCCTCGATGCATCAGCTCCTGGGGAGACTGAGGGCCTCAAGAAAAAGTATTCAACTAAACAGGTGCCAGAACCAGAGACCCTTGCTGAAAAGTAGAGCCACTTTCTTGGTTGACAAACCAAGAAAAATAAAAAGACTGCTAGCATTCAGTCCAGGCCACAGGATGAACCAGGTCAGATGTGAGTATTGGGTTTGAAGTGAGAGACCATCATGAAGGAGCATTAGAGGAAGTGATCAAGACAAGATCTAGTGGACATGACTTTGATCCCAGGTGACCGGGTGTAACTGAAAAGTCCTAGTTTATTCCATATGTGCTATTTCTAGCTATTCATAATACTGAAGTGCTCAGGTAAGGAGGAAGGAGAGGGGATAGAAATTGTTACTCTAAAAAATGATCCATTTTATTCCTACTCATCTGCTGACACCTGGCAGTGAAACTGTGAAATCATGACCCAGAAAAATGTGTGCTTTGATAAGTGGCATATGTCTCTGGAAAGAAGCATAGACTGGTAGGATTGTTTGTAGACAAAGCCATGTGGCTGATAAAGGATATTAAGGGTTGAAATGGACAAAAGGTAACATATGAAAGAGGGTGAGTCCCTGAAGGTAAATGATGCCAACCTTGCAGTTTTCCATGGGACTTGTCTTCCTTAGCACTGAAAGGGCAATAAAGTATAGTGGTTAAGAACACAGACTGCCTGGATTTGAATCTTGTCTCTATCACTCACTAGCTGCATGGTTTGAAAAAATTTTGTGAAATGATCTTAATTTTTCTTCTGTTAACTGAGATAATATAGTACCTGGTTTGTGGGTTGTTGTAAAAAATAAAAAGTCCTACCTTAAACTAGAACTTTTTAAACTTAAAAAAAGTCCTAGTTTTAATTTAAAACAATTATATATGTGATTCCTTCAGACCAGTAAATCCCCGATAATGTTTTGTTACTTTTATGGATGAGGAATTTAAGTACATGAGATATTCTGGGAAAATATAGGAACTACCACCAAGAGAAAATCAAACTGGATGTCACACTCTTAAGACAGATAATCTGTCTTTAGGGTCTACAGGAAATGTCTGTACTTTTCCACATGACATAGGGACTTGACAATGCATTTGTGAATCAGCTACCCAGAATCCTTGTTTACTCTCCAACTCACGGTCCCAGAGGAAGGCAAACACCTGTTCTAATTTATCTTTTATTCAACAAATAGTTATTGAGCATCTCTACTATGCCATGAACTGTTGCAAGCATTGAGATACAGTATACAGAATTCTCTTCCCTTGAGGATCTTCCACTCTGCTGGGATTTACTTGAATACTTGTTAATGTCCAACTCTCTGCTTCCTTGTGCTGTCCTAGAGCGACCATCTCCTTGGGGCCTGCTTGGGCTGTCGGCAGAATCTATTCTTCTACCTTCTCTTAAGGTTGTTTCCTTCTCAATTTCCCTGCTATGTGCCCTGCCTGGCACAATGACTGGTACAGACCTGATAAATACTGGTCCAATGAATCCAGGTAGTGGGCACGATGATTGTAGGGTGCATGTGGATGAGCAATTGATATTTTAACATATTAATATTTAATGTTTTAGGCAAGATGTTACTTAAATGGATAGATGAATAATGTTTTAAATTTAAAGACCATCAACTTTAACAGTGGTATAAAACTGATCAAAGTTTGGGAAATACTGACTCAGTGGCTAATAATACACACTGTGTAGTTTAACTGTTTGGGTCTTAAACTTGATTCAGCCACCAACCAGTTGAGTAAGCTTGGGAAATGGCTGCCTGGACTTCAATTTCTGTAATTAAAATTGAGGCTTATAATAGTACCTCATCATGGGCTGCTATATGATTAAATAAAATATGAAACATGTAACCCATGTAAACTGCTAAACCCTATATCAGATACTTGTGAATGTTCAATAAATGTTTATTAATCATTGCTATAAAAACATGACTATCACTTTGTCGACTTCCACTTCTTATTCTCAGCACCACTGAACAGAAGGCTCAGTTAGGGTAGGCACAGAGGTGTGCCAGTGCAGCCCATCAGTAGACAGGCTGAGAGGAGGCCTGGGACATGGGAGTGAGCACCGCACAGAATCAAACAGAAACTGAGGCCTCTGTGAACACGTCTCCCAGGTAGTGGAATGAGAAGACAGGAACCTCTCCTGACACCCTCAAGACTACTTTGCCATGCCAATTTATTTTATTTTAGAAGTATATTATTTTATTTAAGTTCAGCTTGCCAACATCCAGTGCTCATCTTATTGTGTGCCCTCCTTAGTACCTGTCACCCAGTTACCCCATGCCCCCACCCTCCTTCCCTTCTGCAATCCTTTGTTTGTTTCCCAGAGTTAGGAGTCTCTCATGGTTTGTCTTCCTCTCTATTTTTTCCCCACTCAGTTTCCCTGTTTTCCCCTATAGTCTCTTTCAGTATTTCTTATATTCCACATATGAGATGATAACTTACCATTTACTTCGATGTGGATGGAACTGGAGGGTGTTATGCTGAGTGAAGTAAATCAATTGGATAAAGACAATCATCATGCCAATTTATTTTTAACTGATACACTACATTCTTTAAAAAACTGACCCTGCTTTCCTGAATATTCGGTAGACAAGTGCTTGGTCCATATTCAATGCTAAGAAGCAGAAATTCTGCAGAGCAATAAAGAGAACACACACATAAATAAGATGAAGCTTTGTTTAACCATAAAACCTGAAGTTAGTTAGTCATTACATTGTAATCTAACCTGATCTAAACAAGGCGGTGCACATATGCCATATAAGCTATTTTCTCTTCTAAAAATATCTCATTACCATCCACAGGAATAGTTAAATATAGATACTTTGTTTTTATGGCCTTTATTTCTGAAACATAAAAGGTTTTATGTTTCTAATCCCTAGACAATTTTTCATGGTATTTCTGTTTATCCTGTAATCTACTTTCAAGCCATGTTTGGTGGAAAAAAATGCAATGATTTCTGGAAAGTCTAAAGTGTTTTTCAATTATCGTGAGTGAATTCTGGGACTCACAGAGTCATTTAGCTCCTCTGATCTTAGACAATCGCTCTGCATGACAGGAGTTACTCGGGTTGGGTTTTTACCCTCTTGGTTTCTTTTGAATTCTCTGTGGTGGTTTTCATTTCCTTTGTGATTCTCTATTGTTTATTGCAGTCAGTTTCAATGGCATTTACCTAGACTGGTTTTATAGCAATAAAGAGTCATTTGAGTGAAGGTTTTCCAACATCAGAGTTTCATTATGAGTAAAAGTAACAATCTTGTAGTCACTTCAAACGACCTCAGGGTAGATTCAGACAAAGGGCTCTGACAGGAAACAGCAGGGTAAATTTCATGCATGTTCCTCCATAGGTCGTGTACTTCGTAGGTGTGCAGCCTGTGCTGTCACAAAGGTCATACTTAGAAGAGCCTTATCCTTAGTTCAATGCTCTTCTGTCATCACCTTGAATTCTTAATAATTTTTAAACAATCCTCTATGGCTTATGAAGCCATGGACTGCCCCACCTCTAGGTTTGATGCCATATGATGCCCCATCTGTAGAGAGTGTCACTGCCTACTTCTTCCGTTGCTGGTGAACTCGTCACAGCTCATGGGTCATTCTCTGCACAACTCTTCTCTCTCTTCTTTAGGCAGAGTTAGTCACTCGGTGTCTCTGTGTTGCCATGGCAACTCATGCCCACTGCTGGGATTGCACTTTCTATTCCACACTCCATGTGCATGTGTGACTTTCTATCTGTCTCAATCGTGAACTCCCGGGCACGGATCAAAACTGACTTTATCCCTTTGTTTCTCAGGGATAGTTCCTGATACGTGGTAGTAGTGCTCCTTCAATGTGTGATAATGAGAAAAATTTCAGCAAGCATTCATACTGTGCTGGGGCAACATGGAACTTTTCATTGTCACTGCGCATTGCCCTCTGCATAAGATGCCATTCTGTCTCCCTTCTTCGTATGTGCAGAACCTTCGTACATCTTGTAATGCCCAACGAAAGGTCCCTTCTTCTGGGAAGCCTTCCTTGAATGAAAGAAAGATGGAATGTCTTTCTTCTCTGTGGTTTCTCTACACCTGGTAGATGGAAATTACAATTGAGCAATTTAGTTTTGTCATCTGATATGCCATGACTTGCCTAAGTTTCTTTTTTCTTTCTACTTCAGGGCATGGAAGACAAATAAGAGACCTCTAAGCTAACTAATTTTTCAGCACAAACTTAGATTGTCTTATTAGATAGGTTTATGTGTCCAGCTAAACTAGAACCCACAATTTTTTCCAGTTAGGAAAGAGAAGTTTTAAACTTTAAGATAAAGGAGCAGCTCCCTTAACGTCCACATTTGTGCTGATTACTATATTTAACAAAGTAAATTGAGCATCATGTATTGTACATTGTGTATTCTTGACTCTTTTGTGGAAGATTAGTTGACTGTATATGTATGGATTTATTTCTGGGCTCTATGCTGTTCCATGTTGCTTGTGTTACTGTACCTTTGTGATACGTTTTGAGATCAGGAATTGCAAGTCCTCCCACTTTGTTCTTTTTGCTCAACATTCCTTTGGCTAATCTGGGTCTTTTGTGGTTCCACATGAATTTTAGAGTTGTTTTTCTATTTCTGTAAAAAATACCATTAGGTGTTTTTTTTGTTGTTGTTGTTGTTTTTTCCCCCTGGGTGGGAGTGCTGGGGGGTGAGAGGGGCAAGGTGTTACTTGTGCTAATAGGTTGAATCTATTTTTAATGTTAAAGATTCAGAAGGCAAAAAACCCATTTTCAGGTAAAGGGTGCCAACTAATTCCAATAATAATCCTTTACAAGTCTCTGCTTGCTAGAGAGTGTTAACTGTTTAGTAGCAGTCGTTTTTAACAAGCCCATAACGCTGCTATTACATGAATTATACATGGCTTATAAAATGATTATTTAGTCAGTGGAAAATTAAATCCGTCAGTGTTTTCCAAATCTGAGCTAGGACATTCATCAGAAAAAACTGTTAAATTTTTAATCAACTGTACTGTGGTTGATGTAGCTATCAGCCTAAATTGCTCTTTCTCTGTCATTCCCCTTGTTGCAGAATATAGTGTAGAATTACCAGCTCTACGATGCTAATTGATTTTTTTCTTGCAGAGATTTAAGACAGAGTGACATGCCATCCAGCATTAAAATAAAAAAGTTGCATGAGCTTCAAAAACACATTTCACATATACTGAATGGTAATTTAATATTTTAGGGTTTTTTTTGATCTTCCTCCCTCTGACTCAACACCTCAAACCAGAGTCTACCTCAGACTGAGATCACACTAAATAGTCAGACCCAAACATTAAAACTAAGAAATTATATAGTGTGTTAAAAGATGGTAAGGTTATAAAAAATAACGCAAGGAGAGAGGATGTCTACTTATATATCAATAAAATAGCACAGTAAAAGAGTAGATTCCCCAAATGCACAAGAGTACTAATACTCCCTATGATCAGATAACTCACTGGACAGTTTTTGCGGTCATAAAGTGATTTAGAGAGCTTCTAGCTTTCTTTATAAATCTCTTCCTTTTTTTTTTTTTTTTTTTTTTTGGTGTACTTTAGGTTCTTCTGATCACAATCAAGGGGAATTCTTATGTTTTTCTTCAGGGAAATTAATTTATTTTTAGTAGAACCTTACAAACTTGTCTTGCATCCATAAAAATAAGTATCTTCACAGGTAGACACATGGAAGAAAGGGAAAGCCTGGCCCTCAGAACCCCTCTCTGCCTACACTCTGTATCAGAAGCATAGCTGGAAATGGGGATCAAAAGATTCAGTGGCCACCCATGCTCCTGACACAGTATTGCCAATCCCAGGACCCAGTTGGCATCACACTGGGGGTTTCTGCATAGTTCTGGACCCTTTCTGGCTTTCTCAGGCATGACTTATCTTTGACAGTATTTTGATTATCTAGACTAGTGCTTCTCAGATTCAAATGTGCATGCAACTCACCTGGGAATCTTACTAAAAGACAGAGTCTGATTCAGTTACTCTAGGGTAGAGCTTGAGATTCTGCATTTCCAGCATACTCCCAGGTAATACAAATACTGCTCTTCCACACTGAGGAGCAAGGGTCTATGACCAACATCTAGAATAAAACTATCCAAGGTGAAAATCTTGGCAGCAGTCCTGGGTCCGGACCACCATGTCATATGTGGGGCACATGCTACTTCCATCAGATGTGCCTCAGCATGGAGTATCAGTGGACTGAGCAAGCACCCAGAATGGACCACAAAAGGATGGCAGGAGTGGGGTGAAGGAGAAAGAAAGGGAGATCAGACATATCTGCACATGGCTCTAGATGTAGCTTAGGGCATCATCAGGAAGGAGGTGCAGAAGTCATTGTTTCCTTTTCCTTTCCATGAACTCTGATGTAGGTTCTGTCCACCTGGAGGACTCGACTCTTACTGTGGAGAGGCCTCTCATATATACTCAAGGCCCCTCATATATCCTGTTTCCAACATTTTTAGTCCCACCAAAGTCTGGAGACAAACACTTACAGTTTCCCTAACATACCCTGAACTTAGAAACTTTGTACATTTCTCATCACTGTTCCCTCTAACTGGAGTATTCTCCTTTTCCCTGCCTGATGAGATCTTGCTTATTTTTCTAGATAGAACTCCGATAAAAAGTATGTTCTGTCTGCTGTCTGGCCAATTCTCATGTGGGTGGAAGAAACACTATTCACCTGCTGGGGTGGGTGTTGCTGTGGTAGCCACTTAATGGTTCTCTTTGCTTCCATTCTTCCCAACCCCACCCCATTGCATACACCATTCTGAATTCTGAAATGTGTAAATCAGATGATGAAAAGCTCCCCTTAAATGCCCTTCTGCTCCACAAGTAGCCATTCAAACACCTCAATAAAAGTTGGTCTCCCTATCCTTACCTGGAAATCACTGTGCGACATGTCCCTGTCTGTATCTGGGACTCCTCTCTATGCTTGGATCCCCTCCTGCACAGAGGTTCTGACTCCACTGGTCTTTTTTTTTTTATTTATGATAGTCACACAGAGAGAGAGGCAGAGACACAGGCAGAGGGAGAAGCAGGCTCCATGCACCGGGAGCCCGATGTGGGATTCGATCCCAGGTCTCCAGGATCGCGCCCTGGGCCAAAGGCAGGCGCCAAACTGCTGCGCCACCCAGGGATCCCTCCACTGGTCTTCCATCTGAACTTGTAAGGGGATGAGCTTCTTCCCATTCTGGTCATGAGCTGTTGCCTCTGCCTAGAATGTTCTTCCCCAGTAGCTTTAGTTGCCCAACCTCTTCTCATTCTGGTCTCAGCTCATTTCCCAAATCTAAAGTCAAAGTGGCCTAAGGTCTCTCCCTGTATGTCCTCCTGCATTGCTTCCATCACAGCCTTGAGTACCTGCCATTTTTTTGTTTGTTTGTTTGCTTATTGTCTGTCCTCTTCTATCAGAATTACTAGTCTCATGAAAGAGGGGACTCTGCCTTCCAGACAAATCAGGTGCTGGGAAGACTTTCTGTAATATTGGTTGTATCCATGAATCCCCTTTAGAGAGAGACAGATCTAGACTTGAGGGCCACGAAGAGACCCAGATACTTAATTCTTCTAAGCTTTAGTTTGCCCACTTATAAGGTGGGAATAATAAGAGTCCAACTCTTCAAAGCTGTTGCAGGAAGTAAAATCACATAACACACACACAACATGTGTAGCACAGCATGGCATAAGACACAAGCCTACTTAATGAACCTACAATTTTCATTCTTACCAACAAGCCTTTTATGAATGCAAGAGGAGCAGCAGGGGTTGAGGGAAGCCAGGGGGAGTGAAGGCACATACCTTGGGACCCACATGGGAGCTTTGGCCTTCTCTCCTAGCTCCAGGAGATATCACAAAATAGGGAATGTTTATTTAGAGGATCAGCTTGAAAGTTAGTAATTACCTGATTAATGACCCTCCCACAAAGGGCTTCTGTTCCAGGATGATGGGTTTAAGTGTATCCGGACTCAAGGGGAAGATTCTAACCTGCTGCTCTGCGAATGGTGAAATATTTAAAATTAGATGTATGGAGTGCTGAGGTAATTATGTGTGCGGCAAACATATGGCAGAGGCTATATTTCTCCCGCTGAAAGAAACAAGTCCAAATATGTAACGTACACACATTCTCCTTCCTATAAATACACAGATTGGATGATGCCGTGGCAACATTTTGTTAAGTACCAGAATCCTGGAGAAATCACTCGAAGCACGTTATCAGAAGAACAGATGGCCGGTGTCCCTCCTGGTCTGAAGGTATTTCTGGCTGTCATGTGATTATTCTATAAATAAACCCCACTGAGAGGCAATGGAAGGTAAGCAATCAGTTGCACTCTCTGACTTCACAAAAGAAGGTACTGGAAAAAAATTAAAGGCTGGCTACTTTAAAGATAATTCTATCACAGAACCCGAGGGCTAAAACGGGTCTTGGAAAAACCATCAAGATCATCTCGTTCTAGAAGAAAGGTGAAGCCTCATTGGATTAATTCCAACTTGACTTTTGAAGACCTTCAGAGGACAACTCTAAAATTCCATCATGACATATGTGACCCTGTTCAAAAACCCTGATTGTGTGGACCCTGCCCACTCAAGATTCCACTCACTCAGCTTCTTCCTTCCACAGCCCACTCACCCTGGGGATGTGTTTCAGGCCAGGTAGCCCACCCTCAAGTCTCTTTCAGGCCTCAGGTGGGAACTTGTGAAAGGAGGTTCTGTTAATCAGGATCTGAGTATCTGCCAGGCAATTGCATTCAATATGATTTTTTTCTTTCTTCTCACAAGTGTGCAATGAAACAAGTTTCATTATTTTTATTTTATGGGATAAGGTTTTGAAGTCCAAGATATTAACTATTAACCAACATGACAAAGGTGGTAATTAGAAATAAGAAGGGTTCTCTGCCTCCCTGCCACCCCACTAGAGCTGTATCAACAATCTTATCCTTCTTTTTAATTCTGTATGCTTAATAACCCTGTAGAAGGCTCTTCCCAGAACCAAAAGGGCCACTATTGACTCTCTAAATTATAACATAAAACTTACCCATGTCTGGGTAAGAGATAGCTATATAATGAGAATTTCTATGTCCCATTCATTCATTCATTCATTCACTCATTTTTAAAAATTCTTCAACACGATAATGGGAGTGAAGAATCTCTTCCATACCTGCTCAAACTTATCATTCTTTAAATGTCTCTGTCTCTATAAGTATTATTAGTCTCCCCCTTCCCATTTAGTTACTTAAGCTTCTGAATCATAGTTTCCAGGGCTGTAAAATAGAGAAATTACCTACCATAGTGGGTGGTCATGACTATGACAAAGTGCTGTCTGTGAAGGGCTTGAATCTTTAGCCAGTATGAGTACCCTTTTCTCTGTGTGCAGAATAAAGTAGGGTGATGGCTCTTCTCACATTCACCACAATCCCTCTTTCACTATGGGAGGAACATGTGGCTTTTTTCCAAATTTCTAGGGCTGGAGTTGTAAGAATTTCTTACAGCTTAAGCTCTGTTGGTCTCATTCATGGATGGATGTTCAGAACCAGAATGGGAGTGGGGCCAGTCTCAAGCAGGTGCTTAATGGATTTTTGTTGAAAACACATATTGATAAATGGAATCTGAAAGCAAAATAACTTTTTCAGAAAATTCTCTGCTCATTAGTTTTTATAAAATAGACTTTTCTTCACACATTAAAAATAGCTATTTTCCAGTGACACTTTTATATGATTTTTATCCTATCATGGTAATACTCTCGGCCATTTCTAAAGAAAACTGAGGTTTTCAAGCTGCCTAAAATTTTTTTTTTATTACACAATTCCCTTTGTTCTTGCATTCAAGGAATAACCAAGATCTCTAACTTAAAGAATTTTAATGAAATAGTTGCCTTTTATTTTTCTATTTAATTTTAGAAATTGATTTTTTTAAAGAAATTGACATTTAAGACAACTTTAGTTTTACGGGACAAAATGCTCTATGTAAATAAAAGTACACTAGAGGCCTTCAAAAGACTTTTGTGTTAATGTGTTTTTATAATTTGTATTTGACTTATGTGGAAAGAATGTTCATCAGTAGAGAATTTTAAGCAATTCTGCTGGAATTTTATTGGCAGAGATAGCCTGTTTGCATTCTTTTGATTGCCAATTTTGTTTTTGCATCAACAAATTTCTTCCTGAAATATTAACTATATTTCAGTTGTTCACTTTGTGAAATTTCTTTGGCCTTGCCATTCACATTTCCTATGGAGACTTGGACTCTGGGAGAAGAAGAGTGTTGATTCCACCTGAAGGAAAGATGTCACAGGCTCGAGGGATGAAACCTTGGGTAGATGGCAGTGGTCCTGGCACTTCCATGGGGTCACTGGGGAGGTTGGCCCTGACACTTGTTGGTTTCCCCACTGGTAAATTGTTTACGTTGGACAAGTAATTCCTCATTTTTTCTTTAACATTATTATAAATGCCTCTCTTTTCTCTTATTCAAAATAACATATGTTCATGGTAGAAAAATAAGCAACTTCAGGAGGAATGAGCGCTTCTGAAATTATCATCTTTCTATTTATATATATTTATGCATATGCAAAAGTGTGTATGTATATGCCCCCACACACACATACACACACTCACACACATTCCCTTAAGAAAGCAAGTGTGATTGGTTATAAATGCCTTAAAGCCCCTTGGACTCTAATCAGAATAAATATTTCAATCCTGTCCTTAGAGCTGCTTGCTGTCTTTGTCATTCTTCTTTATTTTATTTTTTTGGAAATAACTGTAGATTCCTAGGAAATTGCAACAATAGTGCAGAGAGGTACCATGTGCCTACCCCTCCTCCAGTCTTACAGCTGTAAGAAATCTGGTTTTCATCATGTATAATATATAGTTCTTACACAATCCTGTTACACACGTAGTTTGAGAACTGCTAACCCATATCTCTATGAGAAACCATTTCACTGCATTACAACATTTGTGTGCAGTTCTTAGTACCTTGTACTTCACCAAATATTTTGTCGAAATTCCAGTTTTTGAGGTTGCTTAGGTTTCCTTGTTCCCCAATCCCTTCAGTGTGGTTTTGTTATTTGTTGTAATGTTATTAAGTCTATTTGGTGTTGTTTCTACTCTACTTTGTATCCCCCTACAGTCTGGTTGATTTTAATGATTTATCTTGGGGGTTTGTGAAATACTACTCTGCTTCTAAGAATAAGGGCTATACAAAGAGGTCCACCCAGAGAAGTGGCCCTCTCTCCTTGTACCACCATTTGTTTCAACTCTAATCTCCTGTCCAGCTATGCTTTGTAATAAATCTCTTCAGTTTTTGGTTTGTCTTCACTGTTTAACTTGTTAAAAAACTGTGCATGTGTGTGTTTTCTTATATCTTCTTTCTTACATGAAGGGTAGCTTTCTATAGATACATCTTTGCACTTTACTTTTTTCATTTAACAGTAAATTTTGAAAATCACATCATACTAATCAAAACAGACCTTCCTTCATTTTTTCTTATGGTTACAGATTATTCCATTGCCTGGATGTACTGCATTTTTAAAATAATTCACCTTTGAATGAGTATTTAGATCATTTCTAGTATTTTGTAATAACAAACAATGATACAGTGACTTATCTTGTGCATATTCATGTGTATTTCATGTTGTAGATTCCTAGGAATGAAATTGTGGTCTCAAAAGATAAGTGTGTAGGTAATTTTGTTGGATGTTGCCAAATTCCCCCCAAGAACAGTTGTATTGGTTTGCATGTCTGCCAGTAATGTTTGAAGAGAACATTGTCTCACAATTTTACCCACATGATGTGTTGTTCTACTTTTTAAATAGATTTTATTTATTACAGTAGTTTTAGGTTCACACTAAAATTGAATGAAGAGCCCATATCCTCCGTCTCACACATGGTGGCCTTCCCCACCATCAATATCCCTGATTAGAGTGGTACATTTGCTACAATTGATGAACCTACTCTGACACATCATAACCAAAGTCCATAGTTTCCACAGGGCTCATCCTTGGTGTTGTACATTGCATGGGTTTTGACAAATATATAAGACATGTATTTGCCATTATAGTATCGTATAGAATAGCCTCTCTGCCCTATAAATTCTTCATGCTCTGCCAATTCATCCCACTATTTTCTCTAGCCCCTGATAAACACTGATCCTTTTGCTGTCTCCATAGTTTTGTCTTTTCTGGAATGTCTTATAGTTGAAATCATATAGTATGCAGCCTCTTCAGATTTGCTTCTTTCCTTTACTAATATGCATTTAATGTTCCTCCATGTCTTTTCATGGTTTGGTAGCTCACTTCTTTTTAACATTGAAGCATATTCCATTGTCTGGATGTAGTTTTTTTTATCCATTCACCTACTGAAGAATGTCTTCGCTGCTTCTGAGTTTTGGCTGCCATAAGTATCTATGCTTAGAGTGCTATATGGGTACAAGGTTTCAATTCCTTTGGATAAATATCAAGGAGTGTGACTGCTGGATCATATGGTAAGAGTATGTTTAGTTTTGAAAAGGAGCTACTGAACTGTCTTCCAAAGTGGTGGTACCATTTTGCATTCTCACCAGCAATGAATGAAAGTTTCTATTGCTCTGTATCCTCATTGGCCAGTATTTGGTGTTCTCAATGTTTTGGATTTTGGCCATTTTAATAGGTGGGTAGTGGTATTTTGTTGTTTTAACTTGCAATTCCCTAAGAACATATGGTGTTGAGCTTCTATTCATATGCTTATTTGCTATCCATATATCTTTTATCTTCTTTGGTGGGATTTCTGTTCAGGTCTTTCACCCATTTTTAAATTGTTCTGTTCTTTTTCTCACTTAAGAGTTCTCTTTATACTTTGAATAACAGTCTCTTTTCAGATATGTCTTTTGCAAATATTTCCTCCCAGTCTGTGGCTTATCTTTTCATTCTCTTTATAGCGTCTTTCACAGAGCAGACATTTTGAATTTTCATGAACTCCAGCTTGTCAATTATTTCTTTTATGGGTCATGCCTTTGGTATTGTATCTACAAAGTCATTACCATGTCCAAAGTTAGGTAAGATTTCTCCTATGTTATCCTCTAGGAGCTTTATAGGTTTGTATTTTTTATATGTATATTTTTTATTGAAGCTCGATTTGCCAACATATTGTACTTTGTATTTTTGTTTATGATTGACTTTGAGTTCATTTTTGTGAAAGGTGAAGGTCTGTGTCCAGATTCAGTCTCTGCATGTGGATGTCCAGTTACTCCAGTACCATTTGTTTTCCTATTTTTAAGTCTTTTGTCAATCTGAGAGGTGAAAAATGATAATTTAACATTGTTATAACTTGCATTTCTTTGACTATTAGTTAATTTGAACTTTTTCACATATTCAGAGCAGTTTATACATTCTTGTGAATTGTCTGTATTTTTTCTATTTTCCTATTATTTTTGTCTTTTTTCCTTAAATTTTTGAGAATTCTTCATATACTAGGTATCTTAAACCCTTGGATATGGTACACATTACAAATATTCTTTTTTTCAGTTATCTTTTGTTTTTGATTACGGTATTTTATGTTATACATTTTTATAATTTTTTCCTGTAGTCAGTTTCATCAATCTTCTTTATTGCCTCTAGATTTTAAGTCATAAGTAGAAATCCTTTTCCTAGTCTGAAATTAAAAAGGAATTCACCCCTATAGTACATGTATTATTCTATTTTTTTAAAATTTATGTTCTTAATCCATTTAGAGTTAATTCTTGTGTATTTTGTGAAATTAATGCAATTTTCCCTTTTTCCCTCCAGAATCATTACCCAATTCTCCCAGAACCATGTATTTAAAACTCCATCTTTGCCTGAAGTTTGTCTTGATCACTGTGTTCTAGCATCTACTTTCTGCTATAGAGTCTATTATTAATAGAAGTGAGATCTTGTACTTCTCTTGTTTTTGTTTGACGAACACTCTAAGTATGGAACTTTTATCATCTGATTGCCAATGAACGCTTGTTTCTCCTTAATATGGCAACTTACCATGGCATTCATCAGAAGGGAAGGCTGTCAGATCCTGGGCTGTCTCTATCTCTCAGCCCGGTACTCTGTGACTACAAGCTTGAGTGATAGATGGGTATCTTAAACACCCTTTTCAAAACATCCTTTGCTATTCACAGTGGCCATTGAAACCATCCTTCTCACATTAGGAAGCCAAGGACCTTCCTGTATAACAACATGTACCTCCACCCCCTCCCCTGTCCCTCAACAGTAGCCCCTCCCCCCTGTCCCTCAACAGTAGCCTATAGGTTGTAGGCTATGGGGGACTTATTGTCTGCTTTGTTAACTAGTATATCTCAGGGGCTGGTACAGTGTCATATACATGGTAGGCAATAAATTAAGTCTTTTTTAATGATGATGGAGTGAAAAAATAAATAAATGAATCATCTATTACTGTTACATCATTTCAAGTCCACTGTAGGAGCAGCTCTGGTATCAGCTTCCTAGATGGGAAACACTTATTTCTCAGCCATACTTAAGTCAGAAAAATGATATTTCTGAATGTATGTTGCTACTAGGTATCAGAGATCTGTGGGTGTTAAAACTATGGATTCAGTATTGCACCAGGGCATTTCACTTCTATTAGCTCACTTAATTCTCAGTACAACTCCACAAAGTAGATATTTTTAGAATGTTTAACAATGGGAAAGGGGAAGCTCAGAAATCTGCAGTGATTTGAGAAAGATGACACAGCTACAGAATGAAGCTAGGTCTTTGGGCTTCAAGTCAAAAGCATGTTGAAAAGTGTTGAGTTTTCCTTACAAAATGCAGAATCTAGGAGAGTATAATTATGGTCACAACTTCCTATGACTCACCCCCTTGCAATGACTGATGTATGGTCATTTACTGACTATTTACAAATTATTTACAAAATATTTACAAACTATTTCTTGAGAAGGTGTTCAAACTTTGCTGCTTCTTACAATACTATTCGTGTACCCTGTTCTGTAGCAGGTAATAAATAATTCAGACTGAATTTGGCAGGAGCAAATGTTTGTCCTTTCCCACTTTCTGTTGGCTTGGGAGGAAATTATTTTCCCTCTTCAATTGTTTACTGAACAAAAATGCATTTACATTGTTTTCTAAGCCAGCTGTGTGGTCTGGCCTATTTTCCCCCATTGCTTCGATGAATAAATTGTGCAAAATCTCCTTGTTCCAGTAACAGGAGATCCTGCTAAGAAAACATTCAGTTAGACTCATACAATAAAGCACACCAATCTGACGTCTGGGTCAGATTTAAGAAATCAATTCTCCCCTGCTTCCAAGGAAGTCATTTTATTCTGGAAGACAAACTATCATGGTACAACCTGGAAAATGAAAATCTTTATATTTAGAGCCACTCTGGGTTTTATGATGGGTCAATAGTTGTATTTAATATATGTAAAGATAGGTCAAAGGCAGTTTCAAATAATAATATTTTCTTAAGTCAGAGCTAACTGAGCCCCTCTTGATAACAACATGATAAAAATACCATGCATTTGTCCAGAGTATTTTATTTCCAACACAAAGTAGTCCTGCATTTTGAGGCAGCCAGAATGCCAGGAAAGGAAGACCAAAAATTATTTGGATTTGACGGTAGACATCTGAGGATCAGTGTCCAGGTGAATGACTTGTTAGTCACTTGACTGAACTCTCTCTGAATGTGTAAAATGTGAAGGGTAAAATGAGATTTGCATATGAGAACTTTCCATATGATGTAAAATATCATATAAACACAACACACTTTATTCCTATTTTTCTTGTATTTTTTTCTTCCCAATGACTTCGGTAGATAGGTAAAGATAGTAACATCTAGGGTCATTTACTTGAGACATGAGCAAGGTAAGCCTTCTGGTTATGTCCATTTTGGAAGGAGGGACCTGAAAGGGACCTTCCTTTGGAAGTAGTGAGGGAGGGAACTCAGGTTTCTCTGACCAGCCCTCTAACTATCTTTGAATGGACAGGACTCCATCGCGAGTCCTTTTCTAGGTGCCGGCAAGAGGTTGAAGAAGACCAGACTTACCCAGTTTACCACAATTGCGGTGTCACATAAGGTTCAGGAAGTATTATAAAAAGAGTAAATCCTAATTCTCCCCTCAAACCCCTCACATCATATGGGAGGGGAAGGCTGATGCACAATTAAATAATTGTTATTTGTCTGACCCATTTCACAGGCTCTTATTTTTCAGATTCTTGGCTGAAATCTCCTTTGTTTCAATTTGCATAAGACCAGATGCTCTCCTGAGTTCTTCTTTTCTTTACACCACTGGCCAAGAATTATGCGATCAACTCTTTTTCCAAACAATAAGGAGAGAGTAAAGCAACGTGCTCAGTCCACTTGTGCCTCACAGTGTGGGATTGTGGTGGTTCTGCTGCTTTGTGGTGCGATCCTCACTACCCTTTGGATCTCTGAGTGTATAGCTTGCAGCACTTTACAGTTACTGCTCTGGCTGACACTCCCGCCCCAGCTCTAAAGCACAGCAACCTTGCGAGAGTGGCCACTATGAAGGCATTTGTCTTTCTCCCATGAGTGTCCAGGCCTGTACCATGCAACATGACAGCTACTTAAAGGCAAGAGCACTTGAAATGTGGCTTTTCCAAATAGAGGTGCACCATAAATAGAAAATACATTTTTGATTTCAAGACTGAATACATAAAAAAGAAGATAAAATATCTCGTTATTTTTATATTAATTATTTCTTAAGATGGTAATATTTTGGATAGATTAGGTTGACTAAAATGTATCAAAATTACCTGCATTTCCTTTCGCTTTTTTAAATGTGGCAAAGAGAAAATTAAAATTATGTATATAATTTGCATTCTATATCTATGGATTTTGCTAGTTTAGTTTTTGGTGTTTTCAGCTTACTTAGCACATCGCTTCTTCCTCCATGATGACTTCCGCTTTTGTGGCCGTTGGTGTTCTTTATGTCTTTTAACCTTCTTGCAACCATTCAAATTTATTAGACACACTCAAATACTGGCCCCTAAAAGAGAAAGGGTTCAGAACAGATCCTTTTCTTCTCAGGAGGTTTCTTCATTCATGTGATAATTTACTGGCCCCTGCCTCAGTGCAGGCCGGCATATCTAGGGGAACTTGGAGGGGCTACCTTGTCAAGCCCTTCCCTTACAGTAAGCATCCACTTGTCTTTCACTGAAAAAATTGAGAATTCTTCTCAGGATTTTTCTCAGAATGGAGACAAGTTGCTGCTTGCACCCCAGTTGGGGTACGGGGCAAAGTTGGAAATGCTTAAAGTGGCATCATATGTGTGTGTGTGTGTATATATATATATATATATATATATACACACACATACATATATATAGTATCTTATTTATTTATTTATTTATTTATTTATTTATTTATTTATTAAATATATATATATATATTATGTGTGTGTGAGGCTGCCCCAAAGGTCAGATGGGTGTATTGGGGCCACAGTCAGGTGATCAACAATTGAACTTGGCTATACTTCTCAGGTTATCCTTCTTAATGGCATAGGATTTGGAAGAGCCTTTGGCTGTGTTGATAAGCTCATCTGCTGGACAGTGGGTGGTGGTCTCGATGTTCCAGAGGTCAACTCTGTGCACCTGTGCACAGCAGTCAAACAGCCTTATTCATGCAGCACAGAGGGGATTCGTCGACTGCCTGATGCCTTCCTGTTCCAGCTTACCCAATGCTGGTTGAGTCCTCCTGAAACCTCTGTTAATAATGCCATGGACCAGGACCTGCAAGGGGTTCTCACCAGTGAGCAGATGGATGATATCGAAGGCATGCTTGGCAGTGTGCATAGTCATGAGCTGCTTGCCATTATTGTGGCCGTACATCATCGAGTTGGTAAGGCACTCCACAATGGGTCACTGTGCCTTAGGGAAGCACTTGGCTGCCTAGCACCCTGCACTGTGGGGCAGGTACTTGGCATACTTCTCCTTCACTGCTATATAATCCTGCAGATGCCATTAATATGCACATCACTGATGCTCCACTTCCCAAAGAGCTTGATGTCAGGAGTCTCTGCGACTGCAGGTGCAGCCAGCTGTCTCCCACACGGTCATCCCAAGGATGCAGCTGTGGCATTACAATCAGTCAGGGTGCATCATGAGCTGTCTGGACACAGACAGGAAGAGTAAAGTAGCATAATTTCAATGCAACATGGCAAGCTACTTAATCTGTTTCATTCTTACCATCTGTAAAATGGGTGTGGTACTCAATGCCTATTTTTTTTAAAGATTTATTTTTATTTGTGATAGACATAGAGAGATAGAGAGAGAGAGAGAGATAGAGAGAGAGAGAGAGAGGTAGAGACACAGGCAGAGGGAGAAGCAGGCTCCATGCCGGGAGCCTGGCGCGGGACTCCAAGATCGCGTCCTGGGCCAAAGGCAGGCACGAAACCACGGAGCCACCCAGGGATCCATCCCCTCAATGCCTATTTGGTTCACAAAGTCCAGAAAGTTGTTGGGAAATGATATAACATTTAACATTGGGACACAAACAAACAAACAAACAAAATCAAGAGATGAAACAATCATGTTTAAATGGTATCCCTTGCACATCAGTTAGATGTGAGAAAAAAAAAAAAAAACAGAAAGAATCAGCTGATAGGATTAAATCAGCTAGAGATGTGGCACTCCCAGAAGCATCAGAAATGTGTGAGAGCTTTGGGCATAATCTGTGCATGCCAGCATCAAAGCACTGCCAACAGGATTCCTACCCTATGGGCTAAAATAAATGCTCTGGTGATCCCATAGCCAGACCACCGTCCTCCAATAAAGCATTCTCCACTGTAACAAAGTCCCTAAATCTTTAGAAGGGTCTTAGCGTGGATTACAGCAAATATCTTGGTACATCTTTCCCAGCAAGGATGTTGAAGCACCACTGGGGTGAATTTTAAATATGGTCTTATTAACATAACTTTTCCTATAGCTCAGAAAAAGCAGGAGGCTCTCAGAATCATCCCAGAATGTGAAATGTTGAAACTTGGATGTATTTTCATTATGAGTGCAAAATATATGCAAAGTGGTCACCCATGGAATTCAAAGCTACTACCCTGAGGGACTTCTGGGTAGTGTTAAAAGGAGGTCTCAATTATTTAAATGGAAATGGTAATGAGAAAGGGGCCTTGTCTTTATTATACTATTTGGCTGTGATATCCCAGGAAACATGGAATTTGAGGTATGCTTTCAGTGGGTATTGGAGGCTGGGGATGGATAATGTTGGTAAAGGGGATGGTCCAAAACCCTGGGCTGAGACCACCAAGGGGCTAAAGGTAGAGAAAATTCAGAACAATCTTCTCCTACTGTAGCAACTTCTAAAAAGAGTCATCAAGAGGCAGCTGAGTGGCACAGTTGGTTGAGTGGCCATCTCTTGATTTTAGCTCAGGTCCTGATCTCAGGGTCATGAGATCGAGCTCCACGTTCAGTGTGTGTCTGCTTGAGTCTCATTCTCTCTCTCCTTCTGCTTCTTCCCACTGCATGCTCTCTCTCTCTAAAATAAATAAACAAATTAAAAAAAAATAAAAGGAGTTATCAAATCAAATTGAAATGAAAATTACTTGTCCACAGACAGATATTTAAAAGAACATTCATAGCAGTTTCATTCATAGTAGTAAAAAACAAACTAAATCTTTGCTAACAAGTAGGTGAATGGATACAAAAGTGTGACATATTCATTCAGTGGAATACTCCTCAGCCATAAAAAAGAATGAACTACTGATAAATATAATCACATCAATTAATCTCATAAGCCTTATATGGGGCAATAGAAGCCAATCTTAATATAAGATTAAACATTATATTATTCCATTTATATGAAGTTCCAGAGTAGGAGAAACTAAATTATGGTGACTGGTGTCAGCAATAGTGGTGTGTAGGAGAGAAGAAATACCTGGGATGGTATTAGGAAGGAACTTTTAAGAATGATGGAAGCAGGGACACCTGTGTGACTCAGCAGATGAGCGCCTGCCTTCGGCTCAGGGTGTGATCCTGGAGTCCCCAGATGGAGTCCCACATCGGGCTCCCTGCATGAAGCCTGCTTCTCTCTCTGCCTGTGTCTCTGCCTCTCTCTTTCTGTGTCCCTCATGAATAAATAAAATCTTTATAAGAAAAAAGAATGATGGAAGCATTTTGTGTCATTTCTGGGGTGGTTGCACAAATGTGTATGTCAAAACTCATCAAAATGTACATCAAGGCTACATTTATTGCATGTAACTTATACTCCTATTTATAAAAAGAGTAGAAGAAAAAATCATTATCCATGTTTAAATACAATTTCCTTATATTACAGCCATCATGAATTTATAGGTTCAATTTGATTTCGCGTTTCATCCAAATGTGAGTCTTCTCTTCTCCAAGGCTTTTTTGTCCTTCACTGTTTTCCCAGGAAGTGGGGTGAAAAAGAAAAGCAGCCTGACCCTGAATGGGCTTTACTCACAGGAGAAAGGGTTTACCCAACTGTTGCTCTTAAAAGACCAGAGAACAATTCCCCCTCTATCAGATATCTAGTTTCAGAGCCTGTTTTAATGATAATTGCCCTGTGGTGGTTCCCTTAGCAACCAGCAACTCGCATCTGAAATAGAATTTGGAGTTTGAGGGAAAAAAATCTTGGATTATTTGGGTCACTTTTCCAAAATAGGCCAGCATCTAGAAAAACATCTTCCACTTCAGACAGAATGAAGGTAAAGACAACATAGCTTTACAAGAGAAAAATGAGCTGGTTTCATCACATGCCTTGATAGTTGGTCAGCAAATTTAATCCAGCCTCTGGCCTCTGTTGATTCATTATATTCAAACAAGATCCTGGATGAGTACATAAATCTGGATGAAGAACAATGAAAGTGAATTCTCTGCCACATACTTTATGATGTTTCAAGTCCCAAGAAAGTAAGCAATCTTGTGCCAGTTGGTGTAAAAGTGTGAAGTGGTCTCAAATAAACGTTAGAAGAGCATGGGTGTTCTAATAATGATGATTAATAATATCTGTGCTCCAGTTTCTGGACTTTGATGAATTCCTTTCTCTGACTTGCAATTGTAACATGACGTTGATGATACTGATGATGGTGCAATGCAGCTGCTTGTGAGCATGTTGGCTACCAAATGGCAAGTGGCTACCAAATTTTTTGCCTATAGTAATTTCACACTAGAACTTTCATCTTGTGGTTGGAATCCCTTCATTCTTTTGCTCATACTGTTCATACTATTATGCCCAATATCAAAAACTTTGTTCTCTGCCTAAATGACACACCCATTTCAATTTTATCTTCTCCAGCTCCTTGACATGCACTTTTCCCACCAGAGAGTCTTTTCTCTGTTCCATCACATGATCGATATATGCTTCTTCTTATAATAGGAGGGCTCTATCTCACATGAATAATAAGCCCCTAATTAAAAAAGACCATTTGTTATTTTTGTGCGTTTTCTTTTTTCTTTTCCAATGTTAGTTGAGTGCGTAGGAAGCACAAAGCACTACATTTGACAAATGTAAAAGTACATACCCATTAATAATGCCAGTGCATTAATATATATGATGTAGGCAGAGATAATAAAGTTACAGAAACACTATGGTCATGAACAACTGAATTTGCTAAAATGGCTGTATTATTGGACATTGGTTTTCAAAAGTTCTAAAGACAGCAGTAAAAGTTTTTATTTTAAGAGCAATCATTGAAAGAATCAACTGACCTTGCTCTTCTCAGTCTCAAGTTAGAAAATAAACAGTGAAAATATATCTTAGTGGTTTGCAAGTGATTCAGAGCAGGATGCTCAGCTATTAGAAAGCCATCGATTGGGCTGGAGGAAATGAGTTGGCTGCAGCATGAGATATAAGCCAATGCTCAGGATTGTGAGGTCAGGGAAGGGTGCCAAGGTGCACCACATTTCTTGGCAGGAATTCAAACTCATTGCTCAAAGGCCTGCTCTTATTCTGAATCCAGGTTTTCTAACCTTTGTAAAACTCTTACTTTGATGTTCAATATTTTTCATTCAATCTTCTTGCCTTTCAAGATTCTTGATATTGGTATAAAATCTTCCTCTTTGATTACAGTACCCAAACCCACATTTTTAGGTTAAAATTAATTCACTGCTTTTAGGCTGACTATTCTTTTAGACTGACAATCAACTTTGTTTAGAGGCTCTATTTTCAGAAATATCTTTTATTCTAGAAAATAAGTAAGTTTGCCAAGAGTATCACTCAGTTAATATATATATATATATATATATATATATATATATATATATATATATATATATATATATATTGGTGGTTCAAGAATATCCAAGCCATTAGCCACTCTCACCAGACTGCTTCAAATAAGGCATATTGGGAAGGGTCATGGCTGAACGGGAAACCAGCAGACACAGTTCTATTCTGGGCTTGACTTCTGTGTGACCTTGAGCGATTCACTCAATTTTTCTGCAGTTCAGTCTACTCAGGTTTTAAAAAATTGGAATGATAATACCAGGATGTTGTGGCGAGTCATCAGATTAGCAAGACAGTTTGGACCCTTGAGACCAAATTAACGAAGAGGATATTCTACAAAAATAGAGGATATTCAAGACTCAGCTCACAGCAATGCATCTTGTGTTCTATGTATTATATTCTCCTTTTTCCTTTCCTCACTGTTTTCAAGATCCGTGGATTATTCCTTTCAAACACTCTATTCTATTTGAATTGTTGCTTGATTACAAATGATGGGATACATGTACACTCTAGTTAAATCACTTCATTTCAATTCAACACAAAAAAAAATTGAAGGAGTACTTGTAGAAAGTAGGTTATTAGTTGTATGATAATCCGTAATCCCTCCTAATATTAAAAGAGTCTCCTGGCTTCTCTCTTTTTCCTAACCATAAAGAATCTAAAGTTGTTTTACTAGCACCACCTCTTTTATTTGCCAAGTGATTACTAGCTGCTGGGTATTTTGCTCAACACTGTGCTTGCATTATCACATGTAGTTGTCACGACTCCACCAGGAATGTCTTACTGATAGATATCCTCATTTTATAGACCAAAAAACGGAGTGAAGATTAGCAAAAACTCAGAATCACTCAAGCTGGGGGTCATAATTGTCCTGTGACCTTGGGTCTCTTAGCTTCTAGCCACTAACTTATACTTTCCCTAAACTTGTGGTTGTCAAATGTGGATAAGCTTTTGAATATTTGACATGCATGTTAAAGATGCAGATTGCTGAGACTCACACACAGATTGTCCTGATACAATGGCTTGTTCATTGCGTATTAGAGACACATCCAACGATTGAGAGTGAGGTGCTCTGCTGTGCATTCAGTGAGGACTGCAGGTCAGAACAAAGGCCTTATAGGGAGCCAATTGGGGGCCATCTTGATGCCAGGTTGAGGTAAGCATATGGGTGTAGCAAACCTTATGGAACTCAGTTATTTGGTAGTCAGGCAAGTATAACTAGAGCCACAGCCCAACGCTTATTCCCATTAGCTGGTAAGTAGCAGTGGTAGGCAGCAATAGGATGGTCACTAGAAGTTACCTCAGTCCTATTGACATTTTGGGTCTGATAATTTTTTGGTGGTGGGGGGGGGAATTGTGCTGTGCACTGTGGAACACTTAGCGAGATCCATGGACTCTAACCACCAGTAGCCAGTAGTATGCCCTCATTAGTTGTAAAAATGAAAAAAAAAATCTCCAGACTGTCAAATGTCCAAGGGACCAACTACCCTTGCTTGAGAACCACTGTCCTATACTCTATCAGATAACTTAGGATATTGGGGAGATCCAGCTAGGGAAGTCCCTTTACTCCATTAAGGCCCACTCTTTGCTCTTCAGTCCTCTATCTTCTACTAGAGGAAATGCCATATTTATATATATAACAAGAAAATAAAATATCAATGGCTGGAAAAGAGGTTCCAAAGGCTGAGTGGACCTGGTGGCTGGTGCCCAACCCAGACTCCTGGAGAAGGCCCGCCAAGAAGAGACAGAAGACGAGTCAGAAATGAAGACTGAGAACCATGATTTGGAATAGCTGTGCCAGCCAAGGGAGGTGTTTTAGGGATAGGACTCCACTGACAGAGGAACATCCTCAGAGGGAAGGAGAAGGGATGTGAGCAGCCAGGAGTCTGAAAAGAAGATATTGCCGTGGACAGGCAGGCACAGGAAGGAGTGTGGTGAGCTGAGGGGGCAGCAGACCCATGTAGGCTGGGAGAGGGGTGGAAGATGAGAAGTGGAGGCAGGAAAGAAAACCACTAAGGGAAAGATTTGTTTGGAAAGGAATGAAAGTTACAGCCCGAGGATGAGGCAGAAGAAAGGGAAAATTGAAGCTGATGTATTTACAGGATAGTTCCAAAACTAGACAGGCTGGCTGATATAACACAGTAAAGGTGTAAAAAGCTGTGTGGTCTAAATAATGGAAGGACTTTCGAGTTATGCATGATGCAAACGGAGGGTGGGAGACGACTGGCCAGAACTCTGGTTTTGCTTGTTTTAAAGCACCGAGAGGAAAAAGTCATAGGGATGGGCCTTTATTTCTTGCTGGCCCTTCCTAGAGGAATCACAGAAATGAGAGGCCTTTCTCCTAAGGTGTTTGCGAGCCAGATGGCTCTTTAAAATATTGACCGTTCATAGGCTTGTAGTTAGTGCTGTGCTAGAAAGAAGTTTATTAACTGGCTCTCTGGCACAAAACAAAACAAAGCAAAACAAAACACTCAGATTTGTAACGTTTGTTGATTTCAGTGGCTAATTTTCAGCTGCCATCCAGAAGCTACTGAATAGGGAATTGGGAGGAGGTGTATTTGGTGGGATCTTGCTAGCAAGTATCTGGTTTTGAGCCTGTGCTAGCTGGCGTCAGCACACCAGTGTGGTCAGTCTCCTTGAAGTCATGCTGTCTGGAATGCCATCTTCCCAATCCCATGCCTTGACCAAAGGTTTAAACTAACAAAGTGTTGCAGAAGGGGAGGAGGGCAGGAGGTGAGGTAACTGGGGGATGGGCACTGAGAAGGACACTTGATGGGATGAGCACTGGGTGTTATACTGTATGTTGGCAAATTGAACTTCAATAAAAAAAAAAAAAGTCCAAAAACAAACAAACAAAAAGAAGTCATGCTCTCTGGAATGCCATTTTCCCAGAGCCCATGCCCTGACCAAATGGTTGGGCAGAATGAAGACTTTCAAGTTAAGGGTTTTTCAAGGGTTCACTTGCAACAAGGTAATAGTTTCCATATTTTGTGATCTTTTTTCCATAGTTCCACTTAGAATGTACAGGAATGCTATATGCAGGCAGCAGAAAGCCAACTTGAAGCTGGTAGGACAAATGTCACCCACCAAAGATTATTAGGACAATAACAGCAAAATAAAGTAATAGGGGAAAAGTAGACCAAAAAAATGGCTCCTGTGTGTAGAATTTACATTAGCAACTTTTGGTGTTTGATGATGTGGAGAAAGCTTTGATTTCATGCATTCGGACAGACAGAAGAGCAGCTCTGGTGTCTGAGTTGTGCTTCAAGGAGTAGCAGGGTCGTAGACGGAGGTACTTCCAGCCCTCAGCAATCAGCGATTCTGACCAGGGCTTTGGAGACAATAGTTTCTAGCCCCCGAGAAAGGAGCAGGGAAGGGAGGAAGGTCAGGGAGTGTGGCTGAAATCCCTGTATCAGGCTCTCAAATGTACTTCCACTGAACTTACAACATGAGACTGAGACATGGTGGAGACTTCCAACTTAAGGCAAATGGATTTGGACAAAACCTTCCTACATCCTTGTCTTTTGGTTCTTGTTCATTACAGGGATGCTGGGAAGAAAGCTTCATGCATTAGTGTTCTCAGCTTGGAATCTAAGTGGCTATACCTATATAGTCCAGTTGCCCACTGAAAACTCTTTTGGGGGGCATTTTTTATGATAACACATTTTCATATTATCAAAGCTTGTTAAAAATAAATTAATAGCAAATGATGAAAGAAGAAAAACAACCATCCTATAACCTGAAAGTTACCTATGCATTCTCGTGTTTTTCTTTCCAGCCTTTATTTTTTTTCTATTATCTTTGTAATATGTTATTTTACTCTCAAGGTGCTTAGAACAATGGGTTGTTTCTAGTTTATATCCTCCTTTTGAAAAGAGATATTAATAGATAAATGCCAATTAAAGAAATAAACTTGTTAGGATGCCCCCCTTCTTCCCTTTTCTATCCCTGGCTTTGTAAATTAAAGATAGGAATACAGACTGGTGCAAAGAAAAAAAAAAACAGAATATTTAATTCCTTAATTTGAACTCAAAGAAGGTGTGTGGGTTGGAGAGCTCTTTGAGAAATAAGAGCAGAGCTTTTTTGTTTGTTTAATAACTGGATGATGTTGAACTACCTCATTAGGCCCATGCAGGTTTAATGATGCTTTACTGAGGGTGCATTGGAAGGTCCCTGCAGAGGACAAGGAATTGTTTTCCTTGAAGATTTCTCAGGCAATTGTAACCTCTTCTCTGTAATTGCTCCACTTGGCTTTGACATTCTTTTCATAGCAAAGGGCTTTCCTAAATGTGTACATGTTTGGGCCACCACCTTTCCTTTGCTCAACTCTCAGCGAACTTTCTTGCTGGGGAGCCTATTACTACTTCTCACTAGGCTCTGCACTCAGGAGTGGTGGGGTCATAAGATTTTCATCTGCTTGTCCCTGATAGCATCTGTCCCAGTGGCGAAGAATGGTGACAACCTCTAGCATGTTCAGGATTTGACAGTCTACTGGATGCTTTTGAAACCATTGCATAGTCTACCATCACACCCCTGGGAAGGAAGCAGGAGGGGATTTATTGGAGAAGGAGAGACAGGGGAAATCCCAGTATTTGGTATGATGTCACGAAGCCAGTTGGAAAGTAAAAAAGTCAGTCGGCCTTTGTCATAAACCATTACCATTGCTCTGCTTTGCTTTCCTCTCCTCTTTTGTCTTTCAGAAAGAATCCAGTATCTATTTAGACAATACCTTTTTTGGTGGAAGATTTTAAAATTACCTTTTGTAGCTATAGGTTAGTAGCACAAATCTGGAATTACTCACTATGTATCATCTATGCAATCTTGGTGCTCCCCTTACCTATTGACGTTAGATGATGAGTCAGATTTGTGACTCGACACAGCGTCCCTGGTGCTATAATGACTGGGTGGCCTAATCCAGTGCGAGTCTTTGCAGACTAGCAAAGAGGGATGTTTCCAAGGATGGTCCCATTCAAAGGCTCAAAAAGGTGAGATTATCAGATCAGTCCTTTGGAAACAAATGCCTCTGAATTTAAGGTACAAGTCACATTTCTAGATTACTCCTCCATCTCCCACGCTAGCAGCAAGCAAATGTACTGTTATGGTAATAGGACTGCACTGGGCTTGAGTAGAATTGGATTGGCAAAGATATTTTCATGGGTGATGAGATTTATACATTTTCATGAAACAAAACAAATAACTTTCTTCTTTGAATTGAGCTAGAGATATTGCAACTTCTACTCCCATAATCCACCCGTGCATCAGGAAGTCAATATTTTTTTTCTAATATTTGACAAGACACTCACTGTCTTATCCCTGACAAATCCAGGGAGACTTGCTGAAAGTTGCGTGTGTCAGGGAGGTGGGGAGAGCCGTTGAGGGATTCTGGTAATAGGAATCATGCTATTATTCCACTGCAAATGAGCCTCAGAGTGATTTTCTGGACATTCGCAATTGGTCAAGAGTAAAGATGGAATTCGAATCCAATTCCTCTGATATCAGGCCTTCTAACTCTGAATCCAATTTTCTGTCCTCTCCAGCTCTGTTGCTGCCTGCATAGAGAGTGTTCAATAAAGGTTTGCTGAACAGGATTGAATGGAACGGCAGGCCAGAGGGAGTTTTAGATCTGCCTTCCCAATAAAGACAATTACCTCTCGACCAGATTCTCAGCTTTCTTTTCTGCCTCTGAGTTCATTTGATAAGAGACTTGATTTGGGCTTGTTTTAGCAGATAAGTTCAGTTAATATTTATTTTAGGAAAGTGGGATTAGTGAAGATAGGTGGGGAATGAATTATACATTCTCTGAGCGACTGAAGATCGTTAGGAAAACATGCAGCTGCCAGAGATTTCCAAGTGAGACTAGCACAGAAAAGGCTGGAGGCAATTTCCAAATGTTCTGGTTTCTATTTATTGGAATCACTTTGGAAGTGGCAAACTGGACGATTGGGCTGTTAATCCAAATAAAAGGGAAGTTTTTAAAAGAGAAAGTGACACATCTTTAAATATGGAGAAGACAGCTTCTAAGGCTGGCAGTGCTGGCAGCGAGGGTGGGGGCACCACAGTGGTTGAGTGTTTTGTGTCCTCAGTAAGTGTAAGAAGCCAAGAAGAGGAGGGTGAGGTCAGGAGAACCAACTCAACCAGCAAAACAGGCCCTGGCAAGGGCAGCCATTTTAATACAGAGTCCAAAAACTGTACACAACTTATTTTGAATAATATTAGCACTGGGCTTTTTTCTCCAGTGGGACAATCTCCTGTAGAATAAAACTGGATGTTGAGGTTGAACAATAATAATACCTAACTGGTCATCCTTCATCCTCCTGACCCATATGCTAGACACTATGCTAAGTACTTTGCATGAACTAGCACATTTATTTATTTATTTATTTTTAAAAGATTTTATTTATTTATTCATGGGAGACACACACACACACACACACACACACACACACAGAGAGAAAGGCAGAGACAGAGGCAGAGGGAGAAGCAGGCTCCACACAGGGAGCCTGATGTGGGACTCGATCCTGGGTCTCCAGGATCACACCCTGGGCCGAAGGCAGCACCAAGCCAGTAAGCCACTGGGGCTGCCCGAAGTAGCACATTTAATGCTTACAGCAGCCCTATGTGCCAGGGAAAGTCATACCACACTTACAGACAGGGAGTTGTGCCTGGGGGCTCAGTCAGTGAAGCATCTGCCTTTGGCTCAGGTCATAATCCCTGGGTCCTGGTCATGCTCAGTGGGGAGTCTGCTTCTCCCTGTCCTTCCACCCCTCCCCCTGCTTGTGCTCTCTCTCTCTCTCTCAAACAAACAAATAAATAAAATCTTAAAAAAAAAAAAAAAAACAGGGAGGAAAACACACTAAAAATATGGTTTCTTTGCCCTGATTCATAAACCTGAAGTGGCCAAATCAGATCAGAATGCAAAATCAGACCCCATGGTGTTGCATTGTTACTGTGCATCATGGATCAGAGTACCTGAAAGGAGCATAGAGAACAAGTCACTTGAAGCATAAAATTTCCAAGGTCCTTTTCCATTACAGAGATAGCTTAATCTTTTGGAAAGGAAATATCCAGCCCTCATCATCAGAAGGGATTGAAGTTAAGAATCCTCTTCTTTTGCTATTTTGGACTAACTGACTCAGGAACAGGGCGATGTGGACAGGTGGGTAGGATCCACCAGGCTTACCAGTGAGAGAGAGCTAGTAAAAACAGGGGCAGGAGAAGGAAGATTATCTGGGTGTCACTCATTATTTACTCAATGAATATTTGTTGAGCACCTGCCATATGCCAGGCAATGTCCTAGACACCAGGACACAGTGCATACAGCAAATCCCAGCACTGTCACTGATTAGCTAAGCTGGGCATGTTACTTAAACCCTCTGAGCCGCTGCCCCTTATCTAATATGAATTTAATGAAGCTCAACTCTGAGGGTTGATGTGGGGAGAAAATAAGACAATCGTGTAAGATGCCTGGCTCATGGTAGAAACACATTTAAGTAGTATAATGCTATTTCTATGTGTCATTAAGGATTTCATTCACTTTAGAAAACCAATGTCCAGTATTTTTCATGGTATGATAAGGTATCATCTTCCTATGTGTCTCCTAAATATTCCATTGAATCTAGATGCTTCACCTTGTTTCCTGGAGGATGCTAAGTGTCAGTTGATTTCTTGAGTATTCAATCCCATGTTTCTGGGCTCTATTCACCCTCCTCCTCCTTCTCCTCCTCCTCCTTTCTTTCCATACAATATGGGTGATGTGATGTTTGATACTGTGTGTCAGCTTGATGTGGCCACATCCTGCCCAGACATGTGATCAAAGATCATTCTGAGTATGACTATGAAGGTGTTTTTGGATGAAATTAATATCTGATTTAACTTACTGAATCAGTAAGTGAAGCAAATTGTGCTTCTCCAATATAATTAGCCACAGCTAATCAGTTGAAGGCCTAAATAGAAGGAAAAGACTGACTCCTGAGAGTTAGAGGTAACTCCTTCCACTCGACTCCTTTGAGCTGGAACATCAGTTTTTTCCTGCTTTTTGTACTTGAACTGAATATCCATTCTTAGATCTCGATCCTGTACCTTTGGATTGGAACTTACACTATTGGCTCTCCTGGTTCTCAGACTGGAACTGGAACTCTGGCTCTCATAAGCCTTTAGTCTCTAGCTTCCTGACTCCAGATCTTGGGAATTCTCAGCCACCATATTTGCATGAGCCCATTCCTTATAATATATCTATATATAACACAAAATACTACATATATATTGTCATAATTACATATAAATACATTACACAGCAAATATATAATGATATTGTATATACTGATATATAATATATAATGCAATTATATAAATAAATTACATATAATTTATATTATAATACTTATATGGTATCTATTTTATAATAATTATGGAATATAATTGTATATGAATCATTAATCAAATTGTACATTAGTCACTAATCATATATCAATATAAATTAATCATTGTATTTCTATAGTTATATAAATTTGGCTCCTGAAAAACTTAACTACTATTGGGAAGCTGCTGACCAGAAGCCCTATTGATAACAGAAACCATAAAGAAATATTTTGTATGTTATATGTATTATGTACAATGTTCTCAAAATGAACTAGAGAAAAGAAAATCTTTTATGAAAATCATAGGAAAGAAAATACATGAATTGCATAGTACTGTATTTATCAAAACAAAATAAAAAAATCCACATACAAATGGACCTGCGTGGTTCAAACCCATGCTGTTCAAAGGTCAACTGTAGCTATGTAACATATAATATAGTTCTATTACATATTATAATTATACAATATGTAATAACACTGGTTCTATTTCTCTGGAGAACCCTGACAACACAGTTCGGGATGCTGAAGTAGAGAAATGGCATTTCTCCAAGGTTATGTGAGAACCCAGGACAGGAGACAGGGTAATTTCCAGATCTCCTGGCTCTGGGTTCTGGGCCCGTCCTGTAGAACTCTTCACTTGGTGCTGACTTTCAATAGTAAACAAGACTTCATAGTGAAAGAAAAAGGAAATGCAGATCGGGGGTCTTTGTCACAACATGCGATGAGGACCTCACTTTGGCAGTTATGACTCTACCTAGACTGAGAGAGGAAGGTGGCCCGACAATGATTGAAGTGAGGCGCATGCGGTGTGCCTAGCATGCTCACGCATGTTCTTTTCTTTCTCTTTTCTTTTCAGAAATCTGTCCTGGGCTTCACTGTAAGATGAGAATCCTGAGACTCAGTACAACCAATGCTGTAGAACTGGTAAATAACAAGGCCTCTTCTGCCTGAATGCAGACCTTGCATTCTCACAGGGACAGCAGACACACTCCTTAAAATTGGGCCAACGTGTGGATGGAATGTACCCAGAAGAGAGGGTCTGAGAGAGCCTGAGGATGTGTGAGACGGCTGGGTTCTGCCTACCGCCCCGATCCTAGCCTTGCATCTCCTGTCCTGTTGCTATTTATCACCAGCCCCATATGCCTGTGTGGTATACATGAGTCTGGGATGATGCCAGGGCCTGGCAGGCAATGCTTGTTTTACAGCCAAGCACACCTGCTCCTGCAGCCTGCCAAACCCTTTAGCTGCTGGCTGCTGGGCTGCATGATTATCTCCCTTCAGACCCCATGCCTGCATTCTCTTTCCATGGAAAAAAGAACACTTCTCTCTCTCTCTCTCTCTCTCTCTCTCTCTCTCCCTCCCTCCTCTCCCACCTTTCATCTCTCATTTTCTCTCCTCCTCTCACCCCCTCTCCTTCCCTTCTCTCTTTCTTTTTGTTTGGACTTTGTTCTTACTTTACAACAATAATAATACAAAAAGAAACAAAGCCTCTTTTGGATGCTTTTTTGCTGAAACTTGTAGTCAGGGCACATTCTATGCAAAAGTCCTGCACCTCTGGCTTCTACTTTTCCTCCCTAATTCAGCACCGGAATCCCTTTGCTGCTTTTTCTTCCTGCAGAATTTGTACCAAGTCTCAAACATTAGTGTTTGTTCTGACTGATGCTCTGCTGTTTGTCATGCAAATAGGATTTTGCTTCAAACATGATTTTAATTTGATGGATGTTCTGGTTGTTTGTCATGCAAGCAAGATCTTGCTGGCAGTATATTTTTTTTAGCCAACTCTGGTAACTCCCACATTCCCATAGTTACTATACTCATTTAGTCTTGTTATGTAAAGCCCAGGATTTGGGGGAAGTAAAACCACTTTGATTATATTCATTAAATTCATAATCCATAACATTTTCACATACCCATATGAATGCATCTCTATAACAAATTTTTAAATGGTTAAGAATAGCAATGATTTTTCTTTTTTTATGTATATACATATATGTGTGTACATACAGATGCAGGTGTAGGTGCATACATGTATCTGTACATGTATATTTCACTGCTATGCTTCTACGATTATTTCTTATTCATATTTATGAACATTATGATATCCTTTGTTTATTTTAAAAAAGAGGATATCTAGATCCCGGTGCCTAGTTTCAGATGCTGAGAGGAACATCGATAGTCAAAGTCCAGGGTTACTGGGATGCTGTGTGCCTGCATGGAAAGGTGTGAGGAGGCGATAATTGATGTAATGTCAGGCCCAGAGATGCAGTAGGAATAGACATGCCGGGGATGTCAGAGGTCACGCCCTAGCAGCAGGAGAGGAAGGCCTCATTAGCTCAGGATAATTTCATACTGAGGTAAGGCCACTTAAAGTGAATTCACAAAAATGGGACACATATTTTGAAGAAAATATTAAAAGCAATTTTGACTAGGGTAATGTATGATAAATGAAATAGCAATCATGAAAATAAGTTCATTTTATCATCTATTTAAAAATATTAGCCACAAATAAAATTATGACATAATTCTTAGGATGAACAACAACAAAAAAATAGGTCAAGTGGATTTCATTGTTTTGAAGGTGGATGCATGATTTTTATTAAGAGCATATAGTATTAGGATAATATATCCTTCACCTTCCAATTGTCTTTCATATCCTTCCTTAAAGAATACTGTTATTAAAAATATTTAATATTTTGTTCATTGTTCCAGGTGTTCTTCTGGATCTTTTGATAATCAAGTTATTCTCTCTTGAAATACTATGAGGGTGTCTTTTAAGTTTGTCTTTTCTTTGTTAACCGATTTAATTGCTGCTGTCTTGCATGTGTGGTTTTACAAGAGAATATGTAGTTCATTGTTATCACTTTCACTAACTTAATGAAACAGTTTGCAAATTTTGCAGCTCCCGCACAATTACTTTGCATTGTATTTTTCAAGTTGGGAGATACAATATCAAAGCAATGAATGCATTTATAGCATCTGGAAATTCCTGAAAGTCTAACCAACAAGACACCAAATACAATAGATCAAGATGGATGCTAGTGTTAGAAGGAGACGTGAGTGAGCAGTGACTCACTGGATACTCAGCTATTTCATTAATGAACATTCTTTTTCTATAATTCTCATAGAAACCATATAACTGTGGGAACAAGAACAGGAAAAATTGAGTTAACTTCAACATCTTTGGTTTAGAATCATGTCTAAATGCTGCACTAGATAGAGTAGAAGTGTGGATAGGAGACAGGAGGGAAGGGAGTGGACAAGGTCCAAAGATAGGGGAAAACAGCCAGAAGACAGAACTTGAGAGAAAATGGTTTCTTCCATAGGTTCTGGATAAGGCTTATATTTTCTGAATCTGGTTTCTGCTGGTGGCCGATTTAAAAGTGATGGAAACCTTAGCAATATAATGATGCCCTAGACTGGATACCCTGAGAAGCATACTGAGATGGAGATTAGTATGTAGAAGACTTTATCTTAGGGTCCACAACCATGGCAAGGACAGGAAGCATGCAGGATTTGGCAGAGGGAGAAGATACTTAGGGACACAGTCTCCTCAGAAAACTTAGCCAACCTTCTGAGGTTGGGATAACCCTTCAAAGTTGTCCCAAGTTGATAAGTGAGAGGTTCAAATCCAAGTCCAGTTCATACCCTCACATTGAGCAGTAGTGAGTACAGACAGTCCCAGGAGGGTGATGTGAGTTTGAACAGGTGCCTTTTGCAGTGGAAGCAATTTTTTTTAGGGAGCTCATGGGGGAGATTGCCTGCTGGCACAGTCCTTGAAGCATGGCATGATAATAATAATTTGTATTTCTTGAAAACTGACTATGTATAGTCATGAGTTCAAGTAACTTTGCCAGAATTCTTTTTTCTTTTCTTTTTTTTTTTTTTAAGATTTTATTTATTTATTCATGAGAGACACAGAGAGGGAGAGAGAGAGAGAGGCAGACAGGCAGAGGGAGAAGCAGGCTCCATGCAGGAAGCCCAATGTGGGACTAGATCCTGGGATTCCAGGATCTCACCCTGGGCCAAAGGCAGGAGCTCAACCGCTGCCACCCAGGGATCCCAAATTCTTTTTCTTAATTACCATAATAAAATTATAAGAAAAGTGCTATTATTAGGCCCACCTTAAAGATGGTGAAATTGAAGTCTAGTTAATAAGTAGAAGAGGACTAAGCCTACAGTTTATAGTCCACAGCTCTGCCTGGAGCACTATTTCTCAAACAATTGTCATGCAGATTGTCCAGGGAAACTTGCATTGGGTGCTCTAGTCCCCACACTGAAGGCATGGCAAAGTCACCCATTCATCAGTTCTGACCTATTGCTTGTGTCCTCATATCTCAATGCTTAATGCTTTCTATTGTCAGCCAACAAAATCAACAACGAAGTAGAGCTAACTGGAAATAAATAGTTTTGTTTAGAAAAAGTGTGATTTGGATTTTGGATAGAGGATTTCAGGGCAATGCCTGCTTCCAGAGAGGAGCACGACCCAAAATACTTTAGCACTTCTCTCCCACCCTGTGTAGATACTGTCTCTCTTTGAGAATGGAGAGGACACACTAAAGTGGGAAAAACTCAACGATGGATGTAGGTGATACAGATTTTTTAGACAGAGCTGAAATAATACAGACTACTCTCTCTAGAATGGATTTCCACAGGTCATTGCTCTACTAAGTGGATACCCTCAAAGTGAGGCTTTTTTGCTTTTCTGTCTGAGGATTCCTTGGCTTGTGGAAGTCAAGTGGCTCTATAACTACTTTCCTTAATCTCTATGAATATATTTCAGGTATGACAATCATATAAATCTTTCTCCTCAACTGTCTGAGCTAAATATACAAAAACTATCAATACTTACATAACAAACACAAGAATATATATATTGTGGGTCAGGAAGACAGGATATAATCACTAATTCTAATAATTATATAATTGTGGCTATATCATCATTTATGAATGACTTATGTTAGTCATTTTCACAATATTAAGCAATTTTGAAATAATGGCATAAAGGATGAATTCTATTACTACTTATGTCCTACTATGTGCAAAGGGATATGCAAAGAATTTTATACTCATGCTTGTATTTACTCTTCTAAACTTAAAAATAGATCAAGTTACTCAAGGACATTTGGATTTTATGGCAGAGCTAAAATTTTACAAGTGGGTAGGTGACTACAGATTTCTATTTCCTCTAGTCACATTGGCTCACTATAATCCTTATCAGTGTGGAGATAATTAAAACATTGTTATATGTATCTTCACCTCATAGGTCTTCTTTTTTTTTTAATGATTTTATTTATTTATTCATAGAGACACAGAGAGAGAGAGAGAGGCAGAGGCACAGGCAGAGGGAGAAGCAAGCTCCATGCAGGGAGCCTGATGTGGGACTCCATTCAGGGTCCCCAGGATCAAACCCTGGGCTGCAGGCGGCACTAAACCGCTGCACTACCGGGGCTGCCCTCATGGGTCTTCTTAAGTGTGGGAGGGGGCTCTTAGAGTTTAGGTGTTAACAACCATCCCTTGAGCTCCTATCATTGTCAGACATTAAACTTCCCACTGTGAAGGAAAAGATAAAATAGATACAGATCCTGCCTAAAAGCACTTTATAATGTGGAAGGAGATAGAACTTTATGATGTACAAGTGCTATGGCCAAAAATATAGCAAAAAATATGGCCCCAAAATATGGCTTATATTATCAAATTTCATCATTCCAATTACCTTGTAAGGTAGACAAGAACAAGTGTTATCTGCTTACTTTGGATTTTCTCAGTTTCCTCATTTGGAAAGTGGAGTTCCATTTGGTACAGTATCTAATACAGGATTCCCATATACTATCGTAAGTAGCAGACCTCACTTCTGGTCCACTGTAATCTCATGTGAACATACCCACAAATTACTATCATAAAGTAAAAAATACAATGAAAAAGTATCGCTGAAGTGCTATGATAGTTGTAGGCAGGTTAAGGAAGGAAGGAAGAGATGAAGGTAAAAAATAAAATACACAATATAAAATTTTCATTGCAGGTCTCTTATACAATGGACATTTTGTTTGTTCTGACTTTGCAGAGAGAAAGAGAGGCATGGAGAAATAAACCATTTTGTTCAAGATTTCATAGCTAGTAAGTGATACAGTTAGGAATGAAATTCAGACCCTTGCCACCCCCACTCCACCACTCGACACAGCCAGCCATGGAGAAGGGCATACAGTGGAAGAGGAGGTTAGTCCTGGGAATCAGGGAATATTGCAGTTTCAGCTCTTAGGACAAAGACTAAATTCCTCTTTTCTTCCTAAATGTATGTTATTGTGCAGATTGATGGCAGGCAGCAATGAAGATCAAGGGATTAGCTTTATAGTATTACAAAAGCTTTGGTCCTTTTCTTTTTGGTTCTGCTAATATCATTGATAATTGGATCAGACTCTGGATAGAATAGAAAATAAAGACAAGTGTGCTAGCAGAGATGTCTTATATTTCATTGCTAAATATAAATGTTAACAAAGAAAAACCACTTCCTTTCATTTGGGGAATCAGTGCTTGCCACACAAAAGCTTTAATACAAATCAAAGTAAAGTTTTATTTATAGGTAAAAATGGAGTGATCACAAAAGCAAAGCATAGAAGCTGTGGTAGGGTCTAGTTCTATTTTCTGGATATTTTTGGCTCTCTTCTTTTTGAGTACATGAAAGAATAGAACTTCTGATGCCTTTGAAGTTAGGTGGGACCTAATAAATATCTTTGGCCAATGGATCACGAGCAGAGGCGATGAGGGACAATCATCCAGTTATTAGTGCAAGGCCCTCCAGTTCTTTCTTTCTACTCAGTTTGTGAACTAATACCGGCAATGTTTGTGGCTACTTATTGGCTCAGAATTTTGAGTAATTTCCATGAGAAAAGACTCTACTCACATTCCCCACCCACCCCTGTGGATCTGCAGTGTATTTAGTGTAAGAAACACATGTTGGTATTTTAAAGATTGAGATGTGGGGGTCATTTGTTCTTGCAACATATCCCAGTCTAGCCTGGCTTATCTAGGCAAAGTTATGGGACAACACAGTATAAATGTTGGTATTCTTTCCTACAATCCTCTTTAGTATCATCCTGTGTGTCATTTTGAGGGCTTCTCAAACTTAAAAATATCAATCCTTGTAGCTAAAGAGTATCTCCTCTTTCTTTATCCTTAAATCATCTCTATATCTATCTGACATATTAGAGTCAGAAATAGAGTAATAAATCTGAAAATATTATTTGTGAATATTTAATTTTGGTTTCTGGAGGAATAAACTGGGAATAAAATCCACATTCCTACTATATGTGGAAAGCATGCTAGTCAAAGGTATCACTTAACACATGATCAAATTAATATTTTTAACTCTGATAGAATCACATGGACCAAAAACCACATCAGTCAGTGAAATTACTACAGAAATCTGACTTTCAAATATTGTTAAGTGATTTAATTTACTCTAGATTTTTCCATTCTGGGAAGCATAATAAAGCATGATGCACTGTACTTATATCCATATTTTGATATGAAAGTAGACCACAAAATGGTGGTTTTACATGACTTTAAACCAATAGTTCAAAATTGAGAAGAAAAGTTACAAAAACAAACAAAATTTCTAAGCAGTTCAATTAAAAAAAAAACAACAGATGGAAAAGATAACACTGTACTCTTTTCACACAAATCTCAGAGACAGAGGGAAAACAACCACACTTTCAACAACTTCTAAGACTATGCAAGAACATCTCAAAAATATATATCTGTGCATCAACCACTTAACTGTTAACAAACAAAAATAATAGCCACTAGGGATTGAAATACTGCAATGAGACCCCTTCTGAGAAATGGAATCCTAGGTTAATGACTCACAGGAGAAGCAATTCTTTAAAAGAAACCTTGGTAAACTTTAGGATTGAAAATAAATTTCCTTAGATCTAGAACAATAAAACTTTAAAAAAATCTCTGCTAAGGTTGTATGTTCAGCACGATTTATTTGCAGTTAATTTCAGACAGATAATTCCTTACAATGCACAACCACATGAAAGATAGCAGTTCACACACACACACACACACACACACACACACTCTAATCCTTCTTGATATGCCTTTTTATTTTGCTATGCATTATATCTCATTTTAAATTTCTATTTATTACTTAAATGTCTTGCTTTATTGGATCATTATTAAAAACTTCATCAGTATGACCTTTTCTTAAATTATTTTTGCTTTCCTATTTAATTCTTTTTTTTTTGTAATGAACTTAAACCCTTTTTGCATGTAAAGTGAACATAGGCACACTTAAGAGGATAAGTACATGTATATCTATTCTTAAATAATTTACATTTATTATACTTTGAATGCTTATTGATATCTTTGTATTTATTTCCCTTTATTTTACCCTTTCCACTAAGATCACCTGTCAATGATTGTTTAGAAATGTCTTGGTTATAAATGAGAAACAGAGGACAATGAGAGTGTTAACTTATTTTCTGGCCCTATGGGCATCCTGAGACCAAATAGCTTTTTAAACAGCCTTATTGTGCTTTTTAACTGATGTTGAATTTTCAATATTTGTAAACCTATTTTCTGTCTCATTTGCAAAGGAGATAATACTTGTACTCAGTTCTTAGAATCATATTATTTTAAATAAGTGGCTAGACGACATAAGGGTTCACTCAACGCTGGTTATCATAATTGCTATCTTCCTTCTCTTGTCTTTCTCATCATCATCTGTAATCTTTGCATCATTGGCTCCTTCATAATATTCAGATTCCCAAAGAGATGGAGAAAAGGAGGTAGTGAGAAAGAGAGAGAGAGAGAGAGAGAGAGAGAGAGAGAGAGAGAGAGATTCTTCTCAAAGAAGCCCTCCCTAATTACCCTTCTCTTGGCTATAATTCTCGGTTATCTCTATCTGAAAATGTTAAATGTATTTTTTTCATCAATCTCATTATTGTCTACCACCTCTAACTAGAGATTTGGTTCTGTGTAAGCCAAGGCTTTCTATTCTTTCCATTGTTCCGATGCTTAGGAAAGTGCCTAGACCTAATAGGACTTCACTAAGTATTTGCTGAAGAAATGAATATTGACTTGAAACTAAAATCTTTTAATTCTGTGGTCCATACTTTCTCCTGGTGTACAACAGTCCACAATACATACTACAGTTCTCCAGACTATCCAAAAACTATCACAATGTACTGAAATTATCAAAGAGAGAGTGCTTTTGATTGCTACATTTTGAGATGATGTTTTGACTGGGTCTTGGAGAAGGAACAGAGTTTTGTTTGGAGGAAACCAGGTAGAAGGAGATGATGAACATAGCATCAGCAAAGACCTGGAGGTATGAAAGATATAGCATTTTTTTGGGAACATTAAGTAGACTAAAGTCATTTGATCAGAGCAGTGAATTATAAAAGTGAAATATAGCTATATGCCAAACTAAGTCGGACATTCTTTTAATTATAAAGAATGTAGCTAATATCAAATAGGAGAGGTAGTTATATGTATCTGAAATGGTTGCAAGAAACAAATTCAACAGTGAGAGAAGTTGAGGATGACTTTTAACTTTTTTGCTGAGGGCTGATACTAATAGATGCTGGAAACACATGAGGAGAAGGGACTATTAGTAACAACTCCCACAAAGCATCAGGCATGAATTAGAGGAAGAAAATCCAGGGTCTCTAATATACCCCCATCCAAATATAAATAAACTACAGATTTATAAAGAATTATAGAAATCAAGAATATGACTAAACCATCAAACTAATGCAAAATCAGTGACAAATATCATAAAATATAAATCATGCTTTAATTCGATCTGCAATAATGTAAAAAATGTAACTTAAAAAATCAAGATAGAAAATAAAAAACGAAAAAAAACTATTAGCATTGATGATGTAACTTCTGTCTTGGTATCCATGTAAGTTGGTTTATGTTAACAGAAGCACAGATGTTACTTCCTTGGTTCACATTTTTCTTATTGTATAATTGTTTTCACATTCCAATATTGTACTTTGTAGTTCCTTTCTCAATAATTTTGGATTTCCTTAAATGATAATCTTTCTTTTTATTTCTTTAACTTTCCCTAATTTATAAACTAGGGGATCAATATCTTGCATAACTGACAACCCCGACCCATTTTCTCTATGGTTAATTCCACTCTCTTCCCATTTATGTTTTCTTTTCTACCTGGCTAGGGAATATTGGCAGAAACTGGACAGGAGTTACTTTTTCCCCTCCAAATTGGATACATGGCCAGCACCATGGACAGCACCACAACCCACATCACTGCCTTAATATTTAGTTGGACAAATTCACCTCACATATCTCTTTCTTCTTTGCTTTGCTCGATATTATTTCTCCTCTCACACGAATTCTAAGTGTGTACTCCCTCGAGCTAACCCATTGAAACCACAAAAAATATAGTTTAATGCCATGTCTTATCAGCTTAATTGCATACGTTTGGTTTTACTTATGTTTTATAATGTTAAAAAGTTTACTGGATCATAACTTGTTAAATAAAAAAAAGTACAAATCTTGGCAGGAAAACACTAAATTCGTGGGTGATGAGAAATATCATTTAATTCAATAGACATTATTGACTCCTTAACTTATAGTAAATTCTAAGGAAAGATACCAAGGGGAGTGAGGGGAAAGAGAGTGGGAGGGGAGAGAAGAGAAACAAGGAGAAGCAGATGAAGCAGAAGAAGAAGCAAGAAGAGTAGGAGGAGAAGAAGGAGAAAATAAAGAAGAAATAAGGGGAAATAGAAAAGGGAGAAGGGAGGGCAGGAGGGAAGGAAAGAAAGGAAAGAAGGAAGGAAGGAAGGAAGGAAGGAAGGAAGGAAGGAAGGAAGGAAGGAAGGAAGGAAGGAAGGAAAGATGGAAGGAAGGAAGGAAGGAGACAAACATGGAACAGGGAGGGGGAAACTAATTAGAGGGACAGAGAGGGAGAGAGAAAAGAGAAATAAGATTCAATCTCCAATGACAGCAGGAAACCTTATTATTAAGATAAGATTGGCATGTGTAAAATTATCTATCATACTGGATAATCTGTGATTAGTGCTAGAAAAAAAACTCATTTAGATTAGTTAGAAAAAGTGAAATTGCTAAGTATGAATCCTTTACAATTATATATCATGTTAAAACAAATTATTTTCATCTAGTCTTAAAATTTAATTTTAAATCTTTATTATGGCTCTGTAAGGTCTATATCTTAGATATCATACCCTATTTTGCAAATAACAGACATTGACACTCTGTGAGATCAAATAACCTGTCTCCATTCTCAGAGCCAGTAAATAGGAAATTTGGTTCTGCAATCTAAATCTCACCATCAATATTTCTCACTCTATGCTTTCTTTTTATATATTGTCCTTCTGTGATATTTTGTCCTCTTTTTAGCTTGAAATGTTTTGCTTATTAGCTTATCATCAACAATGTCCCCCATTCCCTGCCAAGAATAGAAGAATCTCTTGGCCTTGGTTTGTGAATATTTGTGTAATAAAATCTGTGTAAAAACACAAAAATAAAAATGAAACAAAACTTACCTTGTGAGACCACATGCTTTCATTAAACAAACTTTTAATTAGCATCTACAATGTGCTAGGCACTGTGCTAAGCTCCCATAATATAGTGTGAACAAGATAGAGCTCCTGATCTTTAAGAGCTTAGATAAATATGAGGAGACAAGGAATATTATCAATCTATTATAGAACCACAGGGCATATATCTGGAAGACACAGCTGTTAGTATAATTAAATACAAATGGTACCCTGTACATGTACAACCTTGAGAGTAAGTAACTTCTTGATTTTGTATCTTAGGATACTCCCTTGTCTCAGCCTTATGCTAGCTCTGATGGCAGAGATCCTTATTTTGTTATACTGCCTGGAATAGAAATGTATATCAATCATCAGCAATAGTTTTTTTAAAAAAGGTGTCATAACAGGTGGGATAGAAGAAATAATATAGTAAGTTATGCACAATTTATTATATTAACAACTTCCTTATAAGACCACAGTCCATGGTCCCTTTATTTTCTGCCAATCCCTTCTCTTAGGGTGACCTAAATATTTATTCCCAAATATTCTATCTTCATTGGATTGTCATAGTTTTCCATTGACCAGGACTATTTTCACGAGAGCACTAAAGTTACCCTAGTGACTTCCTTGGTTGCCATTCAGATTCTTCCTTTTCTCCATTGGGTAGAAGCAACTTAATTTCTTCCTAGTGAATGAAATCAAGTTCCTTGTGATAATCACCCTCTCTGTCGTTCAGTTCAGTAGCCAAATGATCAGGGTATTTTCTTGTCTTCTAAGTTAATAAAAATGTTGCTATTCTCTGTTAGGGAAACATTATTTTCTTAAGAAATACAATAATTGGAATTCAAAAATTCTCTAAAGGGGTTATGAGATATACAGTGAAGTGAGATTGGTCTCTCTGACTTTCACTTCTTTGTTCCCAGACCTGTCTATTCTGGCTTTGGGGGAAAATGACACCTCAAACTGGGATGGTTATTGGTTTAGATCATGTATCACTTTATGTAGGACAACATTAATACTTGAGGATGGCTTCTTCTAGCTAATACTATAAGTAAGCTTTAAATGGTTGCCCTGCTTTTAGGGAAGGAAGCTGTGTGTGAGTTCTACAATTCTATTGGACTACATGTCTATGGATGAAGGATTACATGATAAGACAAACAAATTGCATATGCAAAAGTTTTGCTTTATTTAATTTGCCGTATAGTTTCTTAGTTAGATAAGATGCTGTTTTGGACACTGAAGTGATGATTATGGCATTCTGTAAGTCCACATGTGGTTGTGCTGACAAAGCATGGGAGGCAGTCATCCTTATCCAGAATAATATTCTAAAATATCTATTCTCAAGAATAAAAATTACTACTGCCTCATGATGGAGGGCTTCCAATGTAATTCACTAGGCATTGGCCACTAGTTATCGCAGGAAATGGTGTTATATTTGGGCTTAATATTGGCATCCCCTGATGTCAAGATAGACATTCAGTCGTTTCAGTACCTGGATCAGTTGTGGTGGGGCTTAATTTATGTCTTTGTGCTCATGCTTGGGCTTCTTCCTGCCAACACTGTATAATGAGCCACAGAAAAAGCATCAGTATTTCTTGGGAAAGGGGCTGATATCCACAGTATAAATGATCTTATCTTACTAAGAACCTTTCCACAGTGGATGACCTCCTGTGGGCCTTTATGTAGTACAGAATATGTGTTATATATATATATATATATATCCAATCCAAAAAATCTATGCATACACTTCTTTCCCAGACCTTCTTGTCACTAATCTTGCAGTTTTGGTCTTTTACATTACCTAAAAGTAGCAAGCCAACAAATTGGCCACTACCATAAGGGTGTGTAGACTCATCACATCATCTTTCTTAATGGAAAAAGAGGGGAAAAAAACAGATGTGTTGCTCATAATTTTGCCAATGAAGAGAATTTCCATTCATCATTGGCTTAATAGCCACTTGTATTATTTGCTTCTTATGATGCTTCTTATAGTCTCTTGTTCACACCTATTTCCAGAACCCTAGGTTTACTCCAGACCCTATGGTAAATAATTATATAGGTATAATCTGCAAGCATAACACCTTGTGCTAGCACTGTAGACTTTTCACCTCTGAGGTTTCCCTGTTCCTGTTGAGATGTGAGGGATGAGTCAATGCCCACCCTGGAAGTGCAGACCAATTCAAACTCTGTGAATGTAACTTTAACCAGTGGAAGTTAATAGAGAGTGACAAAGGCTAACATCAATTAAGGCAATGAAAAATTATAGTTTCTCATCCAGTTTCCAGATTGAAGTTGACTCATAGACCCCAAGTCAACTGATAGAAAGCAGAGTCAGAACCCCTTAAGAAAAGACCCTGTAATGCCATCACAATTATAAAGTAAATATTTATCTCATAATTTTACAAAAGCATTTTTAAAGATTTATTTTAGAGAGAGAGCACAAGTGAGAGTAGGGACAGAGGGAGAGGGAGAGACAGCATCTCAAGCCAACTTCCCGCTGAGTGGGGAGACTCACACAGGCTTGCTCTCAAGACACTGAGATAATGACCTGAATTGAAATTGAGAATCTGATGCTTAACTGACTGAGCCATCCAGGCACCCCACAAAAGCCCTGTTAGCTTAGAGGAAAATTTTACTAAAAATATTCAGAGTTTTAAGACTACTGGATACAAAAGTTTGTATAATATCAGTGTGAAAGTGTCCTCATGGTCCTCTGATTAGATTGGGAGCCAGTAGAGGCAGAGCAAAAATGGAGTTTGGCCCAAGGCCATTTCTTTTTGGGTCTAATGAATCTGCAGACCTAGCTGCAGTTATATTTCTGGTTTCAAAATGTGTAAGTAATGACAGTACATTTAACAGCCAACACTCTTCATATTGGTTCTCTGTCCCATAAAATGAGGGTTATTATTATTGTGGTATATATCTTTTTTGACTCCTAATATTGACATATGACTAGTGATATAGGAGACTGGATAGGAGAATGGAAGACTGTAAGCAAGGAATTCTAGGCAAGTATATGTGCATGAATAAATGAGATTTTATCACATGGTGTAAGTCAGGGCTTTTTTTAAAGTGAGTGTGCTTTCGGGATCCCTGGGTGGCGCAGGGGTTTGGCGCCTGTCTTTGGCCCAGGGCGGGATCCTGGAGATCCGGGATCGAATCCCACGTCGGGCTCCCGGTGCATGGAGCCTGCTTGTGCCTCTGCCTCTCTCTCTCTCACTGTGTGCCTATCATGAATAAATAAAAATTAAAAAAAATAAAATAAAGTGAGTGTGCTTTCTTTTCCAACTTCAAGTAGTGAAGAGTCCTCTTTTTCATCACTAATGTGGCATATTAAGCCTATCACATACTAAGTTTCCATGTATAAATAAAGATCTGTTTCTGGACCCCTAGCCTATTTCATTGGTCAAATTTCTATCCTTTACCTTTCTCAGTACTAAACACACTCTCTCTCTCTCTCTTTTTATTGGAGTTTGATTTGCCAACATATAGTATAACACCCAGTCACCCCATCCCCCCGCCCACCTCCCCTTCCACTACCCCTTGTTTGTTTCCCAGAGTTAGGAGTCTCTCATGTGTTTCTCTGATATTTCCCACTCAATTTCTCTCCTCTCCCTTATAATCTCTTTCACTATTTTTTATATTCCCCAAATGAATGAGACCATATAATGTTTGTCCTTCTCTGATTGACTTACTTCACTCAGCATAACACCCTTCGGTTCTATCGACGTTGAAAGCAGATGGTGGGTATTCGTCATTTCTAATGGCTGAGTAATATTCCATTGTATATATAGACCACATCTTCTTTATCCATTTATCTGTCAAAGGACATCTCAGCTCCTTCCACATTTTGGCTATTGTGGACATTGCTGCTAAACATTGGGGTGCAGGTGTCCCAGAGATTCACTGCATCTGTATCTTTGGGGTAAATCCCTAGCAGTGCAATTGATGGGTCGTAGGGTATTTCTATTTTTAACTCTTTGAGGAACCTCCACAATGTTTTCCAGAGTAGCTGTACCAGTTCACATTCCCACCAAAAGTGCAAGAGGGTTCCCCTTTCTCCCTATCCTCTCCAACATTTCTTGTTTCCTATTTTGTTAATTTTCACCATTCTCACTAGTGTGAGGTTGTATCTCATTGTGGTTTTGATTTGTATTTCCCTGATGGCAAGTGATGCAGAGCATTTTCTCATGTGCTTGTTGGCCATGTCTATGTCTTCTTTGGTGAAATTTCTGTTCATGTCTTTTGTTCATTTCATGATTGGATTGTTTGCTTCTTGGGTGTTGAGTTTAATAAGTTCCTTATAGATCTTGGATACTAGCCCTTTATCTGATATGTCATTTGCAAATATTTTCTCTCATTCTGTACATTGTCTTAGTTTTATTGACTGTTTCTTTTGCTGTACAGAAGCTTTTTATCTTGATTAATTCCCAATAATTCATTTTTGCTTTTATTTCCCTTATCTTCATAGAGGTATCTTGCAAGAAGTTGCTGTGGCAAAGTTCAAAAAGGGTGTTGCCTGTGTTCTCTTGTAGGATTTGGATGGATTCTTGTCTCACATTTAGATCTTTCATCTATTTTGAGTTTATCTTTGTGTATGGTGTAAGAAAATGGTCTAATTTCATTGTTCTGCACATGACCAAATGGGATTTATCCCCGGGATGCAAGGCTGGTTCAACACTCATAAAACAATCAATGTGATAGATCATATCAGCAAGAGAAAAGAACAAGAACCATATGATCCTCTCAATAGATTCAGAGAAAGCATTTGACAAAATACAGCATCCATTCCTGATCAAAACTCTTCAGAGTGTAGGGATAGAGGGAACATTCCTCAGCATCTTAAAAGCTATGTATGAAAAGCCCACGGTGAATATCATTCTCAATGGGGAAACACTAGGAGCCTTTCCCCTAAGATCAGGAACACAACAAGGATGTCACTCTCACCCCTGCTATTCAACATAGTACTAGAAGTCCTAGCCTCAGTAATCAGGCAACAAAAAGAAATAAAAGACATTCAAATTGTCAAAGAAGAAGTCAAACTCTCCCTCTTTGCAGATGACATGATACTGTACGTAGAAAACCCAAAAGACTCCACCCCAAAGTTGCTAGAACTCATACAGCAATTTGGCAGTGTGGCAGGACACAATATCAGTGCTCAGAAATCAGTGGCATTTTTATACACTAACAATGAGACTGAAGAAAGAGAAATTAAGGAGTCAACTCATTTACAATTGCACCCAAAAGCATAAAATACCTAGGAATAAACCTAACCAAAGAGGTAAAGGACCTAAAAACTACAGAACACTTCTGAAAGAAATTGAGGAAGACACAGAGATGGAAAAATATTCTATGTTCATGGATTTGAAGAATTAATATTGTGAAAATGTCAATGCTACCCAGGGCAATTTACACATTCAGTGTAATTCCTATCAAAATACCATGGACTTTCTCACAGAGTTGGAACAAATAATCTTAATATTTGTGTGGAATCAGAAAAGACCCCAAATAGCCAGGGAAATATTGAAAAAGAAAACCAGAGCTGGGGGCATCACAATGCCAGATTTTAGGTTGTACCACAAATCTGTGGTCATCAAGACAGTGTGGTACTGGCACAAAAACAGACACATAGATCAATGAAACAGAATAGAGAATCCAGAAGTGGACCCTCAACTCTATGGTCAACAAATATTCGACAAAGCAGGAAAGACTATCTACTGGAAAAAGGACAGTTTCTTCAATAAATGGAGCTGGGAAAATTGACAGCCACATGCAGAAGAATGAAACTAGACCATTCTCTTACACCATACACAAAGATAAACTCAAAATGGATGAAAGATCTAAATGTGAAACAAGAATCCATAAACACTTTCTTAACTGGAACTTTACAGTATGGATATTATATCTCTTCTTCCAGTCCTCTCTTCCTATTGCAATTTTCTTATTGGAATTCTTTGTATGTATGAATCAATTTGGATTTTATGTAATTATTCATGGTATTGAGTCTTTCTTGGCATTTACGTGTGTATGTGTCCATTTGGGTCCAATCAGGAGCAGGCAAACCACACAGTGAGTTGAATGTTATTAAAAGTAAGAAAATTGAAGTTTTTATCAAAAGACTCCTGGAAGAATGTGAAAATCCCAGTTATGCACTGAGAGAAGATAGACATATATTTTTAAAATATTTTATTTATTTATTATTGAGAGACTCAGAGAGGGAGAAAGAGACACAGGCAGAGGGAGAAGTAGGCTCCATGCAGGGAGCCTGATGCGGGACTCGATTCGAGTACCCCAGAATCACACCCTGAGCCAAAGGCATACACTCAACTACTGAGTCACCCAAGTATCCCAAGATAGAAATATTTCTAACTATAACAAAGAATATGTATCAAGATTATACAATAAGAATGCTAAAAATCCACAGAAATAATATGCAAAAGGCATAAAGATGTATTTCATAAATGAGGAAACACATATTCAGTAAATATATGAAAAACAGAAGGGAGATGGACACCCTAGTTAACAAATCAGTATTACAACGGCACATCATTTTACACCTATTGGATTAGAAAAATTAAAATAAAATCACAATACAAAGCATTGGAGAGCCTTATACATTTTTAGTGAGTACATAAGATGGTAAAATCACTTTGGAAAATGACTTGATATTATTTCCTAAAGTTTTTAAACCTTTTGACCCAGAAAACCCATTCCTGTGATAATACTGAAAACAAAAGTCTTACTCATGCATAGCAGAAGACATCTATGAAAATGTTTATAGCAGTGTTATAATGAGTACTATGATGAATGTTATAATGAAAGCCTGGAAACAGCCTTAAGTCTGTCATCACGGGAGTAGATGAATAATCTGTGGAATAGTCACACAGTAATATTATCCAGGGTCAATGCTACAAAGTTGGATGGATCTTTAGTGCCATAATGCTAAAGAATAAAAGTAACTTTCAAAAATTACTCACTACTTGATTCTTTTAAGTGTGCATGTGTGTGTTTTGCTTAACATTTAGGAATATGAATAGATGGTGCTCTCCATAAAAAGGAGAGCATGAGAATTATAAATACAAGATTCCTATTGATATTTATACTTTGTTAGTGGAAGTAGAGATCTGAGCTGATGGGAGAAACTTGCACTGAGGTGTAAGTTTGTTAAGGTTCCAGTTTGGTTTTCCATTTTGGGTTATCATAAATTAGTTATATCATTGAAAATAGCCAAGTAAAGTTTAAATATAATTGGAGTAAATAGAAAGGACACTCACCTAATCTAGCACAGGAATCAGTGAAGGCTTTAAATCATAAATATATTCTGGGATCAATTTCATAGGATTGTAATAAAATGTTAGTACTTTATGTGCTATTTTTGGATATAGGCTCTGGCATAATCAAAGCTTAGAATTACTATTTATTCTGGTAAATTTTCTAAACTTTCTTGTATTCAGTTATTTTATAGATAGTGGTTGCCTATTATCAAAGGGAATGATGATAGTATCTAACTCATAGGGTTATTTTTTTAAATGATTGATTGATTTATTTTAGAGGGAGTGATAGAGCACCGTGGAAGGCCAGAGGGAATGGAAGAGAGAGAGCATCTCAAGCAGACTCCCCATTGAGCATGAAGCCTGACACAGGGCTCAATCTCATGACCCTGAGGTCATGACCTGAGTCAAAACCAAGAGTCAGACACTTAACTGACAAAGCCACTCACACATCCCAAACTCATAAAGCTATTATAAGGATTATATAAGTGAATACTCATGTACTTGGTAATGCTCACATTAAGCCAAAACATAGTAAATGATCAAAAATGATTTTTGTGTGTTCACATATGTAATTTCATTTAAGCCTCATAATAAACCTGTAAGGTTATCCTTACTTTATTTATGACATTCATGCTGGTTAAGAGACTTTTATAAGTCTTCTTCTTTTTTTAATACATTGAGGATTGCTATGTCTTTTTTTTTTTTTCCTGTGAAACTTAGTCCCAAGTCTTCTTGATTTAGAATTTGAACTCAGGTCTATCAGACTTCAATATATCTCCTGTGCTTCATCTATATTTCCTAACATATTAATTTTTGATGACCATCAGAACTGATAAGGGTAGAAAAGGCTAAGGTTGCTTTCAAGTGTCTTTAATTTAAATGTAAGATAATGTATATATATATACACACATATCTTATACTTTATTATTGAATATCCTGGGGTCACACTGAACAGATTTTACATGGTTGTACCATTTAATGTAGGAGTGAGTTATACTTGATCCAGGGAAGCTCAACCTAGAGAAGCAAAATATTTCATTAATAGGAGGTAGGGCAGGATTTTTAAGATTTTGCTTAAATTCCCAGTACTTTTGATTATAAGCCATGCTGCTTGAGAACACTTTCCAAGTATTTGCAATTGGCTGAGTCTTCTCCCCATACCCTGCTGAGTTCTGAGAATCATGAATCAATAGTCAATTGTTCACAGTAATCAAATTCTACCTGAAAATGTTGTAAAATACAACTAGATGTGAAATGCCACATCTTGTAGAATGGAGCCATTTTCAGATTTAATCTTTTTATTACCTACCAAACTGGGAGCACACACACATAGATACACACATCTTTACTCAGAGCAACAGAAGTCAACATTTTCCCAGTCAACAGACTTCACTTTCAACAACCAACAGAATAAAATGCCAACTTCACTAAGTCCCTTGAGCACCAAGATGAGTTTTTATAGAACACTGTGATGGAATTTTAAAAATTAGTATGAAAATAATCACTACAATGGAATAAACAAAAACAGATTTGTTTCTTTAAGAGACAAAATGATTTGGGGATCTAGAATTTCTTTGATTCAACCTAAGTGGATGAATGGCATTCCTGATGGGATGGTTCTGGATTAGGCATGCCATTTGGATTAAAATGCATATGTTGTATTTGGTGTCTCCTTGATTATCAAAAATCAGTTGTTTCTAGATGTGAGCTTTCTTTCTTTCTTTTTTTTTTTTTTAGATGTGAGCTTTCATAGGAGAATTGCATCCTATGGGAACATTCAAAGAGGGAAAGGGCTGGCATATTGGCCCCTAATGATGAACTATAGAATTCTTCCTTCCAATTCCCTCATCTTACAAAAGAAGATAGAGGAACACAGAAAATTGTCAAAATTCCTGGATCCACTGGGGCTGAATCAGATCTGCTGATTCTGAATCCAGTGGCTCTTCCATTTTACCAGAGTGGTAGTGAAGCTTCTGTATGTTCATTGTCTTCTGGCCTTTGTGGTTACTGTCTATGCGGCCACTCCTCTCACTTCCTGACAATTGTTCCACCTGGAAGAAATTGTCTGATGATCCAGTTGGCAGATTTGGGCCTTTGTTCCTGACCACCCCCCATCCACCCTCTGTGGCATCTTTAGCATCTCTCTCTTTACTGAGTTATTGCTGTAATCACAATGTATGTTTAGTGCTTTTTCCTTCAGTAAAGATCTTCCATAGGCTCTATTTCCTGCATGAAGCCAGCAGAACTTCCCTTCCTCATTCTTTCAGCTGTTAAGATTTCCTCTTCCTATATTGCTATTCAGATGTTTGCCACTATTTTTGTTTGTTTGTCTCAGTTTTATTTATTTGTCAGTTTGTTCTCCAGATTTCAGACTTATGTCAGAGGTGATTCTATTTTTTTCCGATGGTGCTTTTGCCTCAAGACTTTTCTCCCCTGAGCTGGAACAGGAGTCTGGGATTACCCATCACCCACTGTGGCCTCCTGCATTGCAAACATGATGCTATTACTTGCACAGAAGATTCCCTTGCAGTCTCTCTTGGGCCACATGTGCCTGAACTTCCTCCACCGCATGAGGTGGATTAGGGGAAGGGTACTGGGTTACACATGGAATAAAGTATCTCAGACTCCAGGTTTTGTGTGGGGTAGTATATCAATGTGCAGTAGGCTGTGGAGGGGTTTTGAGGGGTGATGACCTCAAGGCATGCTGAGTCAGAAGTCAGGTAAACAATCTGAAGGAATTATTAACTCACATGAATCTAAAAGGGAGAGTAGAGGTTAAAAGGCAACCGGGTAGAAACTTGGCATGCTACCAGAGGGTGAGAGTTTGAAATTTACCAATGGAAAACATCCTGAGAAATCCAGGAGACTGGGACAGCCCTAGTGGCTCAGCGGTTTAGCGCTGCCTTCAGCCCAGGGCCTGATCCTGGAGACCCCGGATCAAGTCCCAAGTCAGGCTCCCTGCATGGAGCCTGCTTCTCCCTCTGCTTGTGTCTCTGCCTCTCTCTTGTCTCTCTGTGTCTCTCATGAATAAATAAATAAAATCTTAAAAAAAAAAAAAAAGGAAAAGAAATCCAGGAGACTGAGGGATTTCCTGCTGTTGTTTATTTTAGAGATCCTGAAGTCCTATGTGGAACAGGGGAGGGTCTTTGAGGCTCTGGCAAGATCTGATGGCTACCTTACTTCTCTCAGTTCTTCCGTATCAAAGTAATTTCAGATTGGACCAGCCCGAGCTCCCAGGCTTATGCTTTGTTTCTTGATTTTTTTGTTTTGTTTTGTCTCCTTTTTTTTTTTGTTGTTGTTGTTGTTTGTTCTTTTTCTTTAAAAGTGAGTCACCAAATGGGAGAAGAAACATAAATGTTTAAAGAGATAAAGTATGAATTTCATAATTTCTTTGCTCCTCCCACCCCATAGCCTTTTTTTAGTTATGTCATGTCTTCTTACCCTGGGGGTAAATAATTGCTATTCTGTGAGAAGTCTTCAGGGTCTCACAGAGTTCTTTCTCAAAGAGAAAGCGAGTTTCCAACAATACTCTCAGGAGGACTATGCAACATGTCTCTGGCAATGATAAAACTTAACAACAGCAACAAAACCTGTCTCTTTCTTCCCTGCTCCTTACCCAGGTCTCCTGAAACAAATCCCTTATCAATACTATTGCTAAGCCTGGTAGACCCTTCCATATCCTCATCCAGATACTGCATCTTTGTGAGTTTGCACTGAACTAGCACAGTGCCTGGCACATAGTAGGGATTTAATAAATGAAGAGACTCTCTCTCCCCTTGGCTTTCAGAACATGAAAACTATGCTAGGTCTTTTTTCATTTGTCAAATTTCCCCTTTACTGTCTGTCTTTTTCCTCCTGTCTCCATATTTAGGACTTCTTTCACATCCACCTTCACTACTTATGAGACAGGGCAGTCTTGCTCATTTCTCTTCCTAGGCAAGGCGACTACATTTCCAAGCTTTCACTGAAACTGACTTAGGGATAGACATATAACTAGGTTCTGCCAATAGATTATGTGTGTGGGCTCCTTTCACTCCTAGCTATCAATTCCTGGCTTGATGATCCTCTTTACTCTCTTCCTTCTACATGAATGACCTTACAGGACAAGTGTTAAAGATGGGACTGTCACATGCTGGGAGGAGCCTGGATCCCTGAGTCTTTCCCTGGAAAACAGTTACTTAGAAGTACTACCCAACCAATGGTGGCTCTGTAACTTGAGTGAGAAATAAAATTTTATTGTGTCAAGAGGGTGAATTTGGAGGTGGTTTGTTCTTAGCTTCTTCAAGTTTAGACAAGTTACTTACCTGTGAACCTAAATTTCTTAAACAAATGATGGAGGCACACAAATCCTCTATATACTGTTGTAGTAAGGATTATAAGAGGGAATACCTGCATCAGGCAAGAGCAATGGTTTTCAAGCACCAATAATAGGGTCTTAGATGGGGCAAGGGTACTGGTGTTTTCTGGGATCCACAATGGGCTGTCCATTATGTTGGGTCCTTCGCATGTTTGTTCAGTGATTTTTCACAATGACCCCAGGAGATGGAGCTTGTTATCCTGATTTTACTAAAAGGAAATCTGAGCTTTGAGAAATAAAGAAACTTGCCCAACTCACATAGCCAAAAAGTGTTGCAGGCACGATTCAAACCTAGCCATGGTTTATCTCTGTAGCTCCAAGCTCTGTGCCCTTAATATGAAATGAAGTACTTCACCTAGTGGTGGCTATTTTATGGCACTGGTCCTTGGGTTTTTCCTGTTTATACACACCCTCAAGCTGTATTTTCAATGACCACATCAACAAGAGTGGTCCTCACAGCTGTGTCTTTCATTCCCATGCTCTTTCCCAGTCCATAGGCTTCTCTGCTGGTTTCCAGCTGGGCATATACACCTGGGTGCCCATTCAGTGCCTCCAACTCAACATATCCAAAGGAATCTTATCAGCCTTTCTATTCCCTTTCATTTTCTATTTCTTTTCTTTTTTTTTTTTTTTTTTCAGATTCTCAGACTCAAAACTTTAAAGGCCTCTGATGTTTTGCACTGTCTTTCTTTAATTATTCCCTAAGTTCTATTGTCTCTGACCTGGCAACTTTTTTCCTTTCTTGTTCCAGAAGCTCCAATAGAGTAAAGAGCATTTTAAACTCAACTTAGACTACTGTAGTAGCCTCACAGCTAGTACTAGTCTCTTCATTCCTGACCCTTCTCCCGCCTTAACAACACATATACTGTTATCTAAGAATCAACTTACCATTCTACCTTCACAGTGTACTAAGTAAGTGCCATGCCCATTACATTGCAGATAATACCAAGAACTGAAGATGTTTCAGGAGGACTTGGGCCCTTGAGCTCTGGAGGGGGTTTAACTGCATTGTGCCACTCAATTAGTTGTAAACCAAAGAGCCAAAGAAGTATGGAGAAACATCTTCAGGTGGGAAAGCTGTTCTCAAACAGGTAGACAGTCAGCTGATATGGCCAGTCTGACAGGTTCAGCTTGAAGAAAGCAGATCGTACGAGGGAATGAGATGGAGGTATAATGTAGGGGTTGAAGTTAGCATTCATGATTCAGTTCTGAGGTTGGGTTGTCATTTTATTTTATTTTAATTTTTTGTAAAGATTTTATTTATTTATTCATGAGAGGCAGAGAGAAAGAGGCAGAGACACAGGCAGAGGGAGAAGCAGGCTCCATGTAAGGAGCCTGACATGGGACTCCATCCCAGGTCCCCAGGATCAGGCCCTGGGCTGAAGGTGGCGGCAGTAAACTGCAGAGCCATCTAGGCTGCCCCTGGGTTATCATTTTAAAAGAAAAGCCAGTGATCTCTCTTAAATGTGAAATCTTGCTGCAGATTCTTCAGTGCATCTGCCATCAAAGGGAGGAATCTCATATCTTAATACCCTAGGCCCTCTATGCTTTGAATCTCACTGCCTCTAATCCCTGGCCCCATCATATACGTCCTGCCCTATCACTAACCCTATATTTCAGTCATACTATACTCCTGCAGCTTCTTGAACACAGTTTGCTGTTTATAATTTATTTATTCATTGCTTCACTCACTTAGTCATGAGAAGTAGATTGGCATCTAAGCCAAGAGCACTGACTCTCCAGTTAGACCACCTGATTTAATTCCAGTTCTGCTACTACCACTCTCAAACTTGAGCTAGTTACTTATCATCTCTATGCTTTAATGTCCTTATCTATAAAATGAGGGTTACCTTAGTATCTATCTCCTCATGAAGCTAAGAGAAATAATTGAGATAACAATTTGTAAAATCCTTAGAACATTGTCCAGCACGTGGTAGACATTTAGTAAATGTCAACTGAACAGTAGGCATTCAGTAAATGTCAACCAAATACTGTGTAAAGTACAGCATGTACAGTAGAGAACAAAACAGACATGATCCTAACTCTCAGGATCTCACAGTCCAATGATGGATATGGGTATTAAAAATAACCTATGTTGAAACTAACATTAAAAAGCATGTTTAGTACATGGCTAAAAACGTATTGTCATATGAGAGAAATAAAAGGGGTGCTACTTTAGAAGCGGGGCAGACAGAGCAAGCTTCCTGTGGAAATTACATTTAAGGTCAAGTGTGAAGAATAAGGAATCCATCATGTGAGAGGAGGTAGGAACATTTTTTTTTTTTTTTTTTTTTAGTGGAGGATCAACAGGTGTGTAGGCTAGGGCTACAGGTAAATGTGCATGTGGAGGAACTAGAAGTAGACAGTAGAAAGCAAGGAGGGAAATAAGGTGAAGGGTTTCTTTCCACATGATTTCCCATTTCTCTGTAATGACCCCTCCTAAGTGCTCTCTTGTGCCTCCATACTCATGTAGCATCCTGACTCAAATATAGAACTGCAGGTCATGAATCACCCTAGAATGAATAACTTAGCATCCTTCCTCCCTGGGTGAATTTAGAAGATTCTTCTGTGCATGGCCTCCTAATCCTGGGTTCTGAGCATACCATACCATGATAGTTTTCAATTTTATCTATAATCTTCGATTGATTAATCTCCTTTCTCCACTAGAGAGTAGACTTCCAGAGTCTAATTTAATCCTCAATGCCTACTGACTCCTGGCATATCCATATTTAATAAGAAACAGGATTATTTCTTAGAAAAAACACACACACACACAGGAGACATGCAGACCTGGTAGGCAAACACTGCCATTTTCTGAGTCTGGTTCTGTTGCTGTGTGGTAGAAAAGTAGAGCTCATCTCTTCAAGTTTCAGACTCTTTACTAGATAGAATGAAAGGCAAACTATGTTCCCTGTGCTTTTTCTCTCTAATCAAGCATCATATAATTTTATGAAAATCAAAGAATGCCATTAAAATGCAAAATGCCACTTATAGAGTTTGCATTTTTGAGTTCACACTGCAAGCTGGAGGCAGAGCTGGCATGAGCATCTGAGCCCTCACACTCCCGAGTCTGAGCCACTTCCCTGTCTGGCCCCTAGCCTCTCACCAGCTTGTGCGATACAGCGACATTTTAAAATGTCAGATTAAATTCTTGAAGTGTTTTGAAATAATTTTTCTAAACATTAACAAGATAGTTCAAGTTCCAGGGCATCAGAGTTACATATTAAATTAACTTGTAATTTCCTCACTTATTAATATTTATTTATATTTATTTTTTAAGTGCTCTCTAACTGCTGGGCATTGAGCTCACTACAGGGAATAAAGTGAAGAGTAAGGTAATCAGGCTCTTCATTTCCTTACTTCTGAGGAGTTTTGAGCATGAGGTTTGTGAAGCCTACAAAAACAAGTAACATTCACGGTGTGACACTCACCATAGTGAGTATTCTCTAGAGTTCTCATGGGAGTGGGAGGCACCTTATTATAGGAATAAAGGAGGGGCTTCTGAAAAGTGGGCTCGGTAAGTAAGAATGGGCATCTACTGCACTTTTTTTTAAAGATTTTATTTATTTATACATGAAAGATACACAGAGAGAGGAGAGACATAGGCAGAGGGAGAAGCAGGCTCCCTGTGGGGACCCTGAGGTGGGACTTGATCCCAGGACCCTGGGGTTACCACCTGAACCAAAGGCAGAGGCTCAACCATTGAGCCACCCAGGTGCTCCCTACTGCATTCAGTTTTTATAGCTAAAAGTGTAAGACTTTTCCCAAATTTATCATTTCTGCCTAGAAGAAAGTTCTAAAGATAGTGATTTTGCTCAATACCTCTCCTCTTGGAATTTCAGATTCAATTCAGACACACATGTAAGAGTTAAATAAGGGTGAGAATATCAGCTTTAATATTGGTTGATATGGACTGGAGAATGAGACTTGAACCTGCTGCCCAATTCTGACTTTGGGCACCTTTCTCCTAAATCTTAGAGGTGGGGTCCACTTGTGGGAAGAGTGGATTTGTAGACCAGATGTCTGTCCAGTGTGCTGCATGGAAGTCATCTCCATGCCTTAAAGAAGCTGAAAGTGGGCACAGAAGTGAGCCTCCTGATTTTTCTTGAGATGGCATCCTTGGTCCCTTATTAAAGTGTGTTTCTCATATGGATGGAGGGGTGGAGAAAAGAAGGCCTCTATACTGTGGGCACACTAGGCAAAAAGAGAGTCTAGAAGGGGGTTCACTGGGTATTCTTGCTCTTCCATCCCAATCTTGGCTGTAAGACAAGTCATTCCTCATCTGATAGGGAAGACAAAGTGAAAGGCAGAAAGAAAGCAGGATGTTTCTACTTGATAACTGCAAGAGGACTCATGCCTCTACCTGTGAGATGGCAGGAACACAGTGAGAGGGAGATTGTGAGTCTCCCAAGCAGACATATTATGCTCTGAAGATATTTAAATAAAACTATTCACTTGAGATAAGGGTCACTCATTGCACTGTCTTCATTCATTCATTTACTAGAAGATTAAAGCATGTAAGTCCTGTTGTAGACACAGGGAATAAAAAGATGAATAAGATATAGCCCACACTTCAAGTTATTCACATACAATGGGAGAAGAATAGACACTGATTTTGTTTTTTACAGTTAAAGATCTTTGGGGAGAAGTTAACGTGGCCTTTTGCAAAAAAAGTAATCCAAAAGGGATAGAGGATGTACACAATCCTCCACCCTCATCCTAAAAGTAGATTAGTTTCAGGGGAGATAGCATAGATTATTTGTGAGACTACCTTGGCTCATTCAGCATGACCCTGGCTTTATGGATCACCTTGGGTCTGGCACAGACTTCCCTTCTTCCTCATCTGTGAATGAAGAAAGTAACATTAACTCTTCCAGAATCTTGTTCTAACATAAAATAAAATAGAGCATAAAAAGCACTTGGCAAAGGCCTTGTATATAACATCGCTCACCACATGTGTAACTTAAAAATAAATGAGTAAAATAGAAGGGAAGAGGCTCAGAGTGAGTTCTATTTTCTCTCTTGGTGTAGAAATTTACCATCAAAAGCTGGCACTTGGCCTAAACATCTGTGTCTCCCCCCATATTTGTCATGCTAACAATGTGCCCTTCCCCTATAATGATAAATAAAAGTTTTGATGGACTTGTATTTAGGGATAGGAAGGTAGGTGAGCTGAGGCTGTAGCATCATCTCCTGCAGTGAGTTTTGGGGAAATTTGATCCAGAGCAATGGCAAAATGGAGGCCCACATCTTCTCTTTTTGTTCAGTAATTACGTCTTAATTTAGTAAAGATCACAACATTGCATTGATTTCATCTGACTTGTTCAGATTGTAGATTTGATAACAGTAATTTCCTTGCTCATTTTTCATTGTTTTGATTAATAATTAAATCTTTACATCAAGAATTTGTAATGTAATAGTCACTAATTCCATGTGATTCCTATTACATGAAATGCATTCACTTTTATTTTTTCTAGTTCAAAGCAAACCCCTTTTTTGAAATTTTTTTTTCCTTTTCTTCTCTGAGGTAAATTTTCATCTTTTTGGATTCTATTGCCTTCCCAATTTGTACTCATTCTAAATGATTTAAAGGGTTGGAAAGTAAAATATAATTGGATTTGAAACCAACACAATTTTAATAAAGGTTCATCAAAAATGTAAATTAACATAAATGTAAAAAATCAAAAGATGAAAATTATTTTTATTTTTCAGTTTTCTTGTAAAATATGCAAAATAAGTTAAAAGTTAAAAATTCAAATTATATTAATGTCAAAATATCAAAAAATGCATTTAAATTATTTAAATAAAGCTGAAATATTTTATTTGATTGTTTGCAAATTTAATTAAATCTTACTCATTTTTTAGCAGTAATACAATTTATGATTCTAGTATGCAATGTCCATCTAGTTACCCATGTAAAGAATCTGCATCATGCTGCATGTCCATTATGCCCATGATACTAACATATGAAACTCCCAGAGCAATATGAATTATTCAAAATAGGAAAATGTTCCTTAACTGTCCTGGGGAACTGATGTTAATACCTCTCATGAGATAGCTCAAATCTATCTTTGAAATTATGAGATGTAATATGAACTCAAAGTAAGAAAATGGATGCCTTACACTATTTTACCATGCACAAGCCTATTGCATTTGTACTATTTGCATGGAAAGATTTCACAAATTATTAATTTGTCTGCTCTGTCACCTGAGTTGTTCCTGCTGCTCAAATCCAACAACCTCTCTATCTCTGACGTTGGCATCAGGCCACTTGTAAACCTTAATGGTATTTGAATGCATTTTATCTTTTGTTTTGAGCACCTGGGATAAAGGATTTATTTTTTTCCAGGGGCTGGAGCACTCAGAGAAGTGGAGATTCAGGTATAGGGATCATGCTGCACCAGAGCTGACAAATGGATGCCAAAAGCAAAGGTGATAGTGTATTATTCAATAAATGCATTTCCTATTGTATTTGTAATAGAAGATCCCTCTAAAGCCTGGGGCTCAGGATGGAGGCCTTGTTGCTTAGACCTAAGGGTGGTACCATATAGAGTCAGGTTGGATGGTGGCCACACTTACTATGAAGTAAGTGTTCATCTTCAATTTCATCTTTAAGGAAGGAAGGAAGGAAGGAAGGAAGGAAGGAAGGAAGGAAGGAAGGAAGGAAGAAAAACTGTAGGAAGCCAACTTGTTTTGAGAAATGGCTCCAGTGATATTGGATATGAATATCAAAATAGCTTTCTGACCCCACTTAACTGAGATTTCTGGTTAAAATAATGCCACAGAAGCTACACACACACACACACACACACACACACACACACAGCAGGATTTACAGCATTGTCTTGACTGAACAGATTGTACTCTACTGCATAGAAGGCAGGAGAAAGAATGAAAGAAAGAAAAAAGGAAAAAATAAAAGGTGGGAGAACTATACTTCATTCCTTTGCACCTCACCTAAGTAGAACATAAAAGTACCTGCAAAAAGCCCATCCAAACTGATCACTAACAACTTCCCTGTGGAGACTGCCTGAGTCAGCCGTTTCTCAGAATCACCATATTTTAGAGACCTTCAGATTTTCAGGATGATTTACCAGGTCATTAAGGTAATGCTTAGAATTGCTAAATAATGAAGATTGCTTGCCTTCTGCCACTGAGAACTATTCAGGCAGATTTTCCAGGCTGTTCCTGGAAAAGACACTAGACTGGAAATCGGGGACTCAAGGCTCCTGAGTCTTTCATTTAGGACGGCAGTCCAGGTGCCTCGCAGCCAGAGGGGCCACCCCTATCCTGGACGGATGGTCAGTGTTCAATCAGAGAGGACACCTGGCCATAACCATTTTACTCATTTATCACTGAAAAATATTTACTAAGCACCTTCCATGTATCTAGTGCATTAATTGCTGCCAGTGAACAAGCCAGATCCCTGCCTTCATGGAGCTGCCATTCTGTTGTGACAACTGGCAATAAGCAATCACCAGTATAAATTTATAATATGTCAGATAAGAAGGAAAATCAAGAAGGGTCAGGGTGGTAGAATGTGCTGGGCGTCCTTGGCTCCTTGGGTGAATTGTGCAGGAGAGGTCTTCAGGCTAACGAGATATTTAAACAGGGTCCTGCATGGAGTTGAATGGGCAGTTCTTAAACATACCTGGGAAAGAACATTCGGGCAGAGAGAACAGAAAGTAAAAACACACCGACATGCTACGTCAGAGGAACAGCATGTCAGACTGGGGAGGCAGAGGCAGTGTGAATGAGCAGGGCAGTGGGAAGTAAGGTCTGAGTGATAAGGGGATCCAGGCCAATGTGAAACCTTTGCTTTTGTGGAGTGAGATGGTAATACATCGGAGGCTGACATAATTTATTTTTTGAATGCCTTACTCTGGCTACTCTGTGGAGAGATGCAAGGAAAAGGGGTAGGAGTAGAGAAAACAAAGAAGAGCCTGCTACCCCAGCATTCCAAACAAAAGATGAAAACAGTAAGGACCACTTACTTAGCACTCACCACGGGCTGAAGCCTCGGCATCTTTTAAAGCCCTTTACGTGTATGTTAATTTGTAAGTACTTCCAACAGCTCTGAGAGGTAGACATTAATAACGTATCCATTTTACAGATGAAAAAACTGAGGCATAGAGAGTTTTAAACAGTCCACCCAGGCCACACAAATTGTTGGAGATTGTCAGGTGTTTGGAGGCAAGATGCCTCCTGAAGGCAGAGCCAACAGGCTGTGCTGGTGGAGTATTATCAATTCTTCAATAATCATAATTCCCGTTTATTAAACACAATATGCCAGCCTCAGGCTAAGCTCTTTTGGAGGATTACCTCATGACAATCTGCACAACTACCTGCCAAGTTAGCTGCTTTTGTTCTCCATAGTTTATAATTGTGGAAATCAAGACTTAGAAGGTTTGAATGATGTATCCATGGTCCTGTAGGTGCCTGAAGTCTATCTGCCTCCATTGCCTGAGCTCAGCAGCTGGACTTTCCTGCCTTTCTCCTTGCCCACTAAACTACTCCCTTATTGACCCAGGGCCTTTTGCCCCAATCTATGGTCTCTGGTTCTGTGTTTTCCCTTTAAACTTGACAACACACTTGGCTTTAGATGTTACTACCTGCAAGAAGCTTTCTCCTGCCCTTTCCTTCCTTTTTCAGTTCTTAGCCTGTATTTTTATGTCATATCATTCCATACCGTATATCATAGTTGGTCATAGGTATGGACTGACTTATGCTCCCCTTCATATGTTGAAGCCCTTCCCTCTAGTGTGATAGTACTTGGAGGTGTAGCCTTTGGGAGATAAGGTCATGAAGTGGTTTCCCCATGATGGGGAAAACTGATAGTGGCCTTATAAGAAGAAATGACAGAGATCTCTCTACTGTTGAGGACACAGTGAAAAGGTAGCTGCCTGCAAGCCAGGAAGAGGGTTCTCACTAGAACTCGACCACACTGACATCCTAATCTCAGACTTTTAGTTTCCAGAACCATGATAAAATAAATTTCTGCTGCTTAAGCCACCCAGTATATGGTATTTTGTTGTGGCAAGCCGAGCAAACTAAAACAATATATATCATATAATATCACATATAACATCATTATAAATGATCTACTGACTGTATAATACTATATTCCATTATCTAGATTTTCTGCTAGCCTATTTGCTGTCTTCTTGTCTGACTGCTCCATCCTTTATCACCAGAAACTTGCTCAATTCTTAGGTCACTGAAAGCATATAGTAATATTTAGTAGGTGCATGAATCAATGACTGAATATAATTTCAATCACCCTGAATAGCTACCATGGTCAATGAAAAGATTCCCCAACCTGGCTCCAGTCTACTTGTTCAGTGTCTCTAGAGAGCTTCCTCTGGGTTCATGGGGTTCCAACCCATTATTATCTTAGTCCAACCAGTGCATTCAGTCCATCAACATTTCCCAAGCTAATCTTAGCGCCCCAGCTACCTCCCCTAGGGATCTTGGGCAAGTCATTTCCCCTCTTTGAGCTTTAGCTGCTTCATCGAGTCTGAGTGTACCTCTGGGCCCCAGAATGTCTGACAAAAGAAGATTCTAAAGATCATCTTCGGAGACAAAAATAGAAGTTGTGAAAACAAGGTTGCATTGGGAAATCTTCCAAGTCAGTAATTCATCCTGGGAATAGAGAAGCAATTCTCTGTGTCCAGAGCTGTGGGTGGTGGGGACAGAGAAGCCTGCCTGATTGTCTCCAGCTGCCAAACCCCAAGTCTGGGAAACTTGTCAAACCCGGAGCTGTGTTTTGTAATCTCCTTTAACAGGCTGCTTGCACAGAGGCGCTGTGGATCGATTAGTGGTGCTAAAGTGCTTGCACCCTTTCCGGAGGGGCAGTGCCCCTGAATATTTAACAAGGCAGGTAATAGTCCTAAATGGGGGTGGAATTGAGTAGGGTGGTTTGGGTCAGCCACGGCCTGGATTATAAAACTGAAAAGAGAGGACAGACAATTTTTATTGATTCAGGGCCAATTTTTTCTTACTTTATTTGCTGCATTAAATCTATGTACTTTGCTCCCAGCGGCTTCCTGTCTGGATAACAGAAAACACTTTCTGTAAGTGGTTAACTTGACAGGCTTTCATTTGTACCTGGGCTGCTAGAAGTCACTTATAACTCCCAACCTGCATGTTTACAATTTTCTCGATATCTAAGATTCATTAGTCCATCCGTCTGACATCTGTCCATCCATCCATCCATCCATCCATCCATCCGTCCGTCCAACCATTTTTCCAATCAGTCATCTTAGATTAAGTTCTTAATATGTGAATGGAAAAATGCTCTTTGCAAAAGAGTTGAGTGAAACTATTTTTGCTCTGAAGATACCCCCAGTCTAATAGAATAGGCATTTAAGGCAGGATACATTGGTGATATAATGTATGATGTGTTATGATGATGCACATGCAGAACCCTCCAGAAACAATGGACACAGCATAGCCTGGCTTTGGATTAGCTATCAAAGTAGCCATTTCATTATATGAATCCTTGAGTTGATCTCTACTCCTTTTATCTCCACACTTGATATTCAAGTGGGCAAATCATTGAATATCTTAGGGATTCTGTTTGGGAAAGTGAGTTGGAAAGACCGAGTTTTAGCAAGTTTACTATGCTGGCTGATATGTCTGCTATTCCCTGGAGTCCTTACACAACTATCTTCTAGGAGGCTAGGCTTTTTCTTGCCTGTGAGATAATGTTTCAGAGTGACTTAGGGACTGACTTTGGAGTCAGGTGGCTTGGATTCAAATTCTAGACCCACTCTGTGGGAAAAGCTTTAGCTTCCATGAACTTACATTTCTTCTCTGTGAAATGGTGCTCATAGCAGAAAAGCCTTCATAGTGTGCCTATAAAAAAGCATTTAATTAATATCATCTATGACTATGGAAAAAATATTAGAAGCTCTATAAAAACTATCACACTGGTAAGAAGAGACCAATGGTATATATAAAATACACTAGCCAAAATATGGAATTAGGTTAGTGGTTTTCCACCATGGATAATTTTTCTCCAGAGGAAATATTTAGCAATGCCAGGAGACATTTTTGGTTTTCATAATTCTGGGAGTGGAGTACTAGTGACCTAGTGAGTGGAAGCCAGAAATACTGATAAACATCCTATAATAATATTCAAGGCAGCCTTCACAACAAAGAATAACTTGATCCATAATGTTAAAATTGATGTTGAAAACACTTGGATTAGCTAAGGTGTTTGTTTAGGATGGCAGGAGACATTTTAGCAACAAGAGCTACTTTGATCAAAGCATAGTTGATAATATTTATTCATAGATTCTGTACTTACTTATTTAATAAAAATTAATCACATCCTCCTGACCCTGCCCTGTGTGCTCAGGGTTCTGCACCTGCAGCATGTGAATAGTGACTTGTGGGTCCCTGGGATTAGGAGGAAGGTTGAGCATGACATCTTTGGGTGATTTGTTGGGAAAAAAAATGAAGACCTAGCCTGCAGTCAAAGGAGGTTCCATGAAAGATTGGGAGTGCTGTAGGTGTGCATAATAAAAGGACAGTTAGGATCAGAGATTCTTCTGCCCATCATTATATGGGAGGGCTCATTAGAAGCTTCTGTGACTTGACTTTGCCTCTAGTTTAACCAGCCCTGACTCATCTGCTCATACACACTCTGTAGACACAATGAAATCCCTGCCCTCCCCAAATATCTTAATGTACTATTCTCTCTACTGCAGCACCTTTGCCACCCTTGTCCATCAAATTAGTGTGAAGTAGCTTTTGAGATGTCACTTCCGTGCCATGTTCTCGGACTTCTCAGCAGAAAAAAATCATAACTCTATCTCCCCTCTGCTGTGCCCTGAATAGACATCCAGCATGTTCCTGTAGCCCTATAATATACATTCTGACCTGCTTACTGTTCTTGACCATGCTGTGAGCAACCTAAGGGTAGGGCTCCTGTCCTATGTCATCTTTGTTTCTCAAGTCCCTAACACAGTTCTGGAGTGAACTGGATGCCCTGTAAATATTGGTCAAATGAATTAAAGCTCTTAAAACCATTTTTGCTTCTAAAAATCTTGTGGTTTGCACACTGCAAAGAACCTTGCTGGTATGGGAGACCAGATGAAAAAGAAATGAACTAAAATGGATGTAGCTTTATATTTATGTATCCACTTATTACATAGGAGATTATTTCTCTCATGTGGATGACCTCCAAGGCCCCTGTGGTGGTAGTTAGGTTTGTGTTGGCTTGACAAAATGGTTGCTGGCTACACTCATATAATGACATGTATTAATTCATTCAATTGTTCATTCATTCATTCATTCATTCATTCCTCAGATATTTGTTGACTTATGTTCTGTGCAGGCACTGTGGTGGTAGTTAGGGATATTATGATACAGGACACGGATATGGTTCTTGCCTTCAGAGAACACAGAGTTTCCCCGGGAAGGCTGGTACAAATGGAATTTGATTCTGGATTAAGTGCAGTGAAAGGAAAGTACTGAGAGCTATGATACGGCTTTCTGACTCATCAGCTTTGTTGGACTGTACCACCTTCCCCAGAATTCTCCTTCTGCTGTTTCCAGTTAGGTTTGACTCCAAGGAATATTATCTCAGGAGAATTAGGGAGTGGGAAATAAGCATGCATCATGCCTTTTCTCAGTTAATCAAACACTAGTTTTAATGTTTCTGTGAAGAGGTTTTATCAATGAGATACAAAGTTCTAAATTAGTTAAATTTTTTAGATAATCAAAAGAAAGATTTTACTAGATGAATGTGACTTAGTCAGGTGGAAGACCTTGAAAAAAAGATTGAACATTATTTTTTAAGTTTGTATTTAAATTCCAGTTAGTTAACATACGGTATAATATAAATTTCAGCTGTACAATTTAGTGATCAACACAGACACATGACACCTCGTGCTCATCACATCAAATGCCCTCCTTAATCCCCATCCCCTATTTCAATCCATACCCCCAACTTCTCTCACCTCTGGTAACAATCAGTTCATTATCTAGAGTTAAGAGTCTGTTTCTTGGTTTGTTTCCCTCTTTTTTACCCCATGATCATTTGTTTTGTTTCTTATATTCCCCAGATGAGTGAAATCATATGGTATTTGTCTTTCTCTGACTTATTTCACTTAGCATGATACTCTCTAGCTCCATCCATGTTGTAGCAAATGGCAAGCTTTCTTTTTTTTGTTTTATTTTTTGTTTGTTTGTTTGTTTGCTTTTTTGTTTTTGTTTTTGTTTTTTTGGTTTTTTTTTGGCAAGCTTTCATTCTTTGTTATGGTTGAGTAATATTCCATTGTGTATGTGTGTACACATTCCTTTATCCATTCATCGAGACTGGGTATTTATTTATTTATTTATTTATTTATTTATTTATTTATTCATGATAGACATAGAGAAAGAGAGAGAGGCAGAGACACAGGAGGATGGAGAAGCAGGCTCCATGCAGGGAGCCCAACGTGGGACTCCATCTGGGTCTCCAGGATCGCACCCTGGGCCAAAGGCAGGCGCTAGCTGCTGAGCCACCCAGGGATCCCAAGACTGGGCATTCCTAATAACCAAGTACTCCAAGCATTCTGTGGGACTGCGATTGCTTTCCCTTCCTCGTGAATCTTCCCTTCTTCACTGCCTTCCCAGGCTTCGTTAGCTTGCCCTACAATTGTGTAAACCTCCCTGTGTGTATATGTACCTCCATATGTGTGTATGAATGCATACATATTTATGACATGTAAAGCACCAACATGTATGTATATGCATATATGCATGTATGTGTGCATGTGTGTGTATATATACCATATGTATTTGGTTCACTTCTGATTAAAGCCTGCCTAATACCTATGAAGGTGAAGGCATTGTAGTTCAGTGCTTCAGAGGAGACTCAGTGGAGAAATGAGCTAAAACATGAATAATGAATAGGGACAGGAACAAGTTGGAATACTGTGTATATTCTGTGACAAGAGTGGGCATGTCTGGATAGTAACAGTAGGAGGTGAGATTGGGGATTTTGGCAGGGACAAACGATGTGAGTCCACACAGGCAGGACCAAAAATTATGATGGTTCCTATTTTGTTTGTTTGTTTTGCTAGGGCTGCACAAACAATTAAGAAAAGCATGAAATAATTCCAGCATCCATACAAAAGGTGCCACAGAGAACTAGATATCATTATGCAGAGTATAAGTGAGATTCTAATAGTCTAATATACATATAATTTAGTTCCTCCATTTCTGCTTCTCATTACCTGCTATTTCTTCCAAATATGCTACCCATTACATCTCCCTACCTCAATTCTGTTTACCTTTCTTTAGGTATCTCCCTACAACTTTCTGATTTGCATCAGAGGTTAACAGGTAGCATAATTTCTGGTCATGGGCTCATCAAGTATGATTCCCATTTGACATTGATTTAAGACCATTTTGAATAAGAGCCTTATTTCAGCTATCTCCCTTGAAACTCACCCCAGTCCTACAAATGGTCTTGCCAAAGGTAAGAGAGATGCATAAAGTTAACTGAAGACCACTGTTGAAATAGATTGGCCAATGTCGTGACAGGTCTCTTCTTGCTCGGTGTGAGTTCATTGCTATCATTTAGTCTCAGCCCTGCTTAACCACAAGTGATTGATCAAGATGTTCCTCCATCCAGACTTAGATTAGAATTTACATATAAGCAAAAATATATTCTTGGTGCTGTTTATGTCAACAACTATTCCTGGGTTCCTATTCATTGGAATAGTATTTAGCAGAAGTAAAACCTTTAAAAATAAACTGTGACTGGATGGGCTATTTATATGCCTTTATTCATTCAGGATTGAATATTAAAGATTAACTCAGAGAGTTACTCACTTTACATGATTGATGATAATGAAATCCTGAGCTCTTTACCTTGGGACTTATGAAGACCCAGTATGAAGGCTTTTGTTGAAAACATATGTACTTTGGAATGAAAATGTTACAAATTTTCCTACGTGATTAGTTAATAACCAATATGTAATCGATATATAATTATATGTATTAACCAATATACATGTCTAGTTCTTTTATTAGAAACTGCTAAAAAACCTTTTATCAAGATTTTTTCTTTGTGATTCATGTTCTTTTCTTGAGAGAAGGGGGAAAGTTTCAACTTTGATCTGTGAATTTCTTGTATTATGACACTTAATTCTTACAATTTCTGTACACAATACTCCAGTTGTTCTACTATTGAAACATTTCTTCCAACCACTCCTCTCCCAATTGTCCCCAGTAAACATGTGGCTCTTATTTTATTTACTCTTCTGAAAATAGTGTTTCCCTTGTTTGTTCAATGCTCTAGCTTTGGAAGTTTTAAGTCTATTTTTAGAAAGCGTAAGATCTTTGTTGGAGTCCACACTGAAACATGGGTTTCATTGTCCTTCCTATGCAACACCATTAAGCGCATCCTTAGGCTGTAGAAAAACTGTAGTTTTACTTATTATATAGTTTGACTAGAAAATATAGAAAGAGACCAATGTGAGTGTTGGCCTGAAGGAAAACTTTGCATAGTTTGAAATTTCCAAAGCACTAGTATGGAAGAGCTTCACTGAACAACCATAAGGTATTTCTCCTCAGTGTCTTGCCAATTACAGAGCCAGTAAAGGAATCCTTCACCTTGCAAACATCACAGAGTTGTTTTAGCCACAACTCTGCAGAGCTACAGTGTGAATGAATGAAATATTTTTCTCTAAAAATGGCAAATATAGTGTTGTTATCATATATATCCCACATACTGCAAAGACATGTTCAAATCATAATATCATCTTACTTAATAGAGAACATTTCTCCAAGTAAAGTGTGCAGTAGGTGACTATGACACCATTCAGAGTTTTGTTCCTTTTAAGTATCTGTACTTTTCTGCTCTAAAGTATTAGCTTAAGGATTGATCAACTTTTAGACTTAATGCTGTGTCAAAAAGTTAGTCTCTACCAAACCAACATTTGCATCTTTGTTTTAGCTATAGGTTCTCAATGGTACCTAAAGGGACTTTGCATCATGCATCCTAGTTTACATTTGTGTAGCATGATGGAGTTGAACCAAAGAAGATTCTTTTATGATAATCCCGAAGAGCATTGAGACTCTAAAAACAAAACAATGCATACAAAATGAAGAAACAAAAATCATTCTTATTGGTCCCCAATAGAAAGCTCTATATACATCAACAGCTAAAATTTTATTGAGTGCTTAATTTATCCAAGTCAGTGAACGAAGCTCCTTACATACATTCATTCATTTAATTCTCAAATTAGCCATGGGAAAGTATGATTCCCATTTGACACCTGAGTCAACTGAGCCTCACTAATAAAACTTGCCTGAGGTCACATGGCTAAAAAGTGTAACAAGAGTTTGGACTAGAGCCTAGAACTCTGATCCTAAAGTCTTCACTAGTTACTAATATTATCTACAGTCTCCCAGCCTTTGATGTCTCTTTAAACTGAGTGTCCTGTGGCTGTATAACACTTGCACAAAATTGAGATGTGGTGGTCTTCCCTTAAAGAAATAAAAATTTCATAACAGTGTAAAGTGTTCTACCTGGAGGCACCTGAAAGTCCTTTCATTCGTAATCCTACCTTGCCTCCTCTCCTTTCTGTATCTGTGACACCTTTTGGATTTTACAAATAGTAATGCTAAACAAACCTTTTAGAAAGATAATGGCTTGGGCTACTAAGCACAGAAATTCATCCTAAAATTTCTTACAGTTTGCTTGAAAGTCTCTGTGTCCCCTATGGAAACGGTGGATAAATAGAAAATGTATACACTCAGATCTGTGTAACTCCATTATGGATTATCCAGGGCCATTCAGAGACCTTCAAGTGTTTCCCTTGCTTCACCTTGTCAATATTTGATCCTTGTAAGAGGTGAGGGTGGAGAGAAAGCCAACCTCATCTGCAAGATTGCTGGAACTCGCCCTTGTAATTACTAATGATGGAAGTAAAACCAAAGGTTAGTGAAACATGGAAGCTGCTGGTGTTTGAACGTAATAGCTTTCGGTGGCCAAATGCTGGTGGGAAAGAAGGAGTATCAATTATGCCCAGGATCATTACAAAGTACCTACTTAAAGTCTTTGAGGCTGGAATTAAAAACAAACAAACAAACAAACAAACAAATTTAAATCTACTGACTCAGGCTCCAGAAGCCTCTGTCCTAGTGGCATAGAGATCTTAAGATAGCCATTAATTGTTGGCCAAGTCATGGTTCCCAAGACTTTGTTACACATGTGTTCACACAGGCTTGATATTAAAAGCCCCTCAGAACTCAGCAAGCAGAGTGACCATAATAATGTAAGATGGAAAACAAAATTATCTTTACTCTTGAAATGAAGGACTTTGTCTAGCATTTTGAGTGTGTGAACTTGGAAAAAGCTTTGTAAGCCTTGCAATTTCTCATTTACCAGATAGGAAAATGAAGACCTGTTGAGAAAGGTCGGTTTTGGGAATTAAGGGAAACACTGCAGGTCGATGGAATTCATATTTTAGATGTTGTGTTTGAAAGGGTGGAGGTGGCTCAGCACCTGACAGTTTATATGAACCATTTATTTTATTTTCTGTATTCTGAGGCTTTGACTTCTGAGGCCATGCTGACCCTGGAAGGACCGTGCTCCCTGGGCTAGCCTATTCCTAGGGAAAGCAAATGTTCACCCACTGAGCACACTTTAAAAATGCAAGCCAATGAATCTAGTCTACACCCCAGCCACCTCCTTTATTGGAGTCTCTCTATAACGTGTCAAGTCACCCCAGGGCCAGATACCAGACAACCAGGGACGACAGCACCTATGTCCCAGAGCCCACTGATATTATTCAAACTGGCCAATCCTAAACCTGTTGCACTTGCCTTGCCTGTTCCTTCCCACAGAAACCACAATAGAGGCTCTTGCTATGGTTTCTCCCTCTCTGCTGCCTCCCAACTGAAATCAGTGTTTCCTCAGGTACCCCCAGCCCATGGCGTGTCATGCCCTCTCCTCTTGGGATCTGTCAGTATAATAGCTTTATTCACTGGCAACTATCTCCCAGTCTGCTGGCCTATTACATCTAAAAAAAAAATTATAAAACCTATATTACCACCCTGCTCAGCCCCTCTGCATCTCAGCTTCCACCACTACCTAACCACTGCAGCTCCATCTGAAACCACAAAGGGAATGCAAAGTGGTATGCATATACAAAGATATACACTAGGCCCAGCAAACAGGAATTTTGTCTTCCCTATGACTTTCCAGAACCACTACAGTTAATGGACTTTATTTCTCTTCATCATTCTCTTCATTGATGCCATTATTCCCAATGGCCTTCTTATAGACAGGTCAAGATATCCTGCTATGAAATCATTTTTTCCTGGTCATTTTATTCTTTCACTCTATATGGGCCAACGTGAAACTTAAAAGAACAAGCACAGAGGTATAGTCCTCACTTCCTGTGACGTTCTGTCAGTCAAAGAGATCCCTGTGGATGCTTTTTCTGAAAAGAGCTCATTTCATCCAAGACTGACAGTCCACATCTATAGTCCAGAGAGACATGACAATGATTTGCTGGCAGGCCTTATGCAACAAGCATTTAGCTTTGTTGACCTTTTCCATTAGCTGCTTCCCTCCCATCTCCATGACATATACTATTCTAGAAAAATCATTCACTTTAATAAGTCATGCTTCTGTGCCAGGCATTGTGCCCAGTACTAAAGATTCATATAGAAATGAGTTACAACCATAGCAGTTTAGACTGTTTGCTCCAATTGTTTGATCAAATGAATAGCCACATACACAAATACTCTCCTATCAATTCCCAGATATTAAGACCTGCATTTGGTACTGCATCAGGTCAGAGTTAGACCGTCCATTAGGTTCTCCACTGTCTATTAAAGGAAGGAAAAAAGTACACATTGTATGTGATGTGAAGTAGGAGGTAAATGTCATGAGAAAAATAAAAGCTAAGTATAATGGATATGAAGGGAGAGAGTATATGTAGTTGGGAGGCAGGGGAGATCAGGAGAAAACAGATTGTATGTAGAAGGTTGCATTGAACGAATGATATGATTTCAAAGTCATGAAAGGAAAATAGAGAAAAGGAGTTTGGGGAACAGTGAGGAGTAAGTAAAAATAGTGTTTAGGCTTAAACTGTGTCCCCCTCTACCTCCACAAATACATATGTTGAAGTCTTACCCATTTACCTTAGAATGTGACCTTATGTGGAGATAGTGTCTTTTCAGACTTTTTAATCATAATTGATTAAAAATGACGTCATTGGTATGGGCCCTAATCCAACATGACTGCTGACCTTATAAAAAGGTGAAATTTGCATACACAGAGACATAGAGGGAAGATGATGTGAGAAGTTGGCCATCTGCAGTCCATATAGAGAGACCTGTGACAGATGGCTCCCTCACATCCATCAGAAGGAATCTATCTTGCTGACACCTTGACTATGGACTTCTAGCCTCCAAAACTGAGATAATACATTTCTGTTATTTTGACCATCCAGTTTATGTTAGTTTTTAATGTCAGCTCAACAAAGTAATACACATGGGGATTGGGAAGCACAGGTTGGAAAGGGGCAAGTGGAGCTTGGAGCATGCACAGAGGAGAATATGAATAAAGCTGAAAGGGTGACTTGGGGTCATATTGGGAAATACCAGAAAGGAAGAGTTAGGATTTAATTTAGTGGAAAGATGGTATTTAAAGACTACTTTTGAGAAGCAAAGAGGTATGTTAGAAGAAGGTGCTAGTGTTAGAACTATTACTGGAGCTTGAAATTACTACTTGGAATTCTTGCTGAGAGTGTAAGGGGTTTATTGAGGTTTACACTTTGATACTGTCTTAGCTTGGGTCATCATTACAAAATACCACAGACTGGGTGACTTAAACAACATATCTTTGTTTTCTCTCACTTCTGGAGACTAGATGTTCAAGATCAAAGTGTCAGCATGGCTGATTGCTGTGAGAGCTCTCTTCTTGGCTTGGAGATAACCACCTTCTATCTGGGTCCTCACATAGCAAGGAGAGACCAAGCAAAAGAGAACAGGCTCTCTCAGGTCTCTTCTTACGAGAGCACTGACACCTTCATGAAGACCCTGCTTTCATAACTTCATCTAAATCTGATTGTCTTCCAAAGGCCCCATTTCCAAATCTACATTGTAGGTCAGGCTTCAACCTACTAATTTTAGAGGGACACAAGTCAGTCCACAAAAGTTATATGTAAACATGAAATGGCATTATATATTTCTAGCCATTGATTTCACTGTGCTATACTAAATTCTTCTTTATATATCTTGAGGTCAGTTTGGTATTTTATATAATTTTATGGCAATTTTTCAGTAATGTTATTAAAATTCAGCCCAATCCAACAAAACTCTTATTGTCATGTCTAATTTAAAGCTTTTTTCTCCATCAGGGCTTGTTAGATTATGGATTTAAGGGCTAGACAAAGGGTAAGATTGATAGTCTTGTTCTTACAGTTCTCTTCTTCCTTCAGATTTGAAGCAGGTGGAATGTATAAGGTAGGACTTGGGGTTGTGCAAGTAACTGGTTCTATGTCAGTAGTAGGGAGGCCTCTGGTATTTGGCATGGTCTATCCTTAGTTTGCTGAGTACCATCAGATGCTGGTGGACTTTTTCAGTGTTCTGGCTAAAGCATAGATGTTAAGTATATTTAGGGGCAGTCTTTACTCTTATCCCTTTCTGTCTAACTCTAACCCTAACCCTAACCTTAACCCTAGCTCTCTGTCACTGAAGACTCTATTGTCTTTTATTTATCAACTGTTTTGATGTGTAAATTCAGTGAGATAAGGGTATGTGGGGCAGACTATCAATAGCATTTACTATATTGGCAAGATGGTACTATGCTAGGTTGGAAATCAGAAAACCTGGGGAGAAATCCCAACTCTATACTTAACTAAACATGATTAACTTAACTCAATAGATATTAATTAAACACCTACTAAATTCCAGATAATATTCTAGGCAGTAAGGACAGAACAATGAACAAAAGAGTACAGCACAGGGAATATAGTTAATGATATTGTTATACTGATGTATGGTGACAGATGGTGACTACACTCATTATAGTGATCAATGAGTAATGCATAGAATTGTTGAATCACTACATTGTACAAGGGAAACTAACAGAACATTGTATGTTAATTATAATGTGATTAAAAAAAAGTTTCAGCATACTGTAAGCAAGCACCCCAAGTGCCCATTTTTTCCCTCTTTTCCTGATGATGGTGTTCTTCTGTGAACAAGAGGGCACAACCTGGAAGTGCACAGCCCCAGGACTGTTCCAGGAAGCAACTGTCAACTAATGGGGGGATGGAAACCAATGGATAAAAGTTCTAGCTTTTCAACCTTCTGGTGAAATACTTCTGAGATGTATTTCACATGGTATCTCAGAGGATCTGGGGGAGAACCAAACACAGTTTTCCACAACAGTTCCATGTTTTGTGAAGTTCAAGGGAACCTTTAAACTAACATACCTGTGCCTTATCTCTAAAGCTTATGTGATCCCAACTTTATAGTGGAAAGACACAGCTATTCCAAAATCTCTATATATATTTAAGCCTCACAAGTCCTTCTGAAATAAGTGCTATTATTCTTGATTTAGAGATGAGGAAACTGAAACCAGGGAGCTGAACTAATTTACCCAGTTTAATACCCGCAGGTAGAATTGTGGCCAAGATTTCCATCTAGCTCCATCAAAACACACATGCCATCTGCTTTCAGCTATAAAGTGGTGCATTCTTGCATCTCTGGGTTAAGGTGGTCAAAAGAACTAGATTAAATTCTTGGTTCAATAGTTGATTTAAGAATATCAATTTCATCCAGTTCATTAGTGAGCATCTTATTTTTCAACATTCTGGTGCTTGCACTGAGGAAAAAAATTATATCCTATAAATCACTGCTTCTTGTCTTTTCACCATTCCTCTTAAGTTCTTAAGTGGCATGATGATGGAAAATGAAAAAAAAATAGGAGAAAGAAATAGAGAAAGATAAGATCAAGTCTTCTAACAGTTTCAGACCTCAAAGCTATTTTCAAGATAAATGGCATACCAGAGGGACAGAGTTAGTCTTAGGAGTTAAGACAAGCCTCTTGTAGGATTTTCTGCTTATTTGTTTTACTTATTTGATTTTTGCCTGACAATGTTTTGCACCATCAGACACATTTTCAAACTATGATCATATGCTGGCATTAACCATGTGTGCCTTTTATTGTTGTTGTTGTTGTTGTTCTAGAGTAATATTAGACAACTGAAGGAAAAAAATATTAACACAATGACTAGGGACCCCACCACAGAAGAATCAGTAGTGATGGGGGCAGGTGTTGGTGCAAGGTAAGAGGGAGCCTGAAAGGGGCTTCCTTCAGGAGAAGATGTGACTTTTGGGGTCTGTGTAAATGGAACAGAAAGTTGGAAAGGCTGGGCTCCAGTCATATTAATCCTTGGATAGATTCCATTTGTTATTTCAACACCCTTTTGAACCTGGAAGCAGGTGAAACCTGGGGAAAGGAAGGTTCCATTAATCACTTCCATTTTAAACTGGAAGTGTGGTTCTATTACCTACTCCTTTTAATTGGATATATAAAACTCTGAAATAAATAAATAAAAGGTGTATTTCAAAATGAGACATTTTCTAGGACTAAAATTTTCTCAAGAAGCTCTCACATTATATTACATTGAGGTAAATGGTCTCATTTGATAAATATGAAGAGATCAGATTATGACTTACATTTTAAAGATGAAGAAACCAATGCACCAAGAATTAAAACTATTTGTCCAAGTGAGACACCAGGGTAAAACTCATTTGGGGCTCTGGGCTTTTTCTAGGGCATAGGGTTGCCATAGTTTATCAAAGCTTTTTTTCTTACTTCCCATTGTGATTAGATCATTTTTCTATTAAAGCTCAATACAAGACAAGGGCACAATATTTTAAAAATCCAAATTGAACTCCAGGACACTATTGCTGCCTCTAGGAGGTAGAGATATCCATCTATGAAGAAGAAAATGTAACATAGAAGCCAACATTAGCTCCTAATTTTGAGTTTAACATTCTTAAAACTATATTTTGAGGGATTAGGCAAGTAAAAAGACATGTGAACCTACTCTGTAAATTCCTGATGTTATTCCTTGGAATTATATTTTCATTAGTCAGTTTTAAAAATTTATTGAACTAAAGTGAGGTAATTTAATTTTTAGAGCTTATTTGACAAAGATTTGTCAAGTACCATCTAAAGGCTGGAGATAGTTTTTGGACAATAAAAATAAAAAGAGGAATAAGATAAGGTTACTTAATAAAATTTGTGCTATTGCATTAATAATGGCTAGCATTTACTTAATATACTCACTTCAGTTTAAATTGTTTATATGTATTAACTCATTTAATCTTTACAAGAGTCCTAAGAGATAGGTACTATAATTATTCACATTTTATATGTACAAAAAAGTGAGACACAGAGAGGTGAAGTGATCTTCCAAAATCACTCCATCAATAAGTGGGAGAGCTGGGACCCAAACCAAGTCAGCCTGGTTCATGAGTCTGTGCTTCACTGCTTTATAATGCTGCCTAGCACACTGTGTAGGCTTGAATGCAATTATCCCATATTAGTTATACCTGAGTACAATTAATGAGGGAAGCCTCATCTACTAATGTAAAAGAGACATTCTCAACCTTTTCTCCCCCTCTTTTATGACGTAAAACAGACGATTGCCAGTTACCGAACTGTGTGTTCCTCATTCTCACCTTGTACCCCCCATCCCCTTTTTTGACATCTTTTCTTTATTACTTCAGTGAAAGAACCATTTTCCAACTAACTCCATAGAATGGATGCATGTTTGGGAGCAAGATTTCCAACTCCTCTTTAGAGTCGGGTTTGAGTTCTGATTTACTCGGTGTGTTTGGCCAAGATACTGGGATGGCAAATGGCGACTCTCAAGAGCTAGTATGCCCTGTGGTTCTTGGGATTTTCCACAGTTCACAGAATACTGGTGATGGGATTGCTCAGTGAAAGCAGCTCTTTTAATTATTGGAGGATTTGCATTAATAACATGACTGTCCAGCTGTCGAGAAAAAGTACACTCTTCAGTGTTCCTTTTCAGTGCCCTTGGATCAGCTCTAGAACTAAGCCCCTCACTCCCAGAGTGCCACATTACACATGCACCATCACTCCCACCTCTGCACTGTTGCTTGGCAACAGCAGTACTAGTTCCACTTGCAAGATGGGAAAGAGACAAATGGATAACCAGGAAAACCCCAGCCTTGTAATTTCTCATACCATTGTGGCAATGTACAAAGTGAGTGCTCAGCCTTAATGCTATCTCAAAATTGCAGCCTGAAGATATTTTTGTTACAAGGAAGGAACTATTAGTACCCACCACACTTAAAAGCAGGGTCCCCTTTAGCTCTTAAAGCTGCAGAGGTGCAGGTAATGATCTGAATTCGTAAACCTGATTATGTTGCTAACTATGAGGGCAATACTAGTAGTTAATGATCTGATAGTTAAAATGCAGGAAAATTGACACAGAGACATTGATCAATCACTCATGCAAACTTTATTGAGGGCTTATTAGTAACATAAGAGCTATCATTTAATGACTACTTTCTTTGTGTGCAGCCTCATGCTAAATGCTCTATACATCACCTTGTTTAATGCTATGACACTCTTGTGAGATAGAATCTATTATTCTTGCCTTAGAGATAAAGAAATTACTGCTCCAAAAGGTTAAATAAATTGTTCTGTGTCACGCAGAGTGTCAGATTTGAACCTAAGGCTGTTTGATTCCAAAGTCTCTTAACCTCTAAGACCATTTGTCTTCTCTACTCACTACTCACCAGTCCCTGTGCCAGTCTCTGATACATTTTACAACACTAATCATTCCAAAAGTTCTTATCACACACCTATTAGATGGTAGCATACAGCAGACCAGTTGAGGCTGGCTGTCTTTTATTAATCCTATTCCTCTCCTTTAATGCCTTTATGCCTTCTTTGGTGGTCTGGAAGTCAGATAGATCTTGGTTCAAATATTGACTCTATAACTTATAAGTCTGCATAAACATCAGTATGTCAAGTTGTATTCTCCATATCTATCTTCCCATAACTATTTTATCAGTTATAGTTGTCAAATGTGAAGGATCTAAGCTTTTTAAATTTGCAAACTAACAAGTAAATTTATTATACATAGATGCTGGTGGGAGATATGATACTCCTTGGTCAGAAAGTAATGGATTTCATTGCTCATGGAATAGGAGGCAACATGAGCTTCATGTTCACATTATCCCCAAGTCCCATGGGATGATGTGGAGCAACCCAGATAGATACTACATATTCAATGAGTCTGCAACATGTCTGAGGGACTCCAAACTTAGAAAACCTCAATCTTTTAAAAGGAATTGCTAACAAACGTACTCAACATTCACCCCAGAGGGAAAAATTGTCCTTATCACCCTGGCCAAAAAACACATCTTCCCTCTGCTCTGGAAAGAGACAGTATGTCTATCTTCCAAGAATGTTTGTTACAACAGACACCCTTGAAAAGCTAACCTAGAATAATGGCTGACACAAGACATGCAGAAACATGAGATATGGAGAACTGTCTTCCAACAGTATCATCAAATTATCACAAAAATGAAGAGAAAATGATCTGCCTAGCATCTGCCATGTAGAAGAAAACAAATATGTGTTTCATGAATGAATGAACAGTTGACTGATATTGGGATCCAAATGAAGGAGGGTGGGAAACATAGTAAAATAGGAAAAAATATGCTTGTGAGAATCAAAAATACTTCAATTTCATACTTGGTTCCCTCCTTTTTATCTGTGAGATCTTGGATGTGTTACATCACTTCTATAAATCTCATATTTCTCATCTTTAAAATGGAAATCAAAACACAAACACCTCTGAGTTATGGTGGTACTTACATGAGACTGTGTGTATGTGTGTGTGTACATACACACATTCATATATGCATATACACACACATATATATTCATGCATATATTATATATGTGGAAATGTAATATGTATTCATATTACTTGTTACATAGAAAGCAAAAAATACTTTATTATGCACTCTTACTATAATGTAATAAAAATGATACTGAGTAAACCTAAGCGGACAAAAATGAAGGAGGCATATGGATATCTAATGGAACACAAGTGCAAAAATGCTTCGAGCTATCAGGAAAGATGGGGAAGGTACTAGAACGATATGAGAATCCTTTCTGTTTCTCGTCACTATTGTTATTTGTTTGTTTTATCAGTGTGTCTAATTCCTTATGTTTTCTATTTCTCTAGATTGTCTTTCTCTTCTCCTGGTAGATATGATAGAAGATGTAGCCATCTTACCACACCAGAGATTTTATGTGTGGGCCCAGCCAAATGTAAAGACGTTTTGGTTCTAATTCCAGTTTCTTAGTAAAGAGAGAGTTCTTGGTTCATTGGGTTAGATGTCCACCTTGGACAACTTACTGTGGTCCAGAACAGATGAGGGGCATCCAACATAGGAAATCTAGCTCTATGAATCCACCACTGTGGTAGAGGGATGGGTGTCAGGCCACTCCTTGAAATAAGGAGTAGGCAGTAACTTTAATATGATGCTATTACTTTTATTATGCTTTGAGATGGATTTCTATGACTTACAAGTCACAGAACTGACAGGGAAGGAAGGATTGATATGTGTGTAGTGGCTGAAGGAGTCATGTTTAAGGAGAAAGAATGATCTGTGTGTGGCGGTATATTCAGGAGGGGAGCAGGAATGAACACATCCTTCAAGAGTAGTTACTTTTAATATATTGAAACAAATAAAGTAATCAAATTTTGCATGTTTTTATAGATTCTCTCTTACTGAATATAAAATCCTGTTATGCTTCTGAGTCTGTGTGAAGGGGAGACAGTAAGAGGGGTGGGTGTTGGGGGGAGGGAAAAACTAAGGCTGGAGAAACAAGCAGTGCCCAGATCACACACACAGTTTAGAACTCTATATAAGCTGTTTCAACTGGATCTAAGAGCAATTAGAAACCCCTGGATGGCCTTACTCAGGAGCACACATGATCACAGACTTCAAAAATGACACCCTGGCTACAGGGTAGAGAAAGGTTGAATGGGAGAAAGAAGACACGAAAGCCAATTAGGGGTTGCTGTAGGTGAGAGGTAATGCAACCTGTGCCAAAATGGGGGCAGTACATTTGAAATGATGTGGATGGAGCTAGAAAGTATCATGCTAAAGAAATAAGTTGGTCAGAGAAAGACAAATACCATATGATTTCATTCATATATGGAATTTAAGAAACCAAAAAAAATGAGCAAAGGGAAAAGAAAGAGAGAGACAAATCAAGAAACAGACTCTTAACTATAGAGAACAAACTGACGGTTACCAGAGAGGAGGCTGGTGGGGGGATGGGAAAAAATGGTGGTGGCAACAAGGAGAGAAGCAGGTGGACTTCAGACTTGGTTGAAAGATAGTTTCAACATGGCTTGATAATTGGATGTGAGGGGAAGGGAGCAAAGAAGGAAGTATGGACAATGCCTAGTTTCAGTCTTTAGTAATTGAAAAATGCGGCAAACATATTATCTGTGATAAGAAACCCAGAAGGAGGAGTCTTGGCGTGGAGATTGATGAATTTAGTTATGGGTGAGCAGACAGCAACATTCAAGTAGAGATGCCAAGTTGGTAAGATTAAATCTCAAAGATGCTTATTCACACTCAGAAAAAGAAGATCAGGACATATAAAGTATACAAAGTGTAAGAAAGAAGAGACAAAAGCCATAAAATGGGGATTGGGACTTAATATGGAACTAAGAACACAGTACCAAAAGTTGAGGAACTGGTATAAATCTTATTTCTATTTCCTTTTAACTATAAAAACACTTCTGAAGTTTCAAACTCAGGAATAAATTTAGAAAGCATAAGTAAATAAATGATGAGTAGTAACTCTCAGGAGTCCTGTTGGCTAGCCTTGGTTTTGCCTATGGGGCCATTGATATCCCAGACCTGGATGAAAGACAATAGGCCTCTGATCTGGCCACTTATTATTCCCGTCATGCCAATGAGCTATTTTATGCTGCTTTATAGGATTCTTTATCTTTCATACCTTCAGTGGCTAGGACAGAACATTCTGAACCTTCCCTGTCCTCTCTTGCTTATTTGGAGGATGCTTCTATCTTCCTTATGCTGATTTGGCTTTGCTATTGTGCCAACAGAATGCATTGAATGCAATAAGGCTATATGCTAAAACCTATATACTCACAGATCACATGGTCTTTATTTTTTAGAACACATACTCACAATAGACAGCATTGTGCTCAGTACTACAAGAGCACTGCTCACAAAAGCATAATAGGAGGAGGGCAGAACTGGTTCAGTGGAGGCAGCAGCTATATTACTGTGTGAGAAAGGTTCTGGGCCTGCTGTCTCATAACCCAAAGCAGGGGTGCAGAACTCAGGGCCTACTCAAAGTTTTGGAGAGCATACTATTCCTGGGCAAATGTATATGAAGCTCAGTTAATCTCCAATAATTTAAAAACTAAATTAACACAGAACTTTCCTCATGAGGCAGCATGATTCTCATGAAAATACATTGGAGTGATGAATGAAACAGAAGCTGCCTGCCCAGCGAGGTCATGGAACAGCCTTGCCATTTTTATCTCCCTGGAATCCAGGGCTTACTCGTTTTTCAGAAAAAACAAACAAACAAACAAACATCAGCTAGACTGCAACTTTATAGGATTTATACAGGTAAAAGAACAAAGCTGCAGAATATTATTGCTTTGTTATTTTCCAATTGTAAGATCCTGGGCAGGTTATTCAAGGATTTTATTTTTCTTCACCTTTATAATCAAGATGTTAATACACACCTTGTATTGATTCTTATTAACTGCACAGAGAAGTGTCAGGGGCATAATAGTACAGTCTTAATAAATGCTAGCTATGAGTATTATCATCTTTCCATTATGAACGAGGAAATGGAAATTTAGAGCATTTAAGAAATGTTTTACAGTCTTGTGAGTAGTAACCAGAAATATTAGGATTTAATCTCAGATCAATCAGAAGCCATTCTCTCCAACACTAGGCAAACAGTCTTTTTCCAGAATTCACCCAAAGCAGCATAGGAGATGCCCTTCCAACAGCCTGCTTGTCACCAGTAGAACCCAGGTATTTAGATGTCTCCCACTGATACTCCCTGCCCATATTGATCTCCCTGGGACTTTTATTTATCTTGGACTCATAAAGTATAGAAAAATACATGATATTAATTAAAGCCATTATAAATGCAGTTCAGAGGCATCAAGGTGGGAACAATTTATTTGTCAGCTAAAGGAAAAGCAGTTTGAACACTGGCATAGTCTTCCATGCATGGGTGATAGAATGGAAATTAATGATTACCTACTGCACAGTTCATTTACCCAAAAACCTCCAGGCAGTCATTTGGATCAAGTATATAGAAAATGTTAATCTGGCCTCTAATCTGATGGCAATGATTATTCATGAGGCACAAGAAAAGGGTAATTTTTGAAGTAAATTTCTATCTATCTGGGCAATGGGGAAAATGTCATACATTCGAGTGAGTTCAGAATTCAAGAGAGATTTTTCATTAAAGGAAGGAAACCAGATTCTCTCTGGTAGTTAGTTTAACCTCTACAGAGACTCCTCCAATCACATTTTGTCTAGGCAAGATGGTTTGGTAGAAAGAGTGTCAGGGTAGGTGTGCAGACAACTAGATCTTCAACTTGGTTCTCTTAATTGTGTGACCTTGGACGAGTCATATTTGCTCTGTGTGTCTCTGTTTCATCTTACATCAAATGAAATAACTGGACTTGATTGGAAGATTTTGAACTTTTCACTCACAGATCAGATCATGTGCTTTTCAAGATTTTTGTTTATCAAGTAAAGGATACTGACTAACACACAATTAGTTGATATATTTTTTTATTAATCAGGCATAAATAAAACTCAATTTGGGCTTCTGATCATAGTGAAATAACACATATTATTAAATGTATTTTTTTCCTTCTTCTTCCTTTTTTAAAAATTATTCTGGGCAAGTGCAAAGCAATTCCATATTCTGATAGTCCAAGAATCCTTAGCATATGTAAACAGAAGAATCCTTTTGCAGATTTGCCACCTCTTCCTCTCAATTTAAAGAAGTCCACAGGATGGACCTTGTAGTCCAAGCTTCTGACAAGCTTTCTGATTGTAGTGTCAGTGTCTGACATAAGCTTTTGTATTTTTATTTTTAAGATTTTATTTATTTATTCATGATAGATACAGAGTGAGTGATAGAGAGAGAGAGAGAGAGAGAGGCAGAGGGAGAAGCAGGCTTCATGCGGGAAGCCCGACATGGGACTCGATCCCCGGTCTCTAGGATCAGGCCCCGAGCTGATGGCGGCGTTAAACCCCTGAGCCACCCGGGCTGCCCTGACATAAACTTTTGATTGCCGGTATATCCATTTCAAGACATCCATCCTGAATAAACATATTGCCAGAAATATGACACAGCCACTCACAAAGCAACCAGATAAGAAGCCAGGCAGCCTCCACCATGAAGGTCCCCTTTCAGAAGGCTCTGTGTGGCCTAGATAACTGACCCCTTGAGTGATCCCATTTCTCCCTTCCCACACCCTAATTCCTGCTCTATGCTTTAAATTTGCCAATAAAAAGTGAGCCCACAAAACCCTAGAAACCCCACCCTCAGACACAAATCAAAGCAGGGCCTTAGATATAAGTTCTTTCTCCACCCATGACCTTGCTACATGCCCTCCGGGACCTGGGAATAACAGGTCTTGTTCCTCAAAGTGTCCTGAGGGTCTTTACTGAAGTGTGGTCTGCAGGCATAACAAAAACCACTAGGGCTGGTCCTGCCACAATTTTGGCCCTGGGGCGGGATATGTCTGTGGGGCTTGGCTATGAGGAATATGGGCCCAGGTGAGTGCCTGAGGTCCCAATCTGGAGCATCACCATCAATAGACTGGGGCAGATCCAATAGGTCTCTTTCTGTACCTCCCACCTTACCTCCTGCTATTCTCCCTCACCCATGGCCCCATAATCACACTGGCTTCCTTTAAACTCCTTAATCATCAAGTCCTTTCCCATCACAAGACTTCCTTCACATTGTTTTCTCTGTTTAATATGCTCTTCCTCCAACTTTGGTTTAAATGCTACCTCCTCAATGTGGAGAAAGAGGAACTCTTGTTCATTGTTAGTGGGAATACAACCTAGTGCAGCCACTGTAGAAAACAGTATGGAGGTTCTTCAAAAAATTAAAAATAGGACTACCATATGATCTAGCAATTCCACTACTGGGTGTTTACCCAAAGAATACAAAAACAGTAATTCAAAAATATATATGCACCCCTAAGGTTTATTGCAGAATTATTTACAAATTATGGAAATATTCCAAGTATCCAATGATAAATGAATGGAAAAAAGATGTGATACATACACAATGAAATATTACTCAGCCATAAAAAAGAATGAAATCTTAACATTTGTGACAACACAGATGGATATAGAGAGCATAACGCTAAGTGAAATAAATCAATCAGAGAAAGACAAATACCTTATGATTTCACTCATATATGGAATTTGAGAAACTAAACAAATGAACAAAGAAAACAGAGAGACAAACAAAAAGACTCTTTAAAAAAAGATAGTTTATTTATTTTTTTGAGAAAGAGTGAGAGAGGGAGAGAGAGCACAGAGGGAGGGAAAGGGAAAGAAAGAGGGAGAACCAGACTCCCTGCTGAATGGAGAGAGGGATCCAGGGCTCAATCCTAGGACCCTGAGATCATGACCTGAGCCTAAGGCAGATGCTGAACCGACTGAGCCACCCAGGTGCTTCCCAAAACAGACTCTTAAATACAGAGAACAGACTGGTGGTTGCCAGAGGGGAAGTGGTTGGGGGGATGGGTTAAATAGGTGATGGGGATTAAGGAGTGTACTTGTGATGAGCACTGAGAAATGCCTAGAATTGGGGATCCCTGGGTGGCTTTGTGGTTTAGCACCTGCCTTTGACCCAGGGCATGATCCTGGAGACCCGGGATAGAGTCCCGCGTCCGGCTCTCTGCATGGAGCCTGCTTCTCTCTCTGCCTGTGTCTCTGCCTCTCTCTCTCTCTCTCTCTGTGCTTCTAATGAATAAATAAATTAAAAAAAGAGAAATGCCTAGAATTGCTAAATCATTCTACGTTATACCTGAAGCTAATATAACACTATATGTTAATTATGTTTGAATTAAAAATAAATAAAATTGAATTAAAACAATTCCACTTCCTCAGAGAAGTCTCTATGATCATATTCTCCAAGGTGATTTTCCCTTGATAATTTCTAATGCTTAACCCAGCTTTTCCTCTGTTATTATCTTTCTAATAGTTTATATCTATCAATTTACTTATTTGTTGTCTATCTTCCCCATTTGTATAAACATTCTTGAAAGCTAGCACCAGGAATTTTGGGGTGTTTTTGTGTCTTTGTTTTGGAGGCTTATTCCCAGCAGGGTTCCTGGTATGGAACTGGCAGTAATTGTTGGATGGAGAAAGACTTAAATGTGAAATTCTTAGGGTGCTTGGATGGCTCATTGGATTCTTGGTTTCAGCTCAGGCCATCATCTCAGGGTCATGGGATTGAGCCCTGTGCCAGGCTCTGCACTGGGCATGGGGGTAGCTTTAAAATTCTCTCTCTCTCCTTCTCCCTCTGCCCTCCACGCCCACTTGAGCATATGCTATCTCTTTCTCTATCTCTCTCATTCTCTCTCTCTCAACAACAACAACATGAAAGTCTATAAAACATGAAAAATAGTTGAGGCATCTCCTTATGAACTTTAAAATAAGCTCTAAGAGGTTTTTGGTTTTGAGGATCGAACTTTAATATTTCAAGGATACCCCAAAAGAGTTACTGATGAGGTTACAGAAGCTTCCATTTATGCTACCACAGTGAGAATAAAACATTCTGAATGTTAAAGCAATTAATTCTCTGGATACATCAAAACAATACAATAAAGCATATCACAAAGTACAAAGAAAGCAGGAAAAAAAGCAACAGGCTGAGAATCCTAACAAGAGGACAGAGAAGCGCCTTCTGGAGTTCACAGTCCCAGAAAACAGAGCTGCCTCTTCCACAGAATTAGTTGGCCTAAGGCCCATTGAAACTCAAATAATCTAAGACAGGGTTCTTGAACCTTCACATTTTTGGCATTTTGGGCCAGATAATTCATTGTCATTGAGGCTGTCCTGTGCATTGTAGGATATTTAGCAACGTTTCTCACTTCTACTCATTAGATGACAATAGCAAACTTACTTGGATGGCTCCTGGAGGACACAATGGCCCCGGATTGAGAATCACTGATCTAAGATGACAAATTGAACCAAGCACACTATAAATTACATTGATGCTGAGGCCATTTCTCTTTGCCTATTTTATGAATAGATTCCACTGAAAACAATATTTATAATGATTGTTTTAGGAATGTCCCTTATCTTGCTATGCACATGAGAGAGTTTATCAGAAAAGAATTGTAATAACAATAGCAGAAATGTTTTTTGACTGATGTAAGAATAGAACTTTATTAATAGGCTGTTAGGATACTATGGAATAGCCAGTTCTGGCTGGAGAACTAGGGGCAGAAGGTGGCCCAGAACAAGGAAGGCTAGGCCACCAGAACCCAGCCAAATGCATGCTCACCATGAATTTGACCCTACACTGCTGCTATTGTCCAGAAATGCTGGACATCCCTGTTTAGTCCCTCCTGTGGTCATCTTGGGTACTGCTATCCTTGCATACAGAAATTTCTACCATCATTGTCCCCAGAATGCAATAGCTGAGGGTCCTGCTTCTTTATATTCCTTTTTCCCAGTTCAGAATTAGTGTCCTATACATTTGCTTATTTGAGACATGTGCCAAGTCTTGAGACATAAGAGAAGCTAGAAAAGTGTGATCTGGCCTTTTGACTTTTTTTTTTTTTTTAAGATTTTATTTATTTATTTATTCATGAGATAGAGAGAGGCAGAGACATAGGCAGAGGGAGAAGCAGGCTTTCTGCAAGGAGCCCAATGTGGGATTAGATCCTGGATCCCAGGATCATGACCTGGTCCAAAGGCAGACACTCAACCACTGAACCACCCAGGCATCCCTGGTCTTTTGACTTCTAAGGTGGGAGGCAGGTTCTGCTTTTCAACAAGACCATATGGTGGGAAACTCACTGAGCATAAGAAAGGGGCTTAGATTCCAGAAAGCCCCAAAGCAAGTCATATGCACTAATCAGGAGATAAAATATGGCAATGATCAAAAATGTTCACAGTGGAATGGAGCCAGTGGTAGATTCTTCTCATGTGTTGAAGGACTAAACATTTGATGTGATATGGTATATTTATCCCTTTCCAAGAGGCACTAGGTAGTCTTTTCATCTGAAAATAACATTCCACAAACGTAGCTTCACTGTCCCTGCCTTTCTTTCCCTTGGCTGTGTCTGGGCAGACATGGTAAGAGAGTGGGTACAGTGGTTCTGTGAATATTCAGTAAGCCCTGGATGAGCCCTGCAAGGCCCATTTCCTTGATGCTATCCCCCAAGGGATATTGAGATGGCTCCTGAACTTGGACTGGCACATGATGTTCCAGCTGCCAAAGTGTGGCAATGTTTGCTGGATCTCCAATTTGACCTCATTGCATTTCAATGTGTAAACTCGCCCTCAGTGGGCCAGGCTGCATGACAAATAGGCAGCGCCTTCATGGATAATTCAAGCTCCAGTAGTTTCTCAGCTCAGATGGAATAGCACTGGCTTTGCTAGAGTGGAAAATAGATTATAAACTGCAAACTCATTTATTCTACAAATGTTTGCTGTACTTAGAGAAAGCAGTTTTCCATAATTTTCTTCATTTCCTTCTAGAGTCAAATTGGCTCCCTTTGAACATTTCCTAGTAAAATAGCTCCAGTGAATGTTAGGCCTGGAGATGATGGCAGATCTGTGCTTTGTCTCTATTAGCAGAGTAGGGACTTAACTTTTTCATGCCTCATTCTTCATTTGAAAGATGCTAACCACAGTTTATTCAGAATTACCTAGGTTACGTTGGGGTGACAATTAGGCCCTGAATTTCAGTCACTTAACATCACAAAATGTTACTTCCCACTCATATGACATGTCCAACATGTTTTGCCAAGGGATTTAGTTTTATATCACTCCAAGTCACAAATATCCATAGAGCACTACATGTGGACAGGGGACTGATGCCCAGATTCAACTCAGACTGAACAGAGATATAGGGACTTTCTGGAGGAGGTGAGGCCTGACAGAGGATTACAAAGATGAGAAGAGGTTATCTAGGTTTTGCTTAACTTTCCTTCAGTAAAGTACCAATGCAAGAAAGAATAGGGTGTATGCAGAGCAACAACATTGCTAATCATGAAATCAGAGACACAAGCACTGGGTGATATGTTATATGTTGGCAAATTGAACTCCAATAAAAGAAAAAAAAGAAAGAAAGAAAGAAGAAAGAAAGAAAGAAAGAAAGAAAGAAAGAAAGAAAGAAAGAAGAAGAAAAAGAAAGAAAGAAAGAAAGAAAGAAAGAAAGAAAGAAAGAAAGAAAGAAAGAAAGAAAGAAAGGAAGAGAAATTAGAGACACAGAGAGGAAGGAGTCAAATTTTGGAAAATCCATGACATCTTATAGTGTTGTGATCTTGCCTTGTATACAATGGGGAGTCTTTGAAGGAGTTTAAATGGAAGTATGAAATGGCCAGATGGTTTCTTCTGAAAAAGTCAGTTTGGCAGCACTGTGGGAGTGGATTTAGCTGGCAAAAGATTGATAGATTTTCATAATCCAGGGTGGAGAAATGAGTAAGAAAACTAGTAAGAGTGGATAAGAGAGGAAGGATACAAGAAATATTTGGAAGTATAAGGGTAGGACTTATTTAGTGGTTTATGGAATAGAGAGTGATAAAGGGAAAGAGATAAAGCTCCTTGGTTTTTAATTTGATCACTGTATGGACAATGGCCCTAAATTTGCCCCAAATTTTGTCACTCAAGGAAGAAGTCTAGGACTACTATATGTTTTGTAAGACACCAGCAGACAGGTGGCAGTAGAAATCTCTGAAGTGGATAAGTCATCCTTTTAGAAATATGAATACTGAGGGGATCAGCATCCTAAGGATAAAACTTCAGGGAGCACCTCCACTTGAGGGGTGCAAAGTGCAAGATGAAGGAGACAATTCAGTAAACTGGAAGAGACCTATCATAGAAGTATGAAAACCACCAAGAGTTTGATGGGTCAAGGACATCATGGGATTAGATTATCTAAAGAACATAGGTCATCCAATGATATGAAATGCAGTAGAATAATCCATGAAAGTAAAGGCAGAAATGTATCCATTATATATATATATATATTTTATATACATATAATATATCCATATATATAATATAATGTATAATATATACATTTATTTATTTGTTTGTTTGTTTATTACTTTTCTTTTAGTTTCAGAGGTAGAGTTTAGTGATTACATATAACACCCAGCACTCATTACATCAAGTGCCCTTCCTACTGCCCATCACTCAGTTACCCTATCCTCCCAACCCACCTCTCCTACCAATCCTCAGTTTGTTTACTATGATTAAGAGAATCTCTTATGGTTTGTCTCCCTCTCTGATTTTGTCTTATTTTTTTCCCTCCCCTATGATCCTCTGTGTTGTTTCTTAAATTTGACATATGAGTAAAATCATAATGATTATTGTCTTTCTCTGAAAGACTTATTTTGCTTAGCATATTACCCTCTAGTTTCATCCACATCATTGCAAATAATAAGACTTCTTTTTTTGGTGGCTGAGTAATATTCCATTGTATATGTATATACCAAATCTTCTGGAAAATTGTATGGAGCTTCCTTAAAACATTAAACACAGAGTTACCCTTTGACCCAAAAATTGTACTACTAGGTATTTACCCGAAGGATATAATCAGTGATCTTAAGGGGTACCTGCACCCCGATGGTTATAGCAACAATGTCCACAATAGCCAAAATATGGAAAAAGCCCAGATGTCTGTTGATAGATGAGTGAATAAAGAGGATGTGGTATCTGTTACATTTAATAGCGATAATGTAATTGATCCTTTTAGTCTGCATCAATTACAGTAGACTAAATAAACAAATATTTATTCATTTTTTTTTTGAACCACCAAATATGTCTGAAGCAGGTACCATGTAGCAGGCTCTAGGATTAGTAGTGAGAATCAGGGTGAATAGAAATATATAGTCATGTCCTTGTAGAGCTTGAAGTTGAGTGCAGGATATAGACAATAGTCCCACACAACAATATATCATTAAATGTTGTTAAGCATTATGAAGATAAATATTTAGAAACAGATTTGAAGTGAGTATGTATTCTTCTTCTAAGATTGTAATGAAGGATAGATGTAGAGACTTGACTGTACTATAGGTGTGGTACAACCTGATTGTCAAGGAAGGGTTTAGGATGAAAAAGATCTCAGCGAGTTTATAGACTAAAGAAACAAAAATACACAGGAGTAAAGACATAGGAAACAGAGGCAATAATTAACAGATCAAAGTCTGGAAGAAGCAAAGGAGCTCCGTGCTTTCTTTAGAGGATTCAGCTTTGTTTAAGAGGACAGCTGCCCCTCTGAAAGGAGAAAGACAAGCTGAAAAGGAGAATGTAAAATTTGTCTGGTGGGGCTGAAGTAGGAATCAAGTCTATCTGATGAGGGTGGGGCAGGTTGCATTTAAGTAGAAACAGAGCTTTGGAAAAAAAAGAAAAATGAGTATTTAAAAGCAAAGAGGCTGTTAGTTTTTTAAAAGAAGCAGATAGCTTGCTGATGCATGGAGGCTGAACTTAGTTGGCAACCTCTGATTCATAGACAAGGTCATGTGTTCATTACACTTGGGTTCATAACAAGGCAACATATGCCAGTATCTCTTATAGTTGAGTTGTGGACCATGTGACTGAATTCTGGAAAATAGAAAGTGGACAGAAGTAATGTAAATTGCTTCCAGCCTTGGGAATTATGCTACATGACTCTCTAGCCCTTGGAGAACACAAGTTCCAGATGTTGGGTTCCTGAATCAACCATCAGGAAAGGCAGCCTCCAGGAAGAGCTACACTTATTCAGTTGCACTATCATGTGGGAAACTTCTTTTTGGCTTAAATCACTGAGATTTATTGGTGTATTGTTATTGTCACATAATCTAGCCTATCCTAATATAACCACTGTTAAGATGTTGTATTAATTTACTCATAATATATTCATCCAATCATTATTATTTTTAGTATGATTATTATTATTTGCTTTATAGTTATCAATTCTATTATTTTCAAAGATTTATTTATTTGAGAGAGAGAGAGTGTGAACAGGGGGAGGAGCAGAGGGAAAGAGGAAGGAGACTCTGCTTAGCATAGAGCCTAGTGCAGAAGGTAGCAGGGTGGTACATCTCAAGACCCTGAGATCATGACCTGAGCTGAAACCAAGAGTCAGACATTTAATTGACTGAGCCACTCAGGTGTCCATATTGTAGTTGTTTTTAATCAGGAAAGTATTTAACAAGACGCTATTGTGCTTACTACTTACAATGTCTTGATATTTCTTTTAGAAAACAATGGATAAAGGTGTGATGTGTAGGATTTGGGCAAAGACAAAAACTGTTAAGATTCTATACTCCACTATTTAGACCCATTTCCCAACCTATTTCTTTATTTTCAAGAGCAAATTGTTCCTCTCTACATGTTCATCAGAACATAGGTCTCCTCAAAGAGGCAGGTATTGATTGGCAAAGACAATAAAAGAAAATAGTTTTTTCTTGAAATAAATAACTATAATTCTTGATTGTGTCCAATGGGATAGAATATGTAATATGAGGTCTTTCAGAATCTGAGAGTCCAAGGTCATAGGACTTCGAGGCTATCTACTTTTTGTCCTTGTTTTCTTTATACACAAGGGCTTTCCCTACTGTTCTTTTCTTTCCTGTATGAAATTCTCGAGATTGTTTATCCTCCCTTCCACCACAGCTGGGGCTTTCCACCCTTCTCAGTGCAGATAAAAGCATGCTGATAGGTGTATAACATGTAGGTTAGTGGCCAAGCAAATGAGTATTTGAAACCCTTTTCTGAAATTTTTCCCCCGTGATTTTGAAGACATTCCCAAACGTAATAGCTTTATAATCTTTGTAATCTTGGAAAATGATTTAACCTTTTTAAGTCTCATTTCCTCATCTATAGAATGAATATTCTCATTCCCATCCCCAGTGGAAGTAAAAGTTATATTAAATGAAATTTGTAACACATTTTGTACGGATTTTAGTCTTAAAGATTACTTATAATTACGAAAAAGTTAGTTGTTACATCTGAGTGCCTAATAATAGATGATGAAGATTTTTTTGGATCTGTTCTTAGAGATTGTCTGTAATCCTTTAAAGAGTGCTGTCAAAAGGAATTTTTTGTGATGATGGAAGTATTCTACACCCATGTGGCTCAATAGGAGAGGCACCAGAATGTGCATGTGGCTACCAAGTGCTTCAAATGTGGCTAGACAACTGAGGAAGTGATTTTTAATGTTATTTAACTTCAAATTACTTACATATCAATAACTATACATGGTTAGTGACAACTATATTGGCCAACACAGCCTCAGAGTGATGATCAAAACAGATGTCCTCTTCCTTTTACAAAATAGAAAATGGTGTCAGAAATGTGAGGTAAGTTGTTTAGAGTTATTCAGCTAGCAAATAAATGAGCGAGGATAGAAGTCTACCCATTCCTTGTCTATGCTTTTGTCTCTTCACCTTATTGTTTCTGAGAACATTTATGAATACCTCAATTCCCTTTGTGCATTTATTTTGAGCAGCTTCCCTTCCCTGAGACCATAACCATAGGTGATGCTATGAGGTCAGTCCCAATGTGGGACTTGAACTCATGATCCTGAGATCAAGACCTGGGCTAAACTCAAGAATCAGATGCTTAACTGACTGAGCCACCCAGGCACCCCTATATATCCTATTCTTAAGGCTTAAATTTACTCTCCCATGCATTCTAGGTCAACATATTTTACCTATCTACATCCAATCCAACCCTTGCTGAGTTCTATGTCCATAAATCAAATTATTAGTAGACATCTCTTCAAAAGTTCAAGTGTCTAAAAGAAAACTCATTATCTTTTGCGCTATCAGAAAACAATCTCACTTTCCATCTAGTTTCCCAAGCTTGAAATTTGGGAAAGATTCTGACCTTTACTTTCTTTCCTATATCTACATTCAAATCCAAATTTCATAAATCTCCTCTCCATTCTGAATTTCCACCTTAGTCTAGATTACCATCATCATTCTTCATCTGGACTATTGCAGCCATCTATCAACTTTATTTTTTTCTCCTCCAATATGTTCTCCACATTGTTTTTAGAATGATTCTTTAAAGCAAAATTGAACATGTCATTCTTTCCATAAAATACTAAAACAACTTCCTATTGCCCTATTGTTGACCAGTCTAAAATTGCACCCTGAAATCTATCTTCTCTCTTTCATGACAGCTTTGTCTCTTTTCTCCTATGTGTACTCCAATTCTAGACACCCACAGATATTTGATTTTCTCTATCACAGGTTGACTCTAATTTCCTAAGTCCCATTCACTTCTAAAAGAAGACCACTCTTAATACTTGTTTCAGCAGGAATATCACAAAACTCAATAATGCTAGGCTCCTAATTCTGGAGGAAGCCTACCAATTTGTCTATCTTCCTTTATTCCATGATGCATGGTTGATGAGATCAGGTACTCCTTTTCTGAAATCAAACACAAAAAGGACCCAGAGTCTGGTGCTCTGGCTGTGAGGAGACATAGAGATATCCTTGACCCAGGCAGTACTCAGTTTCTCAGAGATAAGTTTGAAAGTTATCACTCAAAATGGCACCTGACCACTTACTTACTGGACAAATTAAATTAAACATGGAACCTTCAAATGGTAGCTAGAAAAGAAAAAGTAATGATGCTAGTAACTGGCTGGGTTTCAGGTAGAAGATAAAAATCTGGCTTTGGCTACTGATATTAGCATTGGTAATATTGGTTGGTATAGAAAAGAGGAACTATAGATAGCTAAAGGAGAGAAGAGACTAGTAGACAAATGTGTCCTTGACTCTTATCTCCCAGCTAAACTATTCTCTTATCTCTTGAATCATCTCCATGATAATCAAGGCAGTGAAAACATATATCAGAATTCAAAGTTTTTTACTACACCGTATTGTTCTCCATCAGGTAAGGGTCTTAACAAGTTTTTTCTTTCCACTGTAAGTATATCCTATTATTGATCTTGGCAGAGAAATGCCACCAAAAGAGCTAAAAAAACAGATTAGGTACAATAAATTTAAACCAGTTTAGATGGACTAGCATTATAAAAAACAAGTTTCTTTTATTCTGTAATCTGTGCCTTCTGGAAGTCTGCAACCACTTTAAACAGACATCACGGCACCCCAGTGTTTATAGCAGCAATGTCCACAATAGGCAAACTATGGAAGGAGCCACGATGTCCTTCAACAGATGAATGGATAAAGAAGATATGGTATATATATATATATATATACAATGTAATATTACTCAGCCATCAGAAAGACGAATACCCACCATTTGCTTTGACACGGTTGGAACTGGAGGGTATTATGCTGAGTGAAGTAAGTCAATCGGAGAAGAACAATCATCATATGGTTTCACTCATACAGGGAATATATGAAATAGTGAAAGGGATTATAAGAGAAAGGAGGGGAACTGAGTGGGGAAAAATTAGAGATGGAGACAAACCATGAGAGACTCTTAACTCTGGGAAATGAACAAAGGGTTGTGGAAGGGAAGGTGGGCTGGGAGTTGGGGTAACTGGGTGATGGACACTAAGGAGGGCACTTGATGGGATGAGCACTGGGTGTTATATGTTGGTAAATTGAACTTCAATAAAAACAAAACCAAAACAAATAAAATTTTAATTTAAAAAATAATAAAATGATAAAAAAAGACATAGCTAACAAGCAGGATATAACTGAAGAATGGCATGTAAGAGAATCTTCTCTTGAAACTAGATAAACTGGGATCCCTGGGTGGCGCAGCGGTTTGGCGCCTGCCTTTGGCCCAGGGCGCGATCCTGGAGACCCGGGATCGAATCCCACATCGGGCTCCCGGTGCATGGAGCCTGCTTCTCCCTCGGCCTGTGTCTCTGTCTCTCTCTCTCTCTCTGTGACTATTATAAATAAATAAAAATTGAAAAAAAATAAAAAAAAAAAAGAAACTAGATAAACTATGACTTAAGAATGTTTGAGCTTGTCATAGTAATCAGGAGATGGACTTGTAGGAGCTATCTGTATTTGTAGGAAGGGCCTTGAACAGTCACCTGAAGACAGAGCGAGAATGACAAGCATGGTAGGTGTCTTTGCCTTATGCCAACCCCATGAACACCTCCCTGAGATCTCTGGAAAGGCAGTATATAGTACAGTGGTTATAAATACAGGCTTTGCAGTCAGACTGCCTGTGTATCAAATTTGGCACCTAGTAATTTTCTGGTTGCAAATTCTGGGGCAAATGGTTTGTACCTTCTGAGTTTTATTCCTTGTCCATTAGAAGGAGAAAACATATCATAAGTGCATTGTAAGATTGAAACAAAGCCTTCCATGTTTAGAATGTAGCACAGAGCTTACAACAGAGTATGCACATAAGGCACATTAGCCATTAGTATTAGGGGTTATGGGGAGAGAAGCTTTAAGCACAAACCAAAGATGTGATTCCCAAGAGAATCTCTAAGAGGCAGAGGGGCGGTGGTGACTCCTTTAATACTAAAGTGTGACATTGTGTGGGTGGAAGATTTTCAACACCTACTTCTGGGGACATAGCTGAATTCTTCTATCACTGGGTGACATCATCAGAAATACCACGAGAAGCTACTCCCTGAAGGTAGACATTGATGTTCTCTCAGAGAGACCTGTCCACATTGGCAGGGATGAGCATTTTGAACTATTTGTGGGCAGATAACACTAGGAAAAGGGAAGAGGAGAAGGATGCAGATTCATATGAGCATTCTCTCTTGATTTCCTGGTGGATTTGGGGGTCATTATCAATCCTGAGTAAGCCACGATGACTAGAATCAAAGGAATTTGAATTGTTATTAAAGTGACTCCGTTTATCCCCATACGTGAGAGGTTTCAAAAACAAGGGCCAGAAAACAAGTGGTACATAATTTAGCATGTTGCAATGCCCACTCTACCAGATTATGCAGTGTTTCCAGATGAGATTTCTGAATTAGATGTCTGCTTATTCCCTGCCTCAAAACCTCCATAACTTAACAAATTCCTCTCAATGTAGCCCCAACCCTACCTTTTCAGCTTTATATTGTGACACTTCCCCCAAACAGTTTATGAATTAGCCACATGTATCCACAATGCAATTCTGGGGAACTGCCTTGCTCTTGTGCATCTCTTTTGAAGGTCTTTGCATATGCTAGGCTTTCTTTTGAGAGTCCTTTGTGTCTTCCCAAGCTTTAGATTTCAATACAGGAGAGACTCACTACAGGAAGACTTAGTGTCTTTCCAAGCTTTAGATTTCAATATAGGAGAGACTCAACAGAAACAAATTATTTCTGCCAACTCCTTTGACCTTCACTCCAATGCAGTTGGATCAGGAACTGTCTCCCTTGTCCCCATCCATTACATGTACAAACTATGTAATACTTGGAAGTTAGCTCCTTGTGAACAAGTTATTTGCATGTTTATGAGCTCCGTCTCAGGAATATTGCATTTGCTATTTCTTCTACTAAAATGGCATTTCTCCAGATGCTCCATATGGTTGCTTCCTTCTCACCATGCAGATATCAGGTCAATTGTTAACTTTTATAGAGAGGTCTTTTGCAGTTTAAAATAAAGCAGACAGGCCCCACACCCAGTCACTCCCAGGCACTCTCTACTGCTCTCTCTCACACTACCTTATTTTACCTGTACCTAATACCATCTTATTTATTTGGTTACAATTTATTGTCTTTCTGTCATCAGAAAGTGTCTTGAGAGTAGTGATCATCAGGTTTATTTATTGCTGCATCTCTAGCACCTTGACAATGGCTAATGCACAATAACTGCTCAATAAACATTTGTTGACTGTCATCCCTACTAGACAGTGAATCTTTAGGACAGAAGCTGTGCCTTTGCATACTGAGCACCTAATACAAGGCTTGTCACATCTGATGTGCTAAAATATATATTGATCAAATGCATGACATTTTTAATTAGCCAATCAAGAACTGGTTGTGCACTGGGAGGTCAACAAGGCAAGCAATTCTGTGGAGTGTAATTACTGAGGAGGGTGTCCAGTAGAGACTGGCCAGAAGAAAGCAAGGAATTGATTAAGATACCAAAGAAAAGAAACCTGGTGCCTTGCATATAGTACAAGCTCAACATATGTTCAGAACATTGACTTAACAAAATGGGTTTTATACTTCAATGCTAATTCACTTTTTAAAAAATACCATTTGAAACCTGTCATAGAATCACCTGCTGCTTCATTCAAGTGTGTGTGGGGGGGTGAGTTGCTCTGTGACAGGTGTCCGACAACATGCTAATAGCCAAATCTATTCAATGCACAACGTTGACTTTAAGGAATGCTTTCTTTTTCTTTTTCACCCCACCCCCACTTCATAAAAAGAATGCCACTCTCCTGAGAGCATCACAATGGCAGTCCACAAATGAACCCTCTTCCTTTGAGAGAGACTAACTGTAGGGGAAAAGATAATTACTTAGTTCCTTTATCTCCAAATTATTTGTAATAAAATCTGAAATCACACCACAAGGTCTTTCATGAGGATGTCATAAATTAAGATGCATCGGCGTATCTGGTGCATCTGTTCCAATCTCTGGCCCTTTGTCTTCTGCAAAGAGCACACCAACCTCAATACCCAGCAGACAGCATTTACGCAAATGATGTCGTGGTCTATAGCATTAATATTCAGTGATTGTCTGTCATAGACACCTTACTGTACATCTGTTATGCAAATGTATGTTAATTCCGACTCCCTGACAGCTGCCTAGCTTCCCTCCCTAAAATGATCTTTTCCATTTTGAAGTTTGCAATCTGTTCCCAAAAATGTTAATCCAACAATTAGCTGAAATTGCTAAACAGAAATTGTACATGTTCAGTCTAAAATAGAAGGTAGCATTTTAAAATAGATGGTGAACCTTCTTCCCACGTCGTTTATTTCATATGTGCTTGCACACAGTGTAAACATTGATCTCCCCACAGCTTGGCTTGGGGCAAGTGGTGGGTTTACCTACCCCAATCCTAGGAGTTCAACAAGAAAGAATGGTATCATCATTCCTGTCATTCAAAGTACTTTGTCCTCAAATATGCTTTCAGAGACACACAGCATTTCTCTCTCTCTCTGAAACTTCTCTGTTTTCCCCACCAAAATGATTAGCATAAAGCACTTGGATATTAATAAGTGACAACACAAAAACATAAAGTGACAAATGATTGGGGAAAGAGATCTAAGAGAACGTCCCATGAGACACAAAACACAGTAGACAGTCTCTCTGTACATTTTAGATGGATATTAAATAGAAGATGCTTCCCTACTTAATAACTTCATTCATTCTGAGGAATAAGTGAAGGACTTTGGAACAATAATAGAAATATCCGTCAAGACCTCAAAAGGGATTATGGTGCTTAAGAGAAGTTAAGAATTATGAAAGATTAATATAATGAGATAAGAGAAACTACATTGAACATTAAGTGAAAATCAAGACCAAAGAACGTATATGTGCTAGTCACCACGTTGGCCATGTGAGTTGATGTTCAACAACATTCTTGGGAGGTGGGTATCATTATAGAGCTCATTTTAATAATGAGGATCTGAGCAAAGAGTGATTTCTGCAAGTCTATAAAGTTTCCATGACCCTCATCCAGTACCTTTTCCAGGTCTCTATAATGAGGAAGAACACAAGTAAAATGGAGAACTATGTGTGCAGTGAAGTAGAAGTCAAAGGCTTCTGCTTTAATGGGGCTATTTCTGACTTTTCTAAATAGAAGTCTTAGCCTTCTGGAAAATCTAAAAGTCCATCTAAGGAAAATGAACTTGAGTCTGCTCTGCTTGAGATCTTGAGGACAAGTTTCTTCAAGGATACTACAGATAGGGATCCTCTCCAACCACAGGAGTCCATTTTTAAAATGATGGTGCTAAACCAGATGAATTCCAGGGTTCCATTCTAGTCTAACATTTTTAATCTGCATTTATTTCTGGATTAGTAATGAGACAATGAGTGAATAAAATACATTATCTTGGCTATATGATACATCTTCACTGATTTTCAGTGATTCTATCATTAAGATGGATATGGTAAGACACTCATTAGTTCCACAGGAATCTTTTATTGCTATTATTATTTTAAGAGATTCCAAGATTTTTAAATGTTATAAATTTTATTTCCATGTCATTCTAATAAACTTGATTTTAGAGTCTATAATAAGCAGTTATAATTTATTTAAATGCTCTCACTTGAGAAGGATAGGGTAGCAAAATCTCACAAATTATTGTGAAGGACTAAATGCTGCTCTGTGCAAATTAATCTAGATGCTGAATTTTAGTAAACTAATATATATATAGAAAACTCACTATAAGGCACATCCAAATGAGTTCTATTATTATATATACGGAAACGGGGACTTAAAAAGTTTAAGTATATTGTCCAAGTTTATTCTGCTGGTAAGCAGGATGGCTGAGATTTGACCCTAGACCAAATCTCTTACCTCCTTTTTGTGTTGCCACCCTATAAGCTATCTTCTCAATTTTCTTTCAAAAAAGAAAAAAATAAAACAAATTGTTAAATGTATCTTCCAAATATTAGATGGAGTGATATAGTGTGTGTGTGTGTGTGTGTGTGTGTGTGTGTGTGTGTTATCTTGACCCAGTTTGGAGGTCCTAACTGGAAGCTGATCAATTGTTTCCATTGAATATCCAGTTCAGAACCCCATCCTCTTCCTTTGTTAGGCCATGATATATCTACCTTAATTGCCCTAGGGCCATTTACCAGACAACCAACGGCAGCCCTTAGGCCCCAGAGTCGCTGAAATTATTTACATTATTTACCTTAGCCACTGCTAAGCCAGCTTGCCTTGCCTGTTCCTTCCTGCAGGAGCCACAGAACAAGAGCTTACTCACAGTTCTCTCCGCCTTGTGAATAGCCCTGGTGCCTCCCCATGTGGTCCTTCACTCTGTGCTGTGTTCCCTCCAAGGCATGATGAATATAATAGAACTGTAAACTTCTTTTCGATTTCTCTCTCTTCATCTACATCTAGCTTCACCATATGTCACTCAAGGTGATATGGTTAAAATGGGTGGTAGGAGGTTTAGAGATAACTTTATTCACTGCAACTCAGTCAGAATCTCCAAGAAATGGCCACATCTGGCTTCATGCGCAGTGAAGAACACCCACTCCCCCAGCCTTATTTTGCTTATTTATAAAGAGATGGCAATAATTTCTATCTCAAAAGAGTTGGTGTGAGATTTCTTTTTTAAAAATATTTTATTTATTTATTCATGAGAGACACAGAGAGAGAGAGAGGCAGAAACATAGGCAGAGGGAGAAGCAGGCTCCCTGAAGGGAGCCCCATGTGGGACTTGATCCTTGGGATCATGCCCTGAGCTGAAGGTAGATGCTCAACCACTGAGCTACTCAAATAAAAGCATATATTTGTGTGAGATTTCAATGAAAGAATACATGCTACAAAAGCTTACAATATGCTTAGGTATGTTAAGTGTTCAAAAAGCATGCCTAAAGAAAGGAAGAGGGACACATATTCTGTCTCAAAAACTATAATTACGTGTGTGTGTATATATATATATGTATATATATATATATATATATACATATATATATATTTGCTTTGTACTTTACAGAAAATTTTCCCAGCTATTATTTCATTTGTTCCACCAAACTTTTTGCTGAAGGGAAGCACTGCTCCAATGAAGTCCATTTTCATAGGTAGGGAAACTGAGGCATAAGATAATTGTATTGTCTGAGATCTCTTGCTGGAACAACAACAACAAAACACCTCATATTTGCTCAATAAAAAGTGCAGGGGTTATCCAAGCCATGCTGTCTCCTTGGTGAAAGTCAGAGGCACTGGTTGGTAGATAAAACTCTTGCAGGGGTTAAATAAACAAGATCAAGATCTCAGTTCTGTATTTCTATTAGAAATTGATGTCTCCTCCTTTCACTTTTGCAACAATTCATGACATTGAAATGATTATATTTATCATTTGTATCTTGTTTTTCTGTTTGACCTGAATAAATTATTTCTTGAGACATATATTTTCTGATCTGCCCTGTTAGGGGTTTGGAGCGGCTTTTTGTTTTCTGGTCATTTAACTCCTACTATGCTTTAGGTTTTTGACCAAAGTTGTAATAGAAACTAAATAATCAGATGATACACAAAGTGCATGGTATTGATAGTTGGACTTTTGTTTCATGATTCAAGGCTCCATATAAGGAATGTAGAATGTAGTTTGGAGCTGGACTCTATTCCCTTATACCTAATCCTTAGTATATAGAATTACGAAGGTCCCAAATGAGGCAACAGAGATCTGCCTTTATGAAGAGGAAAATTCTAGGTCAATTTACTACCAGCAAGGACAAAGACAACATGCAGATATTGATATGTAAGTCCCACTAGTAAAACATAATTCAGTAAATGTCCCACATTGACAGATTAGTGCCTTTATATCACTTTTAAGAAGCTTTTAATGGAAGAGTGTAGAGAGATAAAAGCATGGGGAGAAGAGCAGAGCTTCTCTCTAGAAGATATGAGGGGAAGGTCTCTGTTTCCTATATTCACAAAAAACTTCCAAGGCAGACAAAGTGGAATTGTTATGTTATTCCCATTTTAATTTATAGGTGAAAGAAATTTAGACTCAGAGCAATTTTGTGACTCGCCTAGAAAATTTCTGTTGGAAAGAGTCACAGCCAAGCCTCAAAGCCAATTTTTCTGACTCCCGCTTCCCAGACTCTTTCTACTTCCCCAGATGGTGTCTGTGGGTTGGGCTCTCACTTTCAAGCTTCACTGGCCCTGGATGATGGACGAGGATTTGCTCTGGGCATCTGGGCCCAGGTTGAGGTATAGGTGCCAGACTCACTGTGGGTCTTCTAGACACTCTTTCTGCAGTTCAATGGATTCCCCCCCCCCCATTCACTGCCTGTAATGGAATTATGATTTATCACAGAAACAAAGAACAAAGTATATGTTCTCAATGAAGGAGCTCTCAGAGGGCAAGATGTGTGGTAATCTGAGTTCAGACTCTTTTAAATTAGTACTATTTATTTTCTACTTTTTTATGATAGCCTTGCCACAATTTAATCTGATATGTTTTTAGTGACTTTCCATTAATCATTCAATGTAAAGCTTTAAATTAACTTGGTTTTATTAATTTATTTATTTATTTTAACTTGGTTTTAATAGAAACAATAGAAGTAGCTTGAAAAAACTTATTCTCATGAGAGGAATTTGGGGTGGGATTCATACATTTTTGAAAGAGTTGGCTACACTATTGTCCAGGAGAGCATGCTTCACCAAGGCAACAGTGACAATGAAGAGCGACTGCCTCACAAAACAAGCTTCAATGAGTTGATGCCTGTGAAAGAATATGAATGGTTGAAGGCAAAATTGTAATAAACGTGGGAGAGAATGAGGACAAATCAGCAAGTTGCAACTGGGCCTAAGAATGGTGGTTCCTCTATGCAGATTTCTCTCTTGCACTGCTTAGGAGGCTAGAGCTACAGACATGCAGACCACTAACTAGTTGTGTCATTCATGCATGCCAGGTACCAATGAGTGCTACTGAGGTCCAATGACTGAGCATTCAGTAAGATCAAATCTTGGGCCACTGGACAGAGTGGAGTGAGAGTGCTCTGTCAGGAGCCCCTTTCTTACTTTAGGTTATATCAGGAAGGAAATCACTATCATAGATTGAAAAAATCTGTGGCGACTTCCTGAGAAAATTCATGGCTGTGGCTATGAAGCACAGGTAGAAATGACTGAGATTAGGGAATTGATGAATGGTACTTTAGGTAATTATAAAGAAGTCAAACAAGGACACTGTACCACATGTCTTATGGAGAACCACTAAACACAACTGTGGTAGTGCTCGTGGAAAGCTTTTCTCCCCTCTCCCAAATCCTTTCTGTGCAAACTCAGCTTTTAATTTACTGTTTATCCCCCAGCTCTCCATGGAATATAAATAAACATGAGTGACTCACAGGACTGTTTTTTTTTTTTTAATGTAAGAGATTGCCATGGAGAATAAAATGAACACTTAAAGCACTGGGAGGTGATGTTGGCATTTTAGAGTTTTTATGCGAATTGACAAGGGCCTAATTCATGCCATGTTCCTATTTTTCAAAACACACTTTGTTATCAAAAAGGCAAATAAATGTGCCCCCCACCCCAAGTGATCTGGAAAGAAAAGAAGGATATATCAAGATCCCCTGCCAATCCTACGTCTTATTCTTTTGACTCAGGGAGTGTGGATTCTTGATAAATAAACTCACTACTATTCAAAAGAAAAATTTCTTCAGAGATTGTTCCTGGAGGTCCTGAGGAGCTGAGTTATTGCTCTGTTCAAAAATGATCAATAGGGAGTTTGGTGGCACAGTTGGTCAAGCAACCATCTCTGGGTTTCAGCTCAGGTCATGATCTCAAAGTCATGGGATCAAGGCTTGAGTGTGGCACCAAGCTCAGTGTGGAGTCTGCTTGAGTTTCTCTCTCCCTCTGCCTCTCACTTCAGCTCCCTCTCTCTCTCTCTCTCTCTAAAATAAATAAATCTTAAACACACATAAACAGACAGACAGACACACACACACACACACACACCAACATGGTCAATAGTTTTAAACAAGTCACAGCAGAAACATTTGAGCCTACAGAAAATTGGGAAATTGAGAGAACACATTAGAAGATTCAGCCTTCACGTCTCATGCTTCCTACTACTCTCATGCCACCTTCTGTGCACCTGGAAGCCATTTTCAGCCCCTTTCCTCCTATAAAACTGAATTGTTAAGAAAAGAAATAAATCAGTAAGCTTGCTGATTTTTTTCCTCTTAAAGATGTTTTTATTTGAATTTGGCACTTACAAACAAGTGGGAAAAGTATTTTTCAGCGAACACAATTGATCCCAGAACTCCTGATATCATAGTGCTTACCTCAGTAGCTCTTCTTGGAAGAATGTTTGAGGTGTGCTTTTGCCTAAAGCATATATTTTAAATTATGCAGCTGGGGGGGACTATACCTATGGTTCAAAGTTTATTAACCAGGGAGTTGAGAAGAAGAGATATCATGCCAATAATCGCAATAATAGCTACCAGGACTGAATACCTTCTCTGTGCCAGATGAATTATATACAACACTTCTATCAAGGCTTTCCCAAAATGTGCTCTGAGGACTATCGGATATTAATAAATATTACAAGGCAGTCTTTGTCCTTGGAGAATGGGTCTTTGTTAAGGAGAATACTATGTGGAAAGTGTAATAGTTTCCCTTCCTTCTGACAAAGCCACAGGAGGATCTTTCTCAGATCCTCACTGTTAGAACTTGTTGATCTCCTTGGAGGGAGAACTCAGGATTGTGGGTTTCCCTCTAATTCTAAGAGTTAGAGGGAGTCTAATTCTCAAGAGTTTCTTTCTCATATTAATCCACACTTAGCTCTAGAAATTAATCAAAATCATTATTTAAGTTTCTTTACCAGTTTATAGCTCCATTTCATAGTGGCTTCTGCTTCAGACAAGGAAGTCTCAGCTGTGAGTCTCCAAATTTGTCTGTCTCTCTAAATTTTAGCGGTAATAGTGTGACCTCTGTTAATGATGGATTCACAAATAGTCATTGATATTCCGTTTGTTCAGGTTTTTCTTCTAAAGATAGAAGTGACAATTTTCAAAGTTCTTTACATGTTGAAATTGAATTCAAAAGTTAATTTTTTCAAAGATACTTGAATTTTTAAAAATTCTTTCAAAGATATTTCCACTGAATATAGAATTCAGGGATAACATTTTTTTTTCTCTTATTATTTTAAACGTGTCATTCCATTGCCTTCCTTCTTACATTGATTTCTAATGAGAAGTCTGTTGTAACTCTTAACAAATGTTTTTCTTTCAGTAATTTTTTTTGTTTTAACTGCCTTCAAGGTTTTTCTTTGTCCTTGAATTTCAGCAAAAACAATAGAAACCAAGTGTAGTTTTATTGCTACTGATTCTGCTTTATGTTCTCTGACCTTGGATTTGTGGTTTGGTGTCTGCTACTAATTTTGGAAAATTCTGAATTATTATTTCTTCAAATATTTATTCTCCTTTTCCTTCATCATTCCAAAACCAAATACCATTTTATGTTGTCCCTCATCTCCTTAATGTTCTGCTCTGTTTTGTTTTGCTTTGTTTTCACTCTTTCTTTTCCCTCTTTATATTTTAACTTGAGTGATTTCTATTAATTTATTTTAACCTGACTGGTTCTTTACTGTCTGTGGAGTTTACTGGTAAGCTCATTGGAAGCATTCTCCATATCTGTTACTGTGATTTCTGTTTTTATGTTTAGTTTAACAATTTATTATTTTTTTTCTTATGGCTTCTATCTGTCATGACACTACTTATTTGATCTTGTATTTTGCCCTCTATTTTTTTCTAATAAGGGCTTTGACACACTATTAATAATTATTTTAAATCTCCTCTCTGATAATATCAACATCTGTGAATATGTGTGAGTCTTATCCTGATGCTTGCTTTGTCCCTTCAGACTGTGTTTATTCAGCTTCTATGTATGCTTCATAGATTTTGTTGTTGTTGAGTTTTTGATTGTTTGATTGTTTTATTTGGTTTCTATTGTTGTTGTTATTGTTGTTAAAAGCCTGGAATATTGTATAGAATGGTGGGTACTAGTATTAATAATTTTTATACTTGGAGATAATCATGCCTTTTCTTCTTGCAGTCTTTTGATGTGGTGATTTGTGCTAATATACTTAGGAATTGGACTGGGTTTAAAGTTTTTCTCAACTTGGTTTTGGGTCTACCCCATGACCCTGGATTTTCCATTTACTTTGCTCTCCAGAGAAAATTCTTTTGTACTCTCTTTGCTTCATCCCAATGTTATTTTCACTCAATGTTTGTTAGCATGTGGGAGGGAGTCCTGGGGACATTCTCTGGTGTTCTAATTAAAACTTAGTCTTAGGCACTGTGAACCTGAGCCTTGAGGGTATGGACTTTTAAAAAAAAAATGTTTATTCTTTTTAAATATTTGATTTATTTATTTATTTATTTGTTTGTTTATGAGAAACACAGAGAGAGAGGAAGAGAGACAGACAGAGGGAGAAGCGGGCTCCTTGCAGGGAGCCTGATGTGGGACTCGATCCCTGGACCAGGATCACACCCTGAACCGAAGGCTGATGCTCAATCAGTGAGCCACCCAGGCGTCCTGAGGGTATGGGCTTTTTATGTGTCCTTGCCTTCCTCCAGATGCCATACTGGGTTTTGCATTTATTCTTCCTCATTTATCAGGCATGGGGTTTGGTTTTCTGTTCTTAACTACGAGCTGTAGTTAAAATTTGGTTACTTTTCCATATGCAAGTCAAGTGTTTTGTTTCACAGGGGAGATAGTGGGTTGGCAACCAGGCAAAGCTTTAGCAGTAACTCGTTCCTCTCTCCTCATTGTGAAAATTTTCTTGGGATTTTCCCACATCTTCCTTATGAGTACTTGATGGAAAATCCTGGAGTATATGAATATTCCTCTCTCCGTGGCCCAAAGCAATTTCATAGTCTTTCACTAATCTATTCTTAGCTGTGAGCAATTCATTATAATTTTCTGGTTTGTCCTTCTTATTAGCTTGTATGGCATTCAGTATCAATGTCCCAGGTAAGTAAGAGCTTAAGTCTTACATTTCATTACTGATGTCCGTCTCTCTCCATGTTTTAGGTTATTTGTCCTTGTGATCTCAGTTCTCTGATAAATTTTGTAAAAACATGTTTGGTTAGCAATTTTCTTATTAGAAGAGTGGGAAAGATGTCCATTCTAGCTATTTTTATGAACTGAAACTGCCGGCCATTCACATTTGACTTAATTTTCACCCTAAAATTTGACTGTTTTGTTCTCTATTCAATCTATCCAGTTTTATTCCCTTGCCCATAGGATGGCTAGCCAGTCTCCTAATCCCAACCCTTGGTTCCCAACATGCTTCAACTCATCCCCGAGGTAGAATAAAAATATTCTGATTTCTGAGGGTCTATTTTTGTTTTGCCATCTATGATTTCTATATTTCCATTGCTCACCTTGCTTTCTAGGTTACAAATTTATAATTCCATAAATTTTGTGTACTTACTGTATTCCAAGAATCAAGACAAAGCAGAGGGCAGAAATCATAAATTAAGTTGATACAGTTCTCACTCCTAAGGAAGCCATATTTTAAACAATAATACAATGTATACATACACCTGAAACAGAGAACTTACTATGCAAGCTTCAAATGACAGAACAAAGATGTTATAGGACCCAAGTTTTATAGGTGTACAACAAACAAATTATGTGCTTTTAAATATATATGTGCATTTAAAGTAAATATACACAATATGTCATGAATATATGGCATGTTATGTATTTATTTAAAATTGTATGTATTTTTTGCATGTCTGTTCATGTAGTTAAGATTTTTCTTATCTGTTCCGTGTAAGGGTACTAGTGAGATATCTGAGACTACTTTGGGGCTGGGGGAATCTGAACCATAAACAAACTGGACACTCTGTACTTAGAATAAAGTTATTTTAAAAAATATTTTTATTTATTTATTCATGAGAGACACAGAAAGAGAGAGGCAGAGACATAGGCAGAGGGAGAAGCAAGCTCCATGCAGGGAGCCGGATGCAGGACTCAATCCCAGAACTCCAGGATCATTCCCTGAGGCAAAAGCAGACATGCTCAACCATTGAGCCACCCAGGCATCCCAGAATAAAGTTATTTTGAAATATAGCCACAATTATGTGAGAGAATTTTGGAGCAGGAGAGAAACTCAGAACACTGGACCTTTAAAACTAGTTTGAAAGTGTACTCTAGAATGGTTTTCATTTCTTTGAAAATGCAAATGAGATGAGAGAAAGGAGAACAGGCATTTGATTTCCTAAGCAGCTCCTCCCAAAGAAAGGAGAACATTTCTGGCAGTCTAGCTAGGTTATTCTTAGGAATTCTCTCTGGAACCAAGCTGGAGATATTGCTGGCAATAAGAATGATACAATATTACTGCTACAGGATCAGAGATGCACAGGGACACATATTTCCATCAGAATTTAGCACCAAGCCCTGCATACCTTGTACATGACTACTGGCATTCATAGAATAAGTCTTCTTCCTAGGAATACATACTATCTTCACAGTAATGGTTATATGTAAAAAGAAGGAAAGAATGGATTCTGGTAGGAACACTAAACCATGCATAATCACATTAATAAAAGGATACAAAATTAACATCTCAAACTTGTTATCAAATATTAAATCTCCATATTGGGTACATTGTCCATTATCCTGTCTAGTTCTCTATATGTTAAAATTTTTTGTTATAAAGATGGAGAATCCAGACCTCTTTCTGGTTTTTGATCCTGCAAATATATGTAGGGCAGGTTTTCTGGTGAGTTATGAATTGGCATGAAGAAAGTACATGCTCATACAAACACGTGCAAATACCCTGATTCGTGATTAGATCAAATGTCCACTCTAGTTAGCCCAAAATATAAGATCCTATCAGCAATGATGTGGCCACACAGGGCAGGAACAGATGTAGCACTAATTCACATGAATTTCCATGGTTCCCAGAGTCCCTATAGAGGGTACCAAAGCTGTGTCACTCTCTTACTAGCTTGGATATTAAAAACATGTATGTTAAAGTTCAATTCTTATCACATTATTGTCCTTTTTGTATATGACTTTACATTGTGATTATAAAAATACTTCAAGTAACATTTTATGCGCTTCTTTTTAAGAGATGTTCTCTAAAGTTGAGCTTTCCTCATCCATCTAAAACCAGGTTCTGTGTAAAGACTGCTAACTCTGGGAAACGAACTAGGGGTGGTAGAAGGGGAGGAGGGCGGGGGGTGGGAGTGAATGGGTGACGGGCACTGGGGGTTATTCTGTATGTTAGTAAATTGAACACCAATAAAAAATAAATTAAAAATAAATAAATAAAACCAGGTTCTGAGTCTACAAGTTTAGATCCTTATTCAGGAGATAAAACTGTACCAGTCTCCAATGTCCTAGAAGAATTTTACCTCCAAGTTTTTAGTGGTTTGGGAAACTCCTTTTAGAACCTTTTAAACTAAAAGTTAACAGGGAAAGTCTTAAACTTTCCCAAGAAATCTTGGATGATAAATTGAGTAAATGATGGTGTCATCTGACATTTGTGGAGGATTAGGTTTGGCAAGGAAGAACTTAAAAATTGTGTTTTGGTCATATGTTTGAGAAGACTACTTAACATCGAAGGAAAGATTTCAAGTATACAGTTAGAGATATCCAGTGATGTGTGGAAACAAATACTTCTGGTTCAAAAGAGCTAATCACAATGGTATCTGGAAAACTGGCCATGCTTTGGGTACTTTTGCACCATTCATTTAATGCTACAAATCAGTGTTTTTTGTAATCTAGAGAGAAGGTAGGAATACAAGATTCAGAGAGTTCCAATGAAGCACAACAGGGATATGAAACCAAAATATGACTTGATCGGTTTATGAGTAGCATTTAAATTGGATGAGTTTACCTTGGGAGCAAACGTAGAGAGAGAAAAGATAAGTTTCAGAAGTGAACATCTGAATCTCTCAGCATTCAGACATTGGAAAGTTGGGAACATGCTATGTTGAAAGTGAAGAGAGTATATTTGTACACATAACTGTGTCTAATCCTGGTGAAAAGTTGCATAAATTAGTAGTTGAAAATCAACTGTTTGTTTTTGGCAGTGTGGAGTCATTGGTGACATTGATTACAATAGTCACATTGGTAGAATAGACTGGTGGCTTCACTGAAATATGTTCAAAAGATAGTGATGGTTTTCTCCTCCCTCAATTCACTTTACTCTTCCAAATTTTCTCTAATGCATAGGCTTGCTAGTCTCTCTGATTAATTAGGTAATTACCTATTCATTTTTCTTATTTTATTCATTGATTTTTGCACTTTATTTAAAACATTCCACTTCGTAATGTGAGAAAGATATTATTAAAGTATGACACATTTAAGCAATATGAACTCTTGATATGGTCCCATGGGAAAAAATAGCTGAGATAAAGCTTCAGCATACTCTGCTTCCTCTAGACTAGACTTGCAAACAACATAAATGTGTGTATATATGGCAAATTTGTTAGAGCGGGTTTTCAACTTGGATGTTGAGTTTCTTGATAAAGGGTTTTTGCTAATTGTTACAACAAATATTTAGATAATGAAAGCTCAGATAGTGAGGGAGACACATAAAACAAATGAAGATAACAATAACGTTTCATGTTTGAAAATATTTTTAATGGAGACAAGGCAATATAGTGGCAATGTAGATGTTTAAACTTTGCATGTTTAGTCCCAAAGGGAAAGGATTTAGCTAGACTTCTAATCTAGCTTGCTTCTGAGAACGTAAACCAGATAATCTATGTGACTTGCTTTGTGCAGTTCAATATAAAGAACGGAGTCACTTGAATGTCTCACTCTAAAGGACATTTATTTCTTTCAATATATAGAATCATCATATGTGAAGCCCAAAAGTATTATAGAGATTATCTAGATCCAAAACCGTATTCTTCAGAAGAAGAAATGAATGCATGCAGAGAAGAAATGGATTGCCCCAAGGTCAGCTAATGATATTGTTGAAATTGGAATCTATGCCTCCCTAACTTTAAAACCAGTTCTCTGTCCACTAAAATAGAATACATGGAAGATGGTGTGACTCCAGAGGACATGTAATTGAATTCTGAGATGCTGTCAAATATTAAGAATGAATAGTTGCAAGCTCTTCATTGAACAATGACAAAGACACTCATCTTACTTTTCCTCTGAGAAATATCAGACTAGAGACTGGTTTTGCAAGTTTAGCTTCTAAGATACAAACTCCCGGAACATATAATCTTTTCTTTTACCTCTCTAAGCTGGTCTAATGCCTAGAGCTTGCATTAAGTTTATAGCTACTCTTCTCTGTTAATTTGATAAAGAATAATATCTATTTTATCCTGAAATGTTTTTGTCTTCTAGGACATTTTGCTTACACTTACCAATACAATTTGATTTTGTGGGTGAGATTCGCTGAGACTTGGGTTATTAAAGGTTTATTTCCTGGGGTAAGAAAAGATTTTCCCCTTCCTTTAATGAGTGTGGTTGCGATTATCTAAGTAGTTTTAGAAGTTAAGATCGCTGATGTATCTGAGAGAAGCCAGCAATCATCTGTGTGTTTCAACCTTCAGTTCTTTGGCTCATAGCCCATTCTGTGTTTTCCCCAGATTTTGGTCAGCTTTAGGTAAAATATACTGTATGATTTTGGAGTCATGATAAACTTATTCTTTTTGAATATGATTTGTGATGTTACTGACTCTTTGTCTTAAAAGGGCTATGAATTTTACCATTTAATTGCTTTTTATATGTATATTTCATTACTTTTTAGATGTATATTTTGTATACTATTTAATTACTTTTTATATGTAAAATATACATTTTAGATGTATATTTGTATTTATGCATACACTATGTGAATGTGTAACCCATTCATGTAGTATATATACACCTATAGAAGTATATACTGAAAAGTTTTCTTCCTACATTCCACATTCCATCCACTCAGTTTCTATACTTTCATGGTTCAACCAATGTTCAAGATCATTAGTCTTTTATGTATCTCCAGCTATTTGTTATAAGATTAAATACAAATATGTGTTTTCTAGAATTCCCATTTTTTACTAACATTAACATCTTTACACTTCTATCTGCACATTGGTCTTTCCACTTAGCAAATATCTTAGCTAAATTTCCATGTCATTTGGCAAAAAAAAGTCCATAATATTTTGAATTAGTTTAATATTTCATTTAAGACTATAATCCTATTGATGGACATTTGGATTCATTCTAATCTTTTGTTATTACATATGATGTTGCAACAAATACTTTTATAATATGTCATTTTGCTGGTATAAGTTCCTAGAAATATAATTTATGAATCAAAGAAAGAAACATGTATGATATGACAGCTACAGAAAAATGAACCTTCATGCACCTTGTACCAGCAATATGTTAACATATCTTTCTTCACAGCTTTGCCAATGTAACAAATTATGAAAAATTTGAATTTTCTTAACAATCTGTTGAACCACAATAATGTCTCAGACTTGTGCTCTTAGAGAGGATAAAATAGTTCATGATATGTCAATGCTTCCAGTTCACAAATTTGGAAAAGAAGTAAATTTCAAAATTCATGTTTTGAAGACAGTGGAGAGTTGTTGAAGCAATAAAGTTTGAATAGAATAAAATTTCATATAATAAAGAGCACTGTATAAGTAAGCTGATGATTTATGGTTACTTTCTTCCCTGGGTCATGAACTAATTCTGAGTGCAGCCTGAAAATAGTGTTTATAAAGACACTCCACAAAATAAAATGAAATCTAAAAGTTGTCTCTGTTGAAGGAAAGAGGAATCTGTGGAATATTTGGCAATTGCTCAGTGTTTGTGTAACTGATTGGAAACCAGAAGAAGCCCAAATTCATAGCAATGATTCTCCTGGAGTACTTGTTCCATTCTTGGGAATCATGGGAAGCTGAGCCCAAAGCTTCCAAAAGACAGAATCAAATCCTTTGGAGTCTCATGGAACAAAGGACACAAAGTCCTGATAGAGGGAGTATTCCTGCCATAAGCACATAGCTGTTTTCCTCCTTACACTTTTTGTTTGTGAAACTATGTGAAGCAAGAAGCTAAAAAATCTGAAGAGCAAAACTTTCTCCCAGTTTCTTTCAGAGATGGAGAGAAGCCTTCTGGGCTCTACCAATATCCTAGAAAGGCCATATCTGAGATACGGAGATCAACTTGAGGTAGACTGAATCTTACATAGAAGGCAACCTAGTCATAATTATAATCAGCTGCTCTTTAGATTGAGGTCATAAGTCCCCACTCCTTCTGCCTAATAGAAGGCAAGGAGAATCCCTCTCTAATGGAATGTACCATCATGAGCATTTATAATACCTAATATCTTAGGTCTAACAGATAGTAAAATTTAAAAAAATGATTAGATACACAAATATATAATCAATATGTGAATGATAATGAAGTCATAAATAGGTATATTAGAAACAGATCTATATATAAATCCAAATAGCAGAGTTAGTATGTAAAAAAATTTTAAATAACTAGGGTTTTCCACCATGATCAGGAACAAGGCAAGATAGTCCCTCTCACAACTCCATTTCAACATGGTGCTGAAAGTACTAGTTAATGCAATAAGATAAGAATGAGGAATAAAAAGTATACAGATTTGGAAGGGAGAAATGAAATTCTCTTTGTTCACAGATAACATTATTTTCTATTTAGAAAACTCAAAAGAATCAACACAAAAAAATCCTCCTGGAACTAATAAATGATTATATAGTCAGGTTGCAGGATACAAAGTTGATATTTTAAAAAGTCAATTGCTTTTCTATACACCAACAATTAACAAGTGGAATTTGAAACTAAAAATACAATACCATTTACACTAGCACCCCTAAAACTAAAATATTTAGATATGAATCTAACAAAATGTGCACAGGATTTATATGAGGAAAACTACAAAACTGATGAGCAAAATGAAGTAAGAGCTAAATATATGAAAAGGTTGTCTATGTTCATGGATGAGAAGACTCAATATTGTCAAATATTCTGTTCTTCCCAACCTGATATATAGATTCAATGTAATCCCAGTCAAAAAGCCAATAAGTTATTTTATGAACATTTACAAATTGATTCTACAGTTTCTATAGAGAGGCAAAAAGCCTAGAATAGTCAACACAATATTGAAGATAGAGAACAAAGTTGGAGGATTGACATTACCCAACTTAAGAATTAAAGCTTTGGTAATCAAGACAGTATAGTATTGCCAAAGATAAACAAATAAATCCATGGAACAGAATAGAGTACCCAGAAATAGATCAACATAAATATAGTCAACTCATCTTTGAGGAAATACCAATGGCAATACAATATAGCAAAGATAATCTTTTCACCAAAGATACTGAAACAACTTGCTATCCACATGAAAAACAAAATATAGACCCACACCATACATGTTTCACAAAAATCAACTAAAAATGGATCACTGATATAAATGTAAAATGCAAACTCTAAATCCCTCTGGAAGATAATATAGAAAAAACTTACATACCTTCGGTAGGACAATAACATTTTAGATACAACACCAAAAAATCTCTTTCAAAAAAAAAAAAAAACACCGAAAAATATGATCCATGAAAGAAATAATTGATAAACTGGATTTTGTTAAAATGTAAAACTTTATTGTTGGAGGGGAGGTGCATGGGAAGATGGGGTAACTGGGTAATGGATTTTAAGGAGGGCACATGATATGATGAGCACTGGGTGTTATACACAACTGATAAATTATTGTACACTACATCTGAAACTAATGAAGTACTATATGTTGGCTAATTGAATTTAAATAATAATAAAAAAATTTAAACTTCTGCTTTGTGACAGACAATGTCAAGAGAATGAGAAGACAAGCTACAGGCTGGGAAAAAAATATATGCAAAAGGCACATCTGGACTTTTTGGATAAAGGGCTGTTATCCAAAATATACAAAGAATGTTTAAAACTCAACAATAAGAAAATAAACAACTTGATTAAAAAATTAAAATAAAGAAAGGCCTTAACAGATATTTCATGAAAGAAAATATACAGAGGGCGATTGAGCATATGAAAAGATTTATTATGTCAAAGGGAACTGCAAATTAAAACAATGAGATACCACTACACACCTAGTAGAATGGCTAAAATACAGAACACTGACAGCACCAAATGCTGGTGAGTATGTGGAGCAATAGGGACCGTTATATATTGCTGATGTGAAAGTAAAATGATATTTCAACTTTAGGAGATACTGGTAGCTTCTTACCAAACTGAGATCTCTATAAGATCCAGTAATCATGCTCCTTGGTATTTACCCAAAGGAGATGAAAACTTGTGTCCTTACAAAAATATGCACAGATGTGTTTATAGCAGTTTTACTCATAATTTCCAAAACTTGAAAGCTACCAAGATGTTCTTCATTGGGTGAGTGGGTCAATAATATGGTATACCCAGACAATGGAATATTATTCAGTGCTAAAAAGAAATGAGCTATCAAGTCATGAGAAGACATGGAGTGATATTAATTGCACATTACTAAGTAAAAGAAGTCAATCTGAGAAGGCCACATACTGTATGATTCTAACTGTATGACATCTAAAAAGGCAAAACTATGGAGGTGGAAAAAGATCAGAGTTTGCCAGGTTTTGAGAGTAAGAGAGAGGGATGGTTTTTAGGACAGTGAAACTATTCTGTATTTTCATACATATTGAAATGTATGATAGATACATATCATTGTGTGTATGTAGATATTGTTATACATTTGTCCAAACTCATAGAATGTATACCACCAAGAGTGAACTATAATTTAAATTATAGACTTTGGGTGATGATGATGTGTCAGTATAAGTTCATCAATTATAACAAATGTACCATTCTGGTGAGGGGTATTGATGATGGGGGTGGCTATGAACGTGTGGATGCAGGGGCATGTGAGTGGGATATCTGTCTACTTTCTGTTCAATTTTGCTGGGAATCTAAAACTGATTTAAAAATAAAGTCTTAATTGGGCAGCCCCAGTGGCTCAGCAGTTTAGCACTGCCTTCAGCCCAGGGCCTGATCCTGGAGACCCAGGATCGAGTCCCACATCGGGCTCCCTGCATGGAGCCTGCTTCTCCCTCTCCCTGTGTTTCTGCCTCTCTCTGTGTGTGTGTCTCTCATGAATAAATAAATAAAATCTTAAAAAAAAAATAAAGTCTTAATTTAAAAAATACTAGCAATCAACTAGAAAAAAAAAACATTTAAAGCTAGAATCATTATGTTAAAGAAAACAGAGGCAAAGGTAGATAAATTTGATTAAAAAAAACAATGATTTTCAATAGGTGAATAAATCTCTATAAAACTCAAATGGATACCCTAGAACCAAGAAAATGTATATAAACCTAGCATTAATAACTCATTTGATGATTTAGCAGCTGGCAGGACACTGAAAAAAATCAGAATTGATAACCTCTAAAATAAATTAATAGAGAATGTACCAAAACTAAAGCACAATGAAAAAACAATGGAAAAACAAAACAAAGAGCAAGAGACACATGGGACACAGCCAAAATATTTTACACGTGTGCGAAGAGAGACCTAGATGGAGAGGAGAAAATGGGTCAGAACCAGTATTTAAAAAACATAATGGCTGGAGTTTATAAAAACTTATTAATATATCATCCCATAGATTCCAGTAGTTCAGCAAACCCCAAACAAGATATAGAAAATGAGTCTTGGGTACATTATGGCCAAACTTTTGAAAGCCAAAAATGGAGGGAAAATTTTTAAGTAAATAGAAGGAAAAAAATCCTCATTTTGTGATAAAAGAAGGAAATAACATGACACTGAAGAGTAAAATTGCTGAGTCATAATGCTTGTGTAAGAACTCTCCTAGAAATTTCCAAAAAGTTTTTACCAAATGTGTACCCTTTTGTATCTCTACCAGCAATGTAAAGTAGCTCTACATTGAGGATGATATGTAAGTTGAAACTTAAATGGGCATAGTTAGCCACTTAAAGACCTGAGGGTCAGAGAATTCCTGGTAGAGTGACAACAAGCTCAAAAAACCTAAGGCAGGGCAGCCCCTGTGGCGCAGCGGTTTAGCGCCGCCTGCAGCCCAGGGCGTGATCCTGGAGACCCTGGATGGAGTCCCACTTCAGGCTCTCTGTATGACTCCTGCTTCTCTCTCTGCCTATGTCTCTGCTCCCCATCCACTCCCTCTCCCCCCATCTCTATGAATAAAAAAAAAAAAAAAAAACAAAAAAACCTAAGGCATTTCTATGCGGATATTTCTCTGAAACATTAAATTTAATATATTCTACATTTTCACACCATATGCCTCATTGGTAGACTTTAAATTTGATTCAAGTTTTATCAATATATATTTTTTGATGGCGTAGAAGATGCTAGCCTTTCCACCATTTTAGGAAGTGGTAGAGCAGGATCTACTAATTATTAACCAAAACACTATTAAATAAAATTGTCTTTCTCTTCTGTTTTATAGGTGCAGCATAACCAGTACCATATTGGTAGACATTCAAATTATTTCTACTGTTTTGCTTTAAACCAAAATACAAAAATTACATTATATTATCATCTTAAAAGTGTGTTAGTACAGAAATTACATAAATTCCAGAAGTGTAATCACTGAATAAAAAAAGAAAACACTTGCAATTTGATAGATATTTAAAAGATGAAATTAACCAATTATATTATCAAGATCTTTGAACAAGCTAGAATATGGTGAAACTCAACATGCTGCTTTTAGAATGAGCCACTCATTTTTTTTACTTGTACCCAACATTCATTTTATAGGCTGTCCTATTATTTCAAAGTATATTCAGAAATATCCTGAGTCTCTACCTAAATGATCAGAAACTATCTCTAACTCTTACTTCTGCTTTACAATGTCTAAATCCAATGATAATTTGACAAAATCAATGTAAAAAATACTACAGCTTTTGCCTCTTTACCAACAAACAGGAATCTAAAGACAGAAAGATCTGTATGCTTTACTAAGATCTTTAGAAAAAAGTTTTGAAAATTTAATCTAGAACCAGAAAAAATAGTTATAAAATGTACAAAGTCTCCTTTCAGCATAGTGTTCTTAATGAAAATGCAGATAAAAATATAAAATAAATAATGATTTCACATTATCAAAAGTCACCTCCTCATATCTTCAGTTCTTGAAATTCAACCAAAATTGACAAAAGTAATGAATTCTTTTAGTCAAAGGATTTATCTTATGTGAAAATACATTTACTTGTTTATTCATTCACCTATTGTTTATGGTTCAAAATTTAAAAATGTATGTTATGATAGGTTATTCCTACTTTTCTTTTTAAAGGTTTACTATTTATTTTAGAGAGAGAGAGAGAGCACATGCAAGTGGGGGGAGAGGCGAGGGGGAGAGGGAGAGAATCAATCCTCAAGCAGACTCTCTGCTGAGTGTGGAGCTCAATGTGGGGCTCAATCCCATGACCCTGAGATCATAATCTGAGCCAAAAATCAAGATTTGGACACTCAACTGACTGAGTCACTCAAGCGCCTCCCCTACTTTGGTTTTAATGGGGAATTCTGATGATGTTGGCCATCTGAAGTTGATGGAAAACATAATGAAGCATGCAAACCAAAATGGGTGACATGGTTAGAAAGAGAGGGCTGATGTCCTAAATACCATATCTGAGAAAGCAAGAAAGGCACGGCAAAAACTATGGCTGACTGTGGCCTATGAGGACAACATGAAACATACTTAAGAGATTCCAAGGAGGAGGATGCCCATAGGATATCTGTGGGTATGAGAAACTGTGATGATTGTAGTCAAAGGTAAGGAAACTGAGAAGTCAAAGGACTGGGGGTTGAGGGTCTAAAGTAACAAGTAGGAGGGGTATTGGTGAGAATGATGAAGATAAGCACTGATGCTATCAGTGGGGTTTCAGTACCTCTCATGGTGCTGACACATTAGAGGGTGTGCCAGACCCATCAAAGATGCTTCTACCAGAGGCTGAATGTGTAGCAGACAGTGCATGCAATTGGGAACATTTGGATATTTTAAGATATTTTTGACTACATTTTCTGTGTTAGGAACAGTTCTAGGTTTGGGGGATTCAATGATGACTAAAACAAATTAGTCATCTCTGCCCTCTGAGAGGTAGTATTCTAGTAGGAAATAAACATAATACATAATTGTAAACAAATAAACATGACATAATGTCAGGTATGATGAATTCTGTGAAAAAGAAGAAAGCATAATCAAGGAATGAGGCGTGATGAGATGTAGGAGTATTTTATAAATGGATACTGTCTAAGATTAAATGAATATTATACAAACATACCTTGATAAAAGTAGAATGTTTTTAAGGTCAGATCTCTCATGATGAAGAGGATATTTTGTAGTGGAGAGAATCCTGAGGCAGAGAGAACAGTGAGTATGAAGTGAGGGAAATGTTCTCAAGTGGAATGCTTCTGGTACAATCCCATAGAGACCACACGCAGAATCAACAAGTCTTCTTCTGTCCTTCAAATTCTCCAAACACAGTCTACTTGAAACACTGCTTTGTAACACTTCTTCCATTATTGTCTCTAAAGATTATTCAAATCTTTGAATGCTATTAAATTATCTTGTTGACTTTTGGAGAGGAGGAACAATGTGTTTACACTGCTTTGCAGTTAAACATCTATGTGCAAGAATTTTCATCACAGAGAAAGGACAGAAAATATGAATATACAAGATAATTTGATTGGATATGTAATGACACTCCCATAAAAAGTAACATTATTGATAAACTGATAGTGTGCTTTAACAAGGTATTTAATCATAGAAGAAATGCTCAAAAATTAATGCTAAGTAAAAAAAAATAGATTTTTATGAACTTTTGTTTCTGGTTCCTTACATATAAGGAACTTGGACTTTGCCACGGCATCTTAACAAGTACTCAATAGCCCAACCAGTTTCTTCTAGTTAATATCAGAGAAAAATCCTCTCATGCTTATGGCAGGGGATATGGAAAAGGAACCATTTTGAAATATACCTAAGTGCTCTGTTTTTCTTAACAGGAATGCCTTCAGGAGGAATTAGTTAATGAGAGCCTAACCTGCTGGGCTATTATCAGAGCTTAACTGACCTGGAGGAAGGGAAATCCCCATCTCCAGTCAGCTCTAGCCTTCCATTTGGGAGAAGGGAAGTACCAATTCCAGTCCATACTAGCCATCCTATACCACCTCTGTGGGGAGAAAAAAACCCTGGGCCCTGGGAAACAGTTGTGGGGCTCATAGACTAAAGGCATAGGCTCATTAAGACTGAGATTTAATCATAGGTTATAGAATACTTCTACCCCCACACTGCATCATCACATCAGTAAAGGCCTATTTACAGTAATTCTCTTTATTTTTATGTCCAGTTATCAAGAAAAAATTAAAAGGCATACCAAAAAGCAAAACCATAATTTGAAGAGACAGAGCAAGCACCAGAATCAGACATGGTAAGGATGTTGGAACTATCAAATCAGGAATCTAAAACAACTATGATTAATATGCTAAGGGCTCAAATGGATAAAGGAGACAATATGCAAGAGCAGATGAGCAATATAATCAGAGATGGAAATCCTAAGAAAGAACCAAACAGAAATGCTACAGATCAAAACACTATAACAGAAACAAACAAGGCTTTGGTGAAATTATGAGTAGAATGGACATGCCTAAAGAAAGAATCTCTGAGTTTGAGGATTTAAAAACTTCAAACCTGAAAAGGAAATAAAACAAAGACTGAAGAAAGATGGAACAGAATATCTGAGAACTGTAGGACAACCACAAGAGGTATAACATACATTTAATGTAAATATCACACGAAGAAAGAGAGAAAAAAAAACAGAAGAAATATTTGAAATAATAATAATAACTGAAACTTTCTCCTAAATTAATGCCAGACACCAAACCACAGATCCAGGAAGCTCAGAGAACACTAGGCAGGATAAATGCTATAAGAAATTGCACCTAGACAGATCATCTTCAAATGACAGAAAACTAATGATAAAGAAAAAAATTCCCCCCAAAAAGTCAGAGGAATAAAGATAAGAATTACCTCTGACTTCTCAGAAACTATTCAAGCAAGAAAAGATTGGAGTGAAATATTTAAATTGTTGAGAGAAAAAGAAACCTTTAAAAGCAGCCTATGTATAATTCTGTACTCTGTAAAATTATCCTCAAAAATGAAAAAGAAATCAAGACATTCTTAGGCAAACAAAAAATGAAGGAATTTGTTGCCAGTTGACCTGCCTTGCAAGAAATATTAAAAGGAGTTCTTTAGAGAGAAGGAAAATGATATGTCAGAAACATGGACCCATATAAAGAAAAAGAACATCAAAGAAGGAAATAGGTGAAGGTAATATCAAAACTTTTATTTTTCTCATTCGCACTTGATCTAACAGGTAATGGTTTGTTCAAAATAATAATGGCAACAATGTATTTCATTATATGCTTATGCAGGTATCATATATATCTGAACATATATATGTTTATATGTTATATGTATATATATATGTATATGTGTATGAAATGAATGACAGCAATGATACAGGGACAGGAAGGAGGAAGGGTTAGAATTGTTTTATTACATGATACTCACACTACACATACAGTAGCATAGTGTTATTTGAAAGTGGCCTTGGATCAGTTGTAAATGTATATTGCAAACTCTTAGGTCAACCACTTAAAAAAGTATTAAAGGAACTATAACTCATAGTAAAAGAAAAGAGAGAAAATAGATTCATATAAAATGCTCAGTCAAAATCACAAAAGTAGAAAAAGAATGAACCACAACAAGAACCAGGAATAAGGACAGTAAATAGAAAACAATAACGTGTAGTTGGTATGAATCCAAGTACCTCAAAATCACCTTGAAAATCAACAGCTCAGATGCACCATTTAAAAGGCAGAGAGTGTCAGAATGGGTCCAATACAACCTAAACATGTTTTCTATAAGAAACCCATCATTAATATACCGACACATACAGATTAAAAGTAAGTGGATGGAAATAAACTTTTACATACTGTACGATTACAGCTTTGTCAAGAATTGCATGTGTGCATGAATGTGTGTGTTTGAGCATTGTTTATGGCATAAGACTGGAAAAATAGGAACTGGCATATGACAGTTGTCATCTTCATGAAGTAAGTTTATAGATAAGATTTTTGGGGCTGGGGATCCCTGGGTGGCGCAGCGGTTTGGCGCCTGCCTTTGGCCCAGGGCGCGATCCTGGAGACCCAGGATCGAATCCCACGTCGGGCTCCCGGTGCATGGAGCCTGCTCCTCCCTCTGCCTGTGTCTCTGCCTCTCTCTCTCTCTCTTTCTCTGTGTGACTATCGTAAATAAATAAAAAATTTAAAAAAAAAAAGATTTTTGGGGCTGATTTATTTTTATATGTTCTAAAATTACCAAATTAATTATTTAATTATGATTGAACACATTATTCACAGTAGCTTTATAATCATATACTGTAAGATGTTATTTAAGATTCTAGCACCCAGGTTGATAAATGGACAAAGTACATGGACAAAAATTTTGCAGCAGAAAAGATACAAATTATCCATAGACTTATGACTAGCAAACAAATAAATAGGAATTAAATAACCATAAAATGGCATATTTTCTGTAAAAGTGGCAGTTTGAAGAAAATTAATAGTCACACTGAAGATATGTATTGACACAGGCCTCATTCATGACTGGTAAGGATGTAAAATTATATAATATTTTTTAAGAATTTGGCAGTATATGTCAATGTCTTATATTGTGGCTTTTTTTTTTGTCTGTAAAGACTTTTCTTGAATTCCATCCTGAGGATTAATTTGGAATTTAGACAAGGATATTATGTTTTCTAGAATATTTTATTATAATAATGAATAACAACAAACAATTCACACATCCCACATTTGGGGAATAATTCAACAAATTATAGTGTACAGATATTACAAATGCTATGCATATTTTTCAAAATAGAATAAAGATCACATGACTTTAAAAAATAAGATAGCATTCATGTTATTCTAGTTATATATATTTAGTTGGACAGAAATGTGTTAATATCCTAAAAGGGGTTATCTCTGCATTATGGAATTATTGGAATTACTACTTTTTTACTATGTTTTTTGTTTGTTTTTGGATTTCTGAAACTTGGAAAATAGGGTTGTGGAACTGAGATCAAGGATGTTACATGGTCTGCCCAGAGACCCTGGGACTCCTTTCTGTAGAGCTCAGATTTTCTTCCACATCATACTGTACCCACTATATGATGCTGTGTCCCAAGGCTGGATGTGTTGCCTACACAAAGTCATGTGATTTGCAGGGACATTTTGACTCCATACAAAACTCCTAGCAATTAAACATTCAGTTTTTATAAAGATGGCAGGTGTTTTCCAACTCTCCCTGGCCTTACGCAATTCCTGAGTGTCACTTATGTCTAGCACCCAACAGGGAGAATGCCTGGGGATGAGGGGTGTTGTTTGAACATTAAGGATAGTTAAAGGGTTGTGGGAAATAACACAGCTGGAGTCAGGTTAAGCATCATCTGGGGAACAGCTCCCTGACCACCAGGGTTCATCCCTATCAAGTCAGGATTGTGAATTTCTCAAGTAAATGGTAAATCATTCTCTATGGATTTATTTTAATGCCTATGGACTATATCACATTGACTGGAGATTATAATTTAAAGTCACAACATGATACTTACTTATATTTAATTAATACATAGATTTGGCTGCTTAGTAAAGAAAAACTTCTGTTTTATATTTAAAAATCCACAAAATGGCATCTCTGCTTTTTATAAACTGTCTTACTAGTCTAGCCAAACTCAAATGGGCATATGAGGTAAAAACAAAAACAAAAATATGACCCTTTAATTTAGTTCCATACTATGCAGGTAATTTTCAAAAATACTCAGGATCATTTCAAGACTCTCAGAAACATCCAAACATCATATTTAATAATCTAAAAGCCCTTATGACAGCAATTTTGGGGAACAAGGTGAATAACTTAAATTTTCTTCCAGCGTTTAATTTTTAAAATTTTAAAATTTTAAATTTAATTTAAAGAGAGTTTAATTTTTAAAATTTTTAAAATATTTTTTATTTTAAAAATATTTTTAAAATATAAATTTTTAAAATATAAATATATATTGTAAAAAACCTTTTATTATTTTATAGAAACATTTACACAATATAGATCTTTAAATGTAATTTATATGTAATATGTTTCCAGTTTTATCAAGACTTTTGTGTGTATGAATTTTTTATATATAATGGTATAAAACTGAAGAAATCTGAACCAACATATTAACAGTTATTTCTTTGTGATGAGTTTATGGATACATTTTTATTGCTCATTTTGTCTTTTCTAAAATTATTAAATAATTTTGTTTTATTATAAAAATGATTTTTTATAGAAACAAATAATATAGGTGTTTAACATGATTTTTATAAAAAGCAAAAGGCTATATTTCTTATATATATCCTATAAGCAATATAGAATTTAGTAAAATAAAAAATAAATGCCTCATAAGTTGACTTGGAGATTGAGGAAGGGGTAAAATTTAGAAATATCTACTGTATCTATTTCTTTCTTACAAGCAATGGTTAAGTTTACACTTTAACCTTGCTTTTATAGTTTCTTGCATTTTTTTCAAAATGGCAATATTAAGAAGCTATGCATCCAGTACTTCCTTTTTCTTCGAGACAATATTGTATAACACTGATTTTCTGCTGAATTTTAGAAGGGTGCATTGACAGGGAGGTACTGGGAAGGGGAAGAAAGATGGTGATCATCACCATGTAAGCATGAGAACCATCTGGATGGGACCAGGGCTTCTCTGCAGATCTCTCAGCTCAGACCCCCTTCGTCATGTATCCAGACCTGACAGATTTCTAATACAAACTGCCACCTGGAAACAAAACTCTGCCCAAACCCAGCTGAGCTTTCTTTCTGTGGTTTTATTGTCTTGTATTTTGATGTTCATCAGCTCTTTTCTCTGATGTCAATTCTGAGTTCCCTGACTTATGATCCGCACCAGAGAACTGCAGTGATGGCTCAAATCATTTCCAAAACCCGCCCACGGCATTGGATACATTCTTGTCTTTCCCTAGTCCTCCCTGTTCATCACTTTCCATTTCTTTTTCCGGAAAAAAACAAAAAAAACAAAAAAAAAACCACATTTATTTCCAAGCACTTACTCCCATTCATTTTTAAATCTTAGAATTTAAACTCTCAAGTATATTTACATTTAAATGAAGTGCTGGGGACTTGTGGTATTTGAAAAAGCTTTTGAGATTTTTAATGAACTTCTAAAAGGTTCTTAGACTGAAGATTTGCTAACAGTGAGTCTCTTCTGAACAATGTGAAGCCTGGATTCAATTTACAACTACCTGGTCAACAATCTAGGACAAATAGGAATCTTCAAAAATATGCAATGGTTCCCCAGCTCCTCAGCCTCACATTCAAGGCCTTTGCTGATGGGTCCCTGCCTACTCTGTGGAGCTCATCTTTCACCCTGAGGGAGCCACACTAGCCTGCCCTCTCCATGCTCAGTGCCCCCACATTTCCATTAATTTGGTCACTTTTGCCTGGCCTGGAACATCCTCCCTCCACTCTCTATCAGCTACTTTTTCAAAATTCAAGGGTTAAATTCAATATCGACTCTATCACAAATCTTCTCTTGGTTGCCTGTGTTGCTCCCTGTAAGGAAAATGCAAACCTTAGCCCTGGAAATGCTTGATTTGCTATTTTATATCAGTCTTCAGAAGCCAAATAACTAAGGCACATGTACTATAGCTCTATTTTCTTATTTTCATAAGAGAAAGCTTATGATTTATTTGCATGACTCTGTGTAAACAAAGTCATGTGCATGAAGTTTTTGGGATATAATCAGTGTCTTTATAGCCCTGGAAATGAGGAAAAGTTACTTACCCTCTCTCTGCCCCAGAATTCTCACCTGGGCCACAGGTTTAGTCATAAAGCAATCCTGAAAAAATTATGATGAAGATTGAGTAAGGAAATCTATGTAAAAATCTAAGAACAGTATCTGTCAAATAACAGCTTAGAAAAAAAACCCTAATTATTCTTATTAACAAATGTTCTCTTCCTTGTTCCATGCTTATTTGAATAGAGAAGCATGCACCTGGACAGGTTTTTCATTTTCCTTTACATTAAATGCAACAGGATAGAAAGGACCAGATTCCTACAAGGCCAAAGGCCACACATGGTACATTATAAGCTTTTAATACACTATATGTGCAATACAATCAAATTAAGCCTGGAAAAAAGTAAAGGGTCTGCCCTATTTTTAATAGTTCCACCTTTGCTATTATCTCAAAGCTTCAACAAATAAAGCCAGTAAAGAATGTGAATGCCAAAACAAGTTTGATGAAAATCACTATCACTTACTTCCCACTACTACATCTTTTGGAAAATGGGAAAAGAACAACAACCCTCCCTTCAAATAACATGCTGGTCCCTTTAACTTTTGGCTGCCTTATTTTTCTTTGGAGGGCAGGCCACAATAGGGTGTATGTTATAGACAGATGACATTTCTTTTTCTAATTTAGATGAAAGAACTATGAAATATTGGTATTTGGTTGGGTATACTGGGCTGTTCCAAACAAAGACTTTTGATCCTGAATGTAGACCTGCCAGGACTCTGTACTTCCGATTGATGGATGATATTGCCAGCATCATATTTTCATTATTTTTTGCTCTCCTGTTCTATGTGCCAAACCACCACTAAATCACAGATACTAAATGTTGAATAAAGTAAAACATGTATAAATTAGAAATGAGTCCTTTCATTTTTTTTATTCACTTTTCTCATCCCACGCTACATTTTTCATCTTTCATCTGGTTTTCCTAATCTCCCAGCACATCCTTCTTTTTGACCTTTCTTTAGATTCCTTACATTTTAAAGGAGGCGGCCTGGGGAACTGAAATGGCTTTGAGCTAAGAGCCACAAAACCTGGCCTTGGTCTCAGATTTTCTTTTAACTTGCTTTGTGACTTTCAAAACCTGTTTTCTCTCTTTTCAATAAGCAAAATGTTCACATGGTCTAAATTTCTTGCAACCCTAGCTCTCCATGTTTCCTGATGTTTATCTAGAGCTTTGTTCCCTTGATATTCTATTCTGAAAAATGAATATTTTCTCCATCTATTTTTCCCCATTTTAACCAGTATTTGAAGTACGTCCCCTTCTCCTCTATGCTTTCGTTACCTAGGATTGTTTTGAAGATTAATGAAATAACCTGCATTAAATATCTCACATAATCTCCCTTCTTTTTAAATCTTCTCTTTATTCTGCCCTCCCCGTTTCCTCTAATACATCCTTATTTCTATTCTTCTTTCTATTCCAAAGCCCCCTTTGATTTTCCATTATTTTACAACCTCAAGTTTAATTAACAGGTAAATTCTCTCATAAATTGGTTTAATAAATATATAGCTACAATGAGCCAGGCATTAGGTTATTGTGTGACTTCAGACTTCAAAATAAAATTCCTATTTTCTGCCTAAGGTTGAAACCAGTTGAGAGATAGATGAGAGAAACTCAGAAGTAAAGGTCAAAATATCTTCATCAAACTGTTGGAAGATCCTGTTTTTAGTCCGTTAATCAAGTGCCCAAAAGGAGAGAATGGCATTTCCCCAAATCATTATCCCAAATTCTTCAATCAGCTGAGTTTCTTTTCTGCCCCTGGGAAAGAGGAAGTGTGGAAGTGGCATGGAAGGGGTGGTAACAGAGAGGTCAGGGTGTTACTGATGCAGGTCCTGCCCCAGAGCAACATAAGTAGTGTGTGGGCGCAAGTTCTATCATCCATTACCACAATGGACTAGGACAGGACCACAGTAGACTGGAGACATGGCAATGAATAAGATAGCTCTGACCATCACTCCTGTGGCATTGCAGTTTGATGAAGAAAAGAGTGCTTGAAATGGGGTAGCAGTGTAATGTAGAAATAGGGAATGCTATAGGAGCATATGGTAAGGAAGCTTACTTCCCTAGTAAGTAAAAAAAATCTTTTTCTAAGAGGGAATGCATGACCAGAGGCCTGAAGATGAAAAAGAACAAGACGAGGAGCTAGCTAGTGAGATGAAGAGTGTTGGAGGAAACTGGAAAAGCTTGTAGCTCATTTGGAGAGCTGAGATATGGCTAGGGTCTGGATGACGGCACTAGGTGAGGAGGAAGGGTAGGACAGAGCCCAGAATATCCAAGTTAGAACTTAGACTATGTCTCAACTACAAGAGGAAAGCTCTGAGCAATTTTAAGCATCCCGTAAGACACCCAAATCAAGATGCTTGGTTGACAATTGGGTCTGGTCGTATAAAGAAAAGATTGTATAAGGTGTGTAAATTTGAAAATCATTGGCAAATATGTTATTACCAAATCTTAAGAAATAAATATAATTGCCTACCAAGGAAGGATTGTGAGACCAGAAGGGAAGTCTATGAGAATCCCTGAGAATCTCCAACATCTGATGGCAGGGTAGAGGAAAGTAGGTGGCTAGGACCAAATCAAGACCCAGGGATCAGAGGGTTTGGAGATGGGAGAGATCACACAGTCTAAATGCTGCCAAAATGTCAAAGACAATGAGGACTGAAAAAAGTATATACCCTTAAAAAAAAAAAAAAGTATATATCCTTACCTTAATTTCACCTATTTTTCTTTTTGCTCATAACAGGAAAGAGAGAGAGTTTCCTTCTTATTTTCTACATTCTATTTATTACTCATCCTAAACTATTTTTGGTGAAAATCTTGTTCCATAAGCATTCTTACACCTGGTTAAACTTTGGCTCTCTCAGGTCCACTGCTCTACTGAAATTGTACCAGCGACATTGATTAAGGTAAGTTTGTGAATGAATGATGGAAATTTCAAATATTTTAAATTTGATAATTTCTATTTTTTTTGTAAAATAGGAGAAAGTGATATATAATAAGAGCGAGATGAGAAAGAGGAGTCTACTTGGCAAATATTGGAAGAACAAGAAAACTAGAAATGCATATCAAGGTATTTCTGGGCAGGGCTTAAGTTCTAGTTGAGATGTGGCTCATTGAATGTACAGTGGCAAAACTCATATGGTTGGAGCCTTCATAGATTAGATGAAGGTGAAGTATTAGAAGTCATCTATCTTTAGGATTTAAAAAATTGTACATAATGAATGAAGCAAATGGCAAAAAACCTACCTGTAAAGTTTAGCATGAACACAGGTATAAAGAGAAGGGTTTTAAAATATAATCTGGAGGGAAAGCATAGTAGATTTAGTAGTTTCCTGTGGATTTTTAAGGTATTAGATATTCTCACAAGGTAAAAAATTAAATGCAGATTAGCAGTATACTGTAAAGTTAGTAGATTATAAATAGAAAATGTGTTAGCAAGTTCAGAGGCAAAGTAGTTTCTAAGTATAACATGCTACCAAATGGTCCTGGGAGATGATATCTGAGGTGGGATAGGAAGGAGACAGAAATGTATGTTCATATAGATATTTTTCTATGTCCTTTGACAGATGTTAAGTATGAATTCAAGTAAAGTATTGCAGACCATCTGCCAAATTCTCCAATTAATAGGGAATTATTAACTTTTCCTTGGTTCTCTCTCTCTCCATCATGTGTTAACAAATCCTTTGTCTCTTTCCACAGGGACATCACTGAGTGAGTGCAAAGGAGCCCCTACCTTACCAGACAAATGTCAGAAAGGGGGAAATAGCTTTGGTCATTGTCATTAGGATGGTGGTAACTTTTCCTCATCATGGCAGCAGACAGATCCAATATGCCCCATCGTTCGATTCCAGTCTCTCTTACCTTATCAGTGGAAACTTCTAGGGATGTTATCAAGAGGGTGAATATGGCAACAGATATGGGGTGGGGTGGGGACGGTGAATGAAACAAGAGGCAAGGCAGAAATATTCTGCCACGTAGTTCTGCAGAGTACAGATGTGATGCAGCTGTAAATCCAAGCAGATTTACCTTGGATTCTTATTTAGGGTAGAGCATGCTAATTCCCGAAAACATTACAAAGGAAACCTAGTGAACTCCAAGTTGATCTGTTTACTTATATGTGTATCCAGCTAATGTTGTAGTTTTGGGATTGTGTAGAGGATCATGGGTGTCATTAGAGTAATAAATAAATTAGTTAGTTAACCAAATAAAATATAATCAAAGAGAGCTATATAAGGTCTTATGATAATAGTGCATTATGAACCAAAAATTATGATAACTCAGTTATGTGAACCTGATGTCTAAAAATATAAAAAACTGAACAGAGATGCTGTTTATCACCTGCAAGATTGGCAAAGGGCCAAAAGTTTGGTAATATACTGTTGATGTCACTATAGGGAAGGAGGCACATGTATCACACAATCATGGAAATGTAAGATGAGGGGTGCCTGGATTGCTCAGTTAAGTGACTAACTCTTGGTTTCAGCTCAGGTATTGTTTTCAGGGTCCTGAGACTGAAACCTGCGTTGGACTTCACACTCAGTGTGGAGTCTGCTTGAGTTCTTTCTTTCCCTCTCCACCTGCCCTTCACCTACTCACGTGCTCTCTTCTCTCTCTCTCTCAAATAAATAAATAAAATCTTAAAGAAAGAAATGTAAAATGGTACCTCATATATGGCTATGGTTTTCACCATAATCAGAAAGGCTATGCATTTTGAGGCAGGGAATTCCCTTATCCAGCAAATATTTCACAAAATGTTTGAAATTTTGTGTTTGCGTGTGTGTGAGATGAGAAAGAGGAGTCTACTTGGCAAATATTGGAAGAACAAGAAAACTAGAAATGCATATCAAGGTATTTCTGGGCAGGGCTTAAGTTCTAGTTGAGATGTGGAGACTATCCAAACACACAAATGTGCATGAGACTATCCAAACACACAAATTCACTATTAGATTTCAACAAATTGAAACCACCTAAGAATCCATCGGGGAGATACTAGTTAAATAAATTAGTATAAAAGCATTCAGTGGAATTCAAGGTAGACATCAAAATTAAGGAGGCTGTTTATGGAGTATTCATGAATTTGAAGATATATTTTAAGTGAAAAGAGTGCAGTGCAGAAGGGTATCCATAGTATGTGTGTATAACATACTACCATTTATATAAAATGGTGGAGAAAGGAAATATAGACATGTTTGTATATTTATAAAATATCTCAGAAACAACATAGATACCTAAGAAATTTGTCTTCATTGATTGTCTACACAAGGCCATCTCTTTTGAACATTACAATATGTGGAGATGATCAACTGGACAAGCAATAAAATCTGTTCAGGCAATAAAAATGACTATCACAGTCATCTTTATGTGCTGAGGAGGTTTTTTCCTCTCCATCTCTTCTTTTATTTCTTCATTTCCTTTCTCTCTTTTGGCTTGTTCTTTCTTTTTCTTCTTTCCTCTGCTTTCTTTTGTCCTATTTCCCTTTTTCACACACCCTTTCTTCCTCCTTTTCTCTCTGTTTCTTTCCACCTTTGTAGCTGGAGGGTTATGAGGCATTATCAGGGACTTGGGCAGCAGCTCATCTGCCCTGATTGTAGGGTGTTTTTTTCTTTTTTATAAAATAGATTTTATTTATTTATTTTAAAGACAGAGATCATGGGAGCTGGGAGAGGAGCAGAGAGGGAGGGAGGGAGAGAGACAAGGGGGGAGCAAAGAATCTCAAGCAGACTCCTTACTTACCAGGGAACCATAGCAGGGCTTGCTCTTACAACCCTGAGATCCTGACCTGAGCCAAAACCAAGAGTCAGATGCTTAACCAACTGAGCCATCCAAGTGCCCTTTAAGTTGTTTTTTCGGAACTCTTGCTGCTTCTCAGAATACTTGCCCTGTAAGCATGCACCTACTGGAAACTTGGCAGCCGCCATTTTCTCCAGGTCATTACTGTCTCCCTGGCACCACCTCTGTTATCTCATGTGATCCACATCATTTGAGGAGCTGGGCTCAGCCTCCTCATTGTATCATCTATCTTTTGATCATCTTTCCTTTTCTCTATTTTTCCCTATAAATAGCCCTGTTGCCTCTCTACAATGTTATAATTCTGCCCCTACAATCTCTTCCATCCTAATACCCAGAGTCATTCTCTTTTAATACTGTTTAGTTTTAACTTTTTACAAATTTCTAATATGAAATTAGGATAGTTCATATATATTTTATGTTCACCCTCAAGTTACAGAGGGGAAACTTCAGAAATTCAGTTATTTATTGGAAGCTAGTCTGTTTCAGATAATGTAGTATGCAATGGAGTGACATTGACCAATAAGACACACCTTGACCCCAATGACAGCACTGCATGAAAGTGTATGCAGGGTCAGAAGGGGATAGATGGGTGTAAGCATGCAGAATCCTATAAATGCAGTAATGGGGAAGTCCACTGAATATGGAGAAGTACAAAGGAAGCAGCTATTAGTACTACTTGTAAGCAGATAAGAAGATTCACAAAAAGAATACACAAACAGGTAGAAAGATGTCCCATGCTCATGGATTGGGGGAAAAATATTGCTAAAATGTTCATACTACCCAAAGCAATGTACAGATTTAATAAAATCCTTATAAAAATACCAACAGCATTTTTCACAGAACTAGAACACATGATCCTAATATTTGTATAGAACCACAAAAGACCATGGATAGCCAAAGCAATCTTGAAAAAGAAAAACAAAACCAGAGGTATTACAATCCCAGATTTGAAGATATACTACAAAGCTGTAGTAATCAAAACACTATTGCCACAAAAATAGACACATAGATCAATAAAACAGAGTCCAGAAATAAACTCACAATTATATGATCATTAATATTAGACATAGGAGGCAAGAATATGCAATAGGAAAAAGTCAATCTTTTTAACAAATGTGCTGGGAAAACTAGATAGCTAAATGCAAAAGAATGAAACTTTTCTTACATCATATGCAAAAATAAATAAAAAATGGATTAAGGACTTAAATGTGAGACCTGAAACCATAAAAACCCTAGAAGAGAGATAGTAATTTGTTTGACATTGGCCTTAGTGACTTTTTTCTAAATGTGTCTCCTCATGCAAGGGAAACAAAAGCAAAAATAAACTACTGGGACTACATCAAAATAAAAAGCTTCTACACAGCACAAGAAATAATCAGCAAAACTAAAGGATGACCTACTTAATGAGTGGAGATATTTGCAAATGACATACCTAATAAAGGATTAGTATCCAAAATATATAAAGTAGTTACACAACTCAACACCCCAAAAATAAATACAACTAAAAAATGGTCAGATCACACAAACAGGCATTTCTCCAAAAAAGACACACGGATGGCTAATAGACACATGGAAAGAGGTTGGGAGGGTGTGAAATGAGTTAAGGGATTTTTAAAGTGCATTTATACAATGAGAAACTTGTGCTGTATGCAAGTGTTGAATAACTATATTGCACAATTGAAACTATGATTACACTGTATGATAATTGGAATAACAAACCTTACAAAAATGGGAAGAAAAAGAAAGATGCTCAACATCACTTATCATCAGGGAAATTCAAATCAAAACCACAATGAGATATCATCTTAGAGCTGTCAGAATGGCTAAAATAAAAATACAAGAAACAACAAGTGATGGCAAGGATGTGGAGGAAAAGGAACCTTCATTCACTATTAATGGGAATGCAAACTGGTGCAGCCACTGTGGAAAACAGTATGGAGATTTTCCAAAAAATCAAAAATAGAATTACCTTGTTATTCAGTAATTGCCCTACTGGGTATTTACCCAAAGAATACAAAAACACTGTTTCAAAAAGATATATGCACCCCTATGTTGGTTGCAGCGTTATTTACAACATCCAAACTGTGGAATCTGCCCAAGTATCAACTGACAGATGAATGGATAAAAAAGATGTGGTTTATATATATACAATGGAATATTCAGCTGTAAGAAATAGTAAAATATTTCCTTTTGTAACAACATAGATGGTTCTATAGAGTATAATGCTAAGTGAAATAAATCAGTCAGAGAAAGACAATACCATGCCATTTCACTCACATTGTGGAATTTAAGAAGCAAAACAAAGAAAAAAGGAGACAACCCATAAAACAGGTACTTAGCTATAGAGAACAAACTGATGGTTACCAGAAGGGAGTGGGTACGGGGACGGAGGAAATAGATGAAGGGGATTAAGAATACATTTATCATGATGAGCACTCAGTGATGTATAAAATTGTTGAATTACTCTTGTACACCTGAAACTAATATAATACTGTATTTTAAATATATTGGAATTAAAATTTAAAAATTAGTTTAAAAAAAAAGAAGGCTTCATGGAAGACGAAGCCCTTTACTTGGGTATTTAAAAATGAATACATGTTGTGGAGATGGAAGGAAGCAATCTCAGATGGAGTGTCTAGCATGTGCAGAAGCACAGGATCACATAATACAATGGCATATTTGGGGGGAAATTTAGTGTTTTTTTTTTAAAGATTTTATTTATTTATTCATGAGAGATACAGAGAGAGAGAGAGAGAGAGAGAGAGGGAGGCAGAGACACAGTCAGAGGGAGAAGCAGGTTCCATGCAGGGAGCCCGACTGGCACTGGATTCTGGGACTCCAGGATCACACCCTGGGCTGAAGGCGGGGCTAAACCGCCTGGGCTGCCCGAAATTGAGGTTTTTAAGTATCGATAAAACAAGGTCGGTACTAGGAGGAGGCTGGTGATGTTGAGGATGTAATATGAAATCAGTAAGTTGGACTCTAAAGGCTATTATGTTTGATGCTCACAAATTTGGCTTTTATCCTGTAGTTTGAAGCAATGGAGGGTTACTTATGTCCCCACCATTGTCCTTTAACCACTTAAAACACTTAAGGTCACATATTACAGGTCAGCATATTAACCATTCACCACCACTAGTTTGAGGAAACTCCTCAATATCATATTTTTAAGGGAGGATGCATTTGGAAGACAAATGGACTGAGATGCTAGTCATTTATCATCTTACAACCTCACTGGATGATCACTGATGATGGTTGTGTTACAAAAAATCAATAGAAAACTTGTTTAAAAACAAAACAAAACATGGATATCATTAAGATAATCTGCCTTTCTTTCTTACATAAATATCTAAAAAAATATATATATATATATCTGCGCAAGGTGTGATGATGCACAGAAATTACACGTTCTGATTGGGTGTGGAAAGGAAAAGGGAAAATAAGTTTTTTTTAATTTTTAATTTTTTTAAAATTAAAATGCGGGACTCCAGGATCACTGCCCTGGGCCAAAGGCAGGCACCAAAACCACTGAGCCATCCTGGGATCCCCAGGAAATCATTTTTAAATTGCAAATCATGGTTCCAGTAAATGTTTACACTCACACAAAAAAACTAAGAAGAAAGCTGTCTTACTCCTAGGCTTTTCACAGAAGTTCAGTTAACTCATTGAACTAAATGGATCATTCACAGAGAGAATGGAGTGTTTGCATGTTTTTCTTTTCTCTTCCTCAGCAATTAAATATACCAGCTATGGAGTTAGAATAAGGAGTTTTACAGAGAACATTTCCAAGTCTGTCACTCTCTCGATTTTGTGGGTCATATTAAGAAATCTTGTTTCTTCATTTTAGCTTGCCTCAGGAAAAATCATAAGCCTTCCAAACAGAGACAAATTCTCTTCCTCTGAACATATCTGATAAAAGAAAGTTGGAAATTTCCTCAGCCTTGAGCTGCTTTAAATCTCAAATGGAATCATACCTCTCGAATCAATGCCTTATCTCCCCTGACCATCCTGCTCTTGTTCGTTTGACTTAATTTTAGATCTTAGATTTGAGAACAAACTTGCTTTCAAGTTTATGGAAGATCACACATCTACTCTAAAAAGTACAAATTTAAATTGCCTTTGATTCATTAAAAACAACAACAACAACAACACACACTTTAGTTTTGCAATGCTAAGGGTTCTTAGAGGCTTTAGTTCAACTTGTCTGGTTTATGGAAAAGGAAACAGAAAACATCCTGGGTTCTGAGATGAGTATCAGGTCATGAGTCAGGAGAACCAGATTCAACTACAAGCCTTGCGGTTATTATCTGTGTGACATTTGACAAATTGTTTTCCTTTCTGGATCTTGTTTTTAAGGTTTTTTTCCTATGCTGCCCTTTTTTGAGTCTGTTTGTTTGTTTATTGTCAATTTCCTAGATTCTGCCTAGATAAGTATGTATATTTTGTACTTTTGTATGCCAAAGCTTGGGTTAGGCCCTGTAAGACTCTAATTCCAGTCATTAGAAGATCACCATCTATTCATGCAGTTGTCATCTAGGATCCAAGAAACCTCTTAAATTTTATGCAAAAGTGCATCAGGATATGTAATTATCTCTAGCAATATGTATTACTTTCCACAGATGCTTAAAGAACAGCCTTCTCTTTTGGAATAATTATTATTACAGATTATTATGTCTATTTTTACAAATTAGGGGAAAAAAGAGGCTTAATGATGTTAAGTAGTTTATCCAAGGTCATGGTGTTAGTAAGTAGCTATGTCCAGTCTGCTTACAGGAGGTTTTCATAAAATGTAGTGGTTGTTTTTACCATAATAATCACCAAAGACTTAACTGCAAAGTCAGTATGGAAGATACTGCAGAGACAAGGGATCACACTCAAACCTCACGTCAACCCAGATATCAGCTTGCTCTCTCTGCTTTTTTTTTTTTTTTTTTATAAATTTTTATTTATTTATGATAGTCACACACAGATAGAGAGAGAGAGGCAGAGACACAGGCAGAGGGAGAAGCAGGCTCCATGCACCGGGAGCCTGACGTGGGATTCGATCCCGGGTCTCCAGGATCGCGCCCTGGGCCAAAGGCAGGCGCCAAACCGCTGCGCCACCCAGGGATCCCTCTCTCTGCTTTTTAAGAGAAAATAGGATTGGCCCAGATGTCATTCTATTTTCTTTTTAGAAATCTGATGCCATCCCCAAGATTTTGGCAAGTCCCAGGGCCATGTTTGCTCACTGCTCATTATCTCTCCAAATGATTCCCTATTTGTATATACATATATATGAATTTTATATATGTATAATTTTTTGACATACAAAAAGCTGTATGTATTTAATGTGCCAACTCAACAAATTTGGAGATAAGTATATACATCCATGAAATCATCACCACAATCTATGCCATAAACATATCCATCACCTTCCCCCAATTTTTTCCATCATCTTTCTTTTATCTTATTTTTTTGTGTGTGATAAAAACACAAGGTTTACACTCTCAGCACATTTGTAAGCATACAATACCGTGTTGTTAACTGTAGGCACTGTGCTGTACAGTAGATCTCTAGGACTTAATCACATTGCATGACTGAACCTTTGTATCCTTTACCAGCACCTCCTCTTTGCCCCTGTCCCAGTGTCTAGGAAACCACCACTGTACTTCCTGTTTCTAAGATTCTGATTCCCTATTTCTAAATGTGTATGCCCTCCTGTGGCTTTTTTCTCTCTTCATCACTGTTGGCCTCAGTTGTGGGACACTGCTTCTTTGCCTAGATTTTCCCCAAAATACCATTCACATGGATGAGAATTTTGCAGGGGATTCAGCAGCAATGAAAGATACAAGGTACAAAGCAAGATAAGAGCCAATTATAATTGAATATCAAATATTAAATAGTACTGCTATTTACAAGCTCTCTCCTTCACACTTGCCACAGATAGTTTATCAATGCCCACTCTCTTTTCTTCTTTCTTTCTTTCTTTCTTTCTTTCTTTCTTTCTTTCTTTCTTTCTTTCTTTCTTTCTTTCTTCTTTCTTTCTTTCTTCTTTCTTTCTTTCTCTTTCTTTCTTTCTTCTTTCTTTCTTTCTTTCTTTCTTTCTTTCTTTCTTTTTTCTTTCTTTCTTTCCTTTCTTTCTTTCTTTCTTTCTTTCTTTCTTTCTTTCTTTCTTTCTTTTTTTTTTCTTTTTTTTTCTTTCTTTCTTTCTTTCTTTCTTTCTTTCTTTCTTTCTTTCTTCTTTCTTTCTTTCTTTTCTTTCTTTCTTCTTTCTTCTTTCTTTCTTTCTTCTTTCTCTTTCTTTCTTTCTTTCTTTCTTTCTTTCTTTCTTTCTTTCTTTCTTTCTTTTCTTTCTTTCATCTTTCTTTCTCTTTTCTTTCTTTCTTTCTCATCTGACTTTAAACTTTCATCTTTATTTCCCTCTCCAACCCTGTGCTTTCCTTCTCTTCAGGAACCTCTAAAACTATAAAATTCCTCTGTAGCTCTGATGCAGGGTGACTGTGGCACATTTTGACTATGTCCCCAAACATACCTAATTAAGTGAGCTCTTATATAAGAGAGTCTTTTGCCTCTAGGAGGAATCCTGCAATCAGCCGTGAACATTGTGATTTTGTTCCTTCCTATATATCTTGTCACTTGCTTTATTTTCTTCCTTCCTCACTTACCACCTCTTCATATATAATACATAAATATATATATATATATGTATATTATATAATATGTAATATATTATATATTTGTGTTTTGGGGGAAAATTAAATAATGCCCTTTGATAAGTGCTTTGGGACTGTGATCCTTTTTGTTCCTATTGTTCTACTCACAAAGCTGAGTCTTGATGCCTTTGGCTGAATCTAAGACCTCACTGTTCATCAAGTTGGCATAAAAATAAGCTTATTAAAATCCTACAACTGCCTTGTGAACTACAGCACTGTCAAGCCAATGTGGCTCAGTTGTCAAATTTAATGTACTGGACTGGGATAAGTCTGTCCTTTGGTTTCATGCTTTCCCAGGTAAGGATGGCAGTACCATTATATTTGTAAAATTATATATATATATATATATATATATATATATATATATACACACAATAAGGAAATGCCAACTTTCACCTTATTCACCTGTGTTCACCTGTGTTTTTTACCTCCTCACCTTCCAGTCTTTTCTATTTTCAGACACCAGATAAATCATCCTTGGGCAGATTTCCCATGGATTTCCTGCCGTTTATGAATTCAAGAACTCTTCATAACTCACCCACCGAACATAGAGCCCGAAGATCTGGCATTGTATTTTGGCTTCTTCCATCCATCTTTGGCAAAGATCCATCTTTGGCAAGTCACTTACATTACCAAATTTAGTATTCTTTGCTGTAAAATAGACACATGCTCTGAGTATCCTATAGGTTTATCATGAAGATCTACTTTGAAAGTATGTGAAATCTTATAAACTCTAACATGCTATTCGATGTATAAATTGTGATTCTTCTCAGAAAATGAAACTCAAACCCCTAGTCTTTGTTTAAGGCCACAGTTAGGTTCCTACCTGTATCTTCTAATTTTCATCTTTTTATATCCAACAGAAAATGCTTTGTTTGGAGGAGGGAATACTGGCAACTGTCATTTACAATGACATTTACAGTGATCCATTACAATGATAATATGATTGTAAATGTAGTGTAACTTACAATGATCCATCACAATGGATCCTATCATTCATAAGCTATGTGACCTTGGAAGAGTTGACCAACACCTCTGAGCATCAATCTCAACACCAATACAGTGCTTATTCTTATAAACATACCTACCTTCTGGTGCTATTTCTTAAATTATACAAAATAATGATAAATAATAGTAATCTAGCAAAAGATAAAAATAAGCTTTGCATTTCCTTAAAGGGTTCCACTGTGCCTAGAAAATACCTAATTATGGATACATAATAACATCTTGAACTCAATACATCCAAAGCAAGAATTTACTCTTTTCTTACCAAATCACTCTTATACTCTCATTTTCAGCGAATAAACTCAATCTCCTAACACTAGAAACATGATGTTTTTCACTCTGCCCTCTCCTTCCCCACATTTTGTCAGTCACCAAATCCCATTGATTTTAATGACTAAATATCTTTGAAATCCTTCCATTCTCTGCTGCTACTTTTTAAATTCAGATCTTCAAAATTTCTCTTCTGGATGATTGTATCAGCTTCCTTTCTGGACTTGCCCATTTCAATTGCTTTTCATTGCTATTGCTTTCAATTGCTATTTCATCCATCATCTAGTTATCAGAATGAGTATTCTTAAATAGAAATTTTACACAAATTTTTCCTACTTGAAGCTGTACTATGTTTAAGATGAGTTTGGGACCAAATTGCCTGATGTAGACGGCCACTTTTTATCTCTGTGTTCTCAGTGGAATTATCTCTGCGTTCCTCTGTTTCGGCATGTGGTAGCCATGAGTATGATCCTCTCAGATCTCTGACAGCAGGGAGCATCCTACAAACCAATGGCCCCAGATGTGCTCTGAAATATACCATCACATTCATGCTGTGGCCATGCTTCCCACAGGCTCTGCAGCAAATGATTGAAGATGGCAGAGATACAAATGCAGAGCCCTTTCTGGGACACAAAGGACTCCTCTGATAGCTGCCTCCTCTGTCTCTGGTCTAAGGACTTCCCATTGGCCTTAGGTAACTTACCAAGACTTACTGTGGTTTTAAACTCTTTCGCTCAATGTTTTTTCCTTCCTTCCCTCTTTCCCAAAGGTCAAACTTGCACTGTGGTCTGACAGCTCTCCTCACTTCCCTTGATCCCTCTCCATTTTCTTTCATGGTTATTTCCCCTAATAAATCTCCTGTATCTTTAACTTTGTCTTAGCATTTGCTTCTCAAAGAGTATAGACTAAACTACCTCATCTGTAAAATGCATATAATAACAGTGCCTGCTTTATAAGATTGCTATGAGGATCAAACATAACACAGCTATAAAATACTTATAACAGTTTGTAGTATCCATCTGGTACTCTAAAATAGTTTGCTGCTATTGTCATCACTATTATTTGCTATGCATTCAACTCTTCCATGGATCAACTTATGTATATACTCTCCTTGGAAAAGAAAAAAGAAAGGAAAAAGAATATCCCATTTCATTCCAATGACGCAAAGTAACACTTATCCATCAGGGGCCAGCTCCTGGCTCTGAAATCATCATCTCTGCAATGGCTTTTTGAATTCATCACCTTTCTCCTTTTACAGTCCCATGTACACCATTCTCCCACCCCTGTATAAATACTAATCCCATTTGGGGGCCACTGATTTATCTGTTGCTACCTCTAGAGCCTGAGGTCTTCAATGACTTGTATCTTGTCATGTGTGTTTTTGGTGTCTGTGTGATTTGTACAATATATGGTCCATTTCAGAGGTTAACATGGTAAGTTTTTAAAAATGTATTGAATAATGGTTGCTTGTACATATGCATTATGTTGATTTGATAGCAATATAAGTTTTAAAAGAAACCACACTGTTACTCACGTAATAGTAGAGAATCTGAACTTCCTTTGCTTGACTGGAACCTCTAACATCTGGAACTTAAGTTTTTCAGTATCAACCAAGTTGAATAGCTGTCCTTGGTTTTAGTGGGAAAACACCCCTAAATGAAAAATAGATGCCATTCTTCCATAAATTCTTGGTTCTTCAACAAATTCCTTAAGGCTCTAGCAGGCTGTAATTCTAAGCCAAAGTCGAGCAGAGGCTGTAGAAAACTCAACATTACCTTTAGTTCTACATTTCAGTTTTCTATTATTGTCTTGTCCCACCAGCAAGGTATTTCATGAAAGTCTTGAGAAGATAAGGCCAGAACAGTGCAGTTCTTTTAATCTATTCAAATCTTGTACTCCATATCCATAGCCAACAGATCCTTTATACGTCTGTGTATTTTTGGACCTGATTATTACTCTCTTATATCAGCACTAGTAAATAATGATGAAAATAATGAAAATTTCTACTTTTGCTTATTCATTAAACAAATATTTATTGAGCACTGCTATGTATCAGGCACTGTTCCAAGGACTGAAGAAATAGTAATAACCAAAAAGACAAAAACAAAACAAAATAAATACCTAAACAGAAATCTACCTAACTTTATGGAGCTTATATGCTGGTGGGGAGAGGCATTCAATAAATAAATATTGGGATAGGTGCCAGATGGTGATTAGTACTATGGAAAAGAGTAAAAAGTAAAAAAAAAAAAAAAAAAAAAATGTTAATGAGGCCCTGAAGATCTGGAGAAAGAATTAATTTTAAAATAAGATGACCAAAACAAGCTTCATTGGGAAAAGGACATTTGAACAAATACTTGAAATAGCGGAAGTGAGCCAGAAAAATATCATGGGAAGAGCATATCAGACAGAACAAAGAACAAGTGCTAGGTTTAAAATGGAAACATGTCTGAAATATTCCAATAACATCAGAAGTCCAGGGTAGTTGGAACAGAAATATCTAAAAGGAGAAAGTGATAGGAGATGAGGTCATAGATAGCAAGGAGTCAAACTGAAGATTTGGTAAGGATTCTGGTGTACCCTGAGCAAAATGAGGGGACATTGGAGTTTTTAAAATAAATTTTCAAAAGTTTCCATGTAACCAAAGATTTCCATAAAATCAAAGGTCTTTCTATGGTACTGTGTCTTCAGTAGGTCCAAGAACCCTGGGTTTAAGAACCAAGGGGTGGGAACAAGTATGGCACTCTGCCTATCACACCCAGTGATCCACTTGGTGAATTTGACCCTCCTGTCCCTGCAGCTGTAGGCTTTGCAATGTTATGGGTTCTAATCCCCAAAGGTTGACTATTTCCACTGGAGATAAAATAAGAATTGTATATTGAACTCTGGCTCTGCCTGGGCACCTCAGGTATCCAGGGACCAGTGGGCAAAGAGAGTCACTGTCTTCATAGAGATAATTGACACTGGTTATGAGGAGGAGTAGTGCTCCTTTACACAATGAAGATAAGTAGGACTATGTTTGGTATTCAGGTGATCCATCATCCAGTGTTGCTGGTAAATGGACAAGAGCAGAAACTCTGGCCTAGGAAGTGCATAGTCACTAGAGACTCATATCCCTCAGAACAGGATCTGGGTCTTGTCAGACATATGCCTCCAAAACCAGCATAGGTGGTAGCTAAAGGTAAAGGTGATATAGATTGAATAATAGAAGCTGGAAAATATAAATACCAGTTGTGCTTCTGAGACTAACTGCTGTGGCAAGGGTGGCAGCTTATCTCACGAAATTCCTCTTTTTGGTCACTTCTCAGGAACCCAGAAGAGCTATTGCCCAAATTAATATGAAAATGTAGAAGCAAGTTGCATTTAAAGGATATACTTTGGGAGACACAGTGATGCACCAAGCAGATCTCTCTTCAAAGAAGGACTTACTGCCTTAGCTTACAGTAGTGTTACAGGTAAATAGTCTTCAGTGCCAAAACCTTCAGGTCTTACCTCAGGAGATCCAGGTTGCTGAAAGTTGCTCTCCTCAGAGAAGCTTATATTTAATGGCTTACTGAGGTGGGGGTACAAAAATCCAGCTATTTCTGTCCAGTGTGGGATGACTTTAACTGGTCATTTTATCCCAGGGGGTTATCTGAGTCAATGTTACGGAGACTATATCTCACCTTTACTTGCCCCTCTGTTTGCTCTTGCTTCTTTCTCTTCCTTTCTACAGGCGTTGATTACAAGAGCACTCTGTAATAAACCTTCTGCTTAATGAACATCATCTGAGTCTGTTTCCCAAGGAACCCAACCTATAATAGGTAGGTATGAATGAATGGCTATTTTACTCTGTGGGCCATCCAGACTAGTTTTAAAATTCAAATTCTAGAAGTGAATGGGTCTGGAGATAACTCAAGCCCAACCTAAAAGATCTGGAAAAGGTAAGAGTTCCTGGAACTAATTTTGGAAGGAAAAAGTGATGAAAAGGAAAAACAGAAGACCCAAGAAACAGAGAGGAATCAGAAAATGATAGAGGCAGAGATTATATGGGGTACATTAAACTACTGAAAAAATTCTTGCTGAAGAAATTATTTTTTAGTAACAAGGATATTTGGCATGCAATCTTACATTGTTTTATCTTATGTAAATTTTCTTCATCTTTAATATCCATTAAAGTTTGCTATATTCAGAATCTTTACATCCTAATTCTTTTTGAGAAAGGTCATATCTGGATTAATAAAGTGTGGAATAGGTAGGAAGTTGATCCATTAATGCATCAAATTCAATGGAATCAGGAGCTCAGACTCACAAGTGACCATGATAATATAAGCTCCAGTGCTGGGTTTTAACCTTATCTAAATTTTAAACAGTATTTGGGTTATATCTGTTTACTTGTTTGTTTTATCCTCTAGATTCCATTTCCTTGTGGAAAGGGACAGTGACCATCATGCAACACAATGCCATGTTCATAATTAACACTCCTTAAATATTTTTGTAATAAATACATATGAGCATAAATGAATATGTTTAGCTGTACAGATATCCGCCTCCCCATTGAAAAATGTACCTCTGTGGATTTGAGTCATTTAAAATATGTTTTGGTATCACCCAAAGTGTTTAAAACAATACTTGACTTATGGCAAATCAGCTATTTGTTGAATAGAATTTCTAAAATCTGAATATCATGTCATGTCAACGCAAAACACATATGCCGGTTTTCAATTTATTGCTTCTCAGCTCTTAATCTATCCTTCATTGACTGCTCTATGACAATAGAAATGGATTCTGTAAATAGTTCTTCTTTGCTACCTGGCACAATGCTAAACTTTTTAGTAGTGGGCACTGGAAAGACTGCAAGAGGAAGAGACTTTCCTTCCTGGTTCTAGCTTGTTTATTTGGCAGACTCCTACAGTCCACTTGACTTATCCAGTATCTGGCTTCTGCAGCACATGGTGGTCCACAGCTCCCTGTAGCCAGTTCTTCTCTTGGGCAGGTTTATAGTGAATTTCCTCTGGTGAGGCACCTACCCATAAATTGCTCTCTATAGGATCTTAGAGGTCCAATTTCTAGCAAGTTTTGAAGAGAAATTTCCAGGAAACTCCTCTAGCATGGCAGCAGAGACTTCTCAGTCATCTATGAGTCACTGGCATGCCCTTTCTGTTTTTGAAGACTTTTAGAAAGACTTTATTCGTTTATTTGATAGAGAGAACATAAGCAAGAGGAAGGAACAGAGGAGAGAGGGAGAAGCAGATTCCCGGCCAAGCAGGGAGTCCCCTGGGTCTTGATCCCAGGACCCTGAAATCATGACCTGAACCGAAGGAAGACACTTAACCAACTGAGTCACCCAGATGCCCCCACTTTTAAAGATCTATCTATCTATCATCTATCTATCTAGAAAGAAGGTAGAGGAGCAGAGGGATAGAGAGAGAGAGTCTTAAGCAGACTCCAGGCTGAACATGGAGCCCCCATATGGAGCTCAATCTAACAACCCTGAGGTCACGACCTGAGCTGAAACCAAAAGTAGGACACTTAACTGTCTGTGCCACCCAGATTCCCAGCATACCCTTTCTAAGATCTGCATCTCAGCCCTGGGGCTGGGGTCCTGTTCTTTTTGCCTTCTATCTCAGCCCTATGGATAGTAACCTCTTAATAGCTGCAACTGATGCATTCATCTTCTTTTTCTTTCTTTCTTTCTTTCTTTCTTTCTTTCTTTCTTTCTTTCTTTCTTTTTTTTTTTTTTAAGATTTATTTATTCATGAAAGACAGAGAGAGAGAGGCAGAAACACAGGCAGAGGGAGAAGCAGGCTCCACACAGGGAGCCCGACGCGGGAGTAGATCCCGGGACTCCAGGATCGCGCCCTCGGCCAAAGGCAGGCACCCAACAGCTGAGCCACCCAGGGATCCCCTATGCATTTATCTTCTTACCAATCCTTCATTGCTCTAATCCCTTTTTAGAGTGAATGATTATTTACATGAAACTTATCCTGTTTAAGTTACTATGAGATTTCTCTCTACAGATTGGACCCTGACTACATATTAACAATCTAGGGACTAGAGTTCAAGAACGACTCTGATTTGAAAGTTCACCTTTCCACATATTGACTTTATAAAGTCTAGATTTTTTTCTACGGAGTACACAGAACTCGACAAGCTTTAGACCTAGAGGAAGCTTAGGTTTGTTCACTGTTCTCCACAGTCATAATGGTATTCATAGAGCAATTATCAGCAAATGTGTCAAAAAGGGTTAAAAAATGTGAATGCTATTAAAATGAAGTTAGATTTCTTTTGCTTTAACTAAGATTTTTTTTTTTTGCTTTAACTATGAGATATTCCTAGAACCTGTACCATGCCAATGTAAAATATGCACTTCCAAAAGGTGAATGGAATGTTAACAGTTTCCAAAATCTATTTAAGTGTATTGTCTTACTGGGAGAGCATTTCACCAAACATGTGGTTCTTAGATTAATGTTAAAGAATTGCCCTTTAGGATTATCTAGCTCTGTAATTCTCAGCGTGTTGTTTATGGCCCAGCATCAGCATCATCTGGAAGCTAGTTAGAATTGCAAATTCTAGACCAGACCCACCTTCTGAATCAGAAACTCTGAGTATGAGTCCTAACAATCTGTATTTTAACAATCCCTCTGGAGATTCAGATACACATGAGAGTTTGATAAGCATTGCTTTTGCTTAGTACTACCCTTTTATAGGTGAGGAAACAAAAATCTCAAAAAAAAATCAGAGACCATCAGTTTCAAACAACTTGCAAACAACCAAACAAATGTCCTGTGTTCAAAAGAGCTTAATTCCTCTTTCTTTTTTCTGTACCTCCTTTTAGTTGTGATTGTCTCTGAAACCTTCCTTATCAATACCCTTCATTTCTTGTATGTGTGACACGTAAACAGAAAATGGATTTAAATAAACAGAAAACAGTCTCTTTATATATATTTAAAAAAACAAGTAAGCTGTAAAATTATAGAATAGTATCTAAGACATGTGCTCAAAGACAAGAGAAATACTAACCACTTGACGGAATATGGAATAGATGATTTTTTTTTTGAATAGATGATTTAAACACTGAATGAAGTTTGGACCAGAATAGATGGTCTTTAAGGGCCATTCATTCATGAAAGTTTGCAATTTTATGATTTTATAATATGATGTTTGCTATCTTATCAAATAATCCAAATTATTTCTTGTGGGAAGAGAAATATTTTGAATTGAGATAAAATCCTACTGAGCTCTGCCTCCCCCCTCTTCCTCTCTCCACAAACACTTGTACTTGGCCAGATGCTTCTCCTTTTCATTTTCCATTTAGGTGGCATTTTCAAATATAGAAAACAATTTTGTAAACTCCCTGCCGTTTCTGTTTTGCTTGGGCTCCACAGAGGCCCAAATAATTTATGGAAAAACAGCACCTGTGTTTTCACCATGAATGGCTTTCACAACATTGATGAATTTCAAATAAAGGGCATCTACCTCATCCAAGGTAAATGGAAGAAAGTTCTCTCTCCATTTCCAGAAATTGACTGCAGAATGTGCTCCAAAACTATTTTCTTGTCCCATAAAAACATTAAACTGGATGTAAACATTTCATATCAGGCTCTACCCTTTGAAGGAAAAGAAGATGGTAGGTTTAAAGAATTTTATCAGAGGAAGAAATTCTAGGGTTGATGTTTTCTAAGGATTTATATAAATGGATTGATTCATTATTTCATTCATGCAACAAAATTTTGTTCATTCATTCATTTATACATTAAACAACTATTAATTCATTCAGCACCTGCTATATCAGGAATAATCATAATAGGTATATTTCATTGGGGGAATCACAGTGCACTTTGGGTTCAACCTGGAAGGTGGAATGCATCAGTTTATCTCTGCTTTCATCTAAAATGGAGGTCAGCAAACTATGGCCTGTGGGCTGACCACCTATTCTGATAAATAAAGTTTTATTGAAATATGGTTACAACCATTCATTTACATATTGCTTTATTTTTATGTTTGATTCACTTTTATCCTCTGTTTCATTTTGAGGAGTTTCTAGTTCCACGCCTTTGTGCTCACTAACCTTTTCTTCTAAAATATTTAATCTGTCAGTGGTCTCATTCATTGATTTGTTTTATTTCACACATAATTTTGTTTTCCTCTACAGAAGTTAGATTTGGATATTTTAATATCTGCTGTGTTTGTTCTTAACTGATTTAGTGTCCTTCTCAGTGTTTTTCTGCTACTTTTTTACCATTTATATAATTTCTGGGTCAGTTTAGATTTTTTTTTTTCTTGCTTCTTTGCATTCCTGGTAATTTTTAACTGGGTTCTAGACATTGTGAATTTTACTTTATGGAATAATGGATTATTTTTGTATTCCTATAAATATTCTCGTGATTTATTCTGGGATGTAATGAAACTGTCTAAGGCCAGGGAAAGAAAATTACAGGGAAGAAGATGAGAGAGAATAATACGTGGCACTCACTACTGGGCTAGGATTTACCTGCCTGACACAAACAAAATAAGTAAATAAAGCACAAAATATTGCAAACCAATTATTTTAAAGACACTGGACACGAGGCGAGAATCTGAATCTCTGAAACAACAAACAAGGTGAAGCTGAAATATAAGTGGAATCTTGGAATGACTCAGTCACAGGAAAAGAGCTTGGATGCCATGCTAAGGAATTAGAACATTCTTCAGTTCAAGGTTTCCTACCTTGTATACAAAAACATTGCCAGTCATCTCTGGCCACAAGATTTATGTGTTTGTCCCTGAGTGTCATACTGATATTGTCATTTTCTATGAAAAAAGTCATGGAAGAACTTTCTTAGGCTTCGGGGTTCCAGAGACAATTTTGAAGACAAACACAAAAACACACCTGGTTACATAAAGTCCATATTTTGTACATACATTTGAAAGTTGTTAAGAGAGTAGATCATCAGAGTTCTCTATCGAAGAAAAAATTATATAACTATGTGAGGTGATGGATTTGAGCTAGACTTAATGCGGTGATCATTTCACCATATATACAAATATCAGATCATTGTATTGTATACCTGAAACCAATATAAAGTTGTGTATCAATTATACTTCAATACATACATACATACATATATACATACATGTAATGGGATGAAAAAGGGAATCAAGGGGGGATCTCTGGGTGGCTCAGCGGTTTAGCGCCTGCCTTCGGCCCAGGGAGTGATCCTGGATTCCCAGGATTGAGTCCCATGTCGGGCTCCCTGCATGGAGCCTGCTTCTCCTAGGCCTGTCTCTCTGCCCCTATCTCTCTTTGTGTCTCTCATGAATAAATAAATAAAATCTTTAAAAAATAGAAAAAGAAAAAGGGAATTGAGGGCTAAAGAGAGATGGAATTAGGAAAACAAGGTAAAAGGGTTACATAATGCCCAAAAGGTTGTTTTCCAACTCCTGGATAGATGATCAGAAAAGTAAAACCCTTAGAAACTTTTCATTATTTTTATCCTTTTAAAGAAGAGTTCAAATTGCATAATGTTTTAATTTTTGAGGCGTGAAGACAACTTATTCAAAGGAATAGTGGATTGTATTTTGCATATGAAGGCGAGCAGGTCAGAAGGGTTCATCAAGCTAGATATGACCCTCAAAATGATTATCCATAAGGAATAACCTGCTAGCCCTCGGAGAACCAGATTCCTTCTTTTTAAAATCCTCAGTAGTTTTGCAAAAATCTGGCAAATTCATTATCACCTCTAATAGCTTCTAATTAAACTGTTTTAGTAAAGCTGTGGAATTAAAAAAATCATCAATGCATAATAACACCTGTTAAGTATTTTCATATGTTGTGCACAGATTCTTACAGAAACTGTACACACGCTTTATGGCATGTTGCCCCACTTCAAGTGGAGGCACCAGACAATCCCTCTAGAAGGGACTTCTGAGAAAAGAGATTGCTTGGGGGCATAGTTAGCATCCTGTCTCTGGCAATATGCCAACAAGATATAGAGAGGTTCTGTCAAAGTGTCTACAAAAAAGGAAATCTCTACTACTCCTTCTCACTGTAAGTTTCCTTGTTTCTGATAATCTGGGTAGATATTTAGAGACATCATAAAAAACATAACGCCATGTTATGTTTGTCCAGTGTCCCATAACTTAAAACATAAGTCCATGTGATTCATTTAATCAATCATCAATAAATTATTGAATTCCTATTCTGCATCTGACATTGTATTCCACTCTGGGAAACAAAGGCAAAGTCACTGACTTCAAAAAGCTCAGACCCGAATGGAGAATAAAGACCCGCTTGGAGTACAGTGAGCTAAACATGGTCATTGCATTTGATCCCCCAGTAGCCTTTTCAGGAAGGCATGGAGAGTGCTCTTCACAATTTTTACTGTACAGCCACCCACAGTGTTAGTGCTTGGCCAATGTCAGAAAGTCTATACATAGCCAAATTTGGGTAGAATACAGTTTTTTGGGATTCTCCCCTGGTTCTCTTTCCTCTACAGCTGCCTCCTTTCAATAGCTTAGCGCTCATCACGATGTGGTCCTGCCTATTAACAGAAGGTCAAGAATACACTCTTTAGGTACAGATTCCTAAAGAAAATAGCAGCTGTCATTTCCATCAAGGGAATTTGAAAGAGTGGCTAATAATCCTCATATCTTATTTACCTGCTTTAAATCTTTTGCAATTCAGACCAATCACAGCCACAATTCTCTGTCCTTAATAAACCAATTATTCATTATGACTAGGCAATAAGGCTATACCTTAATTCCTAGCACCTTGCAAGAGACAAAAAGGAAATGAAAACAGGCTTGGTGGAAGTCTGGGGAAGGGTCTTCTAAAAGTCTTTCAAGACACAAGTGAAGAGGACCATTCTGATGTCTTTAGGGGAATCTCCTGCTTCAAAAGAAAGAGAAGAAAAACAAGCAACAAAAAATATTTTTGAGAAATGGATTAGCCTTTGGCCTTGACTAAGATGTACTGCTTTTCCTGGCTGTGTTTTCTTCATTTTTTTTTTTTTTTCTGGATGAAATTCAGAGGAAAAAGAAGCAGATATTCTTGGCCCTTGGTAGACTGGGCTCAGCATGAATTCCATCTCAACCCTAAGCCAGCTCAAAATAACATTTCCTGAGTACCCTCATTGTTCCACACTTATTGCCCAGTGCTTGTGTGTGTCAATATCTATCTATATCTCTATGAGCACATATCATGTGTATCTGTGAGTGTGTGTATACACACCTATATGCACTCATGCATGGCGAGAAAGAGTAGAAGAGATATGGTTACCTGATTTATATATATATATAATTTTAAATGCTATATAATATTTTAAATATATTGTATATAATTATATATTAAATGTAATATATATAATATATAATGGTTAAAATATTATAATACATACACACATATATTTATATTTACCATGTGACATAGTAATATTAAGAAAGGAATCACTTACAATATATCCAGAAGTTTGACATTTGTTCAACTTTGCAGTATGGGAAGATGAAATAGCTATATAATTATAATTATAACGAGTAGCTATTACATACAGGGTTCTGTAGACCAGACTTTGTTCTAAGTATTTTTTCGTACACTAACTCATTTTATTCTGAAAAATAATTCAGAAACATAAACCAAATTATGAGATAAATACTACTGAAATCATATCTAACTTAAAAATGAGGAAATGCAGGTATGGAGATGTTAACCTGATCAAGCTCTCCCAATTAGTAAATGTCAGTGCAGGGGCTCCAACTCAGGAGGCCCAGCTCCAGAATGCACACTTCATACTATTTGGGGAGCAAAAGCCTTTGCCCCATGTTTGGGTTTCCCATTGCCACCATAACAAATTATCATAAACTTAGTGACCTAAAACAACACAAATTATTATCTTACAGTTCTGGATGTTAGAAGTCTGAAATGAGTCTCACTGGGCTATAATCAAGGCTGAATTTCTTCCTGGAGGCTCCTCTCCTGGAAGCCTTTTTCTTGCCATGCCCAGCATCTAGAGTGTGCCCTCATTGCTAGGTGGTGTCTTCCTTCTATTTTCAAAGCCACCAATGGTCAGGGCAGTCTTCTTCACATTGCATCACTCTGACACTGACTCTGTTGCTTTTTTTTGTTACCTTGTGGTTATATCAGACTTATCCACATAATCCAGAATAACCTTTCCATCTCCAGATTTTTAACTTAATCACATCTAGAATGTCCCATTTGTTATGTAAGGTAGCATATTAACAGATTCTGAGGCTTCCAACATGGTTATCTTTGTGGTGTCATCTTTTTGCCTGTTACACTAAGTGTCTGATTTCAGCAGTTTTGGAAGAATGTCAATTTGTCAATATTTTTCAAAATTTAAGATGTGTATATTTTAAAGGACAATTCAATTTCTGGGGATTTATCTCATAGATATATTTAACACATGCCTGTAAATATACTTATCAAGAAGTTAATTGCAGAATTAACTATATATTCACTTGTTTACATGTTTCTTGTTTACCTGCCTCCATTAAAATGTAAATTTCTTGAGGGAAGGAGTTTTGCTATGATGGTCATTATTCTTTCTGAAACTGCTTGGACGGTGCCTATATTTAGGAGGAACACAGCAAATAAATATGTGCAGAATAAGTGAATGAATGAATGAATGAATGAATATAACCATTAAAAAGAATGAGGTATATCAAATGCACTGAGTTGAAAAGATGTCTAAGATGGATTGTTAGATAAACAAAAGGGCAAGATCAATGTGCAATTATATCATTTCTTAGAAATAATTCATTATGCAATGTGTTCTCTGTCTCTGTCTCTGGGTCTCTCTCTCTCTCTCTCTCTCTCTCTCTATATATATATATATATATATATATATTCATGAATACCATTGCAACAATATTGAAAAACATCTAGAAAGATAAATGTTAGCCCTGTGTTTTATTTGTATCTACTTTATTACTTTGCTACCTACTTTATTATTTCTATCTACTTTATTTCACTGTCTACTTTATTATATCTGAATTAGGCAATAGCTAAGTATTTTTCCACAGTCACAGAAATTTAAAAAAAAATGTAGAGATCAATTTCTGAATCCAGGTTTCTAAACTAAGTCAAATACCTTTCCACTCTAGAATAATTGCCTAGGATAGAACATATCATTTTGGCTTTTTCTACCTCTCAGATGACTGAGTAAAAGAGAAATTCTAAAGAAGACATTTGTATCTGTCAGAGTCTGAAGAAAAAACATAAACCACTCCTGGTATTTTATAATGAAAGAATTTAATTCAAGGAATTGGTTATAGGGTGATGGAAGAAAGGAAAATCTTTTTTTGTTTAAAAAGATTTTATTTATTTATGAGAGAGAGAGAGAGAGAGAAAAGCAGGCTCCATGCAGGGAGCCCAATGTGGGACTCATGGGTCTCCAGGATCATGCCCTGGGCTGAAGGCAGCGCTAAACCGCTGAGCCACCCAGGCTGCCCAAGAAAGGAAAATCTAAACTGAATTCTGTGAGGAAACTCAGCGATTAGCCACATATGAAAGTGCTACTCAGCCTGGAGGGACAAAGGAATGACCAGAGTCATTACCAGAGTCTGGCATTTGAGACCACTTAGCAGAAGTTGGAATCACCATGGTTATATAGAGAGAAGGCTTGGCCAAGGGGATGTGGACCCATAAAAGAGAAGCAGCTGCTGCCAGGAAGTGATGAAAGATGGATAGAAATACTCTCCCTCCCATCCTTCAGGCTCTGGCCGGTTGGTGATGTTGCCATTGGCTAGAGTGACCTAAAAGCCAGAAGGCAAGGGATCCAGGAAATGGAGTTTCCTGCATACAGAACAAGGTGAGGTGAGGAGTTTAGTCTGCAAATCACCAGCCAATGACCAGTGTGACATTTGGAAGTAATGATGGTAGGTCATGAGAAGCCATGATAAAAGATTTAAGATAATGTGCCATTCTCAGGATACTCTAGGAAAATACATTAATGCATTACTTATGTTTATTAGGGCTAATTTCCATGTGCATTTTGCTTTAGTAATAGAAGTGCATTCAATCTGGCTACTGAAAAACATCCAATGGACATCCGTTATATCTTTAATTACCGAAATATTAGGACAGGTTCTTATATCCTGATTACCATTGTAAATACTGAAAGTCTGCTCATTGAGATGAAAACCTATCATTAGGAGACACAGAGTTATATATACATGCACTATCAATATAGATAGATAGGACTACACACACATAGTCACACATATAATCACACTTATACATACAGATAAAATCCTAAGAGAGTTTTAAAATTATTTCTTTGACATTTTGAAGCAAGAGAGTTTGGGAGTGTAAAGACTGATATAATTAGACATGAAGAATCTGACACAAAGAGAATACTGTATGAAAAGGTAACACAATAGAAGCATAGGAAGAAAGTCATCTATAATTAGTCCACCACAGAACTGTGAAAAGTGAAATTAGATGTATCTGATATACTGTAACTGACTGATGGGTATTATGTTCTATATGTTCTTATCTGCTGGACTAATCAATAAGCATCCCTCAGAGACTGCTGACATTCACCCTCATCTATTCATCTTCTATTAAACAAATACAGTATCATGAGATCTGAAGCATCCAGGACTAGGGCTATCACTTTGATGGGCCAAGAAAAAGTGGCTCTGTCAAGAGGACTGAGGTTCACATTGAACTTAAAGTGAGAATGAACTTAAAACATCCATGACAGAAGGCAGCTTCCAGTTTTCATTTGATTCTCATTTCCTTTACCAGAAAAGTTTCCTAGATTATGAAGACTTTATACCTTCTCTGTGTAGTCACTCTGGGAATCTCATCCATGCTATGACTCTCATTCTGTAGGGGGTGAGCAACATCAATATATGCTGCCCCGACTTTGACGTTCCATTTCCAACTTCTTGCTGGGCAAATCCACCTGGTAATCTCCAACTTGGTTTATTCAAAACAGCTATAGAAGCTATTATTTCTTCTCCGGTCTGCATTTTACTGTGGGCATTATGGTTAAGGATTTCAACATCTTCCCATGACCCAGGCTCCACTATTTGGAGCCTCAACTTCTCCCTCTATTGCGCTGTCCACACTCACCATGCTTGCAAATTCCCTCTCTGATCTCCATGTTTACCTTTTGTCCCCACTGCCTCATTCTCACCTCCACTGTTGTAATAATCTCCTAAATGCTCAGAGAACTGCCAGACTTATTCTAACGTCCATTCCTCATACTGCTGTCTAGTTAATTTCCCTACAGCACGATTAGGTTGTTCTTTTTGCTTAAAAACATTCAATGCTTTCTCATTGTGTATAGTTATTTTTCTAGAATTGAAGTTTCAGGGACGCCTGGGTGGCTCAGCAGTTGAGCATCTGCCTTTGGCACAGGGTGTGATCCCGGAGTCCCAGGATCGAGTCCCACATAGGGCTTCTTGCATGGAGCCTGTTTCTCCCTCTGATGATGTCTCTGCCTCTCTCTCTCTCTCTCTCTCTCTGTGGGTGTCTCTCATGATTAAATAAATAAATCTTAAAAAAATAGAATTGAAGTTTCAAAAAAGTTTGAAAATAAAAGGAAAATCTTATTTAATTCTCTAGTTTTAGAACAACAGCCATATTCATTATCAATCACCTATGACTCTGTATTTTCTTCAAATGTTTCCATGTGGGAGGACTCATAGCTGACAAAAAATGGTTCATTATGCTTGTGCATGGTTTTTCTATATCCAAGCATCTATTGGATGTACCCATTCTGCAGAAATACTTCTCTTCATTCCCCGATATTCTTTACCCAGATTTATTTTTATCTACATATTTTATTTTATTTTTTAAATTTTTTATTTATATATTTTAAAATTCACTTCTTTTTTATAGTTTTTAAAAATCATTTCAAATTCATCTCTTCAACAATATTTCCCCTCTTCTGTTCTCTTTCCATCCTGGCTGGTTTAATTCTCCCTTGCTGAGCTTCCAGAACACTGTACCTCTCATTCTGTTTTCTACAATCACCCCTAACCAAATCCTGTCTTGTAATACCGTCCATCTAAAGTGGAACACATTGCCATTGTTGACTATATATCTTAACATCTGGGTGCTGAGGCAATGCCATCCTCTGTGTGCTCTGTACCCATAATGGGTCTAGCATAGTTTGGGTTATAGTAGTTGACATCCTTCCACATTTTTGCTGTAGTCAAAAGCAGATATTTTATATTGCTTTTGTATTGCTTTTGTCATCTTGTTGAAGGAGGAAAGAAATGCAGTGTCTTCAGGGCTGACAGTGTCCTCAGAGTTTAGGCCTCACTGTTTACCTCTTGGTCAAGACTGATTCATCCCACAAAAGCATCAATTTGCATTAAAAACATCAACCACAATAACACATCTATTTACTTGTCTGAGGATCTGAATAAAATTAAGATTCTATCACTATGGAGTTCAGAATGAAAAAGGAAGAAACAAATCTCAAGATGTTCTATGCAATAGTGTAGACATTGAAAAGGTTAAGGCCAGGATTGTGCCTTTAGGGGTATTGCTTTAAAGGGCACTGATGATTTACATGGAAGTGCTGAATGTTCAGAGCTGTCTGGAAGTATAAGAGAATCAGGCCAACCCAGTGATACCTCCAGCATAAAAAGCATCAGCAAAAAATTGTTTTTAATATGTTCATTTTTTATCTGGTCTACTTGCTTCCCTGGTCTTGAACATCATCCTTACCAAGTCTAACTGTATTATAGATATCACTTTATATTATAGTCTTTTTTGAGCACAATGTAGTTATTGCATTAGACCTGAAGCTCCTTCAAAATATAATCTATGGAATATTCTCTATAAACTCAGATCCTAGTAATAGGCATTTAGTGATTTTCCATAAAACAAGTAAAAAGTTGTGCCCATTTATGAATAAAGAGTCTAGGTTTAAACATATCTATAGGAACTGCTGAGGTAAATCCAAACTCTTCAGGTTACATATAAAAAAATTTAGTGTCAGTGAAGTTAAGTGGCTTATCTGAAATCAAACAGTTAAGGGTGAGGGTTTGTGCAATTTTCAGTTTTGATTTTTTTTAAAGACCACTGATTTTATTTCAGATGGGAAATATGACTAATTTTCCTAAATTTTCAAACTTGTATCTTTAGGAATATCAATTAGACCTATATTGAGACGAGTGTCCTAGGGTAAAATAATTTGAAAACCACTCATGTGTGCTGGAGCTGGCTTAGACTGGCTTGTAAGATCTACTGGTTAAATTTTCGGGAGTTTTGCAAATCAGTGGTTAAACAACCATTAATAAAAATTAAATCATATAAACTTAAAATTAAGTAAATTCTATAAGAACAAGTGTAATAAATGATCAAAACTCACTAATTCCTAATTATCATATAGTGTTTTATTATTATATATCCCCCTGAGGTTATGTACATCTATTGTACCTTTATGATAGAAATATTGCTGCTCATTTCTTACAAACTCCATGTTCATTGACATCATGTTGGTAGCTTGAATTTGGCCCTAGAGAGAATATTTATGCCACAATAATCAGTAAATAGTGTAAATCAAGGCTTGACTTAATGTTGAAGTCAGAAGAGTTTTCAGTTTATTGAATATAATTTGTACAGGGATGAGAAATAATTTAATAGAAGATCATATATTAGACTTAACAATAAATTTACTGCAAAAATAGTCCGTGGATTTAGCTGCAATTACAATTGTCAGGTCATACTGAATTGTAATCATAAACTATCTATGGACACAAAAGTTTGGCAATGTCAACAAATGAATTTTGTGAGAATCAATTGACTAAAATGGTTAAAGTGTACTACTATTAAAAGTCATTATTTATTGCTTCTTCTTCTGTTTCCTTCCTTTCCTGAAGAATTCATTCCTCAAGAGGTAAATGGTGTCAAGCAAGGTTGGTGGCCATTGAAGGTGGCTCTGTGTCCATAGTAGTCTTGAGCAAGCTGGTGGAGCCTAAACTAAGTAAAGAGATATCCTCCTGGAGGGGATGGCTCAGACACTTCTGAACCCAAATAGGATGAGGAGTTGCCCATCCTAAGAGCTATCAAAGTATGGGATGTAAGATCCTGAGTATACTAATGAGGGTAGTCCATCTTAGGGTATCAGAAGCCAGTCAGGGTAAGGAAGCTCCCATACAAGGGTAGCCAGGATAAGTGATTAACATTAAGTACAGTGAAGAGAACATCCAAGCATAAAAACAACAATAGAATGTGGCTTGTTGGAGCCTGAGTGGTCAAGAGGATATTTATACAAGGAGGCAGTAGTAACCATGAGATATTAATTGCATATGGAAGAGTTACTCAAATATGCAAATATTAAGAGTAGTGGGAGCCAGATTTATTATCATTGTCAGAGAAAGGACTTACAAATATTGAAATAAAGAAAACTAGAATTGAACCTATAGTGTTAGATTAACATCAAAGGTTTTGGAAACTCATGAAAAAGTCTCTATAGAGAGCAATGTAAAGTGTATATGGGTGCATGTATATATGTGTATGAACATACATATGAACTCCTCTATCCCATTGAGAGGGTCTGGGAGCAGAAAAAGCACACCCAGGAATCAGATCTCAGCTTTTAAATACCATAATCCACTAAAAGGAGCCAGGAAACTTTGGCAAATTGGTTGATTCCAGTGCCAGGACAGGGAAAGTATAAGATGAGAGTGGACTATCTTGCTGTAACAGCAAGTAAGAAAAGGCTCAAAGAATGAGGGGCTTATCAAAAAAGAGTCCATAAGCCAGCTAGAAACATTTCCACAATCCAAATTTGGGATAATTTCAGCATCAAAGTAATAAATGAATTGGATTATAATCCATCCAATAAAATAGTAATCCATGACTCTATATTGTTACAAACATTTAAATGGATAAGTTAAAACTTTAATGAAATCATATTTGTGTAGCTTTAGTCATTATACATAAAATTCTCATTAAATGGAAGGGGAATAGAGTAATGTTATAGTGGAGAAGCTTGGCATATATCACCTTTATCAGGTGATCAAAAGTGGACCTCATCACTAGTAGGGCAAGTCAAAATCATGTGGGCTCGACAGGAAGTTTCACTTCAACGATACTCCTGCCAAAGATGAAGCAACATAGATGTAGCCTGAATCCGATCAAACCTAAACTGAGGAGTTCTACAAAATAACTGGTTCAGAATGTGTCAAGATCATGAAAGTCAAAGAAAAGCTAATGAAAAGTCCCAGATAAAAGTTGGATAACTTTTAAGTTATAAAAACTTAAAACTAAGAGCAACTCATGATTCCGGGCTTTACCATTTTCTTATAAAATGCATTATTGAGGTAATTGATAATCTTTAATCTGAACTTTAGATGGTACTAAAATGTCAACATTATTTTCATTATTGCAATTTTATATAGGAGAATACTCTTGTAAATGGGGATACACACCAAAGAATTTGAGGGTGGTAGACATCATGGAAGTGATAGGCTAACTTATCGCTTATAAGTAAGAAAAACTTATGTGTATTATTATTGAAACTATTCCTTGGTTTTAAGATAAAACAACAACAACAAAATACCATGTCATATGACCCAGGAATTCCATTCCCAGCTGTATAGCCAAGAGAAGTAAATGAATATATCCACAAAAAGATCGTACAATATTATCCAAGGCATGGTATTCATAATAGCTAAAAACTAGAAACCCAAATGCTCATTGATAGGGAAATGGATAAACATTATAGACTATTTGTACAATGAAATACTAGTAAAAAAGAACAAACCACTAATGTAACATAGATGATTCTCAAAAATGTATTCAATGGAAAAAGGAAGACATACACAAAGTAATGCCTACTGCATGACACCATTTATATAAAATTCAAACAAAGCCAATCAAAGATGATGGAAATAAGAGTATTGATTGCTTTTGGGGGGAAATTAAGTGAAAACAGCAGACAGGAACTATCTAGAGTACAATGTTCTGTATGTTAACCAGGTGGTGGTTCCATTGTTGTATGCATTTGGCAAAATGCATGAAGATGCACAATTATGATTATGTATTTTATTGCAAGTAAATTTTGCCTCAATAAATTATTGTGAGAATTAAAAAGAATTGCTGGCAGAAAAATTCAGCCTTCTTGATTTTCTCATTTCAGTATCCTATAAATATAGTCAACAATCAGCTGCTCCTTTTTGCTTTGCTTCTACTGCTGCATTCCAAAAGTCCCTCCACACCCCTCCTCATGAAGAAAAATAACAACTTGTTTGTAATGACCTCTAAGCAAATTCCTTCACATACATAAAACTTGCAGGAAGTCTCTGGAATTATAAAAGTTTGAACAAGAGAGCATTTTGGCCTAATGTATGCAATCCGATATAACACAATACCTTATGTCTAGGGAATATATTAGCAAAAATTACTTTTTATTACAAAGCACTAGACCTTCAAGAAATTCTTTATGATTCACTAAAGTGGTAGAAAAGTATGGAATATTTTGTTGTTGCTGCGTTTTCCAGAAACCACACACCTTATATTGAATGAATCTATAATTGTTGGGCAATTTCTTTTTCCAATTGAACAGCACTTTTGAGACTATGTTTTTCTGAGAGGTCGTGAAAAGAAAATTGGAAATATTACATATCTGCTGACATGACATAGAAAGGTCCTTTCATTTTGCATTTTTGTTTTACCTCTGAATGAAGGCAAAAGGCTCCTTAAAGACAAAAATGCTTCCTTTGGGTTCTCGCCTGAGTAAAAACCACTCATTCTATACTTTGAGGCAACATGTCTTACAAAGGAAGGTTGAGGTGAAAGGTAGTTGTTTTGTTACTTTGTGAGCAGGTTAAGTCCATTCATTCCTTATGTAAATGAAATACGTATTTTGAAAACACTAATTATTCTTATTTTTACATGCTCTTAATATTTTTTTTAAAAAGAACTATCTAGAGGAAATTGCTTCCTCCCCTTTTGCCACTTTCATTTCAAATAGGGATATTTACTCTGAGAACTTTCATTGAGGCTTTTCCCTACATTGATGTGTATAACCCATTCTCAAGCCTGTACGAAATCTCTCTTAACCTCAAGCAGACTGCATCAGATTGTCACCATCTTTGTGGGTTTAGTGCTCAAGTTATTGTCAAAATGGTGAGCTATGTTTATGATCTTGCACTTTATAGGAATTTCTTCTTATTTCTGCTATCAGGAGCCTAGATTTTATTAGATCCAGTAAACTAAGTGAAAGTTTAATGAAAATCAGGGTCTGAATACAGAAGTGATCCTTTGATTTTAATTAGTTGTGAGGATGGATGCCTTTCTTTATTTCTGAAAGAACTCAATTCTCTGTAATTCAAATGGTGATCCCATAATGAACTAACTAGAAACTTTTTATATGGAAGTACCTGCTAGCTCATTTGGTTTTGAGAATCTTTTTTCTTCTCTTTCCCCTTTCAACTATTAGGCCATATCACTCATGACCAATTTCCTTATATATTTCTACTCTCATTGATCTTTTCCTCTCAAAACAGCTGTATGTAAAATTCATTGTGATACATTTTTTTATTTTCTTACAATTCTATAATGATTTTATGAGTAGATGACTTATCTATATAATACATTGTAATAAAATCTTAAGATAGAAATAAACATTATTTTCAATAAGTTGGGGGGAAAATTACAAAATATCCCAAAAGAAGATGAGAGAGAGAGAGAGAGAGAGAGAGAGAGAGAGAAACAACTGATAAAGCACATAAATTGACTGGCAAGTAAGAATAGGTAAAATTGAGAATATATCTTAAAAATTGACTTCTGGAAATGAGATAGTATGTATAAACACAGATGTGCAATTGATGGGCATGGATTTGATTTGTAAACTAAACTGATGTTTTCTAGCAATCTATAAACTACTTATGTCAATTAGAAAAGAGGTAGAAAATATGAACAGTTCAGAAAGGTAGGTAAAAATATTCCAATTAAGAGAGAAACTTGGTCTAATCCCTTGATAATTTTCTTTGTAAGTTTTAAATAGAAGGTACTTCCAAAGATTTATTCCAGTTTCTAAATGGTATAGGGTAGATTCACAACTAGTTTTAGGAATAAAGCATAAATTTTATATCAAGCTTTATAAATGTAATACTAAGAAATTGAAACATATTTTCCCTCTGCCTATATCTCTGCCTCTCTCCATGTCTCTCATGAGTAAATAAATAAAATCTTAAAAAAAATAAAAAAAAAATAGCAATGCCTGTGTGGCTCAGTGTTTGAGTGTCTGCCTTTGACTCACTGCATGATCTTAGAGTCTGAGATTGAGTCCCACATTGGGTTTCCTGCATGGAGCCTGCTTCTCCCTCTGCCTATGTCTCTGCTTCTCTCTGTATCTCTCATGAATAAATAAATAAAATCTTAAAAAAAAAATAGAAATTGAAACATATTTATTTTACCTATACATATACATGATAAAACTTGAGAAAAAATAGCAAATGATGTCCAAAAATCCCCAGAAAACTAATACATTATTACCATAATTACAGATGGTTCAGTATGAGATAATCCATGCTAATAATTTTTCATGACAAAAAGATCAAAAGAGAAAAATATGTACCAATAAGGCAATTAAAAACTCACTTCACAAATTGGTAATAAAAACCCTACATGACAGAAATAGAAGAAAACCATTTAATATAAAAAAGACTATTCTCCAATTGCAAACATCAAATTAAACAAGACATGTTCAGTGACTTTCACTAAAGTTAATCATAAGGCAGAAACATCAGTTATTACATTATTTTGGAGATTTTAGCTAATTCAATGAGTAAAGAATACCAATAGAAATGTTAGAAAATAAAACATCTTTATTGGAATGTTATATGATTGAAAACTTTAGGAAGGAAATAGTAAGGAAAGATGGAAGGAAGAAAGAAAGCAAAGAATAAGGAGGGAGGGAAGGAAAGACCTGGGAGTGGGGAATCGAGTACTAAAATTAATTAAGTAAGCTGGATAAGGTGCCTGGATCCAATATAAATATACAAAATTAATGTTTTACCTTTATGTTAGTAATATTCAGGTAGAAAAGTAAATGAAAATAATTGCAATAAACATAACCTACAAATACCAAAGAATAAATTTAGAAAAGAAAAGCACAAAATCTATATGTAAACAACCAAAATATTTTTAACTGGACATAGGTAAGATCTGAGCCAATGGAGATAAAGTATTTGTTCTAGGATAGGGAGAACTAATATCACATAAATGTCAATCATTCTAAAAATTAATGAACATATGCTATTTTGGTTAGATGCTATTTTAACTTGACCACAACAATTTTAAAATTAATATAGCAATAAATATCTTTAAATAACAACAATAATGATAGGACAAATATTAGATTAGTGAGGAAGGAAAAGTCTTTTCCCAGATATTAGAACTTTGTATAAAGCCATGAGTTTAAAGCCATATAGATATCAGCCAAGAATAATGAAATCAATCACAGAAAGGGAATATATAAAAGTCCAGAAATCAATGAAAATCTATATTAAATACATAGTAAAATAGAATTTTAATACTATAAAAGATAATATTTTATTAATAAATAGTGCAAACATAATAATTATTCATCTGGGGGAAATATAATCATGAGTATATAAAACATCCCAAGTGGGTTAATGTTTAAATATCTAAAAAGTCTTAACTGTTAGAAAAAGATCCTAAGCAATTAAAGGAATTCAGAATACATTAAAACCAAATTTGACTATAGCAAATTTATGTTTTTTAAAGGCTAAAGCTTTAATAGGATGGGGAGAATGTTTGAAATATACGTGACAAAGATTTATTATTATTATTTTTTAAGATTCTTTTTTATTTTTTCATTTATTTTTATTTTTTATAACCTTATGACCTGATCAAAAGGTCAATTTTTATGATTTTTCCCATTTTTTAAAAGATTGTGTGTTCCCAGTCAAAATGACATTTTATTAATTTAATTAATTAATTAATTAATTAATTTATATTTTCTTATTGGAGAAGATTCTTTTTTTAGAAGAGGGGAGGGGCAAAGAGAAGGAATCTCAAGCAGACTTCCCGATGAGCATGAAGCCCAAGTTGGGGTTCCATCTCAAGATCCTGAGTTCATGACCTAAACTGAAATCAAGAATCAGACAATCAATTGAGCCACCCAGGTGCCCTGAGGATTTCTATTCTTAATCTGCAAATAGTCCCTTTAGATCAATCAATAAGAAGTACACAAATCAGCTAATAGAAACATGGGTAAGATATTTTAAAAGGCAGTTCTCACAAGTTGAAAAGCTAATTACTAATAAATATAAAGGCTAGTCAATGTCTTCTACAAGTCACAATAAGAAACTACTTAGCTTATGGACTTTGCAATTTTTAAAAAAGATTATTAATTAATTTATTAGTTAATTAATTAATTGCTATTTATTTATTTTACAGAGAGAGTGAGAGAGAGAGCACAAGCAAGTGGAGTGGCAGGCAGAGGGAGAGGGAGAAGCCGGCTTCCTACTGAGCACAGAGCCCAACATAGGGCTCCATCCCAAAACCCTGGGTGAAGGTAGATGTTTAACTGACTGAGCCACCAAGGCACCCCTGGGCTTTGCAATTTTTAAATGATAAAATGCAGAATTGGTGAGGATGTGAAGAAACAGGCCATTCTTGACATTGGCTAAATTAAGAATTTATTACATCAGAATGAAGGCTTCCCATGAACCTGAAAAGAGGCTTTAAATCAATCAAAATCAGTAATTTCATACCAGAGGAGTTTCTTATTCTACTGAATTGTATAGAGTCCTAATCAGTAGTCCAAACATTTGTTTGTTATTTTTTTTAAAAGCAATCAAATTGATATTTGTTTCAAATAAGCTTGAGGAACTGACTCTCATACACGTCCAAAGCCTTGCAAGAATCATGTCAACACTCACCATCAGTGGCTGCCATGATTAAGATAAAAACTGATGTAAGACTCATCCTCAGAGGCTGCCCTTAGGGTGCCAAGTCAGACTTGTCACCCGAGATTCAGCTTTGAACTTGTAGATGTGTCTAGGAAGAGCACATTGTTGGAGACCCACTTTGGCCTTCTCTATGGGAAATAATAATGGCTTCTGTTCCACAGCAATGTTTGAAGTTTAATAGATGAAAATGTACAGAAATAAGATATGCACATGTTATATACATTTAGATACAATCTTATGAATGATAAATATTTAACACATTACATAAACACATAGTCCTGAGGGGTTCATGTATATTAACTTGCTTAGTTCCTTACAAAAATTCCCTGTGAAGTAATTACTTTTGTCATCTGCATTCTGCAAATGAGGAAACTGAGGTACATGGATACTAGGTAGTTTTTTTAAGGCCCCAGCAGTCCCAAGGACCAAAGAGATTTGGTGCCAGACTTAGTACCTTTTAACACTATGCTCTATTGCTGCACTGCAACTTTCTGACATGAATCTACATTTGTTGTATTTGCCGAAACTAGATTCTGAAATTTTTTGTGATTCTTCTATTGAGGGAAATATCTTTATCATCTCCCTTCTACTAACTGAGATTTTATTTTTGCTATAATCTATCTCACCTTTCAAATGGAGAGCAGATTTTCCCTGTTTATGGAAATTCCATATATTTTTAAATCTATCTTTCCCAAAACTATGCAGGTGTACCTTATTTTATTGAGTTTTGATTTATTGTGCTTCACAGATACTGCGTTTTTTACAAACTGAAGGTTTGTGGTAACCTTATATCAAACAAGTGTATTTGTGCTATGTTTCCTAGAACATTTGCTCACTTTGTGTCTCTGTGTCACATTTAGGTAATTCTCATAATATTTCAAACATTTTCATTATTGTTATATTTGTTATGGTGATCTGTGATCAGTGATTATGACTCACTAAAAGCGCAGATGATGGTTAGCATTTTTTGGCAATAAAGTATTTTTAAATTAAGGTATGTACTCCTTTTTATAGATGTAGTGGTATCTCACATTTAATAGACTATAATACAGTGTAAACATGCAGTGTAAACATGCATATTTATATGTACTGGGAAACCAGAAAATTCATTTGTTTTACTTTGTTGTGATAGTTGCTTTCTTGTGGTGGTCTGAAAGAGAACCCACAGTATCTCTGTGATGCACCTGTATAAATTGCAAACTCTACTAACAAAGTCAAAGACATCAAACTTTCAGCCATTCTGAGTATTTCTACCTATATATGCTTACTCTCTTTCTACTACTTTTCTTCCAGAGAAGGACATCCAGTGGCTTCTATTTGATGGAAAAGGGAAGTGATACTCATATGACTTTGTAAAACGGTGTAAAGAGTGGAGGGGGGCAAGCAAAGGTTCAGCACAAGGTTATTAGGTTATTTTGTCATTGTTTGTCATTTGTTTATTTTGTTGTTTTGTTTTGTCCTACTTTGCTTTAATTTACTTCATTAGTTCACCACCGCATAAAATATATTACAGAAATATATTTGGTTTGCAAAGAGTCCTCCAGGAACACACCTTTCATAGCATGAGGCAAAGCTGTGGAGACACTTTTGGTAACTGAAGAAGCAAATAACTGACTTACAGACAGATCATTGATGCCTTTGCTTTGGGTCTTCCTCCCTGATTTGGGAATTTTTCTGCTCATTAGTCCCTTCCTCCTGAGGATGAATAAGATCAAAAGGAAGATCAAACCCAAATCAGTCAATTACATCTACTTGTCAGCAAATGAAGGGAAGGATGGAAGTCTGATGCCCATGAATTCCAATGTAAATGAGACAACATGAAGGATTATCTGGGGATTTCCATTACCCAGTACTTCCTCTTTCTATGAGCATGGATAATTGAGAATCCAGTTTTCCTGGATTCTGGAGCTGGAAGATACCCTCAGGATAATCTTGCCCAATCTTCTCTTTTTATAGATGAAGAAACTCAGGACCAGAGAGGATCACTTGTCTGTCTAATGACACACAGCTTGCTAATGTCAGATGTGGTGACCCTCAGATATTCAGCTTCTTTTACCTTGTAGTTGCATGAAACAAAATTCTAATCCCATTTTAGAAATAGTGCAATTTCATTTAAAATAACCCATGGATTACTTTATTATAATATTTCCAAAATAGGTAAAGTCTCAAAAGAAGTAGAATATGATGGGAAAATCCCTAGAAATCAGAGGGCTTAGGTCTAATTATGGATTCATGCTATGTAGAGTTGCTGTGTTATATGGGGCCGATTCTCTAACTTCTTTGAGATTTCATTTTCTTACTTACCAAAAAAGGATAATTACCCCTACCTTGACTATCCCCACAGAGTTTTGGAGAGGGTCAAAAGATATACAAATAAAATAAATTAATAGTAATAGTGGTAGAGCTGTCTATATGCTGTCTATATGCCAGATAGAGTACTAAGTGCTCTACATACATAATTTTTTAATCCTTGTGACAGCTTTATGACTCAGGCAATGTGGAGGAATTGGAAACTAAAGTTCAGAGAGGTTAAATAATGTGTTTGAGGTCACATATATAATCATATGGGAAGTATTTTGTTAATTCTAAAGTAGATTACAGTGTGTGTGTGCCTGGGTGTTAGAGTGGTGGGGGGCTCCCTCCTTCAGTGTGGATACAGTTGATGTTCACTGCTGTGAACCTGGCACATGCCCTGGATTCTAGATTCTGGTTCACCTGAAGTGGAGGCAGCACACTGAGAAGCAATTGAAGATATGACTTCTCAAAATAAATGAGTCAGGGAAGAATGTGGAAGATCTGTGTGACTATGTGATCCTTTAGCCTTTAGCCTGGAGAAATAGCTACCCATGGATCAATTTGGGGAAGAAGGATTTTATCCGAGATGCCATTTATGAAAACTCAATCAGCTATCTGAACCTAAGAACAATGGACATGTGTGTGATGGGAAGGGAGCTGGGTATGTAAGTAAGACAGTGTTTGAAAGCTGTGAACAATGTTAGGACCCTTTGCGTGAATCTTTGGCTATGTTGGGCAACATTTCCCCATGAATCACTTAGAGAATGAAGGACAGGAAAGTGGGATGGGATTTTTTCTTTGTCTAAATGAATATTTGTCAATAGCACTTTTCTAGCTGATTTATATGTCATACATTTTCAGCGTGGGAAAGACTTTGGAAAATAAAGCTCTATCATCCATCTTAATTGTCAGATGAATTTTTACAATGGCCCCTCCCTCTTTTGCCCAGTGTGCTTCTTAAATCCAGAACTATCAAGCATTTTCTGTTAAGAACCTAGGCTTCTATCAGGATTTAGTCATTGCTCACTTCTTCACCCTTACATTCATTCTTTGAGGTGTTTTCCCAACAAGTGTTTATTGAGTACCAGTGATGTCAGGCACTGCACTGGGCATGGCAACAAACTAGGTTAAGTAACAAAGATTCTCTGCCTTCCAGGGAGTTACTACTTGCATACAGACATTTATATAGATAATCATTGTTTAATGTGAAAAATGTCTATCCAAAGAGCTAAATCTGGAATGCTGTCTGTTTTGGCAAACAAAATTTCACTGGAACACACCATGTCCATTTTTTTGCACATTGTTTATGGCTGCTTTCAAATACGATGCCAAAATTGAGTAGTAGTGACTGAGTATGACCTGCATATCCCCATACAAAAAGAGTTTATGGACCCATGCTCTGGAGGACAGAATGCCTTTCACAGCATTGGGAAGGGGGGCAGTAGGTCTGTATATACTAGTGGTTCTTAAACTCAGCTACACAGTAGAATCATCTAAAGATCATTAAAACAAAACATTGAGCCTGTCTCTTCAAAATATTTGAATTCAATAGTATGACAAAGTCTTTTTCTTATTTAGTTTATTTGTTTGTTTGTTTGTTTGTTTTAATATTCCTAAAGTGATGCAATCTTAGGATGCCAATGTGCAACCAGGGTAGACAACGACTTTTCTAGAGAAAGTGACATTCTGACCAATGGAGACCTGACATAAGAAGAGTAGTCCCAGGCCAAAGAAAGGTGATGAGAGTTTTCTGGATAGACAGAAGAGCAAGGGCAGAGTGTGTATAACCCATCTGGGGAAACTTAATTAGCTCTATAGATGGGGAGCTGGAAGAGAGGAGTTGGAAGAAGCAGTAGGGACCTAATCATGAAAGTTTTTATCTATCTCGTTAAAAATTCGGAATTCATCTTAAAGAAAAATGCACAGAAAGCATGTAACTTAAGGGCTTTAATCAGGGAGGGTAATGTGGTTTAATCTGCATTATAATGGTGTTAGCAGCAGTATGGAGTTGAGATGGTATTGTTGGGGAGGACCTCAGGGGTAGTGATGCTCCAAGGAGTTGGAGGCAGGGGGAGAAGGTAGGAGGCCTGTCTCAGATCCTACTGAGACCCTCCAACAATTGCCTGAGTCAGTCTGAGACTCAGCACCCTGCCTGCAGTGGTACTCTTTGTAGCAGCGATGGGGACCTTCTTGCCCCTAATGCTATCTGAGTGAGTCTTATTTCCATACTCCACACTATGCTGCTCAAAGGGAGACCATGTTCTGGCCAACTTGGACCTTCCTTTCTCTTTTTTGTGTGCCCAGCAGAGCATTCTTATATGTAGCAAGTGCTGAGGAATCTGTTATACAACAAGCCTGTCTTTTTTTGAGAAAGGAAAAAGACGGCACAAGACCACCAGGCCACCAGTCACAGAGCCAGGAGCGCAGCAGTGTGACCTAATACCTCAGGTATCAGAAAACAGTGTCCTGAGGAACTGTCTACCTTAGTTAACATTCGGGTCAGAATGCCTGACTTCTGCTGCCTACATACTGCAGGACCACCAGTGTTTACCTTGCCAGAGGTCCTACGATAGGGTTATGCAATCAAACTGGATGGTGCTAATGTCAGCACAGTGACAAGCAAACGGGTGCTCCACAATGCTCAGCTTTCACTGGGAACAATTCAGCAAATAGTCCCCAGCAAATGTCTTTCATTCTTTTGTTTTTTTCTTCTTTCTCTGATAGCTCTTATTTTTCAATATTATCATTTACTTCTGTGTTTCAACCCAAGATTCAAGCTGAGCTCCTTGTGCTGTTGAGAATTTCACATCCTTCCTTCTATTGGTGATGGATCTAACAGGGTAGTGTTTGATCAAATAATTATACTTATGAGCTCTCCTCTCCTGGTACTGAAGCCTGTGTGATGGAAACAGAATTATGTTATTTTTGAAAAAAAGAGAGCTAGATTTCCATTCTCTCTCTTTTGTTGCTGTTGCTATTGTTGTTGCTGTTATGGAGATCTTAAAACACTGTAAACTTTGGCTAGCTGGTCTGGGCCAAAGCAGTCTCTCCTCCTGCCCGTGCACACATTCGCTGCTTAATTTAGAGTGATTCGAAAGGCAGGGGGGATCATAATGCAGAGTTCATGCTGTTAGGAACCATCATTCTGCTTGGAGACATATGTAGCCACAGAAGGCTGAACAGATCACAGTAGCTTAAGGCTCTGGAAGATAAAAGGGCTGGTATTGCTGATAGGGACCCTGGAGACAGCTGGCCACCTGCACACACACCCAAGAGCTTTCAGAGTTCCTCCCTCCCTCCTTTCCTACCTTCCTTCCTCTGTCCCTACCTTCCTCCCTCCTTCCCTTTCCTTCCTTCCTTCCTCCTCCACCCTCTCTCCTCCCTCTTCCCTTCCTCTCTCTGCTTCTTTCTCTTCCTCTTTCATTTCCTTAGTAAAACTCACATGAAATGGGAGCAGAAGAAGGAGATAGTGGATGGGAGGAGGTACTGATCAGAGCTCACAGATATAGTTATCATTTCACATATACGAGGCATGAAGCTAACACACCCTATTCTTCTTTCTTTTAACATGGAAAATCATAAAAAACAAAATGCCTGTGTGAATGCCAGATACTACCTGGTTTAGGGTAGAGAATCAACACCCTGAATCTTTAGGTGGGCCTCATGTAAAGACTGATTCTGACCCCTCTGTAGTTGTGGATGTCGGATTGAGCTCTCTGCAGCCTATAAATAATAATCCTTAACTTTGAGGATTTCTTGAAAGATTAAATGGCATCATAAAGATGAAATGCCAAGTGCAGTTATTGGTACAAATGGGGGCTCACAAATCCTACCTGGCTGCTAGTTTTCATTTATAGTTGCATAGCCTCAGGAATGTTACTTGAGCACGTTAAGCCTCACCTTTACAAAGGGGCTAATGATGTGCACCTGACAAGACTTTAAAAGGACTAAATGAGGTATCATGTTAACATCTCTGTAATTTGTAATGTGCTATATAAATGTGAGGCATGTAATTATTACACATTTTGTTAGTTTATATATAATTTATGTCAATAGGACTGTGAAAAAGCACCCTGTGGGCAGAGGATTATATGGCAGCCACTGTACTAGGAACCTCTAAAATATATGTTCTCTAATTATTACAACCTTGGGTGGAACGTAAGATCATTTGTATTGGCTGGATAGCGAAACTGGGCCATCAGCAAATGATAGCTAGCATTTATTCCACACTCACTGTCTGCTAGACCCTGTTCTAAATACTTTAAATGTGGGGAGCCTGGGTGGCTCAGTGGTTGAGCATCTGCCTTTGGCTCGGGTCATGATCCAGGGGTTCTGGATCGATCCTCTATCCTGGGATCGAGTCCCGCATTGGGCTCCCCGCAAGGAGCCTGCTTCTCCCTCTGCCTATCTCTCTGCTTCTCTCTCTGTCTCTCATGAGTGAATGGATAAAATCTTAAATGTTTTAGATGTATTACTTCATGAATTGTAATAGTCTCATCAATCCCACAGTGTAAGAAAGTCATCCTCATTCCATAGATGAGGAAACCAAAGCACAGAGAAACTGAGTCACCTGTGCAAGGTATACAGCTGGTATGTGATGAAATAAGACTCAAAGGCAGTCTGACTCTACAGCCTGAACTCTTACCTGTAACATTATATGGCAAAGCAATAGCTTGGTTACAAGAGTTTATTTCTCTAGCTTCTAGTTACTGTGCTCACTTGAAATTAACTTATGAGAATATTTCATGAGATACAATGCCATTTATATTTACTGCATTGTTTCCAAAGACAAGGAATATATTATTTATTCAAATAAATTCTGTTGAGAAAAACAGTACCATTAACATAGAGATCACTTATTTGCCACTATTAGTAAATATTATTCTTAAATTGGGTCTATAACCTGGGCTTGTATATTTATACATCTATTTATTAATATATATGTACTCCCATAAAGCTGGGCTGCTGCTTAATGATCCCTCTGTGCGGGATGCAACAATCAGAAGACATATCAGTCTGGTATCTAGAAACAATTAAATGGCGCTGTGAAATCATTCCTGCCATAGGCATAAATTCACAATCTCCAAAAGCCTCTAGAGCTCTGAGAATCCAGATGGCTAGAGCTTTCCTCTTTCTAACCCCCACCCCTTTGTATTTTCCAAGATACATTCTGCTTTTTCAGCAAATATCCCCTAGACCTTAATAGAACAGATCACTCTTAGATCCTTATATCTCTACCAAGCATTCTGATAACTGCTAGAGAATCAGCATGGTAGAGACAAAGCAAGGGCGAGAGATGGTAAAATGTTGTGAAAACACAAAGGAATATACAGTCTGATGTGTGTGCTTGTGTGTATGTGTATGTACATATACACAGACTTTATGTATATATGTGCAATTTATATGCATATATATGAACGTTCATATCTACATATTGATTTAGAATCAGTGTCACTTATAAGAGGGTAGAAGGGTATACCTCTTTTCTAAGATATATCTCAGATATAGGATGTATTTTTCACAAATATTAAATCGTTTTTTAAAAAGGCAAGTTTTAAAATGGTATTTCATCTTATAGAACCACAGTGACCTGCCAGTTCACTGAAACTACATTCAGTTTTACCAATTTTCCCCATTACGTCTGGGTTGGGAGACTCAAGGATCATTTCTGCGCATTTGCTGACAGGCAGAGCCAACAAAAGGAAACAAGCCTTTTCCCCAATGTGACGGAAGCCTCTGTCCTTCACCAGCACTTAAATAGGGAGGCCGAGGATGTCTAATTGAGAAATTGTGTGCCAGCAAAGGATTATATAAAGTCAGTGGAACATATTTCATTTTGCTTTTCACTTTTAGCTACCCTTCTCCCTTTTCCTAGAACAGATTTTCCTCTGGCTTTGAAAGATGCTAATGGAGCGTTATTAGTTCAGGAAGAAAATTGCCCTGGAGAATCATAATGACTTCACTGCTGTGGCGACATCAAACCAGACCATTTAAGAATAATGGGGTTTTAGTTCCTGTAGAGGGAGTTGGATTGGGGAGATAAATAGCAAGTGAAAGTCCCATGACATGTAAGACGGAAAAGGAGGACAGCTTTGGAACTTCTTTAGTTGCCGAACATAGGTGTGTGTGGCCACCCCAAAGCTCTCCTGACATCTGAGATTCGAAGAAGAAAATTAAATATTTAGGACTGATGTCAGTTCTTTCCTACCCTTCCCCTGGCTTTAGGAGGTAAAAGACTCCAGAGAGAAAACAGAACAGAACAAAACAAAACAAAAACCCTACACACTTCTCTGTAAATCTAATGCCTTAAATATTATATTTATAATCAATTTTTCCAGAAGTCCTTAAGAACCAAGATATATATGGCTAGCTAGGCTTTATAATTTAATAAAACACAAACAAAAATAGGAAGGTTAGAGATGGGTTGTTTGATGTCTAAAATATGATTATTTGTATGCCATTAGGAGACCTAATATTTGGAATTCTCAGTACTTTCTTATGTACATATGTATTTACTTACTTACTTATTTTGAATTCTTAGTACTTTCCTATCCTGACCTATCAAACCACTGAAGAGCTAGTGTGTGCTGCTTTCAGGGCATATTAGCAGAGCAAACACTGACACACATTTAAGGATTTTTGCTTATATGAATTCTAAGATGGAAAGGATGCTGAGCCAATATCTTTGCTTAGGGCAGTGGCAAGATAAAAATTTTCAGATCAACTGTCCAGGTCTTACAGAAAAAGAGAAAGCCAGAGAGACAGAGAGAGATAGAGACAGTAAGAGGGAGTAGAGAAACAAATGGCTTTGAAATGAGCCAGACTCAGGTTTGTACCTAAGACACTATCTCTTCTCCAAATATGACTGTGGGTAAAAGACTGGTTATTGACATCATGAGCTTTGGAGTTGCATAGACCACCATACTTGGAGTCCCTGGCTGGTGATGTATTAGCTGTGTAACCTTGATCAAGTTACAGGACATCTCTGAGGTGCCGTTTTTTAATCTGTAAATCTCAGAGAATTCATGAGAGGATTAAAAAGGATAATGTTCAAATAGCATTTGATGCATGATAACAAAGTGATATCTGGCATAGGCACTCATTTTTTTATTGAAAAAATACTATAAAACCCTTTGATCTCCTTCTACACCTTCCATCCCTACACACACGTGAGGTCAAAATTCAACCTTAAGTGTGTTTGAATCCAACATTCAAGTTCTTACCACCTATAGATGCTCAGTTTGAGGTTCAGATCCACAATTCTCACTGTCTGACCTTTGCAAGTATCTCAATTTTGTTGAATTGATTTGCCTATAAATAAAAATAGCAAGAGGAAAACGTCTGTCTTCATTGGGGAGTGCTTGATAAATCTGTCAGATTTTATTTTCTAAATTACCTCCATTTTGCTAAGCTTCCATGTTGACCATCTCCCTTCTGATAATAGATTTCATCTTAACAACAATAAAACTAATAAAATATACAAAGCATAGAAAAGGAGAGGAAAATACAACAGACCCCTATGTTCTCAACATCCAGATTTCACATATTAATGGACTCAACAAGTATTGATATGAATAAGCTAGGGCCCTGGGATATGGTAAATAAACAAATACCTGGGCTGTTGTAGAGTTTGTATTTGACTGACAAATATTAACGTAGCTATATCCACAACAGGGATTTCTTTTTAAGATTTTATTTATTTTTTGAGAGACAGTGTGCGTGCAAGGGCAATCACACGAACAGGGGGAAGGGGTGGCACAGGGGGAAGCAGACTTCCCACTGAGCACAGGACCCAATGTAGGGCTTGATCCCAGGACCCTGAGATCATGGCCTGAGCTGAAGGTAGATGCTTAATCCACTGAGTCACCCAGGCACCCCTGCATCAGGAGTTTTTAAAGAAATGTTCTGTTACAGATAGCTGGAGTCACCTGCCCAACCCACGTTCTCCATCAGAGCCTCCTGAGAGAAGTGTGCATCCCCAACTGATTGACTTTGAGTGATAGAGTGGGTCAAATCCAATCCTCTCTCATTAAACTTGGCAGGCATTCTTCCATTCCTGTTGACTTTCAGAGACACATAAAATCAGGGGCATTTTGAATGAAGCTCTAGGAGTTTAGGAAGTGCTTAGCAGGCATCCTGAGGTGCCCCTCTGGATTACTCCACTGGAAGTTGTAAAGATCAAGGAGAGTGTGTGTATGAATGATTTATCCACTGTAAAATATTCCACAGAAACTATGTATCTTTCTTGTGCTGGTCATCTGGTGGGAATCACCACACATTATCTATACCATACCTGTCTCCAGAGCCTCACTACTTTCTCTACCACAGGGGTCATCTTGACCAACCCTGGGAAGGCTGATAGAAAGTCACTCTACTGGAGGCCATGGACAGAAGTCTTTGACTCCTCAAACTGTGTCTGGTCTCAAGTGGAACATGTATATCAGGGCAGGGCAGAGGATCTGGCTTCCCAGAAACTGCACAGGTGATGCAAGTCAAAAGTACTAATATGAGTCAGGGCTGAATTCTCTGAGCAGATGTTACCACATGGGGTGGGAAATAGAAAGGAACTAGTGGGTCAGCTCCTGTTTGATCCTGACTCTCGGCATGTCTGTGCAGGGGCTTCTGCATGCCTGTTTGGAAGTGCCCCTTCTTACTCAGCACTGGGTGTGTTTTCTGGAGGGTGGCCAGTTGGCACCTGCTTCCCCTTCCACCTTGCCCCCTCTCCTTTTTCCCTTACTCTAGGCACCCTGTCCCTATAGCTTCTCGTGAAATGTCAGCATGTTAGACTCACCTCAGGCTGAGCCTAGGAAATCTTGGCTAATTGTGCTTCCTCCTCCACCTTCTCTTCTTCATTTCCTTGATCCCAAATGCCCCCATAGTAGAAAAGAGTCAAGGAAGATTACAAAAGTCCCCTAACAAGAGCACCAAATGTTCCAAAACATCCTTGCATGCCTGGTGGTCTCAATGGGCCAGTGTGTTGGAAAGAGCAGTCAGTGCATCCCCACCTGAAAGATGAACAAACTGAGGCATGAGAAGAGATGACAAACAAGAACTAAAGTAGCTGCACCCTTTCTTGCTCAGATTTTATTCAGAGGAAGGACAGTGTGACACAGGTTTAATATAGTGAAGGGCTAAAAACCTTTTGGTTTTGGTCTGTAATAACATTCATCTTCCTCATTAACACATTGGTTCCTATTTATAATTGTCCTTAGTAAACACCACTAAGGTTTGTCTCTCTCACATTATTCCTCGTCTCCAACCATGATCTCCCTAGTTCTGCCTATCAACGTTTTTCTCCTACAGCATAGATATCTCCTACAGAGATAGACCTCAATTTCCATATTGGTTCCCCACTTCTCCACCGTCTATCCCTCAATCCTCCTCCACTCTGCAATCAGAGTGTGTTAGTCAGCTCAGGCTGCTATACCCAAACACCACAGACGGAGCTCAAACAGCAGGTATTCATTTCTCACAGTCCTGGAGGCTGGGAAATTCAACATTAATAGGATGGCTGATTAGGTTCCTGGTGAGTGTTCTCTTCTTGGCTTGTTGATGACCACCTTCTTGCTCTGTGATAACATGGCCGGTCTCTGTGCACAGAGAGAGTGGGAGTTTGCTAGTCTCTCTTCTTATGAGAACACAAATCCTACTGGATCAGAGTCCGGCTCATGACCTCATTTAATCTTAGTAATTACTTTAGATGTTTATCCCCTAATACAGTCACATTGGGAATGAAGGCTTCAACATATGAATTTCAGGGGGGACACCGATATTCAGTCCGTAACATTCTACCCTTTGCCCCTCACAATTCATGTCCTTCTGACATGTAAAATGCATTCATTCCATCCCAGCAGCCTTCAAAATTTTAATTCATTTCCTTAATTTTAATTCATTTCCTTACTAACTCTCAAGTCTAAAGTCCAAAGTTACATCTAAATATCATGTAAATCAGATGTGGGTGAAATATAGGGTACAATTCATCCTGAGGCAAAATTCCCCTCCAGATGTGAACCAGTGAAACCAGACAAGCTTCCAAGATTCAGTGGTAAAACAGGCATAGGATAGATGCTATTTTTCCAAAAGGGAGAAATCAGAAGGAAGAAAAGAAGGAGTGACAGGTCCCATGCAAGCAAAACTTGAACAAGGCAAATTCCATTAGATTTAAAAAAATATATATGTAAATTAAATTAATTAACATATAGTGTATTATTGGTTTCAGAGGCAGAGGTCAGTGATTCATCAGTCTTATATAACATCCAGTGCTCATTACATCACATGCCCCCCGCCCCACCAAAGCAAAACTCAGTTTGTTTCCTATAATTAAGAGTCTCTTACGGTTTGTCTCCCTCTCTGATTTTATCTTGTTTTATCTTTTCCTCTCTTCCCCTATGATCCTGTTTTGTTTCTTAAATTCTACATATGAGTAAGATCATATGATAACTAATTAATAAGTCTACTTCTGTTGACTTATTTCACTTGAAATCATTTGCAATGACATGGATGGAACTAGAGAATATTATGCTAAGTGAAATAAGTCAAATTCCATTAGATCTTAAAGCTGAAGCATAATCTTCTTTGGTTCAATGCTCTGCCCTCCAGGCAAACTGGGGTGGCAGTGTCACCTGCCCTCCAGAACTCAATAGTGTGGCCCCTACCACCTTTGGGTTGGTAAGACAGTCCAGCCCATGTGGCACTGGGCTATGGCTCTGCCCTTGAGGCACTAGGTGATGGCATTCTATCTCCTGAAACCAAAGAGAGCCTTTGCTTGTAAACTAAGGAGAAACCAGCCCTACCCTGTTGGCCTGTGGTCAAGTAGCAGCCCTACAGCTCTCTGGATCACCTCCAGGATCCTTCCCTCCTTTTCTGGAAGGATTATTCATACTCCCTGCTGGATAGCTATGTTGTCTGGTCCTGTAGCATCCCAGAAGTCAGACCGCTCTCTTTCATTCCAACTCCATATGTTCTGTTCTTTTTAGTCCCTGCTGGCAATGTGTCTGCTAGTATAATCCTATGTCTATTCCTGACTTCTGCTGAGGTGGTTGATTAAATGTGTGGTTCATACTTACATTAATCTCCTTATCAAAATGTTGGTCAGCCACACACTTAGTGTTCTCTTCAGAACAAATTTTCTCTTTTCTTGTAGTATAGATAACGCTGAGAATTTCACAAATCTTCAAGTTCTAGTTCATTTTGCTTGACTATTTTCTTCAGTTTATTTCTCTCATTTTATATTTTACTATAATAATCAAAAGGAAACATACTGATCCTTCAACAATGCTTAGAAATTTCCTTAGCTAGAAGTATCTGGATGGCTCAGCTGGTTGGGCATCTGACTTGATTTTGGCCTGGGTCATGATCTTGGGGTCATGGGATTGAGCCCCAAGTTGGGCTCCATGCTCAGTGGGAAGCCTTCTTGAGGGATCTTTCCTTCTCCCTTTGCCGCCCCCACTCCTCCCCCCTCTCTCCCTCAAATAAATAAATAATTTAAAAAATTTTCCTTAGCTAAATATCTAATTGCATTGCTCACAGTTCTATCTTCCACAAAATGCTAAAGCACAATTGAGCCAAGTTTTTGCCACTTTGTGTTAGGGATTGCCTTTTTTTCATTTTTCTGATAACCTGTTCCTCATTTCCATCTAAGACCTTACTATAATGGCTTTTAACATCCATATTTTACCAACAGTCTCTTCACAGAAATCTAGGCTCTATCTAGCATGCACTTCAAAACTCTCCAGCCTTGGCTCGTCACCCAGATCCAAAGCCACTTACACAGTTTTAGGTATTTGTTACAGCAACACCCCACTTCACTGTACTAAAATCTATATTAGTTGGGGTTCTCTGGAGAAAAGAGAAACAGAACCGCTAGGAGATATACATACACATACACAGACACACACACATATATAGTCGACCCTTGAACAATGAGAGGGTTAGAGCTTATACGCAATCAAAAATTCATGGATAATTCTTGAGTCTCCAAAAACTTAACTATTGATAACCTACTGTAGACTGGAACTTTTACTGATAACATAAATAGTAGATTAATACATTCTCTGCATGTTATATGTATTATTTACCATACCCTTACAACAAAGTATACAGAAAAAATGTCATTAAAAATCATAAGGAAGAGAAAATATACTTATGGTACTGTGTCTATTTTAAAAATCTGCATATAAGTATACCTGTGCAGTTCAAGCCTATGTTGTTTAAGGGGTAACTGACAAGGGTTATTTTTTACACATATAAAATGAAGAATTGAAGAATTGGCTCATGCAATATTATACATAATATTGTATTATTATAACATATTATAATATTATATTAATATTATAAATATAAATCACATATGAATTTAAAAATATAATAATATATCATATATATTATAATAAAGAATTCGAGAATTGGCTCATGTAATAACAGAGGCTGATAGTTGATAAGCCCTAACATCTTGTACTTGGCAATCTAGAGAAATAATAGTGTAATTCCAGCCTAAAGGCTGGCAGGTTTGAGACTGAGGAAGAGCCAATGTATCAGTTCAAGAGCAAAGGCAAAACAAAACAAAACAAAAATAAAGCAAAGTCCCAGCTGAAAGGCATCAATTAACCATCATACTGAGTGACTTCTCAAACACAAGTTCACGATGTTATGGGTGAAATGGTGTCCCTCACAAAAGATATGTTGAAGTCTTGACCCCTGGTACCTCAGAATATGACCTGATTTGGAATAAAGTAGCTGTGATGAAATTAATTAACATGAGGTCCTGGGGCCCTAAGCCAGTGTAACTAATTTCCTTATGTAAAGCATAATAATACAGTGCTATGCAAAGAGACAAAGACACAGGGAAAGGTCATCTGAAGATGGAAGATTGGATAGATGCATCTGGAAGCCAAAGAACACCAAAGATTGCCAGCACACCACCATGAGCTAGGACAACTCAACAAAGGATCCCCTCCACTTTCAGAGGGAGCATAGCTGACCCCTCATTTCAGACTTCCAGCCTCTGAAACTAGGCAACAACAAATTTCTGTTGTTCCAAGACACCTGGTTTGTGGCACTTTGTTACAGTAGCTCTAGGAAAGGAATATACTGGTTTATAAGCATTTAGTAACTTTCCATGTTGAGTAGAGGCAGGTCCACTTAATAGCATAAAAGGTCTCCTCACTGCTGGGCACTGTCTTCCACAGTTTTCTTTCCTTGCAGTGAGTCAAGGCCCGGCCACAGAGGGCACCTCACCATTGCTGAAATAGGCCCTGAATTATTCCTGCTTCAGTTCTGATCTCTCCCTTGGATTGTCAAGCAATCTCTTTTATCTTCTTCCCTCTCACTGTCATGACAGCTCACCATTGAGAATCTTATTCATTCTCCACAGTTGAAATGAAATAATCTCACCTCTAGGAAAAGTTCCTGGCTTCCCCTGATTTCATAAGAAGTAACTGCTCCCTCCAATGGTAGTTCTGTAGGAAATTGCCATTGACTTTAATTAGTACTCATTTCTTCCTGCTTTATTTTACTCAAATATGTAGTTACTACAGCGTCCAGCACAGTATCTGGCACATGGTAAGGGCCCACGCATTTATTCAACAAGTACTACGGAACACAATGTTCTAGGCGTTGTTCCAAGACAGCAAAGCCTAGGTTTGAGTGAAACTTACAAAACTAGTGGAGGGCAGGGTACAGACAATAAAGAAATGGATATGTGAGTATGTGAATTATTATTGACTTTGAGAATTACAGAAATATGAAAGAGAGTTTTGTGGCAGAAAGTGGACAATGTGAGGTATGTGAGCAGCACTAGATCAGAAGGTCAAGGACTTCCTCATTTGGGAGGTATTTCTGAGTGGAGACTAGCTTGACAAGGAGAGAGCAGTGTGTGCAGACCCACTGGAAGTGCATGGTGGGTGGAAGGAATAGGAGCTGAGAAGGCCAGGGTGGTGGGGTCCAGAGGATAGAGAGTAGTGGCGCAGAACTAACTTTTAGTGCATAATGGTTGCTTAGGGATCTTGGAGGAGTTGTTTGTGAAGTGGAAGGAGCACAGAGAGACTTCAGCTCATGTCTGGAGAAAATACAGAATTGGGAGGTAATTAGAAATCTCTTACCAGCATTTTATCTGTGTTTCCTTCAAAAGTCACTGCAAAATGTTTGCAATATAACTAAATGCCTCTCCATTAGTCCTTGTCATTCAGACTCAACCACGAATTGACTGAGCTTCTGTTATAAGCCTCACGCGGTCTTGTTGGACTCTCAGACTGGCTAAGATGTGTTTTCTTTTCTTTTTTCTTTTTTTTTTTTTTTTAAGATGTGTTTTCTTGAGCTATGTGGGTTGGGTAGACTGGTTATCGGTTACCCTGCAGCAACTGAAACACCCTGTGTCTTCATACAGCAAAGGTGGTTGTGTTTGTTTGTTTGTTCCTGTCACACACCCACACACCTTGCCCATCAGAGAGTGGGAAGGGCTCTATTCTTTTACTCAAGCACCTGGCAGGTGAGGTTCCTATCTCAGCATGGGCCTGTCTGCCACCTTGGTCTCTGCAGCAGGGAATGAGAAGTGCCAGGGACTTGCACTTGCTTGTCACAATGTCACTTTGGAAACTGTCACATAGATGAGGCTTGCCCAAATGCAAGGGAGCCAGGAAATGTCAGGGAACAAAAAAACTAGTGGGTGAGCATTGCCATCTCTGGCCTGTACACTGACTTTCAAAACAAGTCAGTGGGAATCTCTGGAGGTTAAATGCCTCATTCAAAGTCACAACCCACAAAGTTATCCTACCCTATCTGGTCTCTCTCTGTGTGCACACACATATATACAGACATATGTCTCTCTCTCTCATGGGCTCTGTATGTATACTTTTGCATACACATGCATACACATGTATATGTGTGCATATATATGTGATGTATGTATTTTGTGTATTGTACATATTTACATGCAGTTAAGAGTTCTGGTGCATGCCAGTATTTGTCCTGTGAACAAGGAAATTAATATACATTATAGGTCATTTTTAAGAAAGTTCACTTAAAACAAGCAAACAGGGGCACCTGGATGGCTCAGTGGTCAAGCATCTGCCTTCCACTCGGGTCATGATCCCAGGGTCCTGGGATTGAGTCCTGCATCGGGCTCCCCACAGGGAGCCTGCTTTTCCCTCTGCCTATGTGTCTGCCTCTCTCTCTGTGTGTCTCTCATGAATAAATAAAATCTTAAAAAACAACAACAACAACAAGCAAACTAAACCCTAACCTGAAAAGAAGTGAACAATTACTGTATCTAAATGCTGACATTTAGGATGATTTTTATTTTTCTTTATTTTTTTTCACTTTTTCATAATTCACTGTATTGTTTTGAGTTTTCTTCATATGCAATACTTCAAATAAGAACAAAAACAGTACAGCTATTTTCATTAAAAATTAAAAATTAAGAGCTCTCTGAAGTTTGCTGGCGATGATTCATTCCTGTTTTGTGCCGCAGGCGGCGGTGGAATCATTGATAATTACACGGCGGCTGCATGGTCACGTTGCCATCATTCCCCCGGTTAGAATGAAAATGGAGAGAGTGGAGAACATGAACATGAATGCCTTGCTTTACTCCCACCTTTCTTAATGCAATCGTGAAAATCTTTTTAATTTCCTTCCTCTATTTCATTTCATTGCACAATAATGTTGTTCTTATATTATGTTCCTGTTTTCAGTGTCTGGCCTTTCTATGGAAGGTAAGTTTCACACAAGTAGGATGCTACCTACCTTTTTTTCTGTCTGCGGTCTCCTCCACAGCTGGAAGAGTTCTTGGCACACAGCAGATATTCGGTAAATATTTTGGAATGAATGGATGACAGCAAGGAAATAGGAAACTCATTGTCCAACTAATAATAACTAGTGTGTGTTAGATGGCCTGAATATGTCATACATTTAATGCTTTCAATTACTCTGTGACAGAGGTATGGTTGTCTGCAATTTACAGATGAGGAAAAAGGGGGGCAGGGACAGTAGGTGTCATGGCAGGGGTGCAGTGCGGCCGCTCTGCTGGACTGGGAGGGCCACCGTATTCCAGTCTTGGCACCGGCCCTTTGTTCCGTCCCTAAGCCTCACGGCCATTCTCCACCTGGTATTCCCAGATCCTTTGGGCTGAGCATGGCTTGCTGTAACAGTCTCCCACCTCATATGGGCTGGAGTCCTAGCCCTAAACCTACTTGAGAGACTCTGGTCCTGCTTCCTGGCGCCAGCCATCCCTGCTACAGATTATCCACATGTCCCTCACTTCTATCTACCCTCTTTTGCCGTGTGACCCTGTTTGGTCCTCTGACATCCACTAATCCATCCAAAATGATTTCACACACTCCCAGCAAAGCTAAAGGTATCTGATCCCTTCCAGTCCAGACCTGAGACTGGCAAGCTAATAAAAAAAATATGGCTAAGGAGGGAAGTCATAAAAATGACACACAAATGCATATACATATGCTATGAGCATTTTAATTACACAGGCGTTTGCCAAATTTTTTATTTAATACCATGGCATTTTCTTTGAACATGAGTATTGTGATTGGCATTCTGTTTACCCTATCTTGAAAAAAACAATCTCATAATGAATTTTTTTTCGAGTTGTAATTCCCATTTCTTTTAAGTAGGGAGGTATCATGTGCATACTTGCAAATCGATCCGAGGGTAGAGCTTGATATTTGTGACTTCCCTCCAACCTTTAGCTTCCTTGTACCACATTCAATACAAATATTTTTAGTGAGTCAGCTCTAATAAGTTCTTTGACCGAATTTTAAAAACAAACCAGCTTTCTTTTTACATTCATTTATACTAGTTTAGATAACATTTTATTAAACTATGTAATTAACATAGAAGTACAATGATCATAAATAGTTTAGGGAACAGGCACTTGTAACTCCTAAGAAGCATATTACTCAAGGAGTTAAAGCATAATAATATGATGTACTAGACAGTTGTTTTATTGCTCCAAGAAATTAGTGTGCCATGGCTATCATGTTTATCAGATGATACCAGGATATCATGTTTTACAAGAGGAATCAGGACCTGGGTTTATGAGGTGTCTACTGCACTGGATCTTGCCTGCCTAACTGTGTTTCTTCCCTAGCCCTGTTGGGAATTCTCTCCAGCTCTCTGTGCACCTGCACTTCTACTAACATGTTAACAGTCTTGAGCAATTTCCCTCAGGACCTCTAAATCCTCGCAGATAAACCAAGATACCATATCACCATAGTCTTGCTAGACTTCTGGCTGACTCTGACTTTCCAGAAATCTCAGGCCATATTTTCTACAGAATCCTATCTGAAATGCGCAAAGAGTATCACACACTAATTCCCATCCTAGTTGAGTATGCTGAACCTTGAAGAGAGAAAGCAGATTTAATTCAGATAAATGCAAAGCTCATTCTCCCGCCCCCACCCAATCAGGCAATTACAGCACCGGGCCAGAATTTTCTTCCACATTTTGTACATAAAACATAATTCTGCCACCAGCTGCTCACCAACATTTTGTTGTCTCCTCAACAGACAACAAAATGACAAAACAGATCAGCAGAGGGTGATCTGCCAGCATAACCAATGAGATGCAACCCCCCTCCAGCCAGCCTGTCATTAGGAAGCCGTTTTCTGTTTCTAAAATAAACCCTCTGAAATCATTGCCTTCCTGCATCTGTGCTTCCACCTAGGAAAGCGATGTTCTCCTAACTCACAGGTGCTGGGATGCGTGGAGGGAGGCCGAGGGCGGGCTCTGTATCAGCAGGAAGGGCAGGTAGAGAGTTGAGGGCTTAGGTTTTCATATGCACAGAATTAAAACCATTTTGGTATTAAGTATCAGGAGTGTTTAGCAACATGATTGCCCGCCCTGGGAACCTATCACATCAGCTCTGTGCTTTTTTTCCATGTTATTGATTTCCCATCTGCCCTGATCATACTGTCCCTCCACATGTTCCCATCTGCCCCCTCATCCCCCTCCTGAATACTCCTCTAGGATCTACTTATTGTAAGATGCTTTACACATGTAAAAAAAAAAAAAAGGCTAGAAAGGGGGTTTGAAATATTTCAAACCAAAAGGGGCAGTGGTTGTTTCTGTCCTGCAGGGAGGTGGCTTAATAGTGAGGACACATATAAATAATAGTGAAAGGGAATAGAAGGGAAGGGAGAAGAAATGGGCAGGAAATATCAGAAAGGGAGACAGAACATGAAGACTCCTAACTCTGGGAAATGAACCAGGGGTGGTGGAAGGGGAGGAGGGCGGGGGATAGGGGTGACTGGGTGACGGGCACTGAGGGGGGCACTTGACGGGATGAGCACTGGGTATTATTCTGTATGTTGGCAAATTGAACACCAATAAAAAGTAAATTTATTATTAAAAAAAATAGGACACAGGTATTACTGTCCCCTTCCTTGACAGGGACAAAGGGACAGAGAAAAGGGAAGGACATGTGGAGTCCCTACCAGATCTACTGTGCCTCTGAGGGGCAAGCCTAGGGCAAGGTGATCCACCATATCTTGGAGCATATTAAAGAGAAGAAATAAGCATTTGCCCCTCCATGGGCAGGAGGGGTAGGGAGGAACTGAAAACAGACCAAACGCCTTTAGCAGACAGTAGATGGTTGCTAAAGTTCTGGGTAATCCTTCTGGTGCTGCTCCAAAACTCATAAAGTCAGCAAGCATCCACAAACCTTGTTGAACCAGTTTGTTGGGGGGCGCTCCAAAGAAAAGGAGTGAGTTTTCACTGTGTAACATTTGTCAACATGAAAGGGACCATAAGATCATGGGTTGACAGAACTCATTTAATGGGGAACAAAGTTACCGGGGATGTGTTTGTCTGCCTACCCTCATTCCATCCCACGGAAGTCCCAGAAAGTCTGAATCATGCATGCATGGGTATGTTGTAGCACCTGACATGGGGTTCAAGCAAATGTCATCTGAATGTTTAAGGACTGGACTCCTCACCTGAAATCTATACATATTCATGAATGCCTACAGAACTTTCCTTATCCTTATTTGACAGGTGCAGAAGGTGAGACTTAAGGAATGTGATTTGCTCAAGGTCACAGAATTAAAAACAAAGCTGTAGGGAAGCCAGGCGTTCCCTTTTCTATAGTGCCAAGATTCATTGAGAACATCTGAATGTCAAAAATGTAGCAGGAGCTTTAATTTATAGAATTATTACACCATAGTACTAGCTTTGTTTTACAGATTGAAAAAAAAAGTGTGGTTAAACACTTTGCTATGTGTGGTATTTTTTCTATGACTTTAATCCATTTCCTTCTCATTACTGAACCCTGCCTTCTTCGAGATGAGGGATAGCTATGGTTCTGCTCTGGTTGTCTGGGGTTCATGTTCTAGAAAGAGGGCCCTTTTAAGGGAGATTATAAGGTTTAAAAATGATGAAGACAGGTAAAATGAACTGTATTCTGAGAGACAGAAAAGGAAACTAGAAATCCAAACAGGTGTCACTGTTTGTCTCTGAAGGAAGTCAGGGACATCAGAGAGAAAAACATGAAAGAGAGGACTTTGTGATTTTTTTTGAATAATTTTCCTCTCTCTATCCTGTGATTATAAAGTCTATATGCCTACTTGCATGATTAGAAATATTTGTAAAAAAGTGAAAATGGTCCTTGTTGTTGTCTTACGGAGCAGTGAAGAATGTTAAAGTCTTCATGACGCTATTCCATTATCCAGCAAGATGCAGAGGGGAAAGAATTCACACAGATAACACAGGCGGTGGCAGCTTCAAAGAGCAAAGAAAAACAAGGTGAAAATTGGGAATTGCAGCACAGGGGAAAGATGGTACTGGCCTGGAGGGTGGTCCTGGAGATTAAGGAAGGGATTATAAATTTTCCTGGTATGAATATCTATCACTTTCCCCCAGTTTTCCCGTAAGTCAATGCAGATAAGCAAACTTTATAACAATAAGTCATTTTATTAAACGGCATTGGAGTTCCTCTTGGAAGGAAATAACCTATGTTTAGAAAATGAGTAGATGATTGACCACCTAGCTGTGAAGATACAGGATTCAGAGTAGAATCTAAAGAAGCCTTCAGAACAAAAGAGGGCCAAATTGTTATGACCAAGAAAATGGACAGGATTTGAAATATTTTTGAATTCACATTCCACCCATGGACAGGTGGCATGAGGGGAGTGGGTAAAGCATTGGGTGGCACAGCTTGGTTATGGGGATTCCTTGATTGTGGAGACCCAGAGATCTCCACTGGGCTGGCTAGGAAGAGGCGACTCTACTACTTAATGTCCACTGTGATGCTGGCTTTTGAATCCCTCTCTCGTCAAACCCTCAGTAGAGCTGGGTATCTATTCAGAGGCCTCATGGAAGTCATTTGAGCTACTTTGCAGTTACTAAAATCCAGAGTCAGATTCCTATTCCCTACCTAGAAACTTTAATATAGAAAAAGATAAGCACATTCACACTGGTGAGAGGTGCACATGAAAGCATTCAGGGAGAGTATAAAAACAGAGGTGCCTATGAACTTGAGTAGTTCAGCCCCTTGATAATTTGCAGACATTCATTTGGAGGGAGGGGCAATGGACTTTCCACATGTCATGAAATGGTGTTTGAGGCCAGTGTGTGTGTGTGTGTGTGTGTGTGTGTGTGTTTTAAGATTTTATTTATTTATTTGAGAGAGAGAGAGAGAGAGAGAGAGAGCACACAAGTGGGTTAAGAAACAGAGGGAGAAGGGGACTCCCTGCTGAGTGCAGAGTCCTGCGTGGAGGCTCAATCCCAGGACCTTGAGACCATGACCTGAGCCAAAGTCAGATGCTAAACTAATTGAGCCACCCAGTCACCCCAAGGCCAATCATTATTTAGATACTAAGAGGCTGGATTATTTTAGCTAACACTAGGATTATATATATTTGAAATATCCCAGTTCACTTCACAGATAATTTTCGAATGTAGAATGTATATGGTGTTAAAATAGTGTGTAAAATGAACAAAAAGTGTATTATTAAAATAAATTATGACATATGTACAGGATGGAGTGCCATTAAAATATAGGAAGAACGTTATTGGGATCTTCTACGTTGCCTTAGCTCATGGCCAAGTAGAAGCAGCACCCAACTGTGGCAGAGGATGATGCTGAGTCCTGGCTTGACTCCCTGTCTCACTCCATCAGAATATCTGTCAGTTCATCCAAGGTCCTGTGTCTGGTGGTGATGAATAAGCTCCCATCGTCATTCTTGAACATTTGTTCCAAGTGGAGAGGGCCTTGAACTGAGCTAACTCATGGATATGAAGCTAGAACATAGGTTATGCAGCTCAATCTATCATCTTAATGAAAACAATTCATTCTGGTAGTGGAATTTGAAAGGATATTTTATCTTTTGGCTGCTCTATATCATGTAGTCTTTCTGCAATTATTTACTTTTGCATTTTAAGATGCATCAGCATACATTATTCTTGGCATAATTTTGGAGCTCTGATGTGTTACTGGGTTGTTGTTGGACTCTGAGGGAACAAAGAACATGGTAGGTGTGGCGGAGTGACATCAGTGTATGCATCCCTATGGCCTGACTGTCACTATTGTCATTTGTCAAACAGAGCCACGTATCCAAACATTTCTTAAAACAGTTATTCCAAGACATAAATCTGCCACCAGAAAATCACAGTTGCATTTCCATTTCTGAAAGAGAAAAGGAATTTTATGCCTAAATGTTCAGGCTGGGCATACCAAAGGAAGCCCAGCACATGAATTATGAGCCATTCCCCATGATACAATACAGCATGAATCTCCTCGAATATACAGACTTCAGAATTACTTGTGAGTTATATGGTCACTTGCAACTTGCCGAAATAAATAGTTTCATTCTAATATCTATATTGTCACCCTCTCTCCTTCATAAAGATGGCCAGTCTAGCTATAAATTTGACAGTCAATACATTTCTAAAGATTATATGGACTTCCAAGATTCTTTTTGAACATACCTTTAGCATTTTTTCCTCTCTTGAGGTAGAGTCAAAGAAAATGTCACTTACACTGCAGGAAATGGGAACCCAAATTAAAATAAATAACTTAAGTCGAGAACTCATCAACTCATCCACCCACAGATCATCCATTACATTCATCCATCTACTGAAGACTATTTCTGAATATGAATACTACTTCTTCAATTTACTTGTAAAATGGCCAAAGACACTTTAGGGAGACTATCTAAAAACGTGGCTTATATATCCATATAATAAAGGAGTGATAACTCCTATGTCACGCAATGCTGGAAAGATGAACCAAAGTCAAATATGTGAGTGCTTCTATTCATTCCCTTTTATATATTCAGTTGGGGGAGGGAGTATAGCAGCTATGGTTTGGATGCCAAAATACTGAAATTTATAGAGTGTTTCAATCTTGTGCAGGACATCTGACAGGAATTGTGATTGTCTAGGCAAGTCCAAAATGGAATGTTCCTGAAATTTTAGGAAAATTCAATGCCATGTTCCCATATATAGCTCCGTTGTTTGGAGTTATGCTCATTTTTTTCAACTCTCTGCAGCCTTTCTTATCCTCCAGAGAGATGATAGGTAAGGAGTTTATTTTTCCTCAATGACTGATATCTCCAATACTCACTCATCTTCTACTGGGTATGTGGTTACAAATAGCAACCCTTACAAGGATTTCTTCTTACTACACCCATAATAACGTGTATCTGGTTATAGATTTTTCAAAAAGTGCTTCTATCTTTAACATGCTCTTAGAAGAAAATCCTGTTCCCAATTACTCAAAGGAACTTGAGCCCCTACAGCTGTTTTAAGTACCTCGTGTCCCCCTCTTCCCACAACCTGGGTTCTGTTGTTCATGCTGTTGATTGAACAACCTAACACATTTGCCAAAGTAAATGACCACGAAGTCTATGCATTCCTATTTGAGCCCAAGAGTGTCTATTTGGGTGCTTGGTGACTGATAATAAATTTCCATGGAAACCATCAGGGAGCTTGTGCTATGGTTATTCTGGGCCTTGAACTTTCCAGTGGTGCAGTGATTCCCAGCTCTGGTTACAAAACCTTGGAGACTGCATTTTGCATGCCTGAATCACCTGCAGTGCCAATAACAGGGAAGCCTTGCTCTCATCCTGTTCTGAGCCTTCTGGGCCCAGATACTGCCCCATTGTCTTGGCAGCTCCTCCTATTTCACAAGAGGAGAGCGATGAGACCCCCTGCTGCCTCTCATCCACACCCGCCATCACTTTTTTTTTATTTAACAAAAAGCACCATGTCTGTTAAGATTATAAATGGTTTTATATGTGCACTAAAGTACGGTTTTCTATGCTGTTACTTTTCCTGTTGAATATTTTTCTTTTTTGTTCAGTGTTCAATGCAGCGACAGAATAAATTAATGAGGACACGTATTCACTATCCATTTCATTTGTTTTTTTCCTCAAAAATAATCTTTTTATCTATTAATAATTTGAGATTGATGTTTTTTATTTGCTTCTATTTTAATAGTGAGTGTGATGGGTAATTTTATGTGTCAACTTGCTTAGGTCATGGTGCCCAGATATATGGTCAAATATTATTTTGAATGTTTCTGTGAAGGTTTTTTTTCCTTCCTTCCTTCCTTCCTTCCTTCCTTCCTTCCTTCCTTCCTTCCTTCCTCTCTTTCCTTTTTTTTCTTCATTTCCTTTTGTCTTCTTTTTAGCTATTACTGGTTATTAACATTTAAACCATTAGACTTTGAGAAGAATGCCTTCCATAATGTATGTGGGCCTTATCCAATCAGTTGAAAGCCCAATAGAACGAAAAGACTGATTTCCTGTGAGCAAGAGGGAATTCTGTCAGCAGATCGTCCTCAGACTAAAACTATAATGCTGGCTTTTCCTGGTCTCTACTCTCCTGGTTCACCCTGCACATTTTGAACTTGTCAGCCTCCGTAATTGCATAAGCCAATTCTAAAGATAAATCTTGTCTCTCTATATACACTCTATGTTTCACTGCAGAGTCTTGGCTAATACAGTAGGTTGGTCCAATCAAAAGAATGCCAAATAACTTTATGGAGTAACCATACTGTAATGATAGTGCATCTGGAACATTCTGTGATTTTCAAAGGGTCCTGAGCATAGTAAATAAATGAATTTGGAAATAGACGCAGGTTTTGAATTTTGATCCTGTGACTTGGCTACATAGTTCTGCCACAAACTGTGGTCCTGAGTAGACAAGTGTCTCTGAGTCTCAGTCTTAGCATCTATTAAATGGGAATGGCAACAGTGCTCACCACATAGGTTTTGATGAAGATTAATGCCTTAGTAAATGTAACATCTTTGTAACAGAGCCTCACACTTAATAAGCACTCAGGAAATGTAAGATGTACAAAATAAGATTTTTGTAGGGAATAGAAGCTCTCATCCCCAGGATGCTTGCTGGAGGTTCAATCTCATGCTAAGTGCTAAACGTATATTTACTCATAGAATCAATCTTCATAACCATTTCATCTTTTACTGTTAATACAGAGATGATATCACCTGCCCTTGATTATATAGTTAATAAAGAACAAAGCCCAATGCCAAACCAGTACTATCTTCCTCCAGAGACTGTATCCAGTCATGCCACACTACCCAAGCTAGTATGTGTAAAACCCTTAACTCAATGTCTAGTACACAGTTGGTATTCATTAAATGCTCACTAGAATTGCCATTATAATTTACCAGCCTGGGATTTATTTTCATGTTTCTTGAGAAAAAGAGTCATTAAATTATGGAAAATTATTTATTTGTGAATCTAATTGTGGCCATGTTTTCCTAAGACCAAATAAGGACATATTATTTAATCAAGATGTATTATTATTATTATTATTATCATTATTGCTGTTGTTAAATATGGATACTTTTTTTTTTAATATGGATACTTATATAGGAAAAAAATAACCAGGTTGTAAACGTAAATTCTCATGATATATTTATGGGACAATAATAAAGACGAATGTAAAATTAAGTACAAGTGCATCATTTTAATATAAAATGTGTAATTGGCATTAAAGTAATGAAAATCTGGAACACAGTTAAGAAATAATAAAGATAGCTGAGCTCAGTGTGGATCAGAAAACACTCAATTATTATCAACTTTGCAAGGACCCTGGCCTGAGTAGAATAGGGAGTACAGATATAATAAAGTCAAAGTTCTTCACTTTAAGAAATTGTTTATAAACAAGGTGAACATTGGGCAAGAGGAGACCTCTGATTTCATTGGTTCAACACACAGTCCCCTGAAATACTCAGGGCTAAAGTTCCTGTGGCAGTTTCAAACATGCTGTTGATATCCTTCCTATTGAGAGAGGACTATGTGTTCTTCCTTTTTCATCTGGGCCAACTGTAGTAGCTAACTTGAAGCCAACAGAACGCAGCAGAGGTGGCGTTGTGTAACTTCCATGGTTGAGTCATAAAATGTAATCCCCCTTGGGGCTGGTTCACAGCTCATTTGCTTGTGGCTCCTACAGCCCCCATGTAAGGAATCTCACTATACTGAGCCCCTCCATGCTGCGAACCACATGGAGAGCTGAGTGTATGTGCTCCCATCTGCAGACCCCAGGTCTCAGCCAGCACCAGACACAAGGGTAAAATCACCACCCCATGACTCTAGCTCCAGCCACTGAGTCACCCCTGAAGCTGAATATTCCAGCCACAGCTCAGGCTGTTACTGAGCAGTGGCAAGCCATTCTTCCTGTACCCTCCTCATGGAATCAAAGGACGTATCGAGATGGTGGCTGGAGCTGCTAGGTTCGGGATAATTTGTAATACAGCCTAAGTAGCCTGAACAACACCCTTCTCATCACATGGTCTGAATGACTTCTCTGGAGAAGAAGCAATCTAAAGGCCCCAGGCCAAAGCAATCTAAGATTATTAGTTTGATCTTCAGTTTCCGATGTGAAATCTCTGAGTTATCTGAAGCATTTCTAAGGCATTTTCAAATAAATGTCTCAGTTTGAACAGTTTTCAAGTATTATCATTTTTTAAGATTTTGTGTTTTTCTTAATTCCAAACCTGTTTCTACCAGGCACTGAATGGGGCTCTCAGACATTTGGCCTTCATCCTTACAAAAGCTTGTGAGATGGATACAATTATTCAAGATGGGGAAACTAGACACTCACCAGCCAATAGTTAATATTTATGGAGGATGGGACGCCTGGGTGGCTCAGTGGTTGAGCATCTGCCTTTGTCTCAGGGCATGATCCCGGGAGCCTGCTTCCCGCCCTGCCTATGTGTCTGCCTCTCTCTGCGTGTCTCTCATGAATAAATAAATAAAATCTTTTTAAAAAAAAACTATTTATGGAGGGCTTTCTGGGTGTCAAAGAGTCTCTAAGTACTTTGTGTGTAATTTCTCATTTTATATTTACTACAACTGTAAGATAGCTCTTGTTTACCCTCCCCGATATCGTTGAGGGGAATAAAAGCACACAACAGTTATGCACCCAAGTTTACCCAGTTAGTAGGTGGTTAGCAGGGGCAGCCTGTGTGTTAGCCAGCTCAGACTGCTATAACAGAACATCGCAGACTGCATGATGGAAAGATATTTATTTCTAACAGTTCTGGAGGCTAGAATTCCAAGATCAAGGAGCCAGCCAATTTCATTCCTGGTAAGAGCCCTCCTCCAGGCTTGCACACGGCCATTTCCTCACTGTGGGCTTGTAGGCCAGACAGAGACAGCTCTGGTCTCTCTTCCTTTTCTAGGGGCCCTACCCTCATGACCTGATTCAAAGCTACCTCTCAAAGGCTTTGTTACATGAGAGGTTAGGTTTTCAATGTATGAATTTGGGGACACAAACCTTCAGTCTGTAACCGTCTGGCTTCAGAAAGCACACTTTTTTTTTTTTTTTTTTTAAGATTTTATTTATTCATTCACAAGAGACACAGAGAAAGGCAGAGACACAGGCAGAGGGAAAAGCAGGCTCCCTGTGGGAAGCCCAATGGGGGACTTGATCCCAGGACCCTGGGATCACAACCTGAGCCAAAGGAAGACACACAACCACGAGTCACCCAGGTGCTCCCAGAAAGCACAGTCTTAACAACTGTGTTGAGCTCATTGAAAATATGCTTCGGCACACATAGAAAATACTTTTTAAAAATGTTTTTAAAAATCACAGCATTATATATCCTCTTTGATTAAAAATGGTTGAAGGCATGCATAGGGAAAAGCAGAAAGGAGACATCAGAAAGGAACAAGTGAGATTATTAGTATATTTTAGTTTCACCTCCTTTTTTTAATCTGTATTTAAAATTTTCTGTAATTATATTACCTCTACTACATAAAGATAAATCTTATCACAATAATGTTATAGTCCTTACCTCAAGAGTTTACACAACAAAAGACAAATCACTGTTTTTTGACTGAGTAGATGATATACTGTACTTCTGTGGCACCGTTCATGTTCTGACCATGTGCTGTGTACACGCTGCTTTCTTGAAAGGCCAAGAGGGCATATTCCACCCACATGTGGTAAAGCAGATGACTGCCACAGCCACCACTTTCTTGGCACAGGCAAGGAACGTCACATTCTGGACAGTGATGAGGAACAAGCACAGACCCTGGGCTCTTCATGAAATCAATATGTCCATACTTTTCCCTGAATCTTTGCACTTCCAGAACCCAAGAAAAGAGAGGAAGGAGAAGAAAAGGAAATGCCTCTCCAACTCATGGCAGAATTTGGCACTTATAAAGTTAGAGACTTCACAGACCAGGGAGGTGAGACAGTGTTAAGAGAAGATGAGAGGTGGGAATGAGGGAGGGCACCTAGAAGGGTCCCCCACACACAGAGCCCCAATTTGTGTGTCTGTGCATTTTGAGATGTGGGAACTGGGGGGTGGAAACCAGACTCAGGTGTTCCAGGTCGTCTGGAGGGAAAGAGGAAGGGACTATATTTGAACTCAAGTCTGTGTGGCACTTTGGGCTCTGTCCAGGACAACACAGAAACACTCTGTAGAACAGTTAAATTTGAATTTCAAGGCTGCTCCTAACACAAATTAGACATATGAGGTAGTGGGCAAGGAAATTTACCTTTTGATGCCCTAAGACATCAGTCAGTCACTAGAAAGAATGATTTCTTCTTTACTAGGGAATGTTTTTGAGAATCAAGCAAGGTGATGTCTTGGGGTGAAAATAGAAGCTTTGAAAGAAAAGCATACTTTTTGTAATTTAAGTTATAGCTTCTCTGCCCTGACTTGACCCTAAAGGGAGTTAGTTTATAGCTCTTAGGTATTCCATGATGTGTTAATTTTCATGGGTTTTCCTGCAGAAATATTAAGGTCTTTGTTTATGTGGTATAGCCCCAGTCTGTGCTGGCAGAGCTGCACGATGTTGGAGGTCATAAAATCCTGAAACCCAAGTGCATATTTGGCTCCTCTGGTTTCAGAGAAGGGATTGTGGGCATCTATTTTTTTTTATTTTGGGGGGACAGAAGAGAAGGAGAACGAGAGAGAAATCCAAGCTGTTTCCATACTGAGTGTGGAACCTGACGTGGAGCTCCATCTCAGGACCCTGAGATTGTGCCTGGAACCCAAATCAAGAGTCAGATGCTCGACTTCCTGAGCCACCAAGGTGCCCCGATGGTGGGTGCCTATTGCGTTCATTCATATACCATTGTTTCTCTCTCCCAGCCATGTGGTAAAGTTTTTATTTACTAAAACTATTTTTTGACTGTGACATTTAACAGGGATTTTTCAGGTAATGCTGTGTGCTCAATAGCCAAAGAACATCTTTCTCCCCTAAAGGAAGAGATGGAAGAGAAGGATTCTTGACTTCCCCTCAGATAGGTGATTTGAACAGTGGTTCTCAGAAGCTACATGTGATTACAACTATCTTCAAGACAACTGAACATGAGAAGGTCTGAAATAAAAGATTTAGGAATTAAAAACGAACAAACAGAAACAAACCCCTTGTTGGGGGGTTAAAGAAAAACAGATAGCAGTGTGTGAAGAATCCAGACTCTGTAAGCAGACAGACTTAGGTTCAAAACCTCCCTTTGCCCTAAAATGTTCAGCACATCTAAATTTGTTTCCCTAGCTGTTAAATGGGAATAGCAATATATCTCCCAGAAGGATTAAATAGAATAAATGAGTCTTAGCATAGTGTCTGGCATTTTAACTACCTGCAAAAATAGACATCATTTTAATTAAATGCACATGTTGATGTTGTGTTTACTGTGAAGTCTCGCTGACACAAGCTGTTTATGGCAATCACGACCCTTACCAATGAGTCAATTTCCATGTTTTGCTCATTAACTTACTCAAAGTGGCTAGAAATTTGACAGCCATGATTTTCAAACTTCTCAGACCACAGCTTCAGAGCTGTGAGGTTATTTTCCAATATTTTGTCAAACATCAAACATCACTGAAGACTCTCCCCCAAAGATCTATCATGAGAGGGGAGTGGTCTGCTCCTAGTATCATGATTTATAGCTGCAGGTTCTGGGCCAGATGACAGGAAGGTGAGATTATGGTTGCTCTTCAAGGAAATATCATCTGTAATGTGACTTCTGAGCCAGGAAAGTATTTAATACCCCAAAGCCCACAGCAGCTGAGCTGGAGCATTGAGCTGTGTTTATAAGTTCCTCTCCCTCCTTTTTCTAATGGGTCTTTATTACAGAGGCAGAAGGCCTATTAACCCAGGACTCAGAGCCCACTACTGTAAATTCACCATAAAATCCCATTGACAGTGGTTGACTGTCAGGGACATAAAACTGTCAGTGGCCACATTTTCAATTATAAAGGACAATTACTCTGTGCATGTCAGTGCATGCACACCATAGCTCATGTGTGGGAATCATCCCATTCTCACACATGAGATAAGACGAGTGGTTGTGTCTTTACATGGTGATCTGGAGGTTTGAATTGGTCCAGGCATCAGTCCAACCCCCAGTGGATGTTGACACCAGGGAAGGAGAAAATACACTGCAGTATGTTTCAATAGTGTTCTTGGCTTTCCCCTGATGTAGCATGGCAGAGTGTATTGGAACTGTCTTTTTATCCATCATTACTATTACTCATTTGAAGGTCAGAATTATGTCTCTTACTTATTTAAATTTTCAGAATATAAAATAGCACCTTCTATATAGATGGTGTTCCGTAAATAACTCAGCATTGGTCCATGATCTCAGCACTTAAGACAGTGTCAGCTGAGTGTGCCTATAACATGTTATATCCTTGAGAAACTTAACCTGCCAAGCAGATACATTAGAATGGGTACACTGAGCCTCATTTTCCCTGAGCCCACAGCCAGGAAAAAAAAAAAAAAAAAACTCTGACTGAATCAGATGCCAACATTCAAGGTGAGTTCTTACGAGCTTGCATGGGTCCCTTGCCAAAGACTTCAGACTTCTCTCTATGGTTCTGAATTCTGCCCCTGCAGGCTGTCAGACACATCTCCAGCAACTCATTCTCCTGACATAAACAGATGCATCCTGCTAAGAACCCTACACAAAATATTGATTTTTCAAACAGCCAGTGAACATCTAGCATTTGAGACTTATTATCTCATTCCTTGCAACCAATTCTGATATGTTTTTTGGTACAGGTGCACTCACTGAGACAACTTGTAGCTTCACCAAAGCTGTGCTAGATCTAGACAGACCTTCACTATTTGCTCTGTCAATCCTAACCATGTAGCCTTGGAGAAATCATGGAATCTCAGTGAGCCTCACTTTCTTTATCTGTAAAATAGCAAATAAATAAGGTTATCTGTGGAGTCCCAGGGAGGGTTAAGTGAGACATTGAATGCAGAGTGTCTGATGAACCATGGCGCAAAATAAAGGCTAGTTCTCTTCTTATAAACATAACTTTCTCACACATTAGTTCTTAGGTTTGACCTGAAATAATTTCCCCGTAATCTCTTACTATCTAAACCTAGCAGCCTTCAACACAAATGAGGATAACTAGTATCTGTAGCTTGCAAAGAATTTTAGGTATACATGATGCCATTTGAGCTACACCCACACTGTGGGGCAAACGACCAAGGCATTGCCTACTCCTCACACAAGAGGAATGTAAGGGAATTAAGCCAAGAAAAGATAAGGAAGTTTGTAGAGTGACAAATCCATAGACTTTGGCACTAAATATGAAGTTATGTGTTTATAAATCAAATTTTCTCATCTCTCAAGGCTCAGCTTCTTAGACAAGGACCACATTTGGACACACTTGGTTGTCCTCTTTGCTGTCTCTTCACATCCTTTTTGCAAGGACCCCTCTCCTTGTTGGATCTAGCTCTTCACTTGCATCCCCATTTCTATAGAGACAGGCTCTGTCAAACCCATTCAGCATCTTTTAAGGCCAGGTTCCATGGTGTTAACTGTCAACCCTAAGCAATTTTGATGTTCACCAGAGACATTGGAAGAACTATAATGTCAAACCCCAAATGTCAGAGAGTGTAATCCCTTCTGGTGTTATGGCAATAGAACAATATGGACATGGAGTGAGGATGTCAGATGCCATGGCCATTTAAGGATTTTTCTGGTTTTCAAAGTAAGTCACCTGCTCAGTTCCTTTGTCAAGACTTCCTTCCTTTTATAGTTAAGCAACCACACTGATCAATTCCTGAAGGATTTAGAGAGCTACACAATCCAGGTAATTAAATATTTTGAGCATACATACCCAATATATGCATGCATATTTATGTATAAATTGTGCGTATGCATTAAAATACTAATATATTCTGTGTATTATAAGAGCTGGCATTAAAAGGAGTTATAAAGATGACAAAATGTTAAATGTGTTTCCAATTATAATGACATCATAGCATCATAGAAAACATGGATTTCTTATATAACTTCTCTGTTCCTTTTACTAAAATGGGATTATAATGTATAGTAATTATTTGTATTCATTCACTTTATAGAATATATATATATATACATAATATATATAATTTATGGGGTATCTATAATCTATAAGCATATAGAATTTTATAAGTATAATACAATGCATAGAATGATAAATGTACAACTGTATGTGCATTCAACTATTATTAATCTTGCATTTTACCTCAACTGTGCCTTATAATGCAAGAAATTTTATGATATTATATGATAGTCAATATAAATCTATGTTCTCAATGCTCCTCCAGATAATTTCAGGGTTGGTTTGTTTGTTTTTGCCTTGTTGTGGGTCCTAAATGTTTAGATTGGACTTATTTTAATTCATTAAGGGACTGGCAAAAACCTTGGAACAGAAGTACCATGGGTTCTGCCATTTTCTTGTTCACATGTGCTTATGTTCCTGACATCATTTTGAATCAGTCATTTCTTCATAGAAACCTTGCCAAACCACTTGTTCACTCTGAGTGTTAGCAGCATTGACATGAGATCCCGTGATCTATAAATATAATTAAACAGGAGCATCAAAATCACAGTGCATTACAATGCATGTCGCTGAGATTGCTCCCTGTACCCTCAATGACTGTACTTAACCATAAAAAATAGAAGTTTTAGCTGGGTGGGAAGATTATGTATCTTTGTCTCCCTTGCAACTCATTTGATCCTTTGAGTAGGTTCTGACTAATGGTTATAAACAAAGTGATGAGTGCAACCAAAGGAGAAAAGGAATCTGCCCTCCCTGTTCTTTTCCTACACTTTGTGCAAAAGCTAAAGGCTGCTCCTTGTTCACAATAGAGAGGCCTCGAATAAGCCCAGGGCACGACAGAGCCACTATTTCAGCGTGGACATGTTGTTAGGACAGTTAGAAATACATTTTTTAAAGTCATTGAAGCTCACATCTTAACTAATGAAACAAAATATACCAAAAGTGAATAAATCAGCGTGGGTGCCTGTAGGTCTCTTGTATAAGTTCTAGTATCTCTGCACCCCACAGGATACCTCATTGACCACATCAGTACTATTCTCAGTGTTATTTCTGTCTTATCTTTTAGATTAAAAGTGTAACAGGAGTTCTGTTTGTTTTACTTTCTGTACCTCAATGCACTACTTTATTAGGATGTTGGCATCCCAGTAGATCTCAGATCATTTGTCCTGATAATCAGACATCTGTTTTTCTTTTTTCTTTTCTTTTTTCTTATTATATGTACTGGTCTTATCAACTAGGATAACTGTATATGTAACTATTTCTATATAGCAATGGTTTTCAAAATATGATCCCTAAAATTAAGGACCTAGGTATTTGTTAGAAATGCAAATTCTTGGCCTTCAACACAGACTTATTGAATCAGAAACTCAGGGTGGGATCCAGGAAATCGGTGTTTTAACAAGCCTTCCAGGGGATTCTGAAGATAGCTTACCTACGAGAATCAGAAAGACTGTGCCAATCACTCTTGAACTTCAAGAACTTCAAGAAGAGCAGCTTTCTGGGAAATAGTTGGATGTAGGAGATATAGGGGCAGGAGAATTAAGTTATGTTAGTCAGGAAGTGCAATGGGGGTCCCTAAAAGAAGGGGCTTCAAGATTTCCCCCTCCACAGTGAAGAACAATAATATTTCCACCAGAGGATTTATGAGCATTATCTTGTCTTAGAGAGACAGTTGATTGAGGCAGGCTAATAGGGCAAAGTCCTTCTGTAAGGGAGTGTAGGATGTTACAAGGATGGTAGAGGTGGCAGAGGTAGGCTTCCTTCATGGCCTGGGTTACTGATGGGCTCCACAAGGAAGAAGTAAAGAAGGATTTCCTCTCAACAGAGCACATGGAGATGTAAGCATGATCAGAACTGACAAAGCTAGCAACCCCCAAAGGATAAAATACTGGCATGGGAGAGTACAAATGGGTACAAATGAAAAAAGGAGATCCTATGAGCAAATAAATTTGGAAATTTCTGGGTTTAACATAGTTAAATACTATCTCTGCTGCAATAACAAACTGTTTGAATCTCCAAGAAGGAGTTATACTAGGCGGCATTGTCCAAAATTATTTGACCACCTCACTCCAGGGAAATTGATGAATTAAATGTTGCTCGAATCACATTTGGAAACAGTGTGTTAGGAACAAAATTTATACAAACTCCAATTCATGAGTTTTGACTAGAAGAAAGGAATTGGAAGAAATGAACACTCAGACCAAAAAGGGGGATTCTTGGTTAATTTCTGTGTTTATAACTCACATCCATGACTTGGTATGCATACAGTTCATTCTCAAAGTCTACAAGATGAATGACAACTATTGGATTTTCATAATGTGTGTCATATGAGATGAATTCTATTGACTCTTGACTTTTCTGATGTAGTTCCGTTGGTTACTGTAGCACCAAAAAGGCCCTTGAAGTAGGCTGGCTGTCATGGATGAAATGTGGCATCAAGAATTTCTTTGAAATCAATAAGGCTTGCAAGAGACAACTGTGGAGATAAGGATTCGAGATGGTTTGGTGAGTCTAGTTCATATGCAGTCCATTGCTGAGGGTACTGAGGGAGTCTTGATCAAAATTACCCATCAAATCAGGGGAATGGCAAAAGTGAGCTTGGTCTAAGGTGGAACTTAGCCCAGTAATGATAATTGGATGTAGATGGGAGCCAAAGCAGATACCTAGTGGGGGAATGGCAGATATCTGGGTCTCATGGGAAAATTTCCTGATGGAAATATATATTCAGTCAAGGGACCTTGAGACTAGCTTCATAGAGGCAGCTTAAACAAAAGCTGTGAGGTGTAATGAGTTCACTATATACAGGAGCTGGAAGTAGTCAGTACAGCTGGATAGTAACAGAAAGGGGGCTGGGGGATGAGGCTGGGAGATATGCTGGGTCAAGATCAGCAGCCTATAATTTCACATAGCAAAGAGAAAAAAATTTGCATTTTAGAAGCTGGGGAGGAAGTGCTTGAGAGAGACAAGACTCTAAGCAGAGGCTAGAGACACTGAAACAACATGGACTCATTGTTGAGCATTAGATGGAGCCAGTTGAACCCCAGTTTGGGCCCTTACTAGTAGAGTGATCTTAGATACCGTGCTTGCCCTCACTAACTAGCAATTTCACATCTGCAAATAAGAATTACACCAGTACATTCTTTGTGAAGTTATTGTGAGAAAAGAGTAACATAAGGTATATGTGACAGGTTCACATAAATGGTTCCTATTACAACTCAGATATGCAGAAAAAATGGAAATGAGAAAAACATAGTCTGGGCTTCCTCATGAGCCCTCAAACATCAGGTAGTAGCAATAACAACAAAACAGTCTTGGTTCACTCTAATTTATAGAGCTTGTATTAGTTTTCTTTTGCTGCCATAACAAATCACCAGAAGCTTAGTGGCTCGAAACAAGCTAGATTTGTTATCTTGCAGTCCTAGGGGTTAGACACTCATGCAGGCCACACTGGGCTGAAGTCAAGGATTTGGCAGTGCTGCGTTCATTTCTGGAGGCTTGAGGGGAGCATCTGTCTCCTGCCCACTCAGGTGGTTGGCAGACTTCACTTTCTTGCTATTGTTCAGACCTAGATCCCCGTTTTCTTTTTGGTAGTCCACGAGGGGCATTTCTACCTTCTAGAGGGCTATGCATGGCTTGGTGTGAGACCTCTTCTCTCCAGTTTCAAATCACATCATCCATTTCACACCTCTGACTTCCATCATCAGTCTCTTTCTGACCCGTCTAAGGTTCTCCCCCTTTAAGGAATCATGGTTAGATTGGGTCCACCCAGATAATCCAGGTTAATCTCCCAATCTTAAAGTCTGGTACCCTTAATCACATCTGTTTAAGTCTTCTTTGCCATTTAAGGTGACATATTTATGAGTTTTGGGCATTAGGAAATGGATATCTTTGTGGGGGCCATGATTCTGCCTACTACACAACTCTTCCGAGTGATGACTAGTCTTATTTGGATAAAAATAATGACTTTTAGGGATCTTCTAATTAATCTACTTCTTGGTTTTTTTTTTCTTGCCAAAGCACCCTAGTGTATATGGAGTATGTGAGGACAAAGTGTTGGGGCCCCTGAGGTCTATAGCTGTCAACCATGTGGTCTTCTCTACCCTACCCCCAATGGATCTCATTTATACTCTGTAACTGCTTGGCACTCACATTGATTTCAGTGAAAGCTGGAGTCCTAGGTCATTGTTGTGGGTTCAATCTGTCCCCTGGCCCTGGCCCTGTTTGGAGGTCTACTCTGTTCTTATTGCAGGGTCTCTCTGGCAAGTTCATTAGCCAGAACTTTCAGAGACCAGCATCCTCCCTATTCTGGGCCCTTAGGAACTTCCTGATTCTCTCATACCACATAAGAATCTGGAGAGCTAAACTCTGACCCTCTCTTGTGTCCTGCTACCTCTCACCAACCCATGTACCCTGTGTGACTGCCCCTCCTTTCACCCAGTTCAGGGAGTGAAGGCAGAGGGGACAGTTTGCTAGGCAGCCTCGTTCTGAGGGCACAAATGAGCAAAGGAGCAGGAACATTTTATCTTCCCAAAGTATTTACCTAAAAATAGAACAACACAGCAAGATTCCTTTCAGGGAGTTGGACCCTGGAAGTAGAGAAATCAAAGCAGCTTGCAATTCCTGCCTTTCTCCTAGTGCTTTCCCATATTAAATCCGATTCACCTTTCTAGGCATGTGAGAGACTATTTTCTGAACCTCTTTTTATCTAGATAGGGCCTTGCTACTATTTGTGGACACTGAAACAGGAGCAAAGTGACCTGAGCCACTTATGCACTGTGGCAGGGAAACATCCTGGCAGGATTCTTCAATTGATTTTTCCTCTATCATGGGTGATTATGGAGACCTCATGAGGATGGTGGAGCCACAAGAAAGAAGCATCCTGATTCACTGAATTGCAGAGAGGCAGTTGTCCGTTAAGCCACCAGATTGTAGGGGACTCTCTGTGATTCAGAATTAAATGGAGACATTTGAGACTCATTGTTAGTGTAGCATATCATGACACAGCCTGACTATTATTCCATCTTTGTCTTTTCACTGGTCCCAGAGCCAGAATGGGCTTGTTTCTCCCCTTTCAATATTTGTATCTGTATCAAAGAGGCTCAGTGGTATACGGATTTAAGTGGGTAGTGTGTTAAACAATCAGTTGACTTTGATCAAATCAGTTTGACTAACCTCTTACACCTCAGTTTTCTATCTGAAAGTAGAAATATTAAATTATTTATCTCATAAGATTCTTAAAGATGTATAAGAATTTTATATGCAAAGTGCATAGAACAGTACTTGGTATATGGGCTGTGTTAACTGTAACTATTCCTACATTCCTTATATGGAAACCTTTAATTTGGTCTTCCAGACCCAGCTTTCAAGCTTATCACCCTGCTAGGGGTGATCTGCCACCCTTATCTGGGGAAAATAAAACTTTAGGATCGGAAAAAACAAGGAAGTTAAAATGCATCAATTTGATTTTTTTTCAAATATTATCATTTTTATCCATGTAAAAGTATCTGCCATAAAAACATGATAGGTAAATTCCAGCTATTATTGATGTTATTTTAGATCTTATCCATCTTCTGGTTGACTCAGACACTGGCTGAGGCTGCATCTGTAGGTGAAAAACTCTTTGCATGCTGCTGAGAGGAGAGTTAAAGTAACTCACAGATTTTGTGATATTCCCAAGGTCCTCCACTTACACAGATGGCTCTGGGACCATTCTGTCTCCTAACTTCTCTTTCACTAAGCAAAGCCAGGTCTGGGCAAAGATGAGGCTAATGAGACATTTATCTCAGGGATACAATTTAAGGGAGATCCAAATAATGCAGTAATCAAGATAAATAATATGATATGTAATATTTTAAAAAGCAAAAAGTTCTACAGGCAAAATATTAGAAGTTTAAATAAAGGCTTGATATACTCAGCAATACTATAGCCTGAGGCAAAAGGAAAAATGCTGTTGACATTTTTCTCATCATAGAACCTTGAGCTTAATTTTGACTTTTTTCCTCAAATATTACAAATATTACATTAAAATATTATTTGTCTTGATTACTGAGGCTTTGAGCACTTCCTTACATTTTATATCCAGACCTGTGCCTTACATCTCCCTAATCTTAGCCCTTCTGCTAAATCCTCTTTCACCATGAATACATAGATCTAAGTAATCATGTTGGGTTTAAACCAAGACTTGTAAAGAATCTGTTTTAGTCCTCAAGTTATACAGTTGGAGAGAAAAGTAGAAAAAAAAAGAAAAGAAAAGAATGAGTCTTCTCTTGTACTGTTATTTTAGAACACTCCAGGTAAGTTTTTAGGACAGTAGATTATATCATTTCTTGAACTCCCTAACAGCTGAGACAGCTGGGTGCCCATTCCCCATCGAAAGAAAAAAAGAAAATACAGCTCTCCTCACATTTGGAGAAGCACACCGAAAACATAACGGTCATGATTGATCTCTCCCCACACTCACTATTGTGAACTGACTTATGCAGCCTCATAAGCTGCAACCAAGCTATAAATTAACTCCTGGAGCCACAGGGAGAGTCATTTAAGGCCTATAATCTTTGAGTTTTGCTGTAGGAAAAGTCTGGGGCTGGAGGGTGGAGTTCTGCCTTTCAGCTCTGATGTAGGGCCCTGGGAAATGGGGAGAATGTGTGAAGAAGATAATTTTAGGCTCTCTTGTAATTGAAATTACAATGATTCTTAGCTCTTAAACACCACCTTAGGCTGGAGTTTCTGCACAGTGGCCATGTTGATTATCTCTGCCCAGGCAGTAACCTCAAGTGGGTGTGGGGGGCACCGAAACCCAGTTCACTGTGAACATGACTCAGAGCACAGATTGGAATCAGTTACCCTCCTGGGTCTGGGCAGAAACACAGAGAATGAAACAAACTTAAAAGAGGCTACAGAGGAATGAACTCTAAGTTGCTAATATAATCACTGTTTCATATTTTCACATGTGTATACATGTTCGTTGAACACACATTTGTTCAGGGATTTCTCTCATCAAGGTATTATGCTGAATACTGAGGATATGGTGCTCAGCAAACCCTAAAAGCCCTACCTTAACAAAGCCTAGAGTCTACAGGGATATATATATATATATACACATATAATAAAATCATCACAGAAATGGAAGAACAATTACAAAAGATAGAAAGTGCTATAAGGAAAGGCATACAACACATGAGAGTAGGTATTACACCCTCTCCTAGGCCAAGGGGTCTGGAAAGGTTTTTTGGAAGAAGTGACATTTGAGCAATATAAAGGATAAGAAGAGAAAGAGTGGGGTCCTTTCAGGGTAAAAGTGTAGCATGCAACTAGCATGGCAATTAAGATCAGGGACTCTCAAATCAAGCTACTTGGGTACTATTCTACTATTCAGAAAGAAGGGAAATAAAATCAGCAAGATGAAATGCTCCTACGTTTGGTTAGCAAGCAATACAGATCTGTTTCAACCCTTTGTTTGCTGCATTGAAAAGCCAGTAATTTTTCAATGCTTTCTTCCAATGAACAATGGGTCATTAGGAAAACATTTTGAGTGCAGAAGAAGCATCAGTATCAGCCTCTAAGGGTGAGGAGATCCACCTCAAATTCTATTATTTTTTATTAGAATTCTGTGAAAATCCACAGTGAAAGCCTTACCACCCCAGCTGATTCTGTAAAAATCCCAATATCCAATAAGGTTGGCATTTGGAACCTCTCCCTCCTACCCAATCTTACAATGGTAAAGTAAGATAATGTTCTTCCATATTGAAGCTAACAGTTGTTGACATCAGAATTAAAAATGTGTTTCGTGACTCAAAATAATTTCTACCCATGTTACACTCTGGTTCTCAGGCATGACTAGGTCTGTGTCTCTGCTTTGTCTACTGCTCTGGGCTTTTCTGGACTCATTTCCTGAGATACATTTCTAAATAGAATGCACATTTCTGTGTCTGAATTACAAGTATCATCTTGAGTCTATTTTTTTAGATCTTTTTTGGGGAACTTCTGACCTCTTACATAATGCACAATGAACACCTTCACACTTACTTGTTAATGGAGTTCAAGTAAGATATTATATCCAGTGCTGGAGCAAATGGCTCTTGTATGAATAGAAAAGAGACAGGTTAGCATAGAATGGTGGGACAAAACATGTTAGCTTTGAAGCCATACCTACTTGGCTTAAAATTCTAAATTTTTTCCTATCGTATTTATGTATTTATTTATTCACTCAATAAAGACTTATCAAATCTCTATCACATGCCAGGGGCTCTCAATGACATTGAAAATATAGCAGGAAACAAAAGAAATGTAAATCCCTGCTTTCATGGAGCTTATATTCTTATCAGAGGCAGAAAACAAAAAATAAATGTGTTTTGTGTGTATAATATGTGTCAATTAGATAGTGATAACAGATATGCATCATCACCCATGATATAATCTTACAACCCTGTAACAGTGGCATATTATTTTCCTTCATGTACAGATGAGGGAGAAACTAAGTCCCCAAAGACTGTGACATGGATGAGGCACTTTTTTTCCCTAAGAATGCTAAGGTAGTAGGAGAGCATCTCACTGATAATGTGACATTTCAACAAGGTTCTGAGAGATGGTAGGAGACATTGGGGAGAGGAAATTAAAAGCATTTTTGAGGAAGAGGAAATGACAGGAGGAAATCAGCTGACGGAATTCCAGAAAAAGCAAAAAAAAAAAAATGGTCATTGTGGTTAATGAGGGATAGAGTTGCATGACATAGTTTGAGCATTCACAGGGGGTCCAGTCTGTTAGAAAAGTGCTCAGTGAGCATAATTTCTCTCTCTCTCTCTCTCTTTGAAAGAAATAAAAATTAAAAAAATAAAGAAAACTAACCAACCATATCAAAAAACCACAATGGTTTTAGTGTACTAGTCTTTGGTTTCAAATTTAATGTCCTCCCCTTTATACTAAATTGTCCCCCCACCCCTATCCACATGATACCACACTATTGAGCAGCCAAACACTAACTAAGGTGAGCAGATGGACTTAGGCAATTCATGTTTCTGTGGAGAGCGGTGGGTTGTTTCCACCTGCGTTGCTCTTAACAGTCTTGGCCATGTTCAGCCCAATGCATGATATGAACAGTATTATAAAATAAAGGGGCTAAATCATTGAGAATAATGCAGGGGAGGAGAAGTCTCTTTGATCTATCCCTAATACCTACGACCTCCATAATTACCAAAGAAAAGATTACAGGCTTAAGAATTGCTGAAATATAGACCCATTTACAATATGCATTATATTGATAAGTTTTAGCTCCATCAAAGTATAATTGACACATAAAACTGTAAGATATCTAAAGCGTGCGTCATGATGATTTGATATACACATACACTATAAAAGGATCCTTTACCTCACCATCCAATTAATTAGCTCATCCATCACCTCATGTATTTGTCTTTTTTGGGAGGTAAATACATGTAGCTCTACTGTCTTAACAAATATCAAATATACAATACGGTGTTATAGCTATAGTCACCCTGTTTTATGTGAGATCCTTGGATCTCATTCATCTGATAGCTGAGAGTTTACATCCTTTTACCAAACATTCTCTACCTGTCTCAGGCCCCTAGCCCAGGCCAACCACTTTTCTACTCTGTTTCTGAGTTTGATTTCTTCTTTTTTTAAAGATTCCACCTACAAGTGCACTGTATGAATTTCATATGTACTTCTTATCTTTGTAATTTATGTTCATTCAGGGTATTAAAAAACAAAATTCACAGGGATAACAGGTACAGCATAGGGAATATAGTTAATGGTATCTTAATAGTGTTGTGTGGTGACAGATGGCAGCTACACTTGGGGTGAGCAGAGCATAGCGTATAGTCGAATCACTATGTTGTACACAAGAAACTAATGGAACATTGTGTGTCACCTGTGTCTCAATTTTTCAAAAAAGGAAAAAAATCAACTGAATGCATTACAAAGATTTTATTGGCTTTATTCAATGATTCATGTATCAAGCAGCATCCAGTCTAGTAGATAGAAAGGAGTTCTGAGGAGCTGTACAAATTGAAAGACTTTTATAGGCAGAAGGGAGTGGGAACAAGGAAATTACAGTAAGCAAAAAAGCAGGTTGGTAATTGCAAGGTTTCTTTCCTTTAGGGGATGGCAGAGATCTATGAGACAGATTACAAACTAGTGCTAGTCAGATGATTTCTGATCGATTAGCTTAAGATTCCATTTCTGGAAAAGACAAAATTGTAATTAAGTCTCAGTTTAGTGATGTGGGGCTTAGCATAAACACTCCATTTAGACTTGTTGTCTTAATTTTAACAAGTGGAAACTGAATATCAGTGAATAATTAAAAATTTCCCTCATATTTTGATGACACCTATTCAAAACTGTTATTTATTGATGAGGTTGACATTATTAACCCATTGGGAAGTAATCACAGATAAATTATAATTAGAAATCATCATTTCTAGGATGCTTGTGTTGGATATGATTTGATCTATGGAAAGAATCACATTTTCTAATCCTTTGCCCCAAATTTATTTGAGATGTCCCACCTAAGTAAGCATGTAATCAGACAGCTGTAAGAATTAGACTCTGAGTGGCAAAAATCAGAGAGGGTGACAAAACATAAGAGACTCCAAATTCTGAGAAATGAACAAGGGGTAGTGGAAGGTGGGTGGGTGGGGGGATGGATTGACTGGGTGATGGACACTGAGGTGGGTACTTGACGAGATGAGCATTGGGTGTTATACTATATGTTGGCAAATCGAACTCCAATAAAAAAATTTACAAAAAAAAAAAAAAAAGAATTGCAGACTCACACCAACTGATCTCAAATTATAGACAAGGTAGGAAAGGCAGGTCTTGGTTTCATTTTGGCACACTGCTACCTTGATGCAGAACCAGAGGTATATTCATCAATTCCAAGGGCATTCCATTTTCTCAATTTCACCAACAGATAAGTTATCTGGAGGCAGAGAGATGAGTAGTTATTTTACTCACAAAGAGTAGGTATTTCTATTGTATGACCAAGCAATAGTAAAAAGAAAGCTAAAAAATGATTTCTTATAAAGTGATATTTGGGGATCTAAATTTTCAGAATTGTGTGTATGTATGTGTTCATGTGTACTCCTTTTGTGGTACTTTGTGCATTTCTTCCGGTTAGCAAATATGCTTTTATATAATAGATGTATATGAATGCATATATAAACAAAAGGGATATATAATGGGCATATGCTTGGTATTTTAAGGTATAAAAAGTCTTAAAAGTCAGCTAGTCCACTAATATTTGAGGAATAATTGAATTCTCCTAGATATGTCTCTACCCTGGGATGCATAGGACTCTGTTCTTCGTTTTTATTCCTCTTTAAAAATTGCCTTGTCATTTAAACATATGGCTCTTGATTTTACTTCTTTAGCCCCCACAGAATAAGTCACTTCCCATATGACAATCCATCAGATCTTAAAAAAGAAAAATACATGTCTTCTACCATCTTCTCTTATTTAGGCTCTAAAAACTCCTAATTTTTTCAACATAATTCTTGCCAAGAATAACCAATTAACACCTGCCCTTTTGATCTCTATTAGGTGAAAAGGAGAATATAATAGAGAGCTCTTCAATTAAGCAATAACCATATGCTCTCTCTCTCTCTCAGAGAAAAGGGTTAAGTTATCTTAAAAAGTGACTTCTTATTGTTCCTTCACAAGCCAACCTCCTCACTAATGAGGTCTCATTAATGGTATAAAAATATCTTTTTTGCACAATTTCTTTCATTAAGTGTAGAAATTAAATTAAATGCACTCATTAATATCATTGGGAGTATGAGGATATTTCTCATACTAAATTTGTGTGGACCTGGGACATAATGTGCATGAGTTTAGGATAAATGGGTGTAAGGGAAAACATCAATCCCTAAGCCCCCCAACTGAATGATAATTTATCTTGTAAATGATATGGTATCCAATTAATAAGGCAAATTAATTTAGATCAGGCCTGGGATCCAGTCTTCAGTTGTACAACTTTATGCGGGACACAGGAAAATTAGAGCCACTCAGAAAAAAATCAACTAGGATTTCAAAGAGATTTGGATTCAGGGGCTTGGTCTGGTTCAGTGTCATGTCCTTAGTGTCTAGCACATTGTCTAAGACATAGCAGGTACTCAATAGATAAAAGCCATCAAATGAAAGGCACTTGAAGTCCTTTCATATGGGAGGAATCAAATGAGTTGAGAAAATTGTCATTGATAAGAGAAGATTTATAGAACATGGTAAGGGTCTCCAAGTAACTAAAGCGCTGTCTTTTGGGAAAGAAATTATTTATCTTAGTCAAAATATACTTGGGGAATGTTTTAACGAGGTTTTTCATGTGATAAACACTGTGGTTGGTGAAATATGCATGACACTATATATATATACATATATAACATATATATTTATATACATATATACACATATGCATTTATATGTATTTGAATGAAATATAAATATATATGTGTAAATATACTTCATATGTATATGTGTATTTTTTTAAGATTTTATTTATTTATTCATGAGAGACACAGAAAGAGAGACAGAGACACAGGCAGAGAGAGAAGCAGGCTCCATGCAGGGAGCCCAATGCAGGACTCGATTCCAGGTCTCCAGGATTATACAACCGGCAGAAGGCAGGCACCAAACCACTGAGCCACCCAGGGATCCCCTAGTTTTTATAATGTCATACATATTTCACCAAATGGAGTGTTTGTGATGTGAAATCCAAATTCCATTCAAATATATATATTTGCACACATACATTTATATATATTTCAATGGAAAGTATACTTTGCCCTCTAAAAGTAGTAGAGAATGTATTAGACTTTGTCTGGTTGATTTTAACTAGTGAAACCACCACTAAAGAGTAGAAGCTATAGAGAATGAGGTAAAGACTTCATGAAAAGATAAACTGTCATTTCTCCGTAACTTTCTTTTGTTTGCTTAGAAAGCTGTTCATGGTCATGTTCTTTCTTCGGACCAACCCGTCTCATCAGTCTGTTTGGCAAAATGCTATTTCTCCTTTAAGACTCCATTTGATGATTACCTGTTCTGCAAAGCCTTCTCTGACTTTCTAGAAAGATCTTCAAGGTCTCAGTTACCTTACACACTTCCTCCCTTACATACCACCTTGAGTCATCATTGTTTGCATGTCTGTTTTCTGACCAGACAGAGCTTCTGGGACCTGGCAATACTGCCTGAGCCTGTGAAGGTACTGGTTAAAAATGATCCTCAGTAATATATCTGTTGCGTGAATGAAGTACTGAATGGACAGCTGCTTAAAAGAGATAGTGGTAGACAATTGAAAGGAAGGTGTGGTGTGGTGGGGGCAGATGGTGATGGGGCACTGGCTGCAAGGCTTCCTAGGACCTGGCCTAAGTAGTCATACATTACCATACTGACCTGAGGCCTGCATTTCATTGCTCACAAACTAGTCACCGGACTAACTGGATTCTAGGTGTGAGGACCAACAACAGAAGGGTATAGCCAATTGCTAGGGGCATGAGTCATTTGAGGACTCACTTTGGAGGTAAGTTACCACATTTCCATCATCTGTAATTGAGAGAATTGTAGCAGATGGTCTGATAGCAACCAAGATTATCATGTTTAACTCATCTAGAGGATTATGAGAACTTTTTCCACTTTAATCTACATTTTTACCTTGATCTCTCATAGATGATCTGCATTTTCCCCAAGTGAGCCAAGGAAAATATCCAGTTCAGTGGTCAGCAAACTTTTTTTAAATAAAGGGCCATACAGAAAGTAAATATTTTAGGCTTTGTAGGCCACTAGGTCACTGTTGGAATTTCTCAACTCCACACCAGTAGCACAGAAGTAATGTAGACAATGTATAAATGAACGGGCCATATTCTAATTAAGCTTTATATATAAAACATGTGTGGGGATGCATTTAGTCCCCACGCTGCAGTTTTCCAATCTTGGAAATAGTCTAGCATATACTAGCTTCCACTCAAATGCCAAGAGACATATTTTTCTACCTGTCACAACAATGACAAAATTCTAACAGGAGAAAACAAAAACAGCAAACCTTTTCCCAATGCCAATTGATGACAATTCACTCTTGTAAAATATGACTTTTATATACAAAATCTAAACTGTTATAAGCACATAGTCAAAGGCACTGCTGATAATGGATATTTTGTGCTGAACAGCACTATAAATTATAGGATAATGATGACATTATTTCATATCCACTATTCCTCCAGCATTTTCTGTTCCTAATTTATCTTCCATAAGATTTGAAGATAGAGTCAAAGTGCTATCTGAAACTGACATGTTTGTAGGAGTGTTGCCAGCTGCCATGGAAAGCTGACAATACCTTCTGAGCAACTTGGAGCCCCAGATTTTGAGGGGATATACAAAAATACAAAAGCGATTTTTTATAAAATAGAAGCTGTATACCCTATAAATCAATTTTAATGAAATATACATTTGTTTTCTTCAGGTTCTAATCTTGGAATAGATTCAGATTCTGGGCCAGGAGGAAGATAGATTGAATGCCTAACAACACAAGGTCAATGTGAAATCTTTTCTACTTGAGCTCCTTCTGGAGCTTGATGGCTTAAGGATTTTGGTATTTCTTCTCTCTGTCATGTTGCCTGACTAGGCTCTGCAGGCCCAGCTTTATGCAACCTGCAGCGCAGACCTGTGTTTTTCTGACGTTTGAAAGGTAATAACCATTTTGTGACATAGGATATCCATGGGCACATAGAGAAATGGATACATTTCCTGAAAAATGGTTCTATGGCCTGATATACCTAACTCTTAGGATGATGTACTGAGTGTCTTAAATCTTTTCAGTGCAGGGTTCAAGGAACAGATTATTGGATTTTGGAAAGACCACTTTAGCTATCTTCATTTATTCATTGTTAGGTTCCATGTCTAATGGTCTTTCTGTATTTACATTTTTTTTCTGGATAATCTTCTCTATCTGCTCCACTAGATCTTGTATATAGGGAGTCTTAGACTTAGAAGCCTACAGATAGCCACACAGGCAAAGAACGAAACAAAACAAAATGATGACACAATTCTGCAAAAATAAGAATAAATAACAGTAGTCTTTACATTTGTGGAGAAGACAGGTAATGATGGAAATGGTGGATCTGGAGAGGCCATACCCCATCCAAGGAGGGCAAGGGCAGCCATTATTTATTTCAGCCAATTTTACCTTATACCAAGTACACACCCATTTCTTCTGAGTGTGAAAAAGAAATTGTAGTTTACAATTTTAATGTAAAAACTTCCAATTGTTAAATCAATATTTTAAAGAATAACTTGTGCGCCAAATGTTACATTTTTGTAAGCCAGACTTATACTCTTGGCCATCAATTTGAGATCACTTTGAAGTTCCATGAGGAAAAGTGTCTTAACTGGTATTTTACTTGTTTGTTTTACTGCTGCGTCATTATAATTATTATAATGAGTTGAACATGGAAGATTTTCAATAAATATTTATTGAATGAATAAACAGACAAGCAAATTGTGATTTTGAAGGGAAACCTGTATAAAGCTTTATCTGGAATGAAGTTAGAATATTGATTTCCATATTAGTTAGTATTTGCTGCATAACACAATACTCCAGAACTTGGTGGTTTAAAACAAGTAATAATTATTTCTTCACAATTCTGTGGGATGGCAAATTAGTTGTGACTCAACTGGGACAGTTTATTTCAGCTCCATGCAGTATTTGATGGGATCATTCATGCCTTTGTCATCAGATGGCACGTTATCAGAGAGCTAGCTGTTCCAGGGTGCACTCACTCATTTGGTTGGGGTTATGAGCTGCTGAACATCCATGTGGAGACCTCAACATATCACAACTTCTTTATGGTATCTGGGTTCCAAAAATGCAAATCCCAATGTACAAGCATTTATCTAACTCCTATTGGTGTTACATGTGTTGTTCTCTCTGTGGGCCAAAGCAAATCATGTGGCTAAGCACTGAATAAATGTGGGAGGGGATTGTAAAAGATGTGAATACCAAGAAATGTGATTAGTTGGGAATAGTTAATATATCAATCTACTCTAGTATGTAAGGTTTTTAAAAAAAATCTTATTACTATGTGTACAACAAATATATTGTTTAAGGAATTAAGAGCACAACTTCTCCTTAGGGTAAAAAGAAACACATCTTAAATGTCAGCTTCTCCTCTCCCAATTCTGAAATGACCCAACTCTGATGGTCAGGAAATAATATTTGGTCTATCTGCTCTTCTCCAAACCGAGCATCAACACTATCTTCCTATTCAGATTATGATGTTGGTGTCAATGTAGTTTTTCACTTAATCTAATACCTGGTGCTCTATGAACAAAAATAAGACCTCCAACTTATTTTACATAGGTCACTGAACAGCTGTATAATAGTAATGACTTATTACTGACCTCATCAGAGAGGATTTGAACGAATGAACTACAGGTGAAAAGTTCTCTATCCCATTAGTCTGGGGACATTTCATTCCTCTTGGGGAATACTTCAGTTCTAAGGGGTATTTGTGACCTCATATCAGCTACATTAAATACATGTACATATATATAAAAGCAAAAGGAAGACTGTAAATGTTCCTTTTTCCCAGTATATTGAAGAATCCAGTATTGAGCCGGCTATGGGACAAATTAACCCTGGAACAGAAGGGTTATGAGAAATAAGAACAATGACTATCACATATTTATGTGTGCCAGTTATTCAATGTACACTGAATGACTGTGTTGTAACCATATAAATGGGAATGCATGATTCACATTCTCAGTTGTATGGAATCTGTAGTTACATGAAGACACAGATTATGGAGAACAGGATAACCATTCTGGGGTTGGAGTCAGGGCATCTGGTTCTGTTACTGGCTTCTTCTTTAAATCACTGTATGATTCTGATTAATTATTTTTACTTTGTGAGAACATTGGCTTCTTTACTTGCAAAAGGGGATTTATTGAATACCTTCCATATTTTTTACATGCATTTTAAGTCAGTTTCACAATATTATTACAAGAATTACAGTTTTATTTCTGTCTCATGGATAAATAAATTGAGGCTCAGAAACATTTAAAATTTGATAGGTTAGCACTCAGCAATTAAATAGCAAAAGTTAGTATTTGAAAAAAGACCTTACTCTGATGCCTATTATTCATTACATCAACATATCTCTTCTCTATTGGTTGAAGATCTTCTTAGGATTCCACTATGTTTGATTTGGTCTCATCAACCCTATGGTCAGCACAAATGGCCATATCTGATCTAGCTCTGCCTTGGAATGACTGCCCCTCCATAAAGGTAATAGAATCAGATTTCTCATTTCATAATAATACCACAATATTAGTTAGTATGGAGTAGGTGATACTGAAGTAAAATCTCCTGAAATCTCTCCTATAATCTCAGTGTCTTAACACCATAAAAGTTGATTTTTTTTGCTCATATCACATGATCCACATGAGTTGATGATGGCATCCATTATCTTATAATTGTCCCATATAGAGTCCATGGCTTTGTCAGTTAGAGAGAGAGAGACTAGAGAATTATGCAAATGTTTTGCTAGGTCTCTATTCAGAAGTGACACATGTCATTTATGGTCATATTTTATTGACTGAAACTGTTCTTATGTTCTAACCAGCTGCAAGGTAGATGAGAAATACCATCCTCTGTGTGCCTAGAAGGGGAAACAAAATAAATGCTGGTGAATAATCCTATTAGAATACTGGTCCATCCATTCCTTTGACTCTAGGTCTTTAACAGCACTGAGTGTTCTATGTGGGGACATCAATCTGCCTGCTGGCTTCCTTTCCAATCATGTTTTCTCTTTCTTCCCAGGGCAAGGGTCCTGTAAACAGAACCTTGCTCTGTGTGCCAATCTAGCTATCCACCTTTCTTACAAATTAGATCCATTTCTGTTTACCATGTCTTAAATTATTGGAGTAATTATGCTATCCCTGGCCTTAACAGTATCTTTATTCTGTATTATAATTGGTTATATGAAGAACTGAGGCCTCTTTCCCTTTTAACATTATTTGAGGATATACCAATGAACATTTTTTTGGTTGAGGGTGGCAGGAAACAGGGTGGTGGTTGTTGTTTTTTAAATGGCATTTATTAGCTTACAAATAGTAGAAGAGTAGATGTGGCCTCAAGTGCAGTGAAATAAAAGGACCTGAATAATACAATTCTGCATTTGTTACTTCCTCTCCATTTCTTAGCTTTACTTCCTTTTGAGGTTGCAAGATGGCTTCCAGGAGCACTTAGGGCAACATGCCTCTGAGTTCAACCCCAGTGAGTGAGAAATGGCAAAACTTTTCTCAGTTTGCTCCTGTGAAGATCCTGAAATTAATTCTCTTTGGATGACATATAACCTGTTATAAGAAAGACACTATATTTGGCATATCAGCCCACGTTCTCATCCTTTAATCTTTACCTTCTTCCACAACAGAGGCTAGAAAACAAAATTCTTTATTTCTAGTATGAGTTGGATAAGTAAAATTGGCACCTAGCAACTATTCTCACCTCCTTCTATTGTGTCTTTTTTTAAATCCCATAGTCTGTAAAAGTAAAAACTAGATTTCCAAGATTCCCTCAAAACTAGGGTTCTTAATGCAAATTAGAGCTTTACCAATCATATGTACATATCCAACATTTAGAAGGAAAACGTCAGTTAGAGGCTATTTTTTTTAACTTGTCTAGGCTGTTTTCTGGAGGTATGTTTTCCCCTCTTTCCCCTCTTACGGTATTCTTGTTTTAAGTATCCTGCTTTGGAGCTATCAAGAAGAATTTGCAAGAGGCAGCGGCCAGACTCCACAATCTGATAATCCATGACCAGCTTTCTGGCTGTGAGAAGGCAATTGTAATGATGGTCATAGTTGTGACTAATCTTGGCTTTTTGACCACTTTCTGTGACTGGGATGATTTGTTCTTTAATTTATGGTTCCAGTGGACACATGCAAATTCTACATGGGCCAATATATAATCTGTATAGTTACAGGTAACAGCAAACAAATAAATTTTAAAAATGACTGTATTGAGGAAGGGTAGCATTTCCTCATGTAACACAGTGACTAAGTACAAGGCTTAGTAATACAGACTCAAGTTCAAATCCCAGGTCCAACATTAAATTGTATACATGTATCAAGTTGCTAAAAATTGATCAATTTTAGTTTTCTTCTCTGAAAAATTGAACATAGTGCTATAAATGTTGAAAAGATGTAGAAAAAATGAAATAAAACAATGCATGCAATATACTGTCCTGTCAACTGAAAATAAAACAAAACAAAATTCACTTGTATCCTCTTGCCCACCTCCCTCCATGCTTTCTACCTCACCTGTGGCCAAGTAACACCAGGTAGTATCTCAACTGCAAGCAGGGCTTTTTCCTTGCTGTCCTGGCTCCCTACTCAACTCAGAAGTTGTTCCCTTTCCTCTTTAGTGCCATATTGCTGCTTCCCTAGATCTAAAGTCTCATTTGGACAGTATTTTTCCTGCAAACACTTCATGGAATCAGAAATACCTTTCTTTGAAGTGACATTTTCAGGAACACAATCACCAGGAGGTGTTTAGCCCATAATTTGGACCCTCCTATAATTTGGAGCTATTGCCCATGCTTTAAGGAATGGTGTGCTATTTTCAGAGCAGGTTATTTTCAGGGGGGAAACCTGCTTATCCCATGATTTCAGAGCACTCTGGCTTGCTGGTTCTGAGAATAATTCTTTCCTGGTCAGTTCATCCCCAGCTCTTAGCTTTGGGCAAGGCAATCACATTTTGTTACCTTTATCCATGGGGAAGTTTCTTGCTATTTCAATTTATTTGAGTCTATTTAAACAACAGTAAAAAAGGAAAACTCTTCCATATAAATTTAATTCCAATTACTCTGACTCCTTTGCCATCTTACGGTTATAATTTAAAGCTTTTTCCAAATGGCAAGTTTAAAAGGTGATAATTCACTTGACAGCTGGAGAAACTGGGATCATAAAGGCAGACATAATTAACATTATTTTTAATGCACCCTGGCTATTCTCTGTGTTTCCAGAATGCTAGCAGTGCTCTTTGACGTCTTGCAGTGTCCCTTCCTTACTGCATGGCTGAGGATTTAATTTATTTATTCATTTATTCAATAAATAGTCACTGAGCATCTGTTCTCTTCCAAGCTCTGTGCTAAGTATTGGGGACAAAAATATGGATAAGACATGTATCATCTCTCTTCTCTCTTCTTGTAACCAGGTTATATGTAAAAACACAGAAAAAAAAGGAAGGAAAGGAAGGAAAAGAGAGGTATGTAATTGGAAAGAGGGAGAATAACAAAAGGAGTTGGTAAAGGAGTAAGACAAGAATCAAAGGGCTTTGGAGAGCAGAAGAGAGAAACATTGTGGAGAGAGAGGAGAAAAAAATATCAAATAAAAGAAGTGACAGCAGCAGAAGAAATATAAACTTTAAAAGTGTGGTAGCACTGAAATTTATAGACTGCTATTCTCATATGCATGCCTGTAATTTTCTCTATTTTCTATAACTCAAGCAACTGGGTAATAAGCCCTCTGGTTCCACTGATGTCAGCAAAAAATTGCAATCTTATCATTTTAAGGTTATCTGTCTCTTCCAGTTTGAATCATAGACTCTCTTCAGGTTAATTCTGACTATTCATGACTTTTTTTTTTTTTTTTTTTTACCTCTCTCCTTTGCCTTCTTCCAGAGTAGGAAGCTTATATGACATCATAGATGTATCTCTTATCCTAATCCCTGGTTCTGGGTACCTTTTAGTTCAGTTGGTGATGTAAGTGGTATCTTGTGTCCTAGCAATGGCCTGTAGCCTTGCAGTCCCCTGTGGTAGACAGAGTGATGGTCTCCCAAAGATGTCTACCTCTTAATCCTCAGAATCTCTGACTATGCTATGTGACATAGCTCAGGAGTTCAGATTGCATGTGGAATCAAGGCTACTAATTAGTTGACCTTGAGATATTGGAGGGATTCTCCTGAATTATTTGGATAGGCCTTAAATAATCAGTAGGGCTTCTAAATAATGGAAGAAGGAGGCAGATGAGGGGAGTCTGGAGGAGGTGTGATCTTAGAAGACAGGTCAAAGTAAGGTGATAGAGTTGGCTTTGGAGATGGAAGAAAGGGGCCATTAAGCAAGGGACAAGGGAGGCCTCTAGAAGCTGAAAATATCAAGAAAACAATTTGACTTTAGAGAAAGAAGTGTAGTCCCATTGACACCTTGATAATAGCCCAGTGAGACCACAATCATCTCCATATCACCTCAGTGGGGTCAGCAGGAAATCTTGGATCTTTGAGTGCATATCAGACAAACCACAGGAAACTAGAAGAGGAATCTCAGCCCTCTTTCTGTCCAAACAAGGCACTGCCACATTACAACTTTCCCAGAACTATTCCATGTGAGCACAGGACATCAACCAAGTGTTCCCTTGAGCATTTCAAAAGGGAAGAGAGCATAATCATTCTTTCCCTCCAGAGTCTTTCTCAAAGCAAGGCTTCCCTACACCTTAGGCAATACTAAGGATTTATTGGTAGTGGGCCCATCTCAGGGAGCAGTCAGCATCTTCCCACTAGCTGTGGCCCCTCTGACTGCAAACATGCCCACCCAGCCCAAAAGGGGTGTTACTCTTCTGTGTAAAGGGAACTCTCATTGTAGAGAATCTTCCATCTGTTCTATTCTATGGTAAGACTCTATGCTATTCATCAGCCAGCTTGTGGTCCTTGAAATTTAAAAGAAAGCTTTTGAGTTTTAGAAAACAGTTGTCTTTTACAAGAGTCTGACTCTTCTAAACAAAAAGCTTTATTTGCCCAGTGTTGGTCCTTAAATGTTTTTTCAATAGCTTATTTTTAAAAACAAAACACTAGGTAAGTCCCCTTTCTTAGTCTTAGGTTGCTATTTTCCTGGAAGCAACCATCACCTCTGTTTTAACAGAAGGGGGCTGAGGAATAGTGAGACTTTCTAAGACTAAAAAATCACACTTAATCATATTTTGAAATATTACCATGCTACAAAAGAATAAGGGAAGAAACTGCAGGAAGAATAATGAGGAGAAGCTGAGAAAAAAAACGACACAGAATTAAAGGAAATGAAGGATAAAAAAGAAGGAAAGGGGAGATGAGGCAGCCATGTGGGAAATATGAACAAACAAAATTGATTTTCCTGAAGTTTCTTTGCAGAAGAGCTCAACTCTACTCTGAAAGTGACAGGACCTCACTCCAACGTCAGACAGTCCCTAAAAGGGGCTCTTCTGCACCTTTAGAATTTTGTACCCCCTCACCTCCTTTCCTTTTTCACAGAGTTTCCTGCTCCTCAAGACTCTGGTCTGTCTCGGATTTGGGGAAAACTCACTGTTTTTGTCGATCGGGTGAGCTGAGCCCAGGCAGTCCACCTGTACTTCTGGAAACTTGCAAGGCTCACCCCATGATTCTGTAATATTCTTCTAGCAGCTAATTTACTTGCCTTCTTTGTGACTCAGATTTTTCCATCTGGAATATGGGGTGATGTTAGAGATAAAATTCACAGTTTATAAACAGGTCTGCAGTTATCGATGATATCCCATTTATCTCCCGTATTCATTTTGGAACAGAGCCTGCATAAGCATTCCATGTGTAACAGCACATTTCATACCACCTTCTCTCCTGGCCTCACGACTCAGGCTGCATACTTCTGATTCTGCTCTTGTCCTTGCATTACAATCACTCTGGGGACATATTTCTACAAATTTAAAAAAAAATAGTAAATACATAAAATAAACAGCCACCAAGCTGTCTCAGCTTAATGGTGCTCCAGAGTTAATAGGCCAAAGTGATTTACTGAGCCTTCCAGTTTCTTCTGCCAGAGAGCACTGCATAATACCTTTCTCCCCCCCTTTTGTCATCCTGCAATATAATGGAAGTGATTTCACACCACTTTTCACCAAATATGCACAAGCATGCACAAGTATTTTTTTCTCTCCCTCCCTCTCTTTCTGCACTGCTCCTTTCTGCACCTGCAGGAACACACTAGCACATAGTCTCATGTGTGTAAACTAAATCTCAGGCACTCCATTCCCTGCCACCTTCCTTTCTCTTGGTGGAATATGTAAGGGATTTTGCACATGTCTCTTCTCACTTGTTTTCTAAAACCCCATCCTTATGTCTTCTCCCCTTCTCTATGTCCTCTCCCTGAGCTCACTTCTCTTGCAACCCTGACTCATGTCTGAGACCCTCTGTGAGCAATGACACATGCGTGGTTAGGAGTACTGCACATGATGGAAGCAGACATTTTGAGACCTCAGCTGGCAAGTCTGCATTTTATCCTGGATATTGAGGGGATGTAAATGGAATGTAAACAGAGGAGGAGACTGATCAGGTTTGTGTTTTATAAGATCATTTTGTCAGCTGGCAGTCTTGTGGACTGAAGTGGGGATGTTATTGGAGTTAGGGAGACCAAGCTTAATTCAACAATGATGAAGATCCATCTCAAGTCTGGATGGTAGCTATGGAGGGGTAACACTAGTTTGGGGACTGGTTAGGGGATACAAGAAAGTTAATAATCTCTGCTCCATCATGGTAAAAAGCAGACAAAATAGGTGTGTGAACACAGACAGTATATAATTGTAAGTATGAGAAATTTACTGTAAGTGTTCCTGGGACTTAAGTAGTTTGGCTTCCTAGGATAATCACTGCAAGGTTGAAAATTAGGTGTGTATAGCTGATAAAGCTGCAAGTGGGAAAGGACATTGATGGATTGTGAGCTCAGATTTTCAATCTGGCTGTGAAGAGTTTTACTTTTTTTTTTTCCTTACATCTGACCAAAACTATTTATTATTCTGAAGATGAAAAGTACCCATCAGTATGTTCAGGAGAATAACCTCTTTGAGAATTCTGAAACATTCTTTTTATTTTTTATTTTTTTATTTTTTTGAGAATTCTGAAACATTCTTAAGTGAAGTTTCTCCAGATCAACTAAATATGCACAGTAACTTCATGACATAGAAGAGCATGGATATAGGAAAAGTGAAGATCATGTTATAAAAACTATAGAAATAATGGTTGATACAAATATTCTCATAAAGTTAATAGGTAAATATCTATTAATCTCAAGTACTGAGTTGCCAAGGTGCTTAGAAAAACAGAAGACAGGTATTTTACCTCCAAAAAAAAAAAAAAAAAAGGTAGATATTTCTCAGCAGCTTTCTACCTGAATGATCACATTGGTCTGCACATGAAAAGAAAGTACTTCAGCGCCACCCTCATCATCAGAATAGAAAACTTTCAGAGGTTAGGTTAGGAACTCCCTATGACTCAAACCTCCTTATTTTGCACCAGTTTATATAACAAAAATGAACGATAAATATTCAGTTCTGTTTGTGCACAGAAATTAGCCTCTGCATGCTTCAAAGAAAGAAACCTGTGAGTGGTAGGCAGGGAAACCAAAAACTTTGATCACAACATGACGTGGACCCTGTCTAAAGAAGAACTTCTTTGAAGTTCTCAGACAAGGTGATTACTCCCTGAGACTCCTGGCTAATGTGTCCAGTGCCCAGGTGAGGAGGGCTTGTGAGTTAACTAGACTCCGCAGTTGGAGTTACACATGTACAGAACTAATTTGCTATCTGAGACATATGTATTTAAGGGGACTATTGTTTTAATACTTGTATATCATCAATAATGTCTTAAATATATTTGAAGTTAAGGGCAATGCCAGAACATGCATGTCCGCAGTGGCAGTCTGTAGTGGTCTTGCTCTAACAGCCCATTGTGCATACGTCTTCTCAACTTCATTTTACATGAAGTCAAATTGGTAGCTTGAAATTGGCCATGGTGGAAGCATTTTACCATTGAGATCTGCAAGTTGTATGAACCAGGGCCTTTTTTTTTCTTTGAAGTACTGGTTGTTAAACATTTATCAGCACATCAATGAATATTGATGTTTCTCAACATAACAATCTCTCTGAATCCCTTACACGTAGAACAAAGCCTAGTCTACTGCATGTATATTAAATAAATGGACAGGAAAGAGGAGGAGAGGAGATTTATAAGAACAGAGAGAGACTTTTCAAGACAATGTTTAAAGGAGGGAAATCTGAGTTTTGAGAAATGCACAGGAGAAGGTATAGTTGAGAATGGCAGGTGAGAGATGTCTTCCAGGGAGAAAGAAGTCTTAGTTCAGACAGATAAAGAAGATAAATAATTCGAAGTACCGTAAGAGAGTTGAAAATAACTTGAAAACAGAATGCATGTGAATAGTGTCAGTAGATCTGAAGGCAAAAGGTTCAATAACAAGAATATCTGAAAAGCTATCCCCAGCTCTAGTTAGGATCTCAGCCCAGCAAAGATGGACAGATAGGAAGTTAGGTAAGAAGTCCCTGCTCACAATGATGCTCTCTGGCAGGAGTTTATTTCTGGGCAATTACCCCCCCCCCCATATTAACTTCTCAGTTTTATTGAATTATAGTTGATTTATTAAAGTTGCACACAATGTATATGTCTGGATGAGTTTGAACATTTACATGTACCTATGAACCATCATCACAAACATATACACCACCTCAAGAAATTTCTTTGTGTTCTTTTGTGTCTTGTATACATTGTGGATGGTAGGGACACTTACCATGAGATCTATCCTCTTAACATATTTTAAAGTACACAATATTGTATTGTTAAACTATAAGTACCATGTTCATTAGCAGATCTGTAGAACTTATTCACCTTTCAAATCTGAAACTTTATATACATTAGCAATAATTCCCCATTTCCTCTTCCCCACAGCCCTGACAATCATTATTCTATTCTATGCTTCTATAAGTTTGACTATTTTAGATATTTCATATAAATGGAATCATGAAATACTTGTCCTTTTGCGACTGGCTTAGTCATTTACCCTAATGTCCTGTATAGGTTCGTTAATGTTGTCTATCATTAATACTGCTGCAATGACTACAGGGTCCAGATATCTCTACTAGATTCTAATTACAATTCTTTCAAAAAAATTATTTTTGAGAAAAGAAACATAAAGACCAATTGTAGAAGTCTTCTGTTCCAGATTTAATAGTCACAAAGTAACTTGATACTGTTCAGAGTATTGTGAGCTATATACCATGAGAATAACTTTTCTTCTCTTCTAGGTTTTCAAGTGAGCTCCTCAGGCGCTAACACCCAGAGACTAACATCTGATCCTGCAGCCACACCAGACATGTGAGTAGAAGGAAACATGTCCTTACTATTCTGGTGTTTCAGTCAAGAACTATGGATGTCTTACTGGCTTCCACCAAACTGTTAAAGAAAATGGTGCATCAAACACATTTCCTCAAAGTGCTGAGGATGATGGAAACTCTAGAGGTGAGGAGAAAAAGAAGAAAAATTTCAGTCCAATCCAGAATTGGAATAGTAGAGATCTTCTCATTCAACACCCCATTTTATACAATGGAAGAAAATGAAGATCAAAAAGGCAATTTCATTGGAGACATTTCCTAAATTGAGATCTTCTCTACCACACCACACACATACCTCTTGCCCCACTTTGGTTTTGTCTTATACACATGAAATGAAGTGCAGTGATATCAATTGGATAGTGGTTAATGATGGACTTTGGAGTCATAACTACCTGAATTTGAGCATCCACTTCATATCTCAGCTAGGCAACATTGAGGAAATTTTATGACCTTGCTGAAACTTAGTCTTCTCACTTATAAAATAAAATGAAGGATAACAGGGTCTATTTAACAACATTGCTATAAGGATTAAATGAATCCTGTCAGTGGAATGCTTAGCATAGTCTAGAGCACATGATAGAAACTTAGTATGTGTTAATTATTATTTTTGTCATGCAAGATAATGATGATGACGATGGTTTTATTTTAACTTAATCTTTGGATAATAATGTTTTAACAATTGAAATGTTTTAGCAATTGACAAACATTTTTAAAAATATTTTTCAATATATATGGTTTATAAAATTAAAGGAGATAATGTGTTTTCAATGTATTTCAACTGATGTTTGAGAGTCTTGACACTAAGCCATTAGCTTCTTTTTGAAAAAGTACTGCAATTTGATGAATAGCTTCTGGTTTTTAACCAGGTCCTCTCTGTCATTGGACTCGGGTGAAGTTTTATGGGAGAGGATGACACAGAGGGTTGCAATAAAATCTAACAAGAATCACCTGATAATTAAAAAGATTAATCACTTTGACCACCAAAGCAGTACACCACCATGACTATAGAGCATTAAGACTTAGTAATTCATTATTAAAAGTCAGGAAGGTCATAAAAATCAGTGTCTGTGAATGTCACAAAGAAGACTCACTTAGGTCTGTAGTATGGGCCTCCCCAAGAGTTTTGAAGTACAGTCATCCAACGCTTGCTCCTGATACGTACTGCAGGAAGGAGACACATGAAAGTTCCAAAGAAACCATGAGAAAGACAAATGTCTTGAGATGCCAACCTTCAAATCTGGGGGCTGCTATTCATGCCCATTAACTGGCCTCCTATTTTCCACTTTTGACCATCTGCAACTCATTCTCCACACAGGGGCCAGCGGGGTACCCAAAAAATGTGACTAGGTCTTGTTTTTCACCTGCTTACTGCCATCTAATGAACTTCCATTATGCTTTAAAGTGAATCCAAACCCTTTATATTTGCCCTTTCGGGCCCAACATGATCTGTCTCTGCTCACCTCTCCAACCTAATCTCAGATTTCCCCACTGTTATCTCTGCCTTCCAGACACTGATCATTCTTTCAGAGCCTCAGACCCAGCTCTCCCTCTCCATCTTCAAAATTCAGAGCCTTTGCCCTAGATTGTTGTGCCCTGCCTCTTTGTGTGACTGACTCCTGCTCACCCTTTAGATCTCAGCTTAAATGCTATCCTCTCAGTAAGCCTTTAGATGCTGTTTCTTTGCTTCATGGCAACTCATATTTTTAAAGGACTTTTAAATGACCTGTTTGTTTATTACCAACTTGTAACAGCTCTATGAGGAAGCAATTTGGTTGGTGTGGCTCATCAACATACAGTCAAGGTATTTCAATGCCTGATATTTACTAGAAAATCCAAAAATTAATAGTCATTAGTCCTAATGCTGTCATTAACAGGCATTGAACATTTACAAACAGGCCAGGTATTGAACTAAGCAGCGTGTATGGATGTTCTTATTTATTCTTTAATTCAAGCCTAGGAAGACTGCTAATATCATGCGCGTTTATTGATGAGGAGACTGAGGCAAGAGGTGTTTATGTATTTAATCTGGAATCACAGAACGAGTGCTAGCAGAGTGCTAGCAGAGGATTTAAGCTCAGGCAGAGTTTAGAATCTTAATCTTTATGCTATTTTTTTAAAAAGATCTTTATTTATTCATTTGAGAGAGAGAGAGAGAGAAAGAGAGAGAGAACGCATGAGCAGGAGAAAGAGGCAGAGGAAGAGGAAGAAGCAGACTCCTGCTGAGCGAGGGAACTTGATGAGGGGCTCAATTTCAGGACCCCAGGATCATGACCAGAGCTGTAAGTGGATGCTTAATCCACTGAGCCACCCAGGTGCCTCTTTACCCTGGTTTTGAAGGAGTGACTGTAGGATCCTTGGCCACAGCTGATTGGCTGACTCCCTCTGGGTATCATGCAGTGGGACCCCTCCACACAATCTGAAATGGTGCCTCTGCTGTGATCTTTGTCACCCTGAATTCATTTCAAATCAAGCGTTTCTCATAGTCTTTTGATATTGGATGGTTACCTGTCTCCCCCACAACATTTAGAATTTACTCTTTGTGGAAACTGTCCCTTTTATTCTCTTTTTCATCCATCTGTTCTCCATACAATAAATAAATATTGAGCATATAGTCTATTTAAATTTTATTTTATTGGGAATATGACAATAGACACGAAGATAAATTCTCTACTTTATGGAACATATAATTGAAGGGGGGAAGGGAGACAAATACTAATTATGTAAACTATTAAACAAACAAAATAATCTTAAGTAGCAATCAATTTTATTAAAATGAAACAAAACAAAAAGCAATGGAATGGGATATAGAGAGGCCTGGAAAGAGGGTGCAAATGTAGACACAGTGGTCAGGGGGTCTGTCTGAGCAAGTAACATTTTGGCTAAGGCCCAAGGATGAGAACAACTGGGGAATTATCTTCCCATAAGAGGACACAACTAGAGTCCTATGTGTAGGATCCAGTGTAGAGTCCTGAGCTGAGAATGAGCTAGGCCTGTGTAAGAGCAGAAAATAGATATACTGGACCCAGGCTATAAATTACCCCAGATCCCTTCAGCCTTCCTTGTCCCTGAGTGCAGTGGTTAATTTTAAGTGTTCATTTGACTGGCCACAGGGTGCTTGGACATCAGGTTTAATGTTAGCTCTGGGCTTCCCCAAGAGATTAGCCTTTGAATTAGTGAACTCAGTACAGTGATTGCCCTCCCCATGTGAGTGGACATCACCCAATCCACTGTGATTGAATCTGTTCTCTGCCTATTTGAGCTGGGATATCAATCTTCTCTTTCCCTCAGCACTCCTAGTTTCAGGCCTTCAGAGTGAGATCTATACCACTGACTGTCTGGCTATCAGGTCCACGTCACTGACCTCATAAGGTCTCTAGCTTGCAAGTGGAAGATTACAGGACCTCTCACCCTCCAAAGTGTTATGAGCCAACATCTTATAAAAATCTTCTGGACCTATTGGTTCCATTTCTCCAGAGAACCCCAAATAATACATCAGGCCTCAGTGTGATGTGGCTCTCTGGCCTGCTTGGTCATACACCATTCTGAGTTATTTTTTCTTCTTCCTCACTTCATGGCCCATGCTTTTCTCACTCTTGCTTACCTGGAAGAGCACACTCAAATGAAATTTTTCTGCATAAGATTTTGCCTGACTCTCTTGTCTGAGGAGCTGGAACTGAGTCAAAAAGCCAGCCTGGCAGGAACATAATGATACAGGGAACCGGAGGTAGGAGATAAAGCTAAAAAGATGGCTAGGTTGGATCCATAAAGATCACTTTGGCTACTCTATGGGTAATAGTCTTTCACTAGCAGAGCTCATGCTGTGCATTAGGTACTCAATAGATTTTTGTTGCTTAATTGCACATATGCATGTCCTCAATAATGGATTTTATTTCCCTAGTTCGCCTGGGTACAATGACCCACCTATTAATGTTTATGGTAAAGGCTCAAACAGCATATACAGATTTTTATTTCATATAACAGATTTTTTTTCATTCCATAAACTTTCTTCTCTCTTATAAACCCCCATTCCACCCTTTTGGGTACCATTTTTTATTGAATTTGGGCTAAGAGTCTATACTTTTAAGTTAAATTTAAGTTATTTAAGAGATGACTTAGTAAAACAGCATTTCTGAAATTATCCTCTAGCTGAAATGAAAAGAGGAATGTTCCCTTTGTCAAGTAATTAAACTTTGAATATTTTGTGGGGTAGTCTTTTACATTATCTCTGTTCACATGCAATGTGAAGTAGAATTATGGCCATTTATAATGGGAGAGCTAAGAACTTAAGCCTTTCCATATAAGCCTTTAGGCCTTTTATTTCCATTGAATATAGTTGTGAATACTGCAAATTGTCAGTCTCAGAGAAGGACGTTATTAATCTTCTATGAGAGTCAGAGTTCAGGTGTGGGTTGGTGGGGGTGGTGAAGAGTGGACAGCAAGTAAAAGGCAAGAGGCTAATTGCTCCTTCCCCACAAAGGTTGTAGCATCCCCTCAAGTTCTTTTTTAAATATTTAGAGTCAAAGCAGAGAGAATTTCATAAATTTTATCCTATTATGTTCCTTAGCTGATTATTTATAAGATCTTGGATAACTGTGATACATTGCACAATATCTTTCCTTCCACCTGTCTAAATCCCTGCCTTCTACTCCTCCCTCAAAACTGCGATATGAGACAACCCAGACAAGAATGGACTTACCACTAAAAATTGCAGTGCCTGCTAACATGGTCCTCAAACCAAAGTTAACCCAAGCCAGTCCTAAGTGGGAACCAAAAGTCAGTAGCTGAAGAGATCTGAAGCAAGTCCCAAAACAGAGAGCTGAAAAGGAGAAACACAATTGTAAGGAGAGGTTGAGAGACAGGTGTTGGGCATGAAATGAATACAAATAAAAGCAAGCAGAGTTTATAAGCAGTAAGTTGACATGATTACATCAAACCTCTCCAAGGTGCCCAGGTCTTGTCTGTATCAGTCACTGGGCTCATGGTGTGTGTATTTGTTGGGTTGAATGGAATCAAAGGTCCAGACTGGAGACAGAGATCCTCCAATCACTCTTGCAGCTGATATTGCAGCTTGTGCCTACAAATGTCCTCAAGGGATCACTGCTTCTGTCTCCTTCTCTCTTTCCACCTGGAAGCATCTTCCTCTGAGCATGAGTAAGAGTCTTTCTCTCAGTCTAGGCTTAGTATATCACCACCAATATGGATTTTCTAATGCATGTGTATTGAGTTCAATGGTATAAAATGATTTGGATTTTAATAGATTTCTTCTGTGTATCTATGTACATATGTGTTTTTACATCTCATCTCCATTCTACAAACAATTTAAGTAGGTTAAGTTAAATTCTTTTTCTCCCCAAACCTTCATTCCTAAACTCTACTCCACTTCATGGCCTCGGTTGGAATGGGGTTACATTGCTAGTTACTTAAAATATGTCATAGAATCTGAAAGAAGAGTACTATTTTCAAGGTTTGTGAAGCAATATATATATATATATATATATATATATATATATATATATATGGTGGTGTTTTTTACTATATATGCATATATATGTGTGTGTATATATATATATATATATACACACACACACACAATCTTACACATTTAGATGGTTAGTAGAATTAAGGAAAATATAAAATTTATATAAAAATATATACATAAGTATATATACATATATAATATAAAACTTAACAAAAAATTAATATTTGTAAGAATAGGTCTGCAATTCAACACAATATGTGTAGACAAATGTAAATAGTTGCATAGTCAACCTCATGTCTCTGTCTGGGATTTCCTTTGAAGGGCTTCTCCAAACTCTCTGTCATTCTTTTTGTTGCCCAAAATAGAGTCTCCGAGAAACTAGACAGATTCTCATTAATGCTCCTTATTTGAAAATTAGTGTGGAATATTTGAAATAGCACGAGATCTGTGTAAGACCTGAGTTCAAGTCTTAACTAGGTTGCTCACTAACTCTGGAGCATTCCTTCTTCCCTATATTGACTTTTAAATTACTAATTGAACATCATTCCATGCTTAAGATCTCAAGGGCCCAGCATTAAATAATTGTATGAGTCAGCATTTGGCCAGAAAAACAGAAACAAATGTACATATTTCAAGGAAGAAAAATTTAATATGGAGAATTAGATTACATTTTTGGAAAGTCTGGAGAATTTAAAATAAAGGGTGGTGGTGGTGGTGATATTCTTCCCTAGAACTCATGAACTTCAGGAAGCTGCTCTCATTGCAGTAGGGTACAGACCCTAATTTGCTGCTGCTACTACAAGAAGCCACAGAGCTGCATACTGCTGCAAATGGTCACAATCTTTTTTTTTTTTAAGATTTATTTATTTATTTATTCATGATAGACATAGAGGGAGAGAGAGAGGCAGAGACACAGGAGGAGGGAGAAGCAGGCTCCATGCCGGGAGCCCGACGTGGGACTCGATCCCGAGACTCCAGGATTGCACCCCGGGCGGAAGGCAGGCGCTAAACCGCTGAGCCACCCAGGGATCCCCTGGTCACAGTCTTCTGATGCTTCTCCCACAAAACCATTACTGTTGTTGCAGAAACTGGCACTTACAAGACTACAGTGTCTGCTGTGGCTGCTCTTCCCCACACAGAGCAACTTGCGCCTCTTTCTTATCTTTTAATAACAGAGCCTGGGCCTTAAAGCAGTACCAAAACCAGAAACAGGCTGGCAAGAAAGTACAGGAAGTGGTTTCAGTCTTCTAGCCTGATGATATGAGAGTAGAAAGCGCCACATGTGGTTCCGAGTTGTTAGTAGGATATATGGCACCGCTAGGGAAACAAAGTCTTAAACTTCATGAACAGTTAGAACCCAATGGAATAGGCCGATAATTAAACAAATAATGAAATGTTAAGTTATCCTTAACTAAATTCTTATACTCTATCCAAATATTTGCTATGAGACTTGCAGATTTGTAATGTGAATTTCACCATTCAACCTAAAACAGCAAGCAAAATCTGTATGTGTGTGCCAGTGAGAATTTTTAGTCATATGCAAATCCTGGCAGTAGAATGTGAATCACATTGCAGTAATATCTCAAGTGTCCTCTTAAAAGGATATAATTTAGGGGCACCTTGGTGGTTCAGCCAGTCAAGCATCCAACTCTTGATTTTAGCTCAGGTCATGATCTCAGGGTCATGAGATCAAGCTCCGTGTCAGGCTCCGCACAGAGTATGGAGCCTGCAGAAGATTCTCTTTCTCCCTCTCCTTCTGACCCTCCCCTTCCACTTGCTCTTGCGTGGTCTCTCTCTCTCTCTCTCTCTCTCTCTCTCTCTCAAAAAAAAAAGTATTTTAAAAGGATATAATTTAATGTTCATGGTATTTAAACATAATGTGAATTATTGCTATAATTTCCCCAATATTATTAAGTAAAAATATTTTCTAAGAAGCTGGAAGAGGAAAAGCACAATGAAACATGCAAGACCAAAGCTTTAAAAGAAATTATAGAAAATTTGGACACATGGGCAGCCCGGGTGGCTCAGAGGTTTAGCGCCGCCTTCCGCCCAGGGCCAGATCCTGGAGACCCGGGATAGAGTCCCACGTTGGGCTCCCTACATGGAGCCTGCTTCTCACTCTGCCTTTGTCTCTGCCTCTGTGTGTGTGTGTGTGTGTGTGTGTGTGTGTCTCATGAATAAATAAATAAAATCTTTAAAAAATAAAAAAGAAAGAAAAGAAAGAAAATTTGGACACAATGATTGTTGTAAATAAGCATCATTAGCACATAGGCAGTAGTACCATGATAAAAATTGCAAATGTAAGTCCAATATCTTTCTATTATTAGCTGCATAACTATAAGCAAAAGGAACAAAAATAAAAGCTTACATTTATATTTCCTTATTATTCTCCCTGCTGGTTCAATGACTTTGGATGTTAATTTACAGGCGTCTACTTCATGAATTACAAACTCCAATAAAAAAAAAACAAAAAAACAAAAAACTGTCCACGAGTTCCTCAAATTTGGATATGGGCAAATCTGAAGCGTTTATTGTTTTACTCAGTCTTTCATCAGCTCAATCCCCTCCTCTTCACTATCATCTAACAGCCACAGTGACTACAACTTCCATCTATCTTCATCACCAAACCTTACTTGAGCAATTCTTCAATGGATAGGTAACATTTTTTGCATTGTTTATCGCTTTTATTTTGCTAACTGCCGCTTTATTAATCATGCATCTAACATATTTTATGGCTTGTTTTCCATTAGAGTGTGCCGTGGTTGCAATGAAGGAGGAAAATGTAATTTTATCTGATACATACAGTGTCAGTGTACACTACATTTGTGATAGTAAGTGATCGGCTGGACACCAAAAACATCTGCTTTGAGCTGGGAAGACATGATTCTTCTCCCAATTTAAAGAAGGTAAAATGTGGGCTGGAGCTTCTCAAAATTTCACATCCAGCAGTTTTAGAAACAGATTAAATTTCAATAGTGAAGGATGCTTTTAATATTAAAAATGTGGGCAGCCGGGGTGGCTCAGTGTTTTAATGCAGCCTTCAGCCCGGGGTCTGATCCTGGAGACCCGGGATCGAGTCCCATGTCGGGATCCCTTCAGGGAGGCTGCTTCTCCCTCTGCCTGTGTTTCTGCCTCTCTCTCTCTCTCTCTCTCTCTGTGTGTGTCTCTCATGAATAAATAAATAAAAATCTTTAAAAAATAATAATATTAAAAATGCTTACTGACTATTCACATGGGGAAACACAAAGTTTTGAAGAAGGGTACCAAACTATTTGAATTAAGACCTGAAAGATAATTATGGTATATAGGTAAAAGAAGGAAGGGAACTTGGCATGAGGAAGGAGACACATTCTTCCAATTAGAAGAAACAGCAGGTAATATGATCATAAGCAAGAGAGTGTTCTCTGTTCCAAGTTATAAAAAGGATAAACCCAACTAGGGTGTGGAATCAGAGAGGAAGAGTAAAAAGAGGAAAGGCTGCAGAGGTAGACAGATTGAGGATATTTTATTCATCATGTTGAAGAACTGGAACTTCATCCTAGGGGGAAGAGAATGAGCTGAAAGATTTAAGTAGGAAAATAATATGGTAAATTTCAAGTCTGGGAAGACTGTTTCATGTGCTCCGTGGAACGTAGGTTGGAGGATATAATCCTGCAATGAGGAGAACTGTTAATAAGTCATTGTATTAGCTTCCCCAAAACTTGATTTTCCCTTAAATGAGAGTCACATTCCTTCCCTAAGTTTCATTTGTAGTCACCATATTTCCATGTGTAGTCTTTGCTAAGTTCAATGTTATTTATTTTCATATATATTTGATCAGTAAATTAAATTATTGATATTTTATCCTTACAAATATTTACTCTTTTGCATAAATATAGATGAACAGTTTCCTGGAGTTCTTAGTTTTCCTGGCCTAAAATTATGCATGCTAACAATAATATCCAACAAATAGTGAGCACCAGCTAGTACAAAGCCCTGTGCTAAGTGCTTGGAATGTAGTTTCTCATTTAATACTCATATAATCTTCATGCTCTTTTTATGGACAATAGATCTGAGGCATTAGATAGTGGTTGCAGTATTTGCTCAGAGTTATGGGATTAATTTCTCATGGAGCTATACTCCAACACAGGTCTCCTAGATACTAGGGCCAAAGCTTTTACCCACCAACTGGTATGTGATCAAGCACTGTTCTTTTTTCTGTGAATCATCCAAAATGGAGACATCAGAAGAACATGGGTGAAGTAGGTCCCAGAAAGAGCACAGACTGGGGAAATGTGTAGAGATTCTGAAGACCTGTTTCAGTTCCTCCAACAATGATCTGAGTAGCCAGTGACATTCTATTGAGGGTAGATCTTCATTTTTCTCTCTAACTTATCATTTACAGATGAAGAAACTAAGATCTAAAGAACTAACTAGATTTGCTTAATCTCATTTATCTAGTCTGTGGTAGAAGTGATATTCAGGTTCTCAGATATCCAACTCTGTCTACTTCGTCCATTTTGAGGTGGAGAAGTTCAAGTAATTTTAGAGTGTTAGTAATTTTCTAAAAGCACGTGGGCTGGTCCCGCAGTATAGAAATATGTAAGGTGAGGTCTCCAACTTGATGAGCTCACACTCCTGCCATGTTCATATACACTTTCCTTCTGCTTATCTTTTGTTTATTCATTCCCCTGTTCTCTTCACTCTCTGCGGCCATTGCTACTCTGGGTGATGTAGGTTTTGAGGCTTTCAGGACTTTGAAGGAGTTCAAAGCTTTTGAAAATTATTCACATCATTCTGTCTGGAAGCTGAGTCATTCCTTATGGAAGTATATTGAAATGGATGGAAAGTGCATTATTTTAGTCATCCAACCAAATAAATCCTGGCAAGCAGAATTTCTGATGTCTCCTGGAGAATACAAGACTAAACATGAATTTATTTTTCATAGTAACCCAAGATGAAAATATAATCCCCTAAATTCTCTGGTGATCCTTCAGGAAAGGTAGGGGCTTGTAAAGGACCCTGAGGGCTTTTGCACAGATTGCTATGTTCCTTTCTCTCATGAATTTGTCTTTATTTTGTAGCAAGATAAATAAAAATTCTAAATCACAAGCAAAAAAATAGGTTATAGCCAATACTCTCTAACTGCATTTTTTCATTGTCTAACTTGAGGCATTAGCTATCAACATCTAATGATTAATACATCATTAGATGGAGGTGCAGGTGATAACAACCATTTCTGCAACCCTAAGTGAGCTTGATGTGACTCCTAAATGGCCTTTAGCCCAGATGGCATGCTTCTTTTATTTGATATTTCCAGGGATTTAAAACAACTGGGGCCCTTCTTAGAACTATTAATTGTGTTTTGATATCCATGTGTTTAGAAAAAAAAATGTTAACTAAATTAAATAGAAAGGGCTATTAAAAATCATCCAGTCTAATATTTTATTTTATTTATTTTTTGAATGTGTACAAAAGATGTCAATATTCATGCCTTTATTAGTTATAATGGCAAGTATAGACTTCTAGGTATCCATTGAAAAACAGAAAAGAAAATGAATACTTGCACTTTCTAAAATTTTCTAACACAGATGGTATATTGATACATTTACATTTTTGCTATAAACAGATATCAAGTGGGCTACTCTATTGATTAATAAACGAACTTGTCAAAAGAGATAAGAAAGAGGCACCTGAGTGGCTCAGTGGTTGAGCATGTACCTTTGGGTCAGGGTGTGATCCTGGGGTCCTGGGATCAGGTCCCGCATTGGGTTCCTCAAGGGGATCCTGCTTCTCCCTCTGCCTATGTCTCTGCCTCTCTGTGTCTCTCATGAATAAAGAAATAAAATTTTGGAAAAAAAAGAGATAAGAAAGTCAGCTTATTGGACATAATTTTCATAAAATATTACATGCAACCATAGCATCAATCATCTGTGAGGGTGCTCTATGGATAAGGCAATGACATAGTAACTGCACATATACTTTTTGTAATCTCTTACTCAACTCACACTTCACGGTGAATATTAGGTGCTCTTAAGATATAAGTAAATCAAATCTTGTCACACGCCCAATGGGATCACACTACCTTGATGAAATCAAGATGGCATGTTCCTCTGACTTCAAAACCAACAATCTTTCAACAGATCAGTGCTGCCATATTAATCAGTAGATTTGCTGCCTAATGATAGCATCATATTAAAAAAAAAAAAAAAAGCAGGGTAACATACCTACTATTCCCAGCTTTTCTTTGCCTGCCTGTGACATGTACAAATTCTAACTGATTTCCTACAAATATAAGCTAGGACTATAATTCTGTGTTTCCTTCAGTGGTTCATTTTTCTCATTACAATAATTTGAAGCCTAAGGGGAAGAGACAAAAACACTCCAGTGTTGGCAACGTGGACGGAGAACTGGATGGAGAGCTGAAATGAGAGTTCTGGCCCAGCTTGTCACCCATCTGAATGAGCCTAAGCAAGCACCTAGGCCCTCTGAGGAGCATAGCTTCTCTGAGTCAGGAGGAGATCCTGCCCTTACCTAATACCTAGGGTTGTCAAGGAGACCAAGGGAGGCATGAATGAGAAAGTGCTTTGCACACTGTGAGGCACTGTATCAGCTTTAATGGTTCACAAGGCCAGAACGCTGCAAAATGAAATGGGAAATGCATCAGACACATTCCATGTCCTCAACCATCCCATTGGCCCACACAATTTAATCAGAGTTTTCATGGGCATCTGAAGTGTCCCTGCTGTACCAATATCTGTCTTTTTGGCCCCATGGTTCCCTCTGCAGTTTGTAGAGCTGCTTATCCCAGGAACAGGTGCAGCCTATGAGTATGGAAGTAATTATTGCTCACAGCTGCAGTGGGCAGAAGTGGAAGAGTAAGTGTTCCAGCTTTTTGTGCTTCAGACAATTCTGAGGCACGTTCCACAGATTCCTTAGATGGCACCTGTGGGATTGAGCCCCAGCTGCTAACCTTAGTGCCCAGCTCAGTCTTTCAAGCTTTATTGACTATTATTCTTCCACTGTCTCACTTCCTCTCTCCCTGTCTCTACTTCATTGAATTCCCCTTTTTGATGGTTAATTTTATGGGTCAACTTGACTTGCCACCTATTGACCAGATATCTGGTTAAATATTATTTCTGGATATGTCTGTGAAGGTTTCTGAATGAGATGCAGATTGTCCTTTCCAGTGCTGATGGGCCTCATCACATCTGTTGAAGGTTTGAGTAAGTGAAAGGCTGAATACAAAAAAATTCTTTCTCTGCCTGAATATCTTCAAGCAGGTGCATTGGTGTTCTCTTGCCTCTGGACTTGGATTCTGACTGAAATTCATATCATCAGTTCTGCTGGTCCTCCAGTTTGCTGACTGCAGATCTTGAATTTCTCAGCCTTCATAATTATATGAGCCAATCCATTCTCTTACTGTAAATCCTGATCAATGAATCTATATATCTATTCATCTACCTCTTCTCTTATTGGTTCATTTTCTCTGGATGACTGAGACAAACACACCTTCCAAATCAACAATCTGTACCCAAATCATTGTCTCAGGCTCTGCTTCAGGGAGATATGGAAATAAGACAGATGAGTTGATTTGTAAGCCTTGTCCATCTGATCCACTGATTCTTTTTGTATCTGTAAGAATTTAGAGAACTTCTGTTCTGTATCAGGCTCTGTGCTGGGGGATAGAGAAATATGACAGGCTCCTGACCTTGGGGAATTTGCAGACTAGTGAGGGTGACAGACATGGAAATGGATGATTATAGTATAAAGCAATGAGGCCAGAGGGTAGGTAAGCATCTCTGCCTCCTGGCCTCAGTTATTCATCTCTGGATCAGCAACTGTGTTTGGCTGCAGCTCCATTTATTGAATTTCTGGTCATGCTTCCTAAGTAGAGACCCCTTCCCCCATGCTTGGCACAGACTCCCAGCCAAGACGTCTCCCCTAATGATATTTCTGGGCTTTTGTGCCTGACGCAATGACAGCTGTGAAGCATGCTCTATCTCAGAAAGGTCAGGGAATGGCATAATCCACAGACTAGCAGCCACTTTGCACAAAGCCCATTGCTGAAACACAGATTTTAACCTTTTGGTTTCGCTAAGGCCTTCTTCAGCTCTTGCACCCTGCCGGGGGCTGTCAGTGATGGTGAGAGGCAAAGGTGGGATTTGTTACAGCAGGCCCCTATACCAAACTCTCCATCCTGCCCTGATAATCTCTGTAAATGCTGCATCTGGTGCTTTGTACCTGGGTTTATTGGACAACAAATGCCTGATTGAACATGGCAATGCTGAAAATGCAAAAAGCTAGAGCATGAATATGCTACCCCACACCTTCATGCTGTGGACCCAGATGAAAGGATTCAGCTGCTGGGGGACCAGCCTCTCTAGGGTAGCAGATACTTTTTCCTTTGGCTCTTCCACATGTTAAATGGCTGCTCTAATCCAGCTTCTTTACTGGCACTGTGGGTCTGAAGGTAATGAAACTACCACTGCTGTCCTGTGGTTCCTACAGTCCGGTGGGGACATCCAACACAATACAGGGTTGCAAGGCATCAAGGTCTTCCTCTGTGATCACTTTTATAGGAAGGTGGTGGGTGAAAGGGTTTAGAGAAGGAAGTTTACCCATGTTTGAATCCCATATCCAATCCTTGCTAGCTTCTAAGTGTGGGCAAGTGACTTAACTTCTATGGGGCTTTCAATTCTCATCTGAAAATAGTAGAATAGCTGTAAACACATCTCTTCTAGTCTCCTCCTCAGCCCCCAAGAAATGGTTATTACATGAGATGACACAGGTGCTGATTATCTATACAGGCAATCATATGAGAATATATAAATGTATCAAATCAATGTGTTGTATTCCTTAAATTTATACAATTTCATATGTCAAATATATTTCAATTAAAAATTAAAGAGAAAACAATGCTACAACAGATTATAGAGAGCAGTTGTGGGAAGAATTTGTGGGAGGGACAGTGCATCAGGGGTATTTAGGAGTAAGGGAATGTTACTATCTTCCTTTCCTGCCCTCCCCACCTGCTAGTGTCCCCTGAGCCTCTCTGTGTCCTCTCCTGTGCTTCATATGCAACCCGTGACACTCTGTTTTGCCCTCTCCACTCCTCATTGTGATCTGCAACAGAAATTAAGTCATTTAAACTCCTCTAATTCTAGATTTCCTATCTGTAAAATGGGAATGAAATAAAACACCAGGTCTGTCAATCTCATTGTCAGTAATTATTGAATGCCAAATGGGGCAGTTGCTGTGACTATATTGGTAACCTGGGAATGCTAATTCACTATCCACATGCAGGGACCTCCAAGAGCAAAGTCAACGGGAATTTTTCTAGGTTATATGGTTGTCCATCCCTACTATTTGAGTTACATAATTTGGGGGGATCTCATATTTTGTTTTAAAACATTTTTTCGTAGAATAAAAGCGATGCATCCACATTGTGTTACATTTAAAAACACAAGAAAAAAAGTTGAGAAGGAAACAAAAGTCCACCTTTTTCCTACTTCACACAGATCTTGCTGTTAACAGGCTTCTTTATTCCCTTCTATAATCTCTGCAGGTTTTGTTTTGATCTGGCTTGAATTTCAGGTTGAAAAGCCCTATACCAGCCAATTCTGGAGAGCCTGGAAACCAGCTGAGACAGGCTGGGGAGTGGGATGTCAGAGAAGGGATGTGGGGGGGACACACAGCTCCTGCCTTTTAGGCAAACATAACTGGTACTTCTGTTTGAGTCCTTGATCTGAATATGGAAGGAGAGAACTCCAAAGAGGAGAATATATGTCCTCCCTCCTCACTCCCTCCTTGGAGTGTTTCCAAACAAACAGAAGCAGGGCTTCCAGTCTTCCAGCTCAAGTGTCTCAGCAGTTGCTTCTCCAGGTATAAACTCGGTGGCCCAGAACAGAGGGCTAGGACAAAGAGAGGCTAGCTATATTGGAGAACAGAGAATGTGTGTGTGTTTGTGTGTGTGTGTGTGTGTGTGTGTGTGTCTGTGTGTGTGTGTGTGTGAGAGAGAGAGAGAGAGAGAGAGAGAGACCTCAAGAGAACATAGCAAGAAAAAAAAATCACAGTGGGTCTCAGGGATAAGGGAGAGAATGTTTATCTTCAGACAGATTCAGTGGAAACAAAATAAAAACAGGTGAGATAAGAAAAGCTCCTTCAATTCTGCCTGAGAGGATTGAAGGCAAAGGACTTCTGGAGCAGAAGCTGGTTCCAGGCCCTTAGGAGTCTTCACCTTAAGTCAGGGGCCTTAACCTGAGGTCTAAGAAACTCCACAGACCACAAACCACAACAGCATGGGAGAAGCTGTGGCTAGGTCCCTAATGAAAATCACAGATCTTCTCATTACATTACAGTTGTTTCAAATTGAAAGTATATAATACCACCACTATTATATTATGGGAGTTATTAAATCCACCAGTAGGTTGTGTTACTTAATGTAATAATAAAGACACACATATATTACTATGTCAGGGTTTGTTATGTTTAGTGTTTTGATAACTAGAATTCAGTAATTGGTTTCAGTTGTGGTTCTTTGTATTATATCTAATGCAGTAAAAATATTACTCGTGAAAGGAGTCCACAAAATAAACCATCATCTGTGGGCTTAGGGACCCAGGGATCTACATCAAAAGGTGAAGACCCCTTGCTTTTGTAACTACAGGAGACCTAGCAAGATGCTCAGCAGGACTTCCAGAGGCAGGACAGAACAGTCCAGATGCTTTTGTCTGCAGGAGCAGAAAACTGGACTCTGATTTAGCAACAGAGGTGCATATTATCTCAGATAACTTTAAATCCAGAACTAGGAGGTGGAATGATTCACTAGATTGCAAATGACATGAGTGGCCCAGGTTTGATCAATGTCTCTACTCTGCTGTCTACAATTTGAGCTTAGTGGTAAGATGATTTCCTCAAGTTCATGACTTGGCTGCAGTCATAGGGCTACTCTTTTTTTTTTTTTTTTACACCTAGTAGGAGTCAGAAAAACCAATCCCTTTCCCATTGTTCTCTTTTACAAATAAGGGAAAATATTAAAATTTCTAGCAACTTTTCCTGGTGACTCATTGGCCAGAATTTGGTCACATGCTTAGTCATCAATCAAAAAAAAATGATGTGATTATCAGACATGATTTGGGTAAATCAGAAACACCTGCCCTCCCGCCCCCACTGAATTGGAGAGTCAATTCCCCAAACTGTATATTGTGGCTACATGATGGGGAGAGAGAATGAATCTTATATGGTCGACCCCAGTATCTGCAGCTTTGTGATCATTGTGTTCTTAGTCTACAGAATAATGTGTTGGAGATGCTGGGTTTGGCTGTTTAAACATCTGCTACAGCATTCTGCTAAGAATCTTTACATGTAGAAGCAGCAGGAAGGACAGTAGGTAGATGAGCAGGGTGCTAGATGTGGACTCAGGGAAAGTAATATGTGATACTCTTCTTAGAGAAGAAGTAAAGTTTTGTGCAGTTTTCCAATGATGTATCCCAAATGAGTTACAGGTAAGCAGAGCCATTGAACCCCCTGACCATTAAGACCACTTGACAGAGTCTGGGCCGACTGAAATCCCTGTACAACTGCCTCTAACCATAAGCAAACTCCTCCATTTCCTGCTGTGTACCTTACAAATGTGCATCACATTTTATGTGCATGCCAAGATCAAGGCAGGGAAGCACCAGCTTCTTAATTAGGACACTTTAGAGCAAGACTACTTTGGTTCACATTTGAGCTCTACTAGCTCTGTAGCTTCTCTATACTTTAGTTTCTTCATTTGTAAAATAGGAATTGCAATAACAATGATCTTCTCCCAGGGTCATAGTGAGTTTTCAATAAGTCATTGCATGTCCAAGATGTTTTTAAAGTTCCTGGCATGTATTAAGCATTAAATAAATCTTACTGTTTAAAAAAAAACTCTCCCCACCACCCCTTCTTCCTCTTAACTGGGAGACTAAAGCAATGCAGGACCATTGTTTCAGCAATGCGTCTAATCCAAGTGGTGCATTTTATGTACTCAACAGGTTATTTTCAGAAAACACACACACACACACACACAAGAAAACATACAAAAATGTGTGAAATAGCTCAACCCAGTCTTTTCGCTGGTGGGATGGGCATTGCAGCATCTAGACACAGAAAGTGTCATGAGCTTAAGGCTGAACTTGAGGCTATAACTGCTCTATTCTGTACACACACATGCGAATACACACACACTCAAAATAAAGCAAACACACACGAAAACCCACTGTCGACAACCAAGACAACACAGATAATCACATCAATCTGGATAATCAAGGCATCACAGCTGGTAGAGCATAAAGGAGACTGTATGACCACCCATACTTGCATATTGATATTATAGACTGACTGTAGAAAGTTATTCTCCCTCTGCCCCAGCTCTCTGCACACAAACTAAGCCAGGGGATTCCTCCAGTAGCCAGTGGGGAGTCTCACACACAATCAAGAGCAAACATTTCCATAGGGAGGAACATTTCTGAGCATCAGAAGGTCTAAATGAAACTTTCAGATTATTTCTGTATATCCTGCATCTATAAGGGAAGAGGCACTACTCTGCATTTCTGTGTCTTTCTCCAGGCTCTTACTCCTTCACACACATGCACACACTCATGCACACACACACACACACACACACACACACACACATAGATCCACATTTATTCCTGAAAATAACATAGATAGATAATCGATGACCTGGTAGAGCAGTCTGGGCCCCCCACCAATATTCACACTGTCCCACTCAGCACTGTCTTTCCTGCTCAGGCACCATGCCCTGCTAGTGAGTCATAGATAACTAACTACCCAAACAGTGAGGGGAGGAAGACAGATTGGTGGTTCGAGGGAAAATTCAAAATGACAGTTCCATCAGGCAGCAAGAAAAGTAGTCATAGGAGAAGCCATATTGTTTTCCTGCTAGGAGTGCTGAGTGTATAGAGGATAAATTGGCAAGTGTTGACGGATTAATGATGGTGGCATCTGCTGGAAACAGGTGGTAGCTCGCAGGGGCCATGAAGATGCTCCTGGAATTAGGAAACACCCCCGCCCCACACACACTTGGGCTTTTACTTTCTATCTGCTCTTCAGAGTGTGTGAGATTCGGATGCTGCACACAACCCAAAAAGGAATGAGCTGAATATGGTGTTAGCTGTGACATGTTAGACATGCATTGTCTCCTTAATTAAATCTCTTTATGTTCCTGTATTTTCCCATATTATGAGTACTCCAGAATGAAAGAAGTGAGTTGGGGGGGGGGGCGTATTCTATTTAATATGCATTTCTGAGATAGTAAAGGAAATGTCAGATGATATGACACCTCCTGAAGCTAATAGCCTGGGAAGCTCAGACAAGCCAAAAAAGATAGTTCCACTGAAAGCAAGGGGATCCCCTTGACTTCAACAGATGGCCATGCCCTTGGTTAATATTAAAACAACAGCAACAACAAAACAAATAAACGAAAAACAATGGTAGTTTGGAATCCTTCATCTTTCTCTCTCCCTGGAAGGCTAGCTTAAAGGGTGTTTACCGGATAGCTGACGAGTGTTACCAGGTCATGGATTGTGGGTTAACACTGCTATTGAGTTAAGTGTGGAATGAAGTGACATATCTGTTTCTTAAGACATTAAATAAGGTAAATAGGTTATTCAAAACTTTGGGCTCAACTGAGAAGTGGTATGTGTCTGTGTGGATAAGTTTCATGCGTATATATCTTCAGTGCTCCCCCATTCTCATCCTTCACTAACATGGAGTGATTCCTTGAAGCTTTTCTTTTTTTTTTTAAGATTTTATTTATTTATTCATGAGATACACACCCCCCCCCCCACACACACACACACAGAGGCAGAGACACAGGCAGAGACAGAAGCAGGCTCCATGCAGGGAGCCCGATGTGGGATTCGATCCAGGTCTCCAGGATCAGGCCCTGGGCTGAAGGCGGCACTAAACCGCTGAGCCACCCTGGCTGCCCCCTTGCAGTTTTTCTATGTGGGTCCACCATCATCTTATCACCTTGCAGTGCCCACTGCTGATGTTCACTGTGGAACTTCTGTCCTGCTGAACACAGTTGGTGGTCACTGCCCTGTTGATCACTGCTTTGTTTCCACTCAGCCCCTGGAAGAGTAGATCAGAGTATTAAAATGTCCACTTAAAAATAATGTACAGAAATTGTCCAACCTTTCTGAGTCTTTGTATCCTCATCTCTAAAACATAGAGAACATTAATTGGTAACATTTACTGAACACTCATTTTATGCAGGTATTTTTTCCAAGCATTTTGCAAGTGTTGAATCCTTGGAGTTGTGGTAAAGATTAAGTGAATACATAGATGTAAGTGCTTAAAACATTATTTGGAATGTATTAAATGTTTCTGCTACTGTTTCTATGACTATTGCAGCCCATTTTTTTTTTTTGGTTATTTTATAAGTTTGCTAGGGTTGCCATAACAAAATATTGGGGATCCCTGGGTGGCTTAGTGGTTTAGCGTCTGCCTTTGGCCCAGGGCATGATCCTGAAGTCCTGAGATCAGATCCCATGTCGGGTTCCCTGCATGGAGCCTGCTTCTCTCTCTCTCTCTCTCTCTGGATCTCTCTCTCTCTCTCTCTCTCTCTCTGTGTGTGTGTGTGTGTCTCATGAATAAATAAATAAAATCTTTTAAAAAATGTCATAGACTGGTGGCTTAAAAAATAGCAATTTAGTTCTGGAAACTAGTGTATCTGTATGCTAATCTCCTTTTCCTACAAGAACAGCAGTCATATTGGATTAGAGACCACCCATATGACCTCATTTTAACTTAATATCTTTTTAATGGCTAATTTCCAAATACAGTCACATTCTTAGTTCCTGTGGGTTAGAACTTCTATATATGAGTTGGGGGTTGGGCAGGGCACAGTTCAGCTCTTAACAATTATAGTACATGACTTTGCCTTACCTCTCTACTATGAACCTCTGGAAATGACTTTACAATAAGACTTCCTTGGGAATTGAGATTGAAAATAAAAGAGAGATAAAGAAAGAGAATGTAGAAAATGATTTAAGACTATAGCTTGCTGTGACTGGGTTTAACACCCTCAGGTCACCTTTGGGAGCCCTCAAAGGCTGATTCCCCAGGATCCTTGCAGCCCACTGTCATCTCATTGTTCCCAGTGAGTGCATTTGATAGCAGGTCCATTCCAATAGAAATCCGGTTCTGACCCAAGTCCATGAGGCCACAGAGGAAAAAGGAAGTAGTGTTGTCTAGTGTTATTCTAAGATCATCTTCTCCAGTTCTGACTTATTGACTCAGGATGTGTGATTTTCCATTTCCTTCATGAAAAATCCCTTCCATCCTCATGGATCTAGTTCTTTGGCTCTGGCATAGTAAAACTTAAGAGGTTATTCTGAAATAGTCTTTAACTGAAAGATATTGTCAATGCTTTGAAATTTATTTTATATTTGGATATATTTTGGCAAATAATTTTATATTATTTTTTCCATTTTTTATGTGTGACTTAGCCAAGCCTATCCTCTGTCCTTGGCCATGTTTTTAGTCATGTTTATTTAATTTTATTTATGTTGTAGTTATTTCAAATGTGACTCTCAACTCCACAGTGGTTTTATTTTTCTCTTCCTTTTTCTCTTTCTGATTTATTCTCACTTTTTAACTTCCTTCTGCAGCATTATCAGTTTCTTTTCCTTTTGTCTCTAAGGTTTATCCTTTGAGCTTTTTTTTTTCCTCTTTTTTCAGACAAACTGTTTTCAATTGCCTGTGATGTCTGATTCTTTCCTATTTTCTAGAGTAATTCTAATAAAGTTTAATTATTTTATTTTGCTAAAATCCTTTTCAGTAACATTATTACCATTTTTAACTATAAAGTCTGTGCAAAAGTCTGACCCACTTCTTTCTGTTACATGTCTTAAAGCTTGGAAAGGGCCATTTCTTCTGAGTTAGGTATTTGCTCCTAGCAATGTGGAAGTTGGCAGAAGGCAGAGGGCTGAGAGGGTCAACACTTTACATTTTGATTAATGGTCTCAATCTTTCTTAAATCAATGTCCTCTGGCTTGAGGACATGTATTCTCCTAGTTTAAGAATTCAAAAAGCTTTAAGCTTAGCAGAGAACTTCTGTAATTCTTAGGTTCTGTGTGCTATACTACCTGCTTTTCTTCCCTCTTTCCAGATCAACCCTAGGTATCTGTTCCACTAATATCATTGCTAATAAAGTCGATATGTCTTCATGGCCCTTCCTTCTGCTCCATTTCCCAAGCTGGTTTGAAGTCTCTCTGAGGATATATTCTCTTCTATCTACCAGTCTTCCTGTATTTCTTCATCCAGTAAAGGGTCATTGGATGAGTGTTGTAACACAGTGACAGTTATTTTAGAGAACTATACATCTATGTATAAATTTGAAGAGGATATAATTGTTCTCATTTTAAATACCTTATTTAAAACATTCTTTATATAATGTGACCTGTAATGGCTACCTACCACTTGCGTTATTGGAAATGAAATTTCATGCCTTTTTTTTTTTTTTTTTTTTTTTTTTGCCTCTTTCTAAAATCATTTGGATGGATTCCCACAAAGGGAAGTGGAAACAGATTCTGAATCACCCCAACTGCCATATATATATATATATTCTCGTATATTCATATATATAATTTCTTTGTTTTAAGACACTGTCCCCAAATATAATTATTTATATTGATGTGTTTATGTAAAATGACTCCCCCTAAGCAACTAGCATTCATAATTAATGGTTTATAAATAATAATGTCAGATATAGAAAATCAATGGCATTGTATTTTTAAGGAGCATCAAGAGAAGGCAAGAATTTTTTCCTAGTCATTCTTCCAGGATAAGATGAAGACTATAAGATTCATGAAGGCTGGGCTGTTTTATTACCTGCGATAGCACATTGCTTATGCTAGTGCATGGAACATAGTAAATCTCAATAAATTTATGTTGAATAAATGAACAAAGTCCATGCCTACATATCCTTACTGCTATTTTTATAATCTAAGCTCCACATTGACTGCAAACAATCCCTCAAAGAACAAAGGCAGTTCACAAGAAAAAAATTATAAACTTAGGTTAATCTAGAATCACACTGAAGAAGAATTACATCTTAGTCCATAAAGCATTCTTATTTCCAAAGTCTATATTCTGATTAAAAAAAAAAAGAAAGAAAAAGAGATATCCATTTTTTATGACCAGTTAGGACACACCCTCTGATTCTAGGATAATCAGGGTAATTTGGGTCCCAGTATCTGTCCTCTAGTCACCCAAAAGGGTGAGAATTTTCCAATTTTATTCATAACCTGGATTCTTTTCCTTTCTTCCAGGACAAAGACAACAAAAAGATTTGTTCCAAAGTTCAACTTAATTAATCTCCAATTAAAGGAGAGAAACTCCTTGCCATTTTTAGGTGACAAAAGTTGTCAGCTTCTGTTCCTACTAAAGTTAAAGAAAATAATTGCAGCATAGGTATCTTATCATGGGTATTTTTAAAGCAAATAGCTGTTGAGGTTGGAGTCAATGTAGGTGTTTATGGCTGGAGGAACGGTAGTAAAAATATGTACACCTGGATGGCTCAGCGGTTGAGAGTCTGCCTTCTGCTTGGGTCTTGACCCCGGGATCCCAGATCGAGTCCCACATCGGGCTTCTCATGGGGAGCCTGCTTCTTCTTCTGCCTGTGTCTCTGCCTCTCTCTCTCTGTGTCTCTCATGAATGAATAAATAAAATCTTTTAAAAAATATGTAGGCTGTGTACCAGAATAGTATATATCAGTTAGGAGCTACAGGCCAGATATATCCACAGCATGGCTACACCTTCAAAACTTGAGCCTGAATGGGAAAAGAAAAGAAACAAAAATAGGTCTATAACAAATACAATATAATATAAATCAAATATTCACAACAAAAAATAATATTCTACAAGAATATATTCAAGTAAAAGGACAAAAGTAAAAACACGCTAGAATTGTTTTTGAAAGAGGAGGGGAATAAGAATGAGTGATGGGGATATAATGTAATAAGTACATACATACGTACATACAACTAGACAGGTGCCTTGTAGGAATTGATGACAAATAGAGGAATATGACAGACTCAACCTAATGCAACATGAAATTTGAAAACACACATTTGTGGGATATAAGAAGGAATGTGGTAAAAACTCCCTGAATCGAGGGCTTCTGTATTAAATAGGAAATATGATATGGGGTATGAATGAGGATGAAGAGTAAAAATAACCTCAAAGATTATACCTAGAGAGATGTATAAAAAGAAAAACAATTAGTAATGTTGATTTGAAGTTCTCTTCTAAATTCCCCAGTATTGCTCTGTATTGGAATAAGCCACATGGATGTCCATATCATTTTAAACAGATGTGGGGATCCCTGGGTGGCTCAGTGGTTTAGTGCCTGCTTTTGGCCCAGGGCATGCTCCTGGAGACCTGGGATCGAGTCCCACGTCAGGCTCCCTGCATGGAGCCTGCTTTTCCCTCTGCCTGTGTCTCTGCCTCTGTCTCTCCCTGTCTCTCATGAATAAATAAAAAATCTTTAAAAAAATAAACAGATCTGCAATAACAGGGTAGAAGAAAGTTGTTGCCTGAATGGGCAGAGCTACAAGGATGCAGGAGGTCACGACTACCAAAGTGTGGGACTATTTATTGATAAATCTCAGCTTTATCTCTCAGGGTACTGAGGCAAGATGGTCATCCTGAAGGAGAGGATTAAGAGCAAGGAAAGGTATCCAAACACCCAGGCACAGAACACAAAGTAGAAGGTAAGGAAGGGCTGACCACAGGAGCCAGTTAATGGGGCTGTGGTTGCCTAACATCCATATACCCGGAGGCTGGCAGGACATGAGTTTTCTTTTCTTTTTTTCAAATTTATGAGTGTTAAAATTGTCTTTAACTTAATATAGTTTTTAATTTTTTATTATAAGAGTAGCAACAGTTTATTGTAGGAACATTTTGAAAACAAAAGCTGAGAGAAAGAAAAATTTCTCATAATCCAATGAACCACTATTATTATTTCAATGTATTTCCTTCAGGTGGTTCTGGATATAATGTTATTTTGTAACTTTGATATACCTAACTGTAATTATACTTTTCCCCTCTCACTTAACATCATAATTTAAGCAATTTGTTAAATTACTACATACTTTTTACCAACATTCATTTTAATGCCTTGAATAATATTGCATTGAGGTAGATTAGCCAAAATTGGTACAACTATCCTCATCTTATGGTCTCTTTTTTTAACTCATAATATAAGGTAATGGCTATTCTCTCTATTTAATGCTTTATGTTTTCCATATTTCACTATAGTTTCTTGAAATATCTCCACCGGGGTGCCTGGATACCTCAGTCAGTTAGGTATCTGACTCTTGGTTTCAGCTCAGGCTGTGATCTCATTGTCATGGGATTGAGCCCCACATGGGGATCCGAGATCAGCAGGGAGTCTACTTGAGATTTTCTCCTTCTGCCCCACCCACTTATGCTCCTTCTCTCTAAAATAAATAAATAAATCTTTAAAAAGGAAAGATTACCACAATAAAATTACTAACGATACAAATTATGAACATTTTAAGGCTCTTGACATTAGAGTAAAGTTTCTTGCTTTCAAGGATTGTGCTAAGACATGCCATCACCAGGAAAGAATGAAAGTCCCAAGCTCATGTTTGTAGCAGTTACTGCCTAAGACCAGAGGCTGCTAAACTTTGCTGTTTGTAAAAATCATATGAGTAGCTTGTTAAACTCCAGGATCCAGATGCCACCCATAAATATCCTGATCCAGTAGGTCTAAACTCTGCCTCTTTAACAAGTAACTCAGTGTGACTAAAGAATACATGTTGCAAATACCATTTTGAGATATTACTGGGCATGCCTTTCATATAGAATTGTTTTATATAGCTAAGTGAGATGTCATATCCAGAAATCCTGTTTTCAATAAAACATGGCAACATTATGATTCCGACAATTCTGTCTTGTGTCTTACCTTAGAACTGCACATTTAACTTTTCCTGGATGAGCCCAAATCATGTGACCCTTGATTAAATGGCAATTTTATGAACATTAAGTAGAAATACTTCTCTCACCTTTACATTACTTGCCAAGCAAAAATGCTAGTGAAGTTGAGTTGTCAAGAGCCAAAAATTTTGGTAGAAAAAAGTACCTATAGGAAAAACAATGAGTCTTGAGGCATGAGGGACTTCAATATATTCTGCATCTAGTTAATGTTTTCCTCCAAATATGCCTCTTATTCTTCCCATTCGATCCCAATACACTGGGGTTCTGTGGAGGAGGAAAACATGTGTCCAGTGATCTACGTGATATATGTAAGTCTTCCTTTAGTACTGTGGAATGATCTACCCCGCCTCATGTCTTTGGTCTCAGTTTGCTTGTGTAAGGGATACATGGGGCCCTGGCTGGCCACTTAGAGTCCTTTCCACCAATTTTGAATCTGAGACTCTAAGTAATAGTGTTCTCCCATTCCATAGTGAAGTTCTGAATGCATAGGAGCTGTCTATGGTCCTGTCTATAGTAGGGAAGAAGATTAGCACAGATTTAGGAATCAGAGAAGTAGCTCTAATGGCATTTAAATTCTGGATTCTAGATGTTTCTTACCTGCTTCCTTGTTCTTTTGACAGCTTAACTACCTTACAGGGTATGCCAGTGTCCATGAATAATTTCTTTATTATTCATAAGGTAATTAGAGTTGAGTTTTTATTAGTTACAGGTATAATAACCCTAATTCATGTTTAAGCACAGTAATAAACACAAATTCTTGCTTGCTTCCTAAGCCCACTGACACCACATTTCTGCTTTGCCAAAGAAGTATCAGAGTACAAGGATAGCATTGGAGGGGGCGAAGCTGCTGTTAGTAAGGTATATGACAGAGGAGGAAAGTGCCAAGTCTCTGTTTTATTGAGATATAATTGATATATAACACTGTATTAGTTTCAGGTGTACAACATAATGATTGGATATATGTACATATTGTGCAATAATCACTGCAGTAAGTTTAGCTAACATCCGTCACCTTACATAGTAACGTTTTCCCTTTGATAAGAACTTTTAAGATCTGTTCTATCAGCCACTTTCAACTAAAGAAAATAGTACTTTAAATTATAGTCACCATGCTTTACATTGTATCCCGAGATCTTATTTATATTATAACTGGAAGTTTATATCTTTTGACCCCCCTCTTACCCATTTGCCTTACCTCCCACCCCCTAGCTCTGCCAACCACCCACCAATCTGTTCTCTGATTCTGTTTATTTATTTATTTATTTATTTTTTTATTGGTGTTCAATTTACTAACATACAGAATAACCCCCAGTGCCCGTCACACATTCACTCCCACCCCCTGCCCTCCTCCCCTTCCAACACCCCTAGTTCGTTTCCCAGAGTTAGCAGTCTTTACGTTCTGTCTCCCTTTCTGATATTTCTCACACATTTCTTCCCCCTTCCCTTATATTCCCTTTCACTATTATTTATATTCCCCAAATGAATGAGAACATATAATGTTTGTCCTTCTCCGACTGGCTTACTTCACTCAGCATAATACCCTCCAGTTCCATCCACGTTGAAGCAAATGGTGGGTATTTGTCATTTCTAATAGCTGAGTAATATTCCATTGTATACATAAACCACATCTTCTTTATCCATTCATCTTTCGTTGGACACCGAGGCTCCTTCCACAGTTTGGCTATCGTGGCCATTGCTGCTATAAACATCGGGGTGCAGGTGTCCCGGCGTTTCACTGCATCTGTATCTTTGGGGTAAATCCCCAGCAGTGCAATTGCTGGGTCGTAGGGCAGGTCTATTTTTAACTGTTTGAGGAACCTCCACACAGTTTTCCAGAGTGGCTGCACCAGTTCACATTCCCACCAACAGTGTATGAGGGTTCCCTTTTCTCCGCATCCTCTCCAACATTTGTTGTTTCCTGCCTTGTTAATTTTCCCCATTCTCACTGGTGTGAGGTGGTATCTCATTGTGGTTTTGATTTGTATTTCCCTGATGGCAAGTGATGCAGAGCATTTTCTCATGTGCATGTTGGCCATGTCTGTGTCTTCCTCTGTGAGATTTCTGTTCATGTCTTTTGCCCATTTCATGATTGGATTGTTTGTTTCTTTGGTGTTGAGTTTAAGAAGTTCTTTATAGATCTTGGAAACTAGCCCTTTATCTGATATGTCATTTGCAAATATCTTCTCCCATTCTGTAGGTTGTCTTTGAGTTTTGTTGACTGTATCCTTTGCTGTGCAAAAGCTTCTTATCTTGATGAAGTCCCAATAGTTCATTTTTGCTTTTGTTTCTTTTGCCTTCGTGGATGTATCTTGTAAGAAGTTACTATGGCCGAGTTCAAAAAGGGTGTTGCCTGTGTTCTTCTCTAGGATTTTGATGGAATCTTGTCTCACATTTAGATCTTTCATCCATTTTGAGTTTATCTTTGTGTATGGTGAAAGAGAGTGGTCTAGTTTCATTCTTCTGCATGTGGATGTCCAATTTTCCCAGCACCATTTATTGAAGAGACTGTCTTTCTTCCAATGGATAGTCTTTCCTCCTTTATCGAATATTAGTTGCCCATAAAGTTCAGGGTCCACTTCTAGATTCTCTATTCTGTTCCATTGATCTATGTGTCTGTTTTTGTGCCAGTACCACACTGTCTTGATGACCACAGCTTTGTAGTACAACCTGAAATCTGGCATTGTGATGCCCCCAGATATGGTTTTCTTTTTTAAAATTCCCCTGGCTATTCGGGGTCTTTTCTGATTCCACACAAATCTTAAAATAATTTGTTCTAACTCTCTGAAGAAAGTCCATGGTATTTTGATAGGGATTGCATTAAACGTGTATATTGCCCTGGGTAACATTGACATTTTCACAATATTAATTCTGCCAATCCATGAGCATGGAATATTTTTCCATCTCTTTGTGTCTTCCTCAATTTCTTTCAGAAGTGTTCTATAGTTTTGAGGGTATAGATACTTTACATCTTTGGTGAGGTTTATTCCTAGGTATCTTATGCTTTTGGGTGCAATTGTAAATGGGATTGACTCCTTAATTTCTCTTTCTTCAGTCTCATTGTTAGTGTATAGAAATGCCACTGACTTCTGGGCATTGATTTTGTATCCTGCCACGCTACCGAATTGCTGTATGAGTTCTAGCAATCTTGGGGTGGAGGCTTTTGGGTTTTCTATGTAGAGTATCATGTCATCGGCGAAGAGGGAGAGTTTGACTTCTTCTTTGCCAATTTGAATGCCTTTAATGTCTTTTTGTTGTCTGATTGCTGAGGCTAGGACTTCCAGTACTATGTTGAACAGCAGTGGTGAGAGTGGACATCCCTGTCTTGTTCCTGATCTTAGGGGAAAGGCTCCCAGTGCTTCCCCATTGAGAATGATATTTGCTGTGGGCTTTTCATAGATGGCTTTTAAGATGTCGAGGAATGTTCCCTCTATCCCTACACTCTGAAGAGTTTTGATCAGGAATGGATGCTGTATTTTGTCAAATGCTTTCTCTGCATCCAATGAGAGGATCATATGGTTCTTGGTTTTTCTCTTGCTGATATGATGAATCACATTGATTGTTTCACGGGTGTTGAACCAGCCTTGTGTCCCAGGGATAAATCCTACTTGGTCATGGTGAATAATTTTTTTAATGTACTGTTGGATCCTATTGGCCAGTATCTTGTTGAGAATTTTTGCATCCATGTTCATCAGGGATATTGGTCTGTAATTCTCCTTTTTGGTGGGGTCTTTGTCTGGTTTTGGAATTAAGGTGATGCTGGCCTCATAGAACGAATTTGGAAGGACTCCATCTCTTTCTATCTTTCCAAACAGCTTTAGGAGAATAGGTATGATTTCTTCTTTAAACGTTTGATAAAATTCCCCTGGGAAGCCATCTGGCCCTGGACTCTTGTGTCTTGGGAGGTTTTTGATGACTGCTTCAATTTCCTCCCTGGTTATTGGCCTGTTCAGGTTTTCTATTTCTTCCTGTTCCAGTTTTGGTAGTTTGTGGCTTTCCAGGAATGCGTCCATTTCTTCTAGATTGCCTAATTTATTGGCGTATAGCTGTTCATAATATGTTTTTAAAATCGTTTGTATTTCCTTGGTGTTGGTAGTGATCTCTCCTTTCTCATTCATGATTTTATTAATTTGAGTCTTCTCTCTCTTCTTTTTAATAAGGCTGGCTAATGGTTTATCTATCTTATTAATTCTTTCAAAGAACCAACTCCTGGTTCTGTTGATCTGTTCCACAGTTCTTCTGGTCTCGATTTCGTTGAGTTCTGCTCGAATCTTTATTAGCTCCCTTCTTCTCTTGGGTGTAGGATCTATTTGCTGTTTTTTCTCTAGCTCCTTTATGTGTAAGGTTAGCTTTTGTATTTGAGTTCTTTCCAGTTTTTGAATGGATGCTTGTATTGCGATTTATTTCCCCCTTAGGACTGCTTTTGCTGCATCCCAAAGATTTTGAACGGTTGTATCTTCATTCTCATTAGTTTCCATGAATCTTTTTAATTCTTCCTTAATTTCCTGGTTGACCCTTTTATCTTTTAGCAGGATGGTCCTTAACCTCCATGTGTTTGAGGTCCTTCCAAACTTCTTGTTGTGATTTAGTTCTAATTTCAAGGCATTATGGTCCGAGAATATGCAGGGGACAATCCCAATCTTTTGGTATCGGTTCAGACCCGATTTGTGACCCAATATGTGGTCTATTCTGGAGAAAGTTCCATGTGCGCTTGAGAAGAATGTGTATTCAGTTGAGTTTGGATGTAAAGTTCTGTAGATATCTGTGAAATCCATCTGGTCCAGTGTATCATTTAAAGCTCTCGTTTCTTTGGAGATGTTTTGCTTAGAAGACCTATCGAGTATAGAAAGAGCTAGATTGAAGTCACCAAGTATAAGTGTATTATTATCTAAGTATTTCTTCACTTTGGTTAATAATTGATTTATATATTTGGCAGCTCCCACATTCGGAGCATATATATTGAGGATTGTTAAGTCCTCTTGTTGAATAGATCCTTTAAGTATGATATAGTGTCCCTCTTCATCTCTCACTACAGTCTTTGGGGTAAATTTTAGTTTATCTGATATAAGGATGGCTACCCCTGCTTTCTTTTGAGGACCATTCGAATGGTAAATGGTTCTCCAACCTTTTATTTTCAGGCTGTAGGTGTCCTTCTGTCTAAAATGAGTCTCTTGTAGACAGCAAATAGATGGGTCCTGCTTTTTTATCCAGTCTGAAACCCTGCGCCTTTTGATGGGGTCATTAAGCCCGTTCACATTCAGAGTTACTATTGAGAGATATGAGTTTAGTGTCATCATGATATCTATTCAGTCTTTGTTTTTGTGGACTGTTCCACTGAACTTCTTCTTAAAGGGGAATTTTAAGAGGCCCCCTTAAAATTTCTTGCAGAGCTGGTTTGGAGGTCACATATTCTTTTAGTTGCTGCCTGTCTTGGAAGCTCTTTATCTCTCCTTCCATTTTGAATGAGAGCCTTGCTGGATAAAGTATTCTTGGTTGCATGTTCTTCTCCTTTAGGACCCTGAATATATCCTGCCAGCCCTTTCTGGCCTGCCAGGTCTCTGTGGAGAGGTCTGCTGTTACCCTAATACTCCTCCCCATAAAAGTCAGGGATTTCTTGTCTCTTGCTGCTTTAAGGATCTTCTCTTTATCTTTGGAATTTGCAAGCTTCACAATTAAATGTCGAGGTGTTGAACGGTTTTTATTGATTTTAGGGGGGGATCTCTCTATTTCCTGGATCTGAATGCCTGTTTCCCTTCCCAGATTAGGAAAGTTTTCAGCTAGAATTTGTTCAAATACATATTCTGGCCCTCTGTCCCTTTCGGCGCCCTCGGGAACCCCAATTAAACGTAGGTTTTTCTTCCTCAGGCTGTCGTTTATTTCCCTTAATCTATCTTCATGGTCTTTTAATTGTTTGTCTCTTTTTTCCTCAGTTTCCCTCTTTGCTATCAACTTGTCTTCTAGGTCACTCACTCGTTCTTCCACCTCGTTAACCCTCGTCGTTAGGACTTCTAGTTTGGATTGCATCTCATTCAATTGATTTTTAATTTCTGCCTGATTAGCTCTAAATTCTGCAGTCATGAAGTCTCTTGAGTCCTTTATACTTTTTTCTAGAGCCACCAGTAGCTGTATAATAGTGCTTCTGAATTGGCTTTCTGACATTGAATTGTAATCCAGATTTTGTAACTCTGTGGGAGAGAGGACTGTTTCTGATTCTTTCTTTTGAGGTGAGGTTTTCCTTCTAGTCATTTTGCTCAGTGCAGAGTGGCCAAAAGCAAGTTGTATTGGGAAAAAGAGAAAAAGAGAGGAGAGAAAGAAGGAAAGAAAAGAGAAAGAGAAAAAAAAGGGAAGAAAAAAAACGAAAAAAAAAAAAAAAGAAGAAAAAGAAAGGAGAAAAAAAAAAGGGGTGGGGGAAGGAAACAAATCAAAAAGCAAAACAAAAGAAAACAAACAAACAAAAAAAAGAACCACCGGGGAGTATCTTCTGATTCTGTGTACTTTAAGTCCCTTGGCTTCTCCTGGAAGTTGTCCGTCTAGCTGATCTTCTGGGGGAGGGGCCTGTTGTGCTGGTTTTCAGGTGTTAGCAGTTGGGGGAGCTGCTGTGCCCCTGCCTGGTGCAGGGCTCAGTGGGGGTTGTTTACCCCGTGAGGCCGCAGGAGGAACAGCCCCAGTGGCGGGGCAGCTCTGGAAACCTGGATTCAGCTCCGGCAGGAACTCCGTCTGCAGGGCCTGGAGGCTCCGGGGCGGGGCCGCTGATCTGCTCAGCTCGGGGCAGGAGCGTCCTCGCTGTCCTGGGCCCTCCCGGCCTCTGCCTGTCCCGGGAGAGGCGGGATCCTGGGCTGTGTCCCGGCGCCCTGTGCTCGGGGCATGCGCTGGTGGATTCGCGCTCCCGGGCCGCGCAACCCCCTCCGCGGAGCCGCCGCCCGAGCCCCGCGAGCTGCTCCTGGAACCGCGCAGCCCCCTCTGCACGGAGCCTCTTCCTCTGCCCGAGCCCCTCCGAGCTGCTCCCGGGGCCGCGCAGACCCCTCTGCGGAGCCGCCCCCGAGCCCCCCGAGCTGCTCCGGGTCCCGCTGGGTCCCGCCGTGCGCGCTGCAGCCCTTAGGGAGCTCGGCGCACTCTCCCCGGGGCGCAGGTGTCTGTTACTGTCCCGGGGAGCCCGAGGGCATCTGCTCCCGCCTGGGTCCTGCTCCACCTCCCCGCGAGCCCCTTTCCGCCCGGGAAGGTCGGTGCAGCTCCTGCGTCTCCGGGACGGGGCTCTCCTGTCCTGGGGACACTCGCCCCGGCCTCAGCCCGGCTCCTCGCGGGCCCCTCCCCCTTAGAGGCCTTTGTTCCTTTATTTCTTTTTCCCCGTCTTCCTACCTTGATAGAAGTGCGAACTCTTCTCACTGTTGCATTCCAGCTGGTCTCTCTTTAATTCTCAGGCCGAATTCATAGATTTTCAGGATGATTGGAAGGTTTTCTAGGTAATTTGGTGGAGACAGGTGATTTGGAGACCCTACTCTTCCGCCATCTTGCTCCTTCTGTTTATTTTTCTTACATTCCATATATAATTGAGATCATACAATGTTTATCTTTCTCTGTATGACTTATTTTACATAGTTAGCATAATGCCCTTAAGGTCCATCCATATTAAGCAAATTGTAGTAATTCCTTCTTTCCTATGGCTGAGTAATATTCAAGTATTTTATTTATTTATCCATTGATGGACACTTAGGTGATTTCCATATCTTACTTGTTGTAAATAATGTTTTGATGAACATAAGGAAGAGTGCAGATATTTCTTCAAAACCGTGATATCGTTTCCTTTGGATATATGCCCAGGGGTGGGATTGCTGGATTATGCAGCATTTCTATTTTTGACTTTTTGAGGGATCTTCATGTTGTTTTCCAGAGTGGCTATACAGTTTACATTCCCATCAACAGTGCAAAATGGCTCCTTTTCTCCACCTCCTCACCAACATCTGTTCTCTATCATCTTTCTGATGATAGCCATTTTAACAGGTATGAGGTGATATCTCATTTGTGGTTTTGAATTGCTTTTCCCTGATGATTAGCCTATTGAGCACCTTTTCATGCATCTGTTGTCATTTGTGTATCTTTTTTAAGGGAAAAATGACCATCCAGTTCTTATGGCCATTTGAATTGGATTTTTTTTTTTTTTTTTTTACTATTGAGTAGTATAGGTTCTTTATATATTTTGGATATTAATCCCCTATCAGATACATGATTTGCAAATATTTTCCCCATCCTGTAGGTTGCCTTTTCATTTTTCTAATGGTTTCCTTTGCTGTACAGAACTCTTTAGTTTGCTGTTGTCCTTCTTGTTTATTTTTGCTTTCATTCCCCTTGCTTTTAGGTATGTGCTAAGCTTTTTGAGTCATACAGTTATGGATTCAATCCTAATGCTCCTACCTCTTAGATATATAATCTAGGGTGAGTTGTAAACCTCTCTTAGCCACTATTTCCTCTACTTATAAAATTGGGCTGTTTTTCTTCACATAAAAATTATGGGGTTTGATGAAATTTTACATAAAAGTGCCTAAAATGGAGCCTTCTGCATATAGGTGCCCGATATTCCACATTCTGGGTTGTAGTTGGATTATCTTCCTTGAAAATGACAGCTTTGGGGCTTTATTCCTCCTGGTTCTATAAACTCTGCCTTGTCCAGAACCTCTACAGCCAACAGTCTCTTATTTCTCCTTTCATAACAAGGATAAGATTTACTGGAATGAAAAATGAAATGATTTAGTTTTTGAAATAACTTTGGAAAATTTTGCAATAATCATTTCCCTTGGATGTGACTCCCTTAGACAAGTCAAATTCATCTACAGATAAGAATGGTTACAAATAAATCCTGAAAGAAAGAATCTTTTGTTTTGTACCATGTTTTCATTCTACACAGTTTCCTATTCATCATCTTTCCCAAGTTTATGCAAACATTATCATCCCATAAACAGAAGTCAAAACTGAGGCTTCCATCCTTTAATTCAGTAAATATTCACCGGGACAGATATTTTATTGGCATCTGGAGGTAGATAAAGAGATTAATAAGATGTGGTCTTAACCTTTTAAAGTCAGGGTGGACGATAGACAAGCTAATGGGAAGTGTAACAAAGGGTGGATGAGAAGGCAAGGGCACTCTCAAGCTTCATCCTGCAGATGAGCAGAGAAATCAGGTGTGAAAGAGGTGCCTTTGCTTCAGGACCAGAACTAAAGCTAAAGATGCAAAGTGATGGCTCTTTCTGATATTCAATAATTGTTATGTTGTGGAAGACAGATTAGATACTGTGTGTTCTGGTTAATCTAATATTTCACATATTTGTGAATGCTGTCAATAATGACAATAGATTAAAGTTTTCAAAAACACAAAACTAGGGACAAATGTAATATAGCACTCTTGGTTCTGTCCTTTAGGGTTACTGTTCCAGACATCAGTTAACATCATAATATAAATATGAAAGTCAATAAAGTATGGTTATTAAAAGTAAAAGCCATGAAGTTCATGCTGCCTGTGTTAATATCCTAGCTCTCTCACAAACCAAGAAAAAATTCTTAAATACTCTGTGCCTCAGTTTTCATATTTTTAATGGAGATAGTGATGATGCCTACTTCATAGGGTTCTTATCAGCAGGAAGAACCCATAACCTTTAGTGGAGTGCCTGGCATATTTCAAGAACTCAATAATGTTTTACTATTAGAAGATAGAGCAGTTTAGGATGGAAAAGTTCTCTCCACAGGGCCTAGAACAATGGTCCTAGGCTGCTGATCATGCTTCCTTAGAATTTTACTTAGTTCTGCTATTCCAAGGGTGAGGAAGACTCTCAGGCCTAAATTAAGGGATGGGCAATAAAGAAGAAAAAAATCAAGACAAGAAGGATGAAGTAATTTTTTTCCTTTTCTATCATCTTCTTTCCAAAGAAGGTTTTTGGGGCATCAAGACTAAGCATTTGGCTTCTGTAATCTTACAGGTAGGAGCTCCACAGCCTAGCATTGTGGCTCCAACACAGGTTTACAAGATTTTATCAAATTCTTATCTCTTTAAGTATGGATAACCAAGTAGTCCACCAAAAAGTTTGGAAACCTTGATCTCTTACTCATTTTGATAAGAAGCTTAATTTAAGAGTCAACTCATTCATATTAATAGCTCTCATATATTAATGAGTAGGACTGATTTGTAGGCAAATTTAATGACCCAAGATGAAAAAGTTGAAATTCAGTTTTTTCAGCTAGATCTTGCCTAAATGACTCGTGTACATCTTGGAAAAAATCTCATTACTCCTTACTAATCACCCTTATCAATATAAGTACTCATTTTAATGCTGTCTACATTATCCAACACTTCATAAAAAACAAGAATGCAAAGTCTACTTATGGAACTCTTTCCCACACACCAAGATGCTTGTCTCTGAGAACCTAAGACCACATAAATGTGCTTGAGTCCTAATTATCAAGCTAATGACAATTAGAAATACTTGAGATTTTTTTTTCAGGTTCAGTTTTTATCTTTTAAAAGAAAAATGCATGTCACATTTTATTTTTTCATCTGACTTTGCACACAAAATCTATCTGGAATGATTTTGTTAATACAAAAAGAAAAATTTTTGTATATATATAGCATTCTCTACACTGCAAAAACATATCATGGAACTTAGATTTTTCAATCAAAATTATTTCCCTTGAAACACAAGTTAGAAGATCAATTTTCCTTGATATTCATGGCCTTATTGGGAGTATCGACTTGTATATTTTCACTTCCTGATAAAGTATTTATGAAGGGAAGAGATTCCCTTATCTACCAAATTATATACTCTAATTCAGCAAATGCTTTATCTTCTGGAACATAAGTTTAATTGGCAAATATGGGCCTGAGCAATTCTCGCAAGATTACTTCAGATTAAGATCTCTGAAGTTTTACTTTTATGCCAATCTCTGCAAGGAAAAAAAAAAAAATCTGTTCTAACTTCTCCCAAAGTGTTTTGACTTTTTGCAAGCTGTATAACAATGGTTTTATTCAAATTGATGCAAATTTGGAAAGCCCTTGACATTTTCCCTTAACCAGGCATTAAAAAAAAAAAATCCAAGTAGCAGGTGTTGACTTTTATGCAACCAGCCATCAAATGAGCTTCTTATTTTTTCTTTCTTAAATTTCTAGAAAACTCTGAACCTACGTTAGAGTCTGAAGAAATAGGCCATTGATCCTGCAGCACATAAAACCCACTGAGTTTTTGCCCTGCAGTAGAGCATTTGGCAGATGTTTCTGTGGCGATTTGAGGAGCATCCTAAAACTGATTGTCAAGGACACTTTGGAACAAGGACAACTGTAAATCAAATCCTTCCCTCGCTTCCCCTCTCCTGCTCACTTTTATCTATTAACTGTGAAATAATGACAACTGAAACTTTTTTGCCAATACCATGAGTGCCGTGAGGACTCACATTTACTGCAAAGTCTGTAAAACTCCAACCTTGTGTTTAATAAGGCAGGAGGAGAAGAAGAGGGAGAAGTCCCACCAAGTTAAGAGTTTATGGAATTCATTACTGGAAAATTCCACTGTGTGAAGTTTATAGACTTGTGATTTGATTCCCGGTGACTTTAAGTGCCTGGGTGTTTTTGGTTTTGTTTTAAATTGTTTTTGTTTTTGTTTTAGTGGTTGTGTTGATTTTGAGTTTTCCTCAATATTTTAAATCAAAGACTGCTTTCTGTCTTATCTCACAGTCGAAGGTCAAAATGTGACTGCCTTCTCATTGTCCAATGCAATTGCCTTGAAAATTCCTAACTACTTTCTTTCATCCTGGCCTTTGAAGATTTGGAGAAGGCAAATACTCTGGTTTGAGGAAGTGTTACTTACTTTGGATTGATATTTTGTGCCAGCTCATTTTCTTCAGGCTCAGAAAGCACTCTAACCTTCTTTTAGGCATAAGAGTCCCTCTAAAGCCCAACCTCTAAGGTCCTGGCCAATTTTTTGTCTTTTTTCCTCTTTATGTTCCCAATGTACTTGATTTATGTAGCTCTTTAACGCTTCTATCACTTGGTGCCACAATTGCCTGGGAGGCAGTTTTGGGAAATGAGTAAAGTTAGGAATATGGTATCAAGCAGACTCAATCTTACTTCCTGAGTATGACATCATCCCTATGAAGTTGTGCTATTATTACCCCTCTCCTTTACTAGTGTTGAGGCATGAAAGCCAGAGAGTAAAACATCACCAGCTTTGTGGGGATGTTGTGAGAACTAATGAAAATTCATAGCATAACACATAGCACCCACTGGCTAAATGGTCATTTTTAGCTGAGCTCTTGTTTGCCTTCATAGCTAACCAAAATCTCCACCAGAATAAAGACAGCATCTTAGTTCATTACCTTTTGCAGGCCAGAAGAGTGCCTTGTATATAATCCACATTCAACTAGTTGTTGAGTGAACATGTGATTGACCCAAAATCCCATTGTCGATTGCTTAGCTTAATGACTACCTGACTCAAAAACACAATTTGTGTGTTCAATCTACACACGCATTGTCTCCCGCATCTGGTGTTCTGCACATCCTTCAAGAATCTTCACCTGCAGATCAGCCTCCCTGACATCATAGCCTTCCATGACTCTTCTTACCTCTGGATTTCAGAGGCCTTGGTCTACTGCCTATGCTATTCCAGAGTCGTTTCTTTATAAGGAAAAGATGTATTATTCCTTAACTCAGAAACTTTCAACAAGCAGGTCCCTCTCATCATCAGGATGGAGTTCACTCTCCTCATTGTGAGATACAAGACTTCCTCCATCCTCTGGTCACTATCCACATCTGTAGCTGCTTCAATTGCCATGAAACAATAACAACAAAAAACTTGAATCACTTTTCTCCCCTCCAAGCACACTCCTAGTGCTTGTTGTTCCATCATCCACACTTTCAAAGACTATCTCTCTCAGAGATTCCAGGCACATGTCTTCTAGGCTACCAGGCTGTAAAACTCGCTCTTTAGAAAGAGTTTTACCAAGAGCAATCTCTTTCAGTTTGGTGGCTTGTTAATCAGCACATTTTCATGAATTGCCCAATAATAACTTGAGTGTAAAAGATGATCAGAGATGATCACATTACCCTTTATAGTGCCCTGAAATTGCTGCAGACTGTTTTGCTGGATAAATGGGAAACCTGCCACCATTCAGAAATCAGAGCAATGAATCAAAATACTGATTGAAGACTCTGATGTGCCAAGCCTCACGGAGGTGTCAGGACCACAAAGGGTATTTGATACTGTCACTACCTACTAGGAACTCACATGCTGATAGGTGCAAGACACTTATGTAAAAGCCTTTCTACCCTGTGTCCCCTAAAATAAATGTTAATGTTTACAAATCTGCTTAACCTTCATCTTCTTTGCCAAGTTTCTTTCTGTTTTATTTTTTTGTTTTGTTTTGTTTTCTCTTTTTGACAGTACCCAAGAGAGAATGACTCGGGCTGCCACTTTGTACCTTCTTTCATCTTTTGTTTTTTTAAAGATTTTATTTATTTATTCATGAGAGACACAGAGAGAGAGGCAGAGACATAGGCAGAGGGAGAAACAGGTTCCTTGTGGAGAGGAGGGAAATGTGGGACTTAATTCCAAGACCCTAGGATCATGACCTGAGCTCAAGGCAGATGCTCAACCACTGAACCACCCAGATGCCCCTGTACCTTCCTTCTTAATTGAATGTTTTGCCCTGAATTGTTTGTGTTTACATTTAAGATACCATTCAGCATAGCATGCCACAAACAGAAAGAAGAGGAATATACAGCAGAATGTAGATTCAAGAAGCTGCTTTCTGGGGGAGATACTGCCTGGCTCTAGTGTAAGAGAATAAAGAAAAAGATCTCAAGTAGAGTTAACACCATGAGCAGGGACAGCAAGTGTAATGCATCCCAATGATAGCACAGTGCCAAATATAAAGGGAAGAGAGGTGGAGAGATGGCTGGAGTGGATGTGAGAGGCCAGGCCTGGGTGCAGAATGACCTGCCATGACACTGCCCATGAATGCTGATGGCAGGGAGTTCAATTAGAAAGTGAAAACATCAGATTTATATTTTAAAAGAATTACCTTGGCTTTAATGTGCAGAAGGTATTGGTGTTAGAAAAGGCTGGAAGTAGGGAGGCAAAACTGGGGAGCAATTGCAAAAATTCTGGAGTGAGATGATAAAGAACTAATTTAAAGCAATGATAGTTACTTAAAACAAAATGCAAAATCTATTCCTAGTGACTCAAAGAAGTGAAATGTATAAATGTCATTTGTACTTCTTTAATATTTGTTCAATATCTTCTCTGCATAGGCTCCTATCTACCATTCTAGCCTCCCACACCTTAGCCCCTCAACTCATCACCATATGGCCAAATGTAGCAGGAAAGTATTTTTACATACAGGTAAGAATTTAAGTGATGAGAGTCTTCAGAACCCTAGGGAAATGAGAGTCTTCAGAACCCTAGGGAAAATCACTAAGGAGACATAAAGGATTTGAATAAATGCATATTTTAAATGTCAAAGATGCTGTGTGCAAAATTAAAATGAAACAACCTCATAAAATATTTGCCATAAAAGTGCAAAAAGAAAATATCATTAGTGTCCAAACAGCTCATAAAAATCAATTAGAAAAGCACTTAACCTCAAGAAAATCAATGTCCAAAGAGCTTGAGCAGAACACTACAGAAGAAAAAATAGCTAATAAATAGAAGGATCATATTAAACTTTACCAGTGTAACACAAGTGAAAACTGAAGAAACATGAAAAGGAGGTTTCTATGTCAAACTGTCATAGCTGTTTTTTTATTTGTTTGTTTGTTTTTGTAGCTGTCCAAAAAGCTTGTTGTCCTCTACTAATGTTGATGGAGAACGGGACCAAGAACATGCTCACAGTGCACTCAAGGATAGAAGGGGGATATTTGTACAATATTTCTGGTAAGTAATTTAACTCTTAGATGGATAATATAGATAAATATATATTTTATATATTTATGAATATTCATATAGAGATGACAGTATGTGCATATTTGTATATGCATACACATATATGGAGAGAGAGAAAAGGTTTTAAAATATTTAAAATATTTATACCTTTTGAGCCATTAATCTCATTGCTAGGAATAAATCCTAAGGAAACACAAAAGATGCAATGAATATTTATTTACAACCATGTACATTCCAACACTATTTACAGTGACAGAAATCTGAAGTGTTCAAAATATATAGCAACACAATGTTGTATAAATGAGTGATGGCCTAATGACATGATAACCGTTATGCAGTTTTTAAAACCTTAGTGTTTAATGAATTTTACCAAGAAAATTGTTCTGCTGTGGTGACAAAGGGGAAAAAAAAGATATAAAAATACATATCTATTACCAATTCTATTTACGCATACCTATGTATGTGTGTTTAAAAATGTGTATATATGATGGTAGATATTCATGGATATGTGTACCCCAAGATCACATCCATATTAATATGTAATGCTGCTCAAGAATGACTTAGAATCATCTGTTTTGAAGAGTTTATTAAACCTAGCTAACATTCCTGATCACAGAGTTTTGCTTTTGTTAACTCATTGTGCAAGACAGCAACTTTTGAAAAGTAATGATTATTACTTTTATTATTAATATTTTTAATTATTTATATTATTATATATAAATATATATAATATATTTATATATATATATAACTTATATATATATAAATATATTATAATAATATAATATATATATTTATATAAATATAAATATATTTATATAAATATAAATATATTATTTATATATATAAATATATTATAATAATATAATATATTATATTATATTTATTATTATAAATATTATATTTAATTATTTATATTATTTATATTTAATTATTAATACTTTTATTATTTCTTCAAAAAATAAAAAGAAAGACATCATACAGTGAGGTACAAAAAAAACAATAAAACTTAACAGGTGGCTAAATTTCTTAGAGGAAAAATTATGTGAAATATGTAACTTTTAGCAGAGATGTGATTGTGGAAAACCTCAAGAACTTTAATTACAGATTTGGTGTCTGCTGATTATGTATCTGAAATAAACTGGAGTAATAGAACCAAAATGCTAACAATGGTGATATATGGGTTGGGAGATAGAAAGAGAATCTCTTTACTTCCCTGATTCTGAATTTTCTTTGAGCATGAACTGCCTTGAAAATAGGAAAAGCATATAGTGGTAAGGTCATAAAAATTAAAGTCACACTCTACTGACCCGTTCACACCTCCAGAGCTTCTTGAAGGAGACAAGGGAGAAGCAGGGCCATGCAATTAGGCTCACACCATGGTTCGTTTTTACTGTCTAGGCTGTGCCATCAGAAAGCTTGGAAAAGATTTCATTTTCAATTGGAGAGAACTCAGCAAGTCATTTTCCCTCCCATTAAAAACTTTCCGCTCCTGCTACCACTTCCCAGTGCCTCTCGAATCCCATACAATCTCCAATCCAATCCGTCAGTAGTGACTCCAGCCACCCAAGAACTTCCTACTTCCAGAAACTGCCCATCTTCTCCAGCCCTCCCTAGCAGGCCTGTCTCACTGCATGGCTCTTTAATTGAACCAGCTCCAGGTGCTTGGTATCTCTGTCTGCAGACCCTGATTATGCAGCATCTCATGAATAACCCCAGTCAGGATGTCCTCCCTGCAGTCTCCCAGCCAGGCCTGTGATATTACTTGATCCTTCCTCACAGCACGTCTGCAAAAGTTTGGAATTTGCAAGCAATAATCTGCCAGCCAGGGTGAACTGAGGACATTCCTGACACCAGGATGGCTTTAGAGAACAAAAAAACACCCTCCCCCTTACAGATCAGAGAATACATCCCCCGGAAAAGAAAAATGAGGATGGGGAAAACCATCTATGGATTCATAGTGATTCTACCATGTGCCAGATACTAATTGCTATGACATCACTAAATAGAAAGGATCATAGCTAATTATCACAACAAGACAGTGGAATAGATACAATTAGGCCCCTGCTTTATTGGTTAGAAAATTGAGGTGCAAAGAGTTTAAATAGCTTTGCCAAAGTCATAGAACCGGGAATTACAGCCAGGTCTCCTGAATGCAAATGCATGTTTTGTTCCAGATAGTAAATTTCTATAGGCAGAAAGTAAAGCCCTGAGTTAATGGAACACAGAGTTGAACTTGATGAAAAGAAACCAAAGGCTTTAGAGGAAGAATAGCCAATGGTGCCTTGGTCTAGATACCAAGAGATGTGGGAAAAGAGAAAAGGCCAGGAAAGTATGCTGGGGCTAGTAGGCAAGTGGACCACTGAGCTACATATCACAAGACTGCTCCTCGTTTGTTCCAAAGCATCCACTTGAGCTTGAGTGAGTCCCTTTTCCTGGGTCCCAGTGTCCAGCACAAACCTTACAGATGTGCTCCTATAACTACTCTTGCTTTTGCAAAATTTTAGCTCTTCCTATCTAGAAAACCTGTATGCAGCTGTACATGCCAAATATATGCAGATTCGGACTTCTTTTCACTTTATCATTGATTCTACTCTGATCCAAATCACCATAATTTACCTGGATTGTAATAATACTCCTCACTGGCATCTCTCCATTTGTCCTTACTTGCCCAGAGTCCATTCTGACTAGAAGCTAGGATGATCTTTAGAAAAATCCAATTCAGATCATATAATTCCTTTGCATTGGCTCTTCATTTTATCAAAATAAAACTTAGACCTTGTGGGCCATGTGGTCTCTATCCCATAAACGCAACTCTCCCATTGTAGTATGAAAGCACCATAGGCAATATGTAAACAAACAGATGTGGCTGTGTTCTAAATAATTTTACTTACAAAAGCAGGAAGTGGGCCTGATTTGGACCATGGATCATAGTTTGCTAATCTCTACCCTGTAAAATGCAGACCCTGCTTCCCCATTCCTGTTTCTGATCTCATTTCTTATGACTCTGTTGCTTACTGCACTCCAACCACACAAGCCATTTTGTTGTCCCTCAAACACACCATGCAATTTCTTGTTCCTCCTACCCCCAGATTTCTGTCTTCATAGAACACTCCAGATATCCAAGTATCTCCATGACTAACTCTCTCATTTCCTCCAGTTTGGAACAACTCTTACTATCTCAGTGAGCCTAATCTAGCCATCTTCTGTCCCATTACCGTGCCCCTTACTTACTCTAGTTTTCTTTTTCTCCATAATATTTATCACTTTTAAACAAACTATAATTTGCTTATTTATCATATATATTTTTCACTCTTTATCTCCCTCCCCAACACTGGAATGGGGGAATCTCCATATGGGCAATGGATTGATATGTTTTATTCATTCACTCAATCCAAGTACCTAGAAGGTCATCTGGCACATAATAGATGCTCAGTACACATTTGTGGAATAAAAATCTGAAGAAAAACCTAAAGCTGGAGAAGTTTTAGAAAGGTGTAGAATCACCTAGCTAAGATCACCTCATCTCCCCCTCAGCTTGTCTGGAAGGAATAGTAAGAATGCAAGGAGATTGCATTAGACCCATGAGTTTTCCTTTGAGGACAATGTCATACCACCAATGTGGTATTTTCCTTCCTCTTTCTTTATTGTGTTTACCCAATAAAAACTAAGAAAAGGATTGTTCAAAGAAACCACTGGTGGAAATTGGGAAATGTGCGTGAGTTATTGCAAATGACCCCATGTATCTCTGTTGCACCCTTTATTTTATTTATTTTTTTTTAATTTTTTTTTATTTATTTATGATAGTTACAGAGAGAGAGAGAGGCAGAGGGAGAAGCAGGCTCCATGCACCGGGAGCCTGATGTGGGATTCGATCCCAGGTCTCCAGGATCGCGCCCTGGGCCAAAGGCAGGCGCCAAACCGCTGCGCCACCCAGGGATCCCCTGTTGCACCCTTTAAAAGTGACTTAGAAGCTCCCATCAAAAAGTGAAACCTATCCCTAGATAAGGTCCAACTTGGTTGGGAAACTCTAAGCTTAGAAGAACCTTACAGAATGAACAAAGTAGAGGGATAGAAAGGCTAAAAGGCTGTTTGAGTCACAGAACAAAAGTGGTGAGTATAAGAAAGTGAGGAAGTTTTTAGGCATGGAGGCTGAATGAAGTTTTTAAGCTTCAGTTTTTAAGATTTCAGAAATGGAGCAGTTCTGGGTCTTGATACAGTTTGAGGTATAGTCATAGGAGTGGCTCTTTGAAAGAAAGGTGGACCTAAAGTTCACTTTTGTTGAGAAGGTCAAGAAACTCAGATTCTAGAGTGTTAGGAAGAAAATCTAATAGACTGATAAGTGAATAAGGAAAAGGAAAGGCACTTAGTATATGACATTCCTATAATACTGACTGAGCTCTCAGCTCTTGGACTGCAAGGTGATACAATCTAGTAGCATGGGGCAGGCAAAACATTTTTCTATAAATGCATCTAAATGGCTTCAGGGAACTTTTTTCTCTTCCCAGACTCTCAGTAGCAATGGAGCTTAATGAACTAGGTATCTGATAAATGCTGAGGGGGGAGAGGGAAAGCTGTGAGTCCAGATGTGTATAAACAAACCTCAGGATAACCAACAGGACACATACTTCAGGAAAAGCTTACTCATAGCTGGATAAGCACTTCAGGAAGTTCTTCTCTGGCTCTCTCAGCTCCCGGCTGCCCATGATCTAGGAGGATTATTAACCTACTGCCCCTGACAGAAGGTCTCAGAGAGAAGTGTGTAGTGGGGATTTGGGGGAGCAGTGTCCCTGTCCAGGACAAATGAACATCCCACAGAGTGCTTTGCATCAGTCTGAGGCAGAACCATAGTCCGTTTCATCCTATGTTGGAAGTATCTTTAAATGCCCAAGCATAAATTACCTAGTCTATCTTCATTTTGAAGATGAGGAAATTGAGACCACAAGCTTTGCTATCAGATAGGGTATTAGTCTCAGCTCTAACATTCAGTGTCTACAAGGCCATGGTCATGTCACTCTTTTCCTAACATGAGTTTCCTCTTCTGAAAACTGAAAATATTGCTATTAGGCTCATAGCTGTATTGAAGATTAAACAAGCTCACAACATAGGTAGGGCAACTGCTATCAGTGATGCATTAATATCAGTATGCCATTGATATTATTATTATCTAAGACTCTACAGACAGCTAATTGCACATCAAGGAAAGGGATGAGAGCTAGATGCTTTACATTAGGATGGCCACCCCTCCAATCCCTGAGAAATTGGGGAATATAATCCCTTGATTTCCAATAACTGAACAATGGAGGCAAAACAAGCTCAATTTAATCTCAAAAATGAAATTCATTCTGTGACATAATTGATCCCTGCCCCTCGCCAAATCACTTGCTAAAAAAATTTAATATGCTCTACATTTCTGATTCTATATGACCAGCAGGCATATGCAATAGAGTTTCATCTTCCTAGATCTGTGTTTAAGGGACCAGTCATTTAAATATTTGGTGCCTCATTTGAGGAGACCTGCTTTGAAATCGTGAGGTGATGGACTAGCCACGTAACCACCAGCCAGACTTGGATGCATGGGGTTCTATTAACATCTCGGTATATACATAATTATTATAGTAAGACTCCATCACGTTCTTGTTCCTTGTCAAAGCAATTGTTCTGTTTTCTCTGCTATTCTTTTTAGGGTAGATGTCACAATTTTTAAGAAGTAGTTTAATAGATGATATCAATTGAGCTTTCAGTCTATATTTATAAACTAAATAGCATCAGAAATACATCAGATCACAGTATGATCAATGTCTAGGGATTTATTTATTTTTCTTCCATTTTATACTGAAAGAAATGAGGACAAAGCAGAGGGAAAGAGGAGGGACCCTTTTTCAGAATTAAAAATCTGTCAACTTATCTCAAATAAGGCTGTCACTTTGATTTTGGGAAAAGGCATTATTACTTGGCTGTGAGGGTTGATTCTCATGGAGGTAAAATAGATTCTAAGTTGACAAAGAGGATTTTCCAGAATAAACATGAGTCTGTTGTAGCCTGAGTTCCTAGTAGCTTAACATCAAAAGCTCCAGTTAATGGAGAATAATTTCACATCTCCTCAAGAAAGCCATGTGACTTGGTCAGTCTCTTAAAGTTTCTGACTCTTAATCATTGTATCTATAAAATGGGACTTAAAATATGTACTTGGAAAGATCACAAAGCCATTAAAGTAGAACCTATGTAAAAGTGTCTATGCAACATGCCTGAAATGATAGGCATTTTTAAAAATGTGAGTTCCTTAGCAAGAGGTGCAGAGAAACACATCCAACAGGCTTCCTGCTTTCACACAGAGAGATTCGGGGCTTGGAAGAACCAAGCATCATTTTACCAGTCTCCATGACAATGCAATATACTACTAAGCTTTGTCAGCCAAAAAAAAGTGAGAGTAATTACCTTTGCTCTGAGATACTCTTAGAATTAATATGTGGAAATCAATATTAGATGTGAATGTGCATTGAAGATTTGAGGCAATATGTGCTAAATGTAATTCACTCATATTATTATTCATTCATTATTCTTCCAATAAACATTTTTGAGATCCTGCTATGAGCCAGGTGCCAGGATAGACGTTGGGTGAACAAAATGGTTCTTGCACCCATGGAATCAGGATGTAGAACCTGAAATATTTTCACAAACAAGCATAAAATTTCACCTGGGCAAAGTGCTATATAAGGGAAGAGTGGTACGCTGTGGATGTGGAGAGGTTGGCCTCATCAGAGGCCCAGGAAAGGCTTCTAGGAGAGTGTTATCTGAGCTGAAATCTAAAGGAGAATTTGACTTATATCATGGGGAAAAAAGAGAGAGAATAACGAACACAAATGTTCTATGTCAGGGGGCTGCAAGGCAGGAAGCAGAAACAGAAAGAATGTCAGTGTTCTTGCTTACAGATTAAGAAGATAGCAGAAGATGAGCTTGAGGAGGTAGATGTGGCCTTAGAAGTCATATGGAGTGCTGCCTTTATCTTCTGAGTAATGAGATGTCTGAAAATGTCTATTTGGGTAGCCAGAGAGTGTGAGTAGATTTAAGTTTTTTAAAGGTAATGCACTTGCAGCTGGATTTCTAGGAATGGATGGATGGTGGTAAGCAAGTCAGGAGGCTGTTGGTAATGAAACATAGCTAACTTGGGCCAGTGGGCTGATTTGTGCAGTACTGAGGAGGAAAATTTGACAATATTTGGTGATGAATTATCTATGAGACTTAGAGATAAAGGTGATGTCAGGAGGACTCCTAGATTTCTGACTTTTAAAATTCAATAGATGGTTTAGTTTTACAATAAGATTTAAAAAAAAAAAACAGTAAAAGAGGTCCACATTTGCTACGGAATAATAAAATAGTTCATTTTGTACCATAGGATTGAGGCTCATTTAACAAATATAAAAAGAAATGTCAAGTAAACATGTAGACGTGCAGGTTATGATCTGAGAAGGGGGTTATGCTCTTTTAAATACACATTAGTGAATTTCCTGAGTATAGCTACAGCCGAGGGGAAGGGCAGGATCTAAATCTGCTAAGAGGCAGTGAATAAAATAGTGTGCCTGAAACTGAATATTGAGAAACAATTGGTGAAATAGAGGAAGGGGAACAAAGCAAGAAGGCAGAGAAGAAATAGAAAATAGCTGTATGTGATCCCTACGAACACCACAGGGGCTAACAGCTCAGATTTTATATAAAAGGCACAGTCTACAAGGTCAAATGATGCTGAGAGGGTAGGTGAGAAGAAGACTCTAAAGTAGCACCATTTTATGTCTTGAAAGCAACTAATAATAGACTATATTTGGAGAGACAAGGACTGAAACCAGTAGAGATTTTATTAGATCACCTTCTATATTAAACTCCACTTCCATCACATACACACACGAAATGACCATCCATTCATCAAATCATGCGGACAGTCTCTGGCAATAGGGTCCGAAAATCCGTATTGCAGATAAAGATCGATCACAATTTTCCCTGGAACAATACAGGTATATTCCACTTTCAGAAAGTCACTATTATGCCACTTCATTTTTACAAAAGACTTACATTAGTACTTGTTTTTTGCTAACCAAAAGAAATTCAAACAGGGCTTTCTCTTTGATAAAAAAAAATAAAAGGCAAAAAGCAAAAATAGTGTTGTGTTTGCTTTAGAGTGAAAAGAGGCAGTCTGCACTCCTGCAGGACAGAGGGAATGGCATTCCTCCGCCTGCCTTGCTCCCCCAGCGCCTTCCCCTGGAACACACTCTGCTTCTCAGCATCAAACCACTAGAGCTCTGAGGCTATGTCTGTAAGCATTTGAGCATTATCTCCATTTGTTGTGTGCTTCCATCAGCAAGATGTGTCCTAAGGTATCAGAACAGCCTACAAGAGGTGATTTTAGGAGGGTCTAGGAACACTCAAAAAATGTTTTCAAATAAATTAATAGTGATTAAGTCTTTCCTTGATGCCATTTCACATGAATGCTCTGTTTTCAGACAGAGGAGAATTTGTACTATATTTCTTTCATAATAAAATAATCATTGGGCCAAAAAAAAAGTGTTGAACTGAAGGAAAAGATGGGGGGGCATATGTAGATTAGTGCCCATGGTCAGTATTGACATGCTAATTCCATGCCAGAGAAGACCACCAACTTGCTGACCACCAACTGTCTCCTCAGTCACCAGCCAAATTCAGCTCTTACCTTGCAGGAGACAGAATAGCACGGAGCCATTTTTATTCATTTTTTTCTCCACCAAAGTTGCCTGGTAAACTATTCCTTTTCTTCTATATGTTTTACCTGCCTTTTCTCTTCTCAACTCTTAAATCCTATTTATTTTTTTCCCTAATGCTTACTAATAATCTCTCATTTCTTTGGCTCAATTTATGAAACTCATTTGACCCGCATATGAGGCATTATCATTAGCAAAACCTCCTTACACCAGTCCTCCTGGACTAAGCAGCTGATCTGAATCTGAATTCATATCTCCCAAATATCACTAATTATAATGGAAATCTAGTCCCCAGGATGGCTCCACATGAAATTTTCACATAATTAAAGTCTGTACTCCTCTGACTTTCAGGCTCACAGGGTTATTACCGTGCAAACATCCTCAGAAACTGTGGTTGAAAGAAGTGAAGGAGGGGAGCCTTGGTGATTTTTTGGGTACTTTCTCTGTTTTGAGTATCAGAGAAAGCTGGACCCTGAAAGAAAACAGTAAGAGGAAGAAATAATAAAGCACAGTGGAAACAGATCTGTGTGAGATAAAAGGTGATGGCAAAACCCAGTGCAAAATTAAATCCTACCTTGGACATAATAATTAACAGAACTGGCATTGAATTAATTTTAAATTATTGTTGAGCAGTAAAAACTGAAAATGATCTCCCAGAATAAAACAAAAGAACAAAAGGATGAAAATTATGGCAAAGAAAATTAGAAGTTTAGAGAAGAGAGAATAGAAACCTGACCAAAAAGAGAATATTAGTAGAACACTAGAAGCTGTCTTAAGACCAGCAAAAAATTAAAGTTCCCTAGGAGAAATAATACCTGAGAATAGAAAGCTAAGAACTCATTACATTCTAAGGAGGCACAACGAATAGACCACTTTCTGATCAGATTAAAAAATAATTTAAAAAATCAAGAAAAATTCCATAACCCTCCGAGGCAGATAAATGCAGGTTACTTCTAGAGAAATTAAATCGATGTCTCAGACTTATCATCTCAACTTTAGAGAAGAGAAAACAACAGAGCACAGCTGGTGAATTTTTAGGGAAAATGACCATGACCCAAGAATTCTTCATCTTAACAAGTAGTCTTTTATGAAGGAAGCACAGAAAATCAATCTCCTATAAGAAGATGACTTTCCAACCCATTCTTGAAAAAAAAAATCATTTAAGTAGTACTCTAACAACAAGTACAGGAAACAGAATTACCGACCGTTGTTGTATAAAATGATTGATATTCACTTTTTTATTTTAAAACTTAGTTGAAAATCAGATATTTGCATATGTATTCTCTACACAAAATGATGCTTTTATAATAGGATGAAAATGGAAAGAATCTATCATATTAGGAAAGCTCATGAGTAGAATTGAACAGTTATGAAATATCATGTTTTGAAAGATTCTAATGACATGGGAAAATAGGTATGATGATATGTCAATAAAATATGAATACACAGGACCTAAACATATATAAACAGTGTGATTTCAACTATAAAAACAAGGAAAAGCAGAGAAGATAGACACATGTATATCTGTGATGCAGTTAAGAAACAGAGCAAGACCAGGGTAGATGGAAAATAGAAGGTAAGAAAGAGTTCTAGTTGCAGCACTGCATGCTGTTGATGGAAATGCAAAATGCTCACATTCTGTCTCCTTTTCTGTTATTTCCCATTCATTTTTTCTCCTTTCCCCTTTATTCCCTTCCACTATTTTTTATATTCCCCAAATGAATGAGACCATATAATGTTTGTCCTTCTCCGATTGACTTACTTCACTCAGCATAATACCCTCCAGTCCTATCCATGTCAAAGCAAATGGTGGGTATTTGTCACCTCTAATGGCTGAGTAATATTCCATTGTATACATAAACCACATCTTCTTTATCCATTCATCTTTCTATGGACACTGAGGCTCCTTCCACAGTTTGGCTATCATGGCCATTGCTGCTATAAACATTGGGGTGCAGGTGTCCCGGCGTTTCATTGCATCTGTATCTTTGGGGTAAATCCCCAGCAGTGCACTTGCTGGGTCCTAGGGCAGGTCTATTTTTAACTCTTTGAGGAACCTCCACACAGTTTTCCAGAGTGGCTGCACCAGTTCACATTCCCACCAACAGTGCAGGAGGGTTCCCTTTTCTCCACATCCTCGCCAACATTTCTGGTTTCCTGCCTTGTTAATTTTCCCTATCCATACTGGTGTGAGGTGGTATCTCATCGTGGTTTTGATTTGTATTTCCCTGATGGCAAGTGATGCAGAGCATTTTCTCATGTGCTTGTTGGCCATGTCTGTGTCTTCCTCTGTGAGATTTCTCTTCATGTCTTTTGCCCATTTCATGATTGGATGGTTTGTTTCTTTGCTGTTGAGTTTAATAAGTTCTTTATAGATCTTGGATACTAGTCCTTTATCTGATACGTCATTTGCAAATATCTTCTCCCATTCTGTAGGTTGTCTTTGAGTTTTTGTTGACTCTTTCTTTTGCTGTGCAAAAGCTTTTTATCTTGTTGAAGTCCCAATAGTTCATTTTTGCTTTTGTTTCCCTTGCCTTCATGGATGTATCTTGCAAGAAGCTGCCGTGGCCAAGTACAAAAAGGGTGTTGCCTGTGTTCTCCTCTAGGATTTTGATGGAATCTTGTCTCACATTTAGATCTTTCATCCATTTTGAGTTTATCTTTGTGTATGGTGTAAGAGAGTGGTCTAGTTTCATTCTTCTGCATGTGGCTGTCCAATTTTCCCAGCACCATTTATTGAAGAGACTGTCCTTTTTCCAGTGGATCATCTTTCCTCCTTTGTCAAATATTAGTTGACCATAAGTTGAGGGTCCACTTCTGGATTCTCTATTGTGTTCCATTGATCTATGTGTCTGTTTTCGTGCCAGTACCACACTGTCTTAATGACCATAGCTACATACAACTTGAAATCTGGTATTGTGATGCCTCCAGCTATGGTTTTCTTTTTTAATATTCCCCTGGCTATTCAGGGTCTTTTCTGATTCCACACAAATCTTAAGATAATTTGTTCCAACTCTCTGAAGAAACATGAGAGACTCCTAACTGTGGGAAACGAACAAGGGGTGGTGGAAAGGGAGGTGGGTGGGGGGTGGGGGTGACTGGGTGACGGGCACTGTGGGGGGTACTTGATGGGATGAGCACTGGGTGTTATGCTATATGTTGGCAAATTGAACCCCAATAAAAAAAATGAAACTAATGATGTAATCCATGTTGGCTAATTGAATTTAAATTAAAAAAATAATGAAAAAAAAGGGAAATGCAAAATGCTGCAGCCATTATAGAAAACAGTAGGAAGCTTCCTCAAAAACAAAACAAAACAAAACAAAACAAAACAAAAAAACAGAACTACCATATAAACTAGCAGTCCCATTTCCAGATCTATACCCCAGAGAACTGGAATTGGGTTCTCTCAATACCTTTTTCTTTGGGTGTTCAAACTACTCTTTTAATTAATAGAGGAATAAAGGACTTCTAGAATGAGAAATCACTGAAAACAGAGGATGAAAATTATTCAAGGAATAACAGAAGATAATTTACAAGAGCTGAATGACATGGTGTTTTACGTTAAAAGAGGGCACTAATCACCAAGTGTAATGAAGGAAAAGTTATAACCCTCATTTGGAGCAGCACTATGAAATGTACAAACATAAAGATAAAAAGGTGCTGAAAGTTACCTAAAAAGAAATATGAGTGACATCAGGTTTGTTAAGCAACAGTGAATGATTAAATATCACAAAAAAAGCAATGCCTCCAAAAAACTCTGGAGTTCTCTTGTGAAGTCTATGATATTTCAATGCATCTAATAATACATCATTAACTTCAGGAAGCTATGTTATCTTCTATACCTATAAAAAGTGCAAAATAAAAACACTGGTAAAATTGTAAAATGCCATTGTTTTATAAGATGCATCTTGATTTTTGATATTAAAATATGGAGAGATGCAACTTAGAATCAGTACAATTCGATAGTTAAGAGTTATCTCTGAAAACCCCTTAAATTGCCCTTCTAAAGCTCAGTACATAGTTTTGTATATTTATCATGCAGGGTAGTTCTTATGTTCTCTTTATGCACTTTAAACTTTGAGAACCACAGAGCTAGAATACATAGAAGCAATAAAAACAAAAGTTTATAAGCAGATGTCTGGGCTCTAGTAATTTTTTTAAAAAGATTTTATGTATGTATTTGGGAGATAGAGCACACAAGTGAGCACAAGTCGGGGCAGGGGATGGCAGAGGGAGAGGGAGAAGCAGATTCCCCACTGAGCAGGGAGCCCAAGGCAGGGTTTCATCCCAGGATCAGGACCTTGACCTGAGCAGAAGGCATAACCAACGGAGCCAACCAGGTGCCTTGTTGTCTGGGCTTTTTTTGTTTTTTTTTTTTAAGATTTTATTTATTTATTCATGAGAAACAGAGAGAGGCAGAGACACAGGCAGAAGGAGAAGCAGGCTCCATGCAGGGATCCCGATGTGGGACTCAATCCCAGGACTCCAGGATCATGCCCTGAGCCAAAGGCAGATGCTTAACTGATGAGCCACCCAGGTGTCCCTCTGGGCTTTAGAATGATTTATCCTTTGATATAATTATGGAGAATGGATAAGGAATTCTAAAATTCTTCTTTCCTGCAGGGTATATCCCATTCTGCTTTTCATATTATGTGTATATAGCCTTACTTGTATAAATATGTTTGTTGTTGAGAGAGCTAAGGAGTTGAATCCTGGAAGGACAGGATTCTGAAGTGAATGCACACATGAAATGTGGATTTGATATAGAAGCTCATTATGCAACCAAACTAAAATTTACTTTGCAGGTAGCAATGAGTGAGACATTTTTTCAGACACGAAAAGACTCTAAAAGTTGACCTCCTTAAAGTCATTTTTGCTAAGATACCTGAAAATAACATTCCAGCAAAACCAAGAAGAAAGTGGAATCCAGGAGAGTGCAACCAAATTGGGAGAGCTAGTGAAGAAAATCCTAAAAATAGAGCTATGGAACAGGACTTGAAGGTATTTGGTGTGTGTTAAATAAAATGGGGGGGGGGGGTTTGGGGTCAGAGGCCCCAAAGAAAAAAAGAGGTCTTGAGAGAACAGATGATACAATGATTTAATCAACCAATAAAACAAAAGGCTGTGTTTAAAACCAATAGTTTAAGAAAGAAAAATAAATAGACCAAAGCAAACCACAATGTGGAATAAAATAAACACTGAACAAGAAAGGAAATAAGCCATAGTTTATTGACTCTGTGATATTTACACAGTAATAATTATGGAAATGACCTATTGTTAACATTTAGAATCAAAGTATAGACAAAGCAAGAGAGGTGGCTGCAGATTAGGATGTAGTGATAGGGCAGCCCTGGTGGCCCAGTGGTTTAGTGCCGCCTACAGCCCAGGGCGTGATCCTGGAGACCCTGGATCGAGTCCCACATTGGGCTTCCTGCATGGAGCCTTCTTCTCCCTCTGCCTGTGTCTCTGCATCTCTATGAATAAATAAATAAAGTCTTTTTTTTTTTTTTAAAAAGGATGTAGTGATAGCAATTTTGACATAGAAAAAAATACAGATCATGGAAGCTGGATGGTGGAAACAGAAGAGACTGGAGAGGGTAGGGGTGTCAGTATTCTTAGGCACATGAGGAGCCCAGAGGTACATTTATATTTGATGAATAAGAAGCAAAGTCTCAAGTACATTCATAAATTGAGGAAGAAAGCCATAGATGAAATGAAAACTGGGAGAAAGGGGTGAGAGAAGTGGATGGAGTCAAAGGAGCTAGATCTATATAACAACCACAGCAGATAAACCAGGAGAGAGCAATATAAAAACAGTAACTGGCTTTGCCTGTCTGCAGAGTGGGCCTAGAAGTAAGGATGGGTAAGGTAGGAATCGTTGCCTTCCATCATAAGCTCTATTTTGTTTTTTTGGTCTTCATTTTTAAGCCATGTATATATATTACCACGGGAAATCTTTTTTTTTAAGATTTTATTTATTTATTCATTAGAGAGAGAGAGAGAGAGAGAGGCAGAGACACAGGCAGAGGGAGAAGCAGGCTCCATGAAGGGAGCTCGATGCCGGATTCCAGGATCACGCTCTGGGCTGAAGGCAGGTGCTAAACTGCTGAGCCACCCAGGGATCCCCAAGGGAAACCTTTTTTAAATGAAATTCAACAGGTTGAGCTCATTCAGGCTTCATGTTGAGAGGATAGTTCTGGAGTAGGATTCAAGGTAGGAGGATCTAAATGGTTGTCCACAGCTTCTGGCTGAAGATCAGGGAAGAGAGAGTATAGAAATGAGAACACCATCAACTTTTATGAAGAATACAGAAAGAAGCAAAAATGAGACATAGAGCACAGGAAATGAGAGATTTGTGTCTTGAATCAAACATATAAGGTTTGAGGTTGTTGTTAGTTTTGGGGCACTCTTTTTTGAAAACACCTCCACAGACCTGTTTATAAGCCACAGAAAGAGAAATTTTAGTATCATCAAGGGATCTCTAAAAAGAGAAGACCTCAAGGAACTCACTGATTGGAGTGAGATTTGTCAATACTCTATATAAACCTAGGAGTTACCGATGATTTCAGGGACCCAGAATCTGCTGACAGTGCAGACATACATTGGCTAGGTTCTGTAACTAAGCAACACCATGGGCAGGATTTAACAGGTCACAGTTATGAATATGTGCTTTGGTAAAACCAATTTCTCCACCAGGTTCTACTGACACTCCTCCCATGGTTCAGTCCATAGCAGCTCCTTCTTCAGTAGCCCTTTAGTCCCTCTGGTCCTTGGAGAAGGATAAGGTTACCAACTGTCCCAGTTTGCTTAGGACTGTCCAAGAGTTATATTAATAAAAGTCCAGGTCTAGGAAAACTACTCAGTTTCAGGAAAATGAGGAAGGTTGGCATCGTAGGAAGAATTCCAGGTAACTCATTATGTGAAGATTAATGCCATAAGGTGAAAATTTCTACCTTAGAAAGTACTTTTGGTTCCTTGTAATTTTATCTGATCCTGACCAGCCTATGCAGCAGACATGGTATGGTTTATGTACACCTCCATCTTACATAAGGGTCAGTTGAAGCCAAAGAGATCCATCATCAATGAATTACATAGACATCAATGCATTTGCTAGGCAGCCATGCACTTGGCTTGTCCATTTTGAACCCACCTGGTGGATTGAGACTTACTGTCACTCTAATTATAACTCCATCTTTAATGTCCATTGGTTCCTGGTTTGTCTTTTAAACTCACTTGGTTTCTTTTCAGCCTAAGGCTAAAGCCATAATATTTAAGTTTGTACCTGAGCAGAAAAACGGTCAAAGATTATTTTATTAATCCTTTTTAATTGTCTGAACACCATACATATAAATGTGTGCATATATATGTATAAGTTTTTTTCCAGAAACGTAGAGATTAAAGTGTTAAAAGATCCCTTTTCCAGAGTCTTTGTTAAATTTTATTTCCTCTCTTCTTTACCCACCCTTCTTCAGCAGAGATGTCACTCATTGAAAGACAGAAACTACAACAGAGAATATGGAGTCATTAGATTCAAATTAAATCTTAGAGAAAGTAAGAGAAGAATCTCTAAAAATTAGATGACAGGAACAGAAACACTATGGCAAAGACTGAGCTACACTCCCTGGCCTTCCCTAGAGCCTACTGTGGCCCCAAGGCTGAACTCCAGCCAGGCCAGGAGCCAAACACCTGGGGTACATCATCCTCATTAATCCTCACAGTATACCTATGAGATTCATGGCAACTGCATTATAAAAATGAGGAATCTAAGTCTACCCCAAATTAAGTAATTTACAAAGATCCAAAATCAGCACATACAGAAGCAAGGAATTGATCTCAATATTAACAGATTAATAGGTTATTTATGTAGAAAATCAAAAGAATTTATAGACCATCTACTAAACACAACTGAAGAATTTAACAACATTGCTGGAAACAATGCCCCTACGGGCCAAATTAACCAATTAGGAAAGCAGTAGCATTTTCAATAGCAACACAAATTATAGAGTGTCTAGAAATTAAGCTAACATAAAATGTGCAAATTTTATTTAAAAAGTGTGAAAATATTATTGATATAAATTTTATCATTTTTAAAGATTTTATTTATTTGAGAGAGAGAGAGAGAGAGAGCAAGAGCAAGGGGAGGGGCAGAGGCAGAGGGAGAAGCAGACTCCCAGCTGAGCAAGGAGCCCAATGTGGGACTCTATCCCAGGCCCCCTGAGATCAGCACATGAGCTAAAGGCAGATGCTTAACAGCCTGAGCCATCCAGGAGCCCTGATATAAATTTTGAAAATTAGTTTGTTCTTGAACAATCTAAACCCAATACCAATTATGTTTCCTTACACATGGGAGTTTATGAGAGAAAGCGGGAGACAGAAACAGAGACAGAAGGGATAAAAGCAGAGGCTGAGAGGAAAGCAGAAATTTGGTCCCTGTGTGATTGCACAACATTGATAATCAGGTCAGTTATTGCAAGGTTCAGCCTTTCTGCTCTTTGGCTGGAAGAGGAGTGAGGATGGGGTTCAGGACACATGTATGCAATGTGTGTAGTTGGGGCTACTTAGATGAAAAAAGTCCTCTTCAGAACCCAAGGGGCAAGTAGAAATCAAGTAAGTGGTGCATAAAATTGAGGCTTGCTAGATTTGTACCAGGACAGAGCAGTGCACCATGATTCCCCCATAGCCAGGGCTCTTGCCACTTAATTGGCCCATGGGGCAGACTTAGGTCCCCAGAGTTCCCCAGACCAGGTGTCAAAGAGAAGGCTTCTGACCTCCAGCCACACCCCACCATCAAAGCAGTTACTTTCCTGGGGAAGTTACTTTCCCCATCAAAGCAGTTATTTTTCCTGGAGAAGTGAGTTAATTTCTTGAATGCACCATGGAGACCATGACAGGAAGTAAGGTGAGGCTATGGGGAGAGTATCTGTGGGGTGGGGTCCTGTGATCAGTCTCTCCTCAGCAACAAACAAGATTGTTCTCTGTACTGTGAGGATTCTGTGAATGGCTCTTCTAGCTCTGCTCCCCTGAGACTACACTCCTATCTTGCTCCTAATGGAAAAGCTTTTCCATTTTTAGAGAGAACCTGCTCACAGGACCCCCCAGGGTTGAAGTTCATGAGCTCTTTTGAGGTTTGTACTGTTGCCACACAACCCTTCTGTGTTCAAGAACATTTCAGTCAAAGGTGTTCAGAACAGGCATTCTGGGGAGTCCAGCTGTCACTACGAGTCTCCCTCACTGGGGGCCCTTATTAAAGCCCTGGGTTCTAAGAAACTGGCTACAATATTCTCCTCTGGCCACACTGACATGCTCTTATCAAGAATTCTAGTCATGAACAATTTGAATTTTATCCTAATTTTCATAAAGGAAATACATGGGCTCTATGAATCATGTAAGGCTCTGGAGGCAGAAAGCCCTGAATTTACCCCCTGGCTTTGCTCCTCAATGGCTATATGACAAAGGGAAGCTGCCTAATTCTTACAGCCTCAATGTCTTCAATTTTCAAAAGGAAAGCGTGGGTTTTATCTCAAACTATTGTCAAGGATATAAGATACTGTATCTAAAAGGATCTCATTATACAACTTTACTCTGATATTTATAGTATTGGCTCAGGTTTTAGATTTTTAATCCAGGATCCTTCATCATACCATTCTACCTCTCTGACCCTCAGTTTATTCATCTGAATAAATGGGATTAATATCATCTACCTCACAGTGGTGGATGTGAACATAAATTCAAATCATGCCATAGAAACTATAAAGGACTGACAAATGAACACCATTGCTATCAGCATTGGATTATAGATTTATTCTTAACATCCCTCCCTGAGAACCTAGTCACCTTCTTGACCCATACAAATCAGTCAAGAAAAAGTAAGTTGCCCCTTCTGCCCCCCTTGCCCACCTTGAGTTTTCACGGAAAAAAAGAGAGAGATTGAAACTGGCCTGGAGACTCTTTCATAAAACTTTTAAAAGTCTGGTGCTTTCTAATTTTCTTAGATGAAATACAGCAAGGTCAGCCTTTAAAACATTAAAAGTTTTTCTGTGCCTTCTTCACAGTGGAAAGACTATAATGAAATCTGACCAAATTACTTTTTAATTGACAAAGCAATAAATTAGTGAAAATGTATTCTTTCTGTATTACTGGATGGCTCTATTGTATATGGAAATGAATCATTTTGTGGTGCATTGGTTTGTCTTTTCTTTTTTTTTTTTTTTTTTTTTTAATTTTTTTTTTTTAATTGGTGTTCAATTTACTAACATACAGAATAACACCCAGTGCCCGTCACCCATTCACTCCCACCCCCCGCCCTCCTCCCCTTCCACCACCCCTAGTTCGTTTCCCAGAGTTAGCAGTCTTTACGTTCTGTCTCCCTTTCTGATACCTCCCACCCATTTCTTCTCCCTTCCCTTATTTTCCCTTTCACTATTATTTATATTCCCCAAATGAATGAGAACATATAATGTTTGTCCTTCTCCGACTGACTTACTTCACTCAGCATAATACCCTCCAGTTCCATCCACGTTGAAGCAAATGGTGGGTATTTGTCCACGAAAGATGAATGGATAAAGAAGATGTGGTTTATGTATACAATGGTTTGTCTTTTCTTATTGACCTTCTTCCTTTTCACAAATTTATAAAGATAGAAACACAAGGGTGAAGAAAAATATCAAGTCATATGTGAGTCCTGGAATAATGATTTGCCTTTGGATCAGATAAGAAAATCCCTGAGCTTTAATTCAACCTAAGACTGAAACATTTCAGAAATGATTTTCAATATTTTAAAAAAAAATATTATAAGACCTGACGATATTTAGGTAATAGCTAAGTGTCTCAAAGGGCCAATCAAGGATTATGGATAGCTATCATATGTGCCTGGATTATGAAGTATAAAAATGACAATGGCAAGATGATGTCATAATCATTCTGAATATTCGTGTAGCACTTTATATCTTATGAGTCACACTCGCATTTATCATCTAATTTGATCCTTCCAATAACCCTAGGGGGTTGCAGGGGAAATATTGCCATTCTCTTTTTACAGATAAGGAAACCAAGGCACAGATAAAGTTTCATGACTTGCTCAAGTATATACAGTCTAGAAAGTGACACAGTTAAGATTAAAATTAGGGAAAAAAAAGATTAAAATTAGGCTCTGTCTGACTCCAAAGTTCAAGGAGACAACTATGACCAAGTTCTTCCATTTTGCAAAGAAAACATGCAGAGGACCTCCTGGCATGAGATGAACTGCCTGGGATATTTCAAAACAGAATTCAGTATTCCAAAACTGAATATGATAATATCAATCTTAAGGACTCAACATGAATGAAGCCACACCCAAATGGTCAAAATACTAGTTTAAAATATTAGGGAAGAACTAACACTTTGGTTCAAGAACATTTCAAGAACAAAACGGGGACCAAAGTAACACATAGTCATTACAGCATAGGCTTTGCAAGATGAATGACTCAGAATTTGCTGGATATACTTTTAACACTTTACTTAAGTCTTCTGTAGTAAAATGAAAATACTGATTTCTACCTCATCTGTAAAATGAGGAAAATAATTCCTATCTCATGGAGTTAGTTGCTGGATCATAGGAGTTAATTTGTGCACACTTACAATATGGATAATTGCTGTGTCTCTTAAAGGATCATTCACATGAAGTAAGCCTGATGACTCATCTTTTCCCTACAATGGAAGACTGTGAAGCCCTCAGCTTGGCCCTTGGATGCTGTGTCTCAATGTACTCAAGTGACAGAGAGCATTGGCATCTACCTACATGCAACTGAAAAGTCTGTAGTCTCCAGAGTCTAAGACACCTTATTAGGAATATAGGCAGTTCCTATAGAGAGGTAAGTTAGTGCTATGTGGTAGAGATCTTGGTGCCAGACTGGGAATTAGGCTCCACTCTGCAAGCCACTGAAGGTTTTAGAATGAGGGGATGACGTTCTCCAACCTATGTTTCAAGATCCATTAGGCAGGCACCTTAAAAGGGAGAGGAACCCATTGAAAATTAATTGAAGGACTCCACCCCTTTAAAAAAAGAAACTACAAGCCCCAATGGAGTAATTTTTCCCCTACACTTCACAACATCAAACCAAGACTTAATTTACAGTTTTAACCTATCCCAAGAATGTGACCTTTTAAAAGTCAATCTGAAATTTCTTGATCAGCACTTGTGAGGCCATCTGTGTGTCATAAACTCTCCCCTTGACTTCCCCCCAAAAGGATGGCCTCAAACAATTCTTTCTTTTCTTTTGCTAATAATGTCCTTGCCCAACCCTCCTGCCTATAATTTTTTTTTTTTTCATTCCAAATAAGCCTCAGAGCATCTCTCTATTTGTTGGATGAGATGCTGCCTGGTTAAAAGTCAATTAGATATTCAAATTTAGTTTGTTGTTGTTTTTTTTCATTAACAAACTCTAAGGGAGAGAAGTCAGCCATATAGCCCTAGATTTACCACTCAGAGAGGCAGCTAGTCACCGTGGGCCACTTAGGCTTGGACACAACTCAAAGCTGGGCTCACTATTAGAATTTTATTTTTTTAAGCATTTGTTTGATTATAGTTCAGCCCTTCTGACCAGGTGCTATACAAAGTCACCAGTTCCACACCAGTTTGTGGTAGTTTATAAATATTGATTTTTAATACCTGCTCTTGTTCTTTGTATCCATCTGAAGGTGATTAAAATCCTATCTGGTTTCTCTGGGACTCAGACATCAATACCTTATCAACATAGCTCTCTGCTGGCATCACTGGCTCTTTCACAGACTTGGTCTTTCTTTTGTGCCAGAAAGGCATTCATGAGGGACTCCATCTACTTCACCCCTGCTCTCTCTACCTTTGATACCCCAGTGCATGCATGCCTTGATTCGGTTTTTTTTTTTTTTTTTTTAACTCTCTTAGCTCAAGACCTGTCTTTTTGAACCCTATTTGGCTCTCTTGCTACTCCAGGATTTCTTTTCAGTTCTCTGTATTCACACTTTTTTTTCTCTTCTTTTTTTCTTGTGTAGTTATTGCTTGCTGGAATTCATTATCTCTGGGTACAGAATCATTTATCCACTACGCATCCTTTCTTCCCTGTTGAAGTTCACTCAATGTTACCTTTATTTCCCCGATTCTGCTCTGCTGCAATCTGACTTTTCATTATTATTCTTATCAGCAGTCTGTTATTTACAGAGTGGAGAAATAAGATAAGCTCCTTCTAATATAGATGGGACACAAGCAATGTAGCTGGGAATAAGAAATGTAAAAGGGAAGTTGGAGTTACAAAACACAGAGCTCAAGGGGCTTCTGATTGCCACATGAAAAGTGGATCCTAGAGAGGATTTGGGGTAGAGAAGCAGACTGTGGCTGATATAGCTATCTTCCCAAAGAGGGGGAGACAAAATAATAATTGTCGATCATCCACTCAGTGCTGAGTGCCGTGTGAAATCCCATGAATGCATCGTCTCATTTATTCTTCACCCAAGATTTTGTGGTGGTATTAGACAGACCTTGTAGGGTAGAAAGTGAGAAGGGAAGAGGTTGAGTTATTACCCGTCTGGAGCAGAGCCTGCACACAAGCTTAAAGATTGTAAAGATGTAAAACATTCATGTACAGCTATTTGGCTATATGTCAAAAGGGTTAAAAGCTTACATCGGTTAATCCCATATTTTTAGGTCTTGGAGTCCATCATAAAGAAATATTTTAAGATCCAGGCAAATATTTAGGTATAGACTGCTCATGGGACTGCATTTGTAAGAGGGAGAATGCTATCACAGCTATATGTCTGCAGCAACGGTAAAGTAAATAATGGCATAGCCAAACAGAGAAATCTTATGAAGACACTTCAAATGACATTTCAATGCTGGTATGAAAAACTGAAAAATCCCGGGAAGCCTGAATGGCTCAGTGGCTGAGTGTCTGCCTTTGGCTCAGGTCCTGATCTGGGGTCCCAGGATTGAGTCCTACATCAGGCTTCCCACAAGTAGCCTACTTCTTCCTCTGCCTTGTGTTTCTGTTCTCTCTGTGTCTCTCATTAATAAATTTTAAAAACCCTTAAAAATTGGAAAATTCTTATGTAAAAGATTTGGAAGTATAAAAATTAGACATGCATATGTATTTGCAATTGAAAAAAATTAAAAATTGCAAATAAAAATTTAATATTTTTCATCTCAAATTTCCTTCCTTAGGTTTATAATAAATAAAATAGTTTACTTCATTTTAAATAATACTTACTTTTATTCCAGAAACTTGAAAAAGACATCAAAGTGAAAAGGGTGGATGGAAATGAAAGCTCTAACCATGCCTTATTTAGTTTTCTTTAATCTTCATAACATGAGATAGACAAATGTCTACATGTATCACTTTCTGATTTATGATTCTCAGGTTGGATATTTTGGGAAATGGATTCAAAGGAAGAGGAGAGAAAAATTTAACAATTTTAGTGCATAGAGATGACCACCATTAACCTTTCATAATGGTCCAAATAACTGTTCATTGCATCGTTTTCCATCGCAGAAATGTGGCTCGCTATGCTGATAGTTTAGCAAAAGAACAAAAAAACTGAATCAACACAGGATTAGCAATAAAAGATTGGTGCTCAGAAGATGTTTGTGCTTACCCCTAACTTGTACTCTTATTACATTGCCAACATTATCATCTATCTCATGCACTGGATTATAAAGTCCCTTATATAAATATTATACATATTTTGCTTACAGGTGTAGACATAAACTCTAGAATAATACCTGGCATTTAGTAGGCAATCAAAACATATAGTAAATGGCATAGGAGAATTTGTCCCTGCATGGTTTATTTATATTCAGATTTTTTTAATGACTCAGTTAATTCAAATATATTCCAGTCACAGATAATGAAAATGGCCATATGTAGCTCAATGCTACCTTCTTTAGTGAGAGAGAAAAGCAAAATTAAATATGGTTTATTTGACAATTTTTCTGGCACTGTGTCTCAAACTTTTGGCCACAGTTAAATGATGGAAAAGACAATATTAATAATTTTTTAGATTCTTTTACATTTTCTATTTTAGTTTTTTAAATTTTTGTCTTTTTTAAATTTGAATCTGGGATACCTGGGTGGCTCAGTGGTAAAGCATCTGCCTTTGGCTCAGGGCATGATCCTAGATTCCCGGAATTGAATCCCACATCAGGCTCCTGCATGGAGCCTGCTTCTCCCTCTGCCTATGTCTCTGCCTCTCTCTCTCTCTCTGTATCTTTCATGAATAAATAAATAAAATCTTAAAAAATAATAATAATTTTAATTCAATTAGCCAATATATAGCACATCATTAGTTTCAGATGTAGTTTTCAATAATTCATCAATTGCATATAACATCCAGTGTTCATATAATTTTTTAAATGATATGAAGGACATTAAAAGTAAAGTTTGCTTATTAAGGAACACAGTCAGGCAGCCCTGGTGGCTCAGAGGTTTAGCACCGCCTTCAGCCCAGGGCGTGATCCTGGAGACGCAGGATGGAGTCCCACGTTGGGCTCCCTGCATGGAACCTGCTTTGCCCTCTGCGTGTCTCTGCCTCTCTCTCTCTCTCTCTGTCTCTCTCTTTGTCTCTCTCTCTCTGTGTCTCTCATGAATAAATAAATAAAATCTTAAAAAAAAAAAAGGAACACAGTCACTCACGTCATTGAAAGACAAAAGCAAAAAAGGACCAAGTTTTTCCTCAAGAGAGGAGCACTCTAAAAAACATGACCTTGATTATTATAGAATTCGGGGTATATATGAAGCAAGGGAAGGTCCACAAGTTTGAGTGTTTTTTTAGATTTTATTTATTTGTTCATGAGAGACACAGAGAGAGAGGCAGAGACAAAGGCGGAAGGAGAAGCATATTCCCTGAGTGGATCCTGATGTAGGACTTGATTCCAGGACCTCAGGATCATGATCTGAGCCAAAGACAGATGCTCAACCACTGAGCCACCCAGGCACCCTGGTCCACAAAGTTTTTAAAACCACAAGTTTTCCATTATAGTGTTTTATTTTTTGTTTCCAGCTGTATTGAGGTATAATTCACAAATTATAAAATATTTAAAGTGTACAATATGATGATTTATGTATACATTTTGAAAGAATTTCCCCCTACATAAACTATATTAACACATCCATCACCTGACATATTTACCTCCTTTTTTTTTGTGGTGAGAACATTTAAGTTATAGTCTTTTAGAAAATTCCAATTGTATAATAGTTATTGACTATAGTCTCCATGTTCTGCATTGGATCCTCAGAACATATACATCTTTTTAAAAAAAGTTTTTATTGATTTATTTGAGAGAAAGAGAGAAAGCATGGGAATGGAGCAGAGGTAGAGGGGGAAGCAGACTCCACACTGAGTGTGGAACCAATGATGGTGCTCAATCCCATGACTGTGAGATCATGACCTGAGCTGTAATCAAGAGTTAGATGCTTAATGGACTGAGCCACCCAGGCACCCCAGAACCTATTCATCTTGTAACTGAATGTTTGTATCCTTTTACCAACATCTCCCCATCTCTGTAACCCTTCAGATTCTGGCAACCACCTTCTACTCTCTATTTCTATGAGTTTAACTTTTCATTTTTATTTTTTTGTATTCTACATATAAGTGATACCATGCAGTATTTGTCTTTTTCTGCCTGGCTTATTTCACTTAGCATGATATCTTTCAGGATTATCCGTGTTATCACAAATGACAGAATTTTCTTCCTTTTAAGGCTAAATAATATTCCATAATATTCCATTGTGTGTGTATATATATTATATATATATATATATATATATAATATATATATATATACGAAGATTTGGGTTTATATAGAAATATATATTATAAATATATATAAACATACAAATATATTTCTCAATATACATATTTCTATATAAATCCATCCACCAATGGACACTTAGGTTGTTTCTATGCCATTATGCTATTTCTAATTTTGATTTGTCTACTAATTCAGGCAAATCATTATAAGTGATTTTTTAAAATTTATTTTTTTTTATTTTTTATTTTTTTTAATTTTTTATTTATTTATGATAGTCACAGAGAGAGAGAGAGAGGCAGAGACATAGGCAGAGGGAGAAGCAGGCTCCATGCACCGGGAGCCCGACGTGGGATTCGATCCCGGGTCTCCAGGATCGCGCCCTGGGCCAAAGGCAGGCGCCAAACCGCTGCGCCACCCAGGGATCCGATTTTTTAAAATTTAAATTCTATTTGCCAACATATAGTACATCATCAGTTTCAGATGTAGTGTTCAATGATTGTGTATAATGCCCAGTGCTCATCACATCATGCACCTGCCTTAATGCCTGTCACCCGGTTACCGCAAGGCCCCACTGACCCTTCAGTGACTCTCGTTTGTTTCCCAGAGTTAAGAGTTTCTCATGGTTTGTCTTCCTCTCTGATTTTTCCCCACTCAGTTTCCCCTCATTCCCTTATGGTACCTTGCTCTGTTTCTTATATTCTGCATGTGAGTGAAATATGATAATTGTCTTTCTCCAATTGACTTATTTCACTCAGCATAATACCCTCCAGTTCCATCCTTATTGATGTAAATGGCAGGTATTCATCTTTTCAGATGGCTGAATCATTAAGTGACTCTTAAAGTCATTTTTACTATGTATTTCTGAGTCTTTGCACAATAATATTTTCAAGTTAATTTGAAAATGTTTCTATTGTTTTCCAATATAAATGACAGGTTGGCTAATACAACATTCTTTGGAAACCATATATTTTCTCCAAAATCTTTAAGACTTGTTCCTTTGTCCTCTAACATTTAGTGATGTAGTAAAGTCTGAGAATAGGGATGCCTGGGTGGCTCAGTGGTTGAGCATCTGCCTTCGGCTCAGGGAGTGATCCCAGATCCAGATCAAGTCCCACATCAGGCTCCTTGCAGGAAGCCTGCTTCTCCCTCTGCCTGTGTGTCTGCCTCTCTCTCTCTCTCTCTCTGTGTCTCTCATGAATAAATAAATAAAATCTTAAAAAAATAAAAGTAAAGTCTAAGAATACTCAATTTTATCAGTGCTTCCTGAGGAGTTGTAAGATTTTTTTTTTTTTTTGCTTTAATCATGTTACTCTAGTAGTGCCCAGAATATGGTCTTTTTGTTTTGTATTAACATTTTCAAGCTCTACATTGAGGCCTTTTAACTTTAGGATCTTGAAAAGAAATACATAATTGATTTTTCTTCTCTTTAACTGATCTTGTTTTTTCTCCAAAAAACTATCTAGGAATTTTAAGTTGATTTCCATTATCTATTTTCCATACTTAGCATCTTTTCTGTATCTTACTCTACATGCAAATAAAATATTTCATATTCCAACTATCACCCTTTAATTCTACCATATTGTTTTTCATCTCTTATGATTTGGTGTTCTTATTTCAGGGGATGTATTCTGGCAGAAATCTCTTGGGACACCTGAGTGGCTCAGCAGGTGAGCATCTGCCTTTGGCTCAGGTTGTACCCCGGGATCTGGGTTTGAGTCCCACAGCGGGCTCCCTGTTGGAAGCCTGCTTCTCCCTCTGCCCCTCTCTCTGTGTCTCTCATGAAGAAACAAACAAAATATTAAAAAAAAAAAGAAATCTGCTTCACTGAGTTCCAAAATGAATGAATTAAAAACATAAAATAGTTCCCTTCATAAGTAATTTTCAGAGATTATTCAAAGTATTGAATGAAAGTATTTCCTTTACTTTGTTTTGCAGTATATTTTTTTCATGATCCTTAAACTATTACTCCAATCATTGCACATTTCATATTTTATTACAATTGCCCAATTTTTTGAAGAATTCATTTTATCCATTTTTGAAAGACAGATATCCACCCAAACTCAGCATTTGACAAAATAAATGGTGAGCATCTTCCAACCATTTCTGTCTGGGTGCTAATCATATTCCCTTTCAAGATCAAGAGGAGGCTATCTTATTACTCAGTCCTATAAATAGCATTTAAAGGATTTTCACCCAGAAGATCTTCTTGTATGAAATGTAACCATTTCCTCCCCTACTACTCCTCTTAAGATGGAATCAACTATTGCTAGCAACATACAAATCCCTATCCAAATTTTTAAATGTTTTTTTTTAATTTTTTTATTTATTTATGATAGTCACAGAGAGAGAGAGAGAGAGAGGCAGAGACACAGGCAGAGGCAGAAGCAGGCTCCATGCACCGGGAGCCCGACGTGGGATTCGATCCCGGGTCTCCAGGATCACGCCCTGGGCCAAAGGCAGGCGCCAAACCGCTGCGCCACCCAGGGAGCCCCCAAATTTTTAGATGCATTGTTTCTGCTTTGTATTTTCTGAATAGGGAGCTGCCAATTGGAAAACATGGTGAGAAACCACAGAACAGTGACAATAATGCAGTTTCCTGATGGCTACAAAACAAACCACACCTTTGAAAGATCTCTGTAGTAAGGGGGCTCTTACATAGTAACATTTTTTTTTTTCTGATTTCTGAGTCAATGGAAATTTGACATTGAATCCAAGCATACTGAGACTAAAACTCACTTCTTTTATAATAAAATTGGCAGAGAATTTGGGCTTAGGTTTGCAGCCAAGTGGGCTTGCTACCATTTTCCCCTGAATTTGACAGACCTAACCAGTTCCCTGTAGAGAGGGAAAACTCATGCCTTCACCTGTTGGTGCCACTTCTTTAAGACCTAAGGCTGATAGAAGGACAGAGCTTGTGCTTCCCATGGGGAGGATTGAATAAGAGGAACTCAGAGTGTAAGATCCTGAAGATGGCTCATCCTAGAAATGGGAAGAGAGCAGGATAAATGTTCCCACTTGAATAGGGAAATATTTTGCAACTGGTACCACGGAAATAGAACATCATTTTCATGCTTTAATTCAGTTCAACAGGTTAAATAGTTAATGAAATTTTATCTCAGATTCTGAGATAAGGTTGGTATTTTTTTTTAAGATTTTTTTATTTATTCATGAGAGACACAGAAAGAGAGGCAGAGACACGGGAGGGAGAAGCAGGCTTCCAGGGGGGAACCTGGAAGCCGGGGATCACGCCCTGAGCCAAAGGCAGACACTCAACCACTGAATCACCCAGGTGTCCCAGGCTGGTAAGTTTTTAAAACAGCATATCATCTTTCTCCTGTGCTTAGGAAACTTTATTAGGAATTTAGGAAGGTTATTGGCAGGGAAACTAGCCTGACTCTATTTTTTTTTCTTTCATACCTTTTATTTTTCCAGATTTTCTACAAGGAACATATTGGTTAGGATCAGAAAATAATAACAATTAATAAGCAAGTAATACATAAATGTTGACTTCAAAAATAGCATTAGTCTTAAGTTCAATATGTTCCCCTGTATACTGTATGTTATTTTATATATATTTGTCTACTCAGGCTGTCATAACAGAATACTACATCTTGAGTGGCTTTAACAATAGACATTTATTTTCTTACACTTCAGGAGGCTAGAAATCCATATCAAGATGCTAGTAAATTTGATTTCTGGTGAGGGCTATTTTCCTTGACTGTAGGTAGCCACCTTCTTGCTGTGTTCTCTCATGGCCTCTCCTCTGTGCTCATGTAGAGGAAGAGAGATCTCCAGCATCTCTCCTTCTTCTTTTTTTTTTTTTAAGATTTTATTTATTTATTCATGAGAGACACAGAGAGAGAGCGAGAGGCACAGACACAGGCAGAGGGAGAAGCAGGCTCCATGCAGGGAGCCCGATGTGGGACTCAATCCCGGGTCTCCAGGATCAGGCCTTGGGCTGAAGGCAGTGCTAAACCGCTGAGCCACCCGGGCTGCCCCTCTCTTTCTTCTTATAAGAGCACCAGTCCTTAGGTTGATGAGGGCCCCACCTTTATGATCTTATTTACCTTTAATTACCTCCCTAAAGGCCCTACTTTCAAATATCGTCATACTGTGGGTTAGGGCTTCAACACATCAACTTTGTGGGGAGACAATAAAGTCCGTAATATTGTAATACTAATTTACTTTGAAATCACTGTGAAGAAAAAGTTTTATCAAATAAGCATTCTTCCCAGTTTTGTGTAGTAAACAGAATTTCCCTGAACATAATCCAAATTAGTGTTTTTCTTAAGTTCACACATTCTATAACCAAAGAACAAATTCTTGAAAATGTCAGATACACAGATGCCTAGGTGGCTTAGCTGGTTGAGTGTTGGACTCTTGGTTTTGGTTCAGGGCATGATCTCAGGGTCATAAGATTGATCCTCACTTCCAGCTCCACACTCAGCTTAGAGTCTTCTTAAGAATCTCTCTCTCCCTCTTCCCTTGTCCCCTCTTGCTCGCTTTCTTTGTCTCTCTCAAATAAATAAATAAATCTTTTTAAAAAAGTGTCAGATACCTAGTAAAAGTCCTGTGTCCTTTGCCAGCTTCCTCTTTAGAGTAAAAGTAGTGGTAAGGTCAGGTAGTTTATCCCACAAACTACTGATAACCTTCACTATCAAATATTGTAATAACTTTCAATGAAGTTTGACAAGTATTTTTTCCTAAAGATGTCTAGATATAAGATTCATTAACACTTTAATGAAAGCCAATACTATTAAAGCAGAGATAATCTTGAATAGTTATAAAATTAAGTATTTAAAACTATATAGACTATAATTATTTAAAACTATGTTTTGAACAAAACATAGAATTTGAAAAGTGTTGCAATATGTTAAACAAAATTTAAATTGTAGCTTGGGAAGTGTTATACTTAGTAAATACTATGGTGGTGATAGTTTATATTGCTGTTTCTTTACTTTTCACCTGGCAATGTGTTCTAGATGCATTAAAATATATTAATTATATTACAAAATAATTAATTTAACATTTCTATCCATATTTATTTTACTTTTTAAAGATTTTATTTATTTATTCACGAGAGAGACACATACACAGAGAGAGAGAGAGAGAGAGGCAGAGACACAGGCAGAGAGACAAGCAGGCTCCATGCAGGGAGCCTGATGTGGGACTTGATCCCGGGACTCCAGGATCATGCCCTGGGCCGAAGGCAGGAGCTAAACCACTGAACCACCCAGGGATTCCCCTCTATCTATATTTAAATGTTAACAAACAAAACTCTGAAAAAAAGAGAGGCTCTTATACGAGTTAGGATGTGTGTTCTGTTGCTAGTAACAGATATATGAAATAATAGTGGCTTAAAACGAGTAAGGCTTTATATTTCTGTCACAAAATATCAAGGTCAGATGTGTCAGTTCATGGCCAACATGATGCTATCAGAGACCTAGACTTCTCTGTCTTCTGACTCTGCTGTCCTTAAAACCTGGGTTTTCATCTTTAAGGTTTCTTCATGAGTTTTAGATTTATATTCATGTTTCAAGAAGGAAGAAAGAAGAATTGGGAAGAATGATGTTTGCCAGTTGAGTAAATATCTTTGAACAACTTTCTACTTCTACATCATTGACCTTCTCTATTTGCAAAGGGCTTGAGAATTGTCATACAGCTGGCTTCATCAACACAATCCAGAGGTGGTTTGATTAGACATGAAAATAGGTATTGGGTAGGCAACATACAGAGTCTGCCACAGCTCTTAATCATCTTTTATTCAGTATGACGGCACTTCATACTATGAATATATAGCTAAATGCATTGAATGACATTCTAGTCAACAAATATTTTAAAGTTCTAGTTATTAAAAAAAAAAAAAAACAACCTAAAACTTGTAAAGAGATTCTCAACATGCTCTGTATCTAGTTGGCAGTTCCATAAACGCTGCTTCACTAGTTGGGCATTGGCGAAATTTGAGGCAGAGCAGATCAATTCTTGATTTCTTTATTAATTCTCTAAACATACATTTAGAACCTGTTATATTTAGATATTATGCATTTGTGTTGTTTTACAGGTTACAAAGAATTTTTTATCTATGTTTTCCTATGTAAACCTCACATAACAGCAACAAGTAGGAAGCAGCCATCTTTTTTCATGCTATACATGACAGCATTGAGGAACAAGAATGTTAAATAAAAAGTGCAATCCATAAAAATTAGTGTGGGTCAAATCCAAGATTTGAACTAGGGAATGTTATCTCCTGTGAAATTTCTACTCTCCTGGCCTTAGAAATTGGGCTCTGTTGCTACTTAGAGGACCAAGACTCTTTCTCTCTTTCAAACCTGGGATATATGTAGATCAGATCTCAGATGAGTTTCTTGGGCACCTGTTTAGCCTTCATATAAACATTTGAATATAACCATTTGAGTTCATCTAAAGTGATATTTTTAATTGAAATACAATTGGCATATAACATAATATTAGTTTCAGTGGTACAACCTAATTATTCCATATTTGCATATATTGCAAAATGATCACTACAGTAGGTCTAGTTAACATCCATTACCATACAGAGTTACATTTTATTTTTCTTGTACGAAGAACTTTTAAGATCTAATCTCTCATCAATTTCTGAGTATACATACAATAGTATTAACTATTGTTATCATGCTGTACATTACATCCCCAGGACTTATTTTGTAGCTGGAAGTTTGTACCTTTTGACCACCTTCACACATTTCACCCCCTCCACCCTTTGCCCCCGCCCCACCTTCAGCAGCTACCAATGTGTTCTTTGCATCTATAAGCTTGTTTGCTTGTCTTAATTCCACATATAAGTGAGATCATGTGGTATTTGTCTTTCTCTGTCTGATTTCACTAAGGATATTGCCCTAAAAGTCCACCCATGTTATTGCAAAAGACGATATTTCCTTCTTTTTTACAGCTGAGTACAATATTCTATTATATATAAATATACATGCAATATATACTATATTTTTGTAGTTTATTCAAGTATTTTTTTATTAACTATGGGCAACCAATTGTTACAGGGGATATAAAGATAGAAAAGGCATTCTCTTACCCTAAAGGCAGAATATTGGAAAGAAATAACACACTTAATTAAATAATTTTAACACAAGACAACTATTATTATATGTACTATAATAGGAGTGCTTAAAGATGTTTGGAGTCTAAGAAATTGCAATTTATTGAATATCTAATACAATGACTTACAAAGAATAGGCATTCAATATTTGTGTCCTGAACACACAAGAAATAAGTAGATGGTTCAAAAACAGTAGAATGTAATTTTTATGGATATGGTCTCTGAAGTTTAACAGCTATGAACCCATGCCTCTTAATAAAGGGGACCCCTGCAATCCTTTAGACAAGAGAGAGACAGATAAAGAAAAGACTCTTTTCCCAACTTAACACAACTGGTGGGCATTTCTTAAGGAGAAAAGATTCAGATAAAGGAGAGATTCAAATATGTTGAAATTGAGAGACGAGTATAGCAAATGAATACGAGGGCATCCCATGAGAATGGGCAAGAAAATAAAGATGCAAGTTTGGCAAAGATTGAAAAGAAATAATTTAAAATATATGAAAGGAACCAAAGAGAACAACATCACAAGTGCCAAAGAAAGAGATGGTGTCAGAGGGAGCTTGTCAAACTGGAGCCTCAACCAAATGTAAAGAAATGCATGAGAAAGCTGAGGTTGTAAATTTAAACTACCTTTGTAAGAAGTTTGTTGATGAAGAAAGGAGGAAGAAAGGGACATACAGCCTAGAATGTCTATAAGCTGGTAGAAAGCAGCTCTCCTGAATATGTTGAAGCTTAGATCTCTTATCAAATAGCCACTTGTATATTCTGCCTTTGTATTGTTTTGATAAAATTTGTTGGTATCTTACTTGAGAAAATTGTCTTGAGAGTAAAGAGCAAGACATTAACCCAGTCAAGATAATGAAAAATTGATGCTCTATTTCTAGAATCTATGATTCAATAGATATGGTGCTCATCAACACAATTAGATGCCAGGAGTCTGACAAATCCATGAAAGACTTATTTCTTACAGTGATAAGCCCTTTCTTGGTTTTTATCAATCATTTTCAATTTTACTCCCAATGTTTTCTGTCATAGTCAAACAAGGAAAGTTGGTCTCATGTATGACACAACAGGACTTTTCTTGATCTCTCTTTTGAACCAAATTATTCTGAGCCATGGACACTGAGCTTGTTTTATCTCCATGGTCCTTTTGGGATGAGCAAAGAAAATGAGTTTCATTTGACAGAGAGAAAGAATATAAGACACAAGCAGAAAGAGCCACACAGAAGAGGGATATTAGGTATTTTACTGATCTTTCTTTTTCTTTTAATTAGTTTTAGTGGATGTGGCATAGCAATGGAATTGCGGTGTGCACTCGAACTTGAGCTATTGTTTAGTGGAGCATATACACTGTGACAGATGTTTCCTGTGCGTTTATTGTTGCATATAATACTTCTAACACCACCTTTTCTCCCATTTATAGGTGAAATTTAAGTAAAATATCCAAGAATTCAGAGGTAGTGAATAGAAAAATTAGGATTGAAGCTGGATCTGTTTAAAATGAAAGCCTGCTCATTACATCTTGTTGATTTTTCCTTTCCTCCAGAGAAGAAATGCTTTATAAAGGATTCATAGATACTTTAAGCATTTTCCAAAACAATTATTTTGCAAACAAAAACAATTTTTGCTGTGTTAATAAACTTTCCTGAATATTTTTATGAGGGATTATGAGGGGTTTTATTAAAATGGAAGTTTTCATTATAATTTAACACATGCCTTGAAGCTACTGGGAAATACTTTGTCAGCTCTCTAGGAACTGCTGAGGTTCTATTTTTGAAGTGAGTATAATACCATTCTATTTTTCTTTGTTTAATTTTGTGATTGCCAGTGTCTACAATATCTTATATTAAGAAATTGAAAATTTCCAGCATATTATAGCTATGAAAATATGTTCTTACCATTTTAAGGAGTGGACCTTTTCATAGTGGCCCTTTTCATAGTGGTTTCCACATGTCGGGAATCTTTAGTTGAGACTGTGTACTCGACTGATGTAGAAAAAATAATCTCTTCAAAGTCCATTCCTATTATAACTTTTGTTCTGAATCTGCAGTCTGCTCACAATGTTCAAGCAGATGTCTCTCTCTGATTACTCTAATAGAGATTCCCGGAATTAACCGTAACACCACCTGCATTGGGTCGCCACTCCAGCTCCTCAGCACCACCTACTTCAAAATACCCGGCAGAATGCATGATGCATGGACTGCACATACTTGATATTGAAATGAGCTGAAGCAATGCAATGTTAAAGAAGACAACTATGTACACAGGCAGTACAAGAATTCATCAGGAAGTAAGTCACACTAAATTTAACCTCTGATCCACTTGCCAGGAATACTATTAATTTTATATTTAGGCTTATGATTTCCTGCTTTCACGTTGTCTGTTTCCTTTTATTTCTCCCTCCCACTGCCCATTTCTCTTTTCTTTTTCATCTTTCTCTTCTTTCCTTCCTTTCTTACCTCTCTTCATTTCATCCTTCAATAATGTACTCTCCCACCTTGTACTGAACACTCATTTTATTAATTTTATATCATTCCCATTACACCTTTGAAATATGAGAATTTCCCAGCTTTCATGATGAAGATACTTTGCTCCAAAATTTAAGTAGCTTACTCAAGATAACACAGCTCATAAGTAACAGGGTTATTTAAACTTTGAATCAAAATCATGTTTCTACAGATATGAAAGAACATAAAAGTGGTTTCTTTTCCCCGTGAAACTGGCTGAATGGTGATCTCTGCCAGTGTAGGATCTCAGAGTTTCTTTATGGCTTCAAGGTTTTCTTTCTCTATTTTCCTATTTAGCTGAGTAACACTGGTAGACCACAAAGACTGAATTTTCCCTCTGGCTCATTAAGTATGAAGAAGTTTAAATAGAGATCATGGATTTTCCTCCCTTGAAACAAATGCATCAATATAAGCATATTCCCCTAGAAATACCAAGGACCTGCACTAAAATAATCATAAGAAATATTGTGTTGTCTTTACTTCATTATTCCTTTTGTATCAAAGGTCTGTGGATGGAATTCTGCATCGAACTACAGCTCTGTGACTAAATAATTCAACAAATACTTATTATGTGCCATATAATTCTCTCTTCTCGATTCACTGCCACTAACATTGTCTGGAAGAAGACTAAGTCTTGCCAAATAATATGTAAATGAGTATATAAAAATGTTGATCCCTCAAATCCTCAAGTACTTCAATAGTTTTATAAGCCTCTAAATCTTTGTATTAAATAATATTCTGTTCAAAATTCCTAGATCTGTATTTTCCTGATCAAACTCTGATTGAATATAAGATGCCAGAAATAGAGAGTTGCCTAAGAAAATATAGCTCTTTAAGGCTAGGCTTGGTGGGTGGAAAGGAAATGGATTTTTCGGTGATTTTATTTCGTTGTGACAAATCTACTTGATCTAGGGGACTAACTGGTAACACAGAAAATTAAGGATGTGTGCTTGTAGTTATTGACTCTGTAAACTATGTAAAGAAAATTAATTTGGGAAAGGATCTGCTGGTTTGCAAGCATAAATAAAAAAGAGCAGTCTAGAAATTTGAGACCTTGAATTGGAAGAAAAGCCAACTTCAAGACTTAAAACAGCAGGGAATAAAGATGAGAAAGTATTTGAGCAACAAAGACCAAATAGAATCCAGTGTGGCAAAAAGTTCAGATGAAGGGTGTAGCCTTCTCACTAAATGTTGATTGTTTTATGTCACCATTTTTAGGAGACAGTGGTGGAGGGGCAGTATGCTGGGGATGAAGAGAGGAAGAGTAAAAGTAATTTTAAAAACTATGTAGGGCAGGTCTATTTTTAACTCTTTGAGGAACCTCCACACAGTTTTCCAGAGTGGCTGCACCAGTTCACATTCCCACCAACAGTGTAAGAGGGTTCCCTTTTCTCTGCATCCTCTCCAACATTTGTGGTTTCCTGCCTTGTTAATTTTCCCCATTCTCACTGGTGTGAGGTGGTATCTCATCGTGGTTTTGATTTGTATTTCCCTGATGGCAAGTGATGGGAATATAAATAATAGTGAAAGGGAATATAAGGGAAGGGAGAAGTAATGTATGGGAAATATCAGAAAGGGAGACAGAACATAAAGACTTCTAACTCTGGGAAACGAACTAGGGGTGGTGGAAGGGGAGGAGGGCGGGGGGTGGGGGTGAATGGGTGACGGGCACTGAGGGGGGCACTTGACGGGATGAGCACTGGGTGTTGTTCTGTATGTTGGCAAATTGAACACCAATAAAAAATAAATTTATTATAAAAAAAGGAAAAGTAAAAAAATAAATAAATAAATACATACATACATACATACATACATACAAATAAAAACTATGTGTAGGGGAAGGGTTTACATGTGTTTCTTGGTACATGGTACCACCTAGAAGCCCTCACTCACTCACTTTTTTGTTAACCAATCCATCTGGACTATAAAATAAGAGAACAATAATATGATGATAACCCACTGACATTTGGAATTTTTCATTAAATAAGTTGGATTATCATAACTAATATAGTAAGAGAGGAATATATTTTTTTAAAGATTTTATTTATTTATTCATGAGAGAAATAGAGAGAGTGAGACGCAGAGACACAGGCAGAGGGAGAAGCAGGCTCCATGCAGGGAGCCTAATGTGGGACTTGATCCCAGGTTTCCAGGATCACGTCCTGGGCTGAAGGCAGGCGCTAAACCTCTGAGCCACCCAGGGATCGCCCAAGAATATTTTTATTATTGTTTTATGTAGAGATAATTTCTAGTGTTAGTTTTATATTTAAATGACAAATTTTATTATGTATACACACCAATCAACCCCATCCCTGATCTTAGCAAAAATGAAAAGAAAACTAGCACTTGTTTCTAAGTTGATGAATACATCAATAGAACAAATGAATAAATCAAGCAAGGTTATGATATAACCATTTTCTGGACCTATATATACATCTTCCAAGGGGAAAGTAATACATACATTGGCTAATCATATCATGCAATTAAAAATGTGTGAAGATCATTACATTTGGCAACAAACAAATTTCCTGCTTCCAAAACATACTAGGTGTCTGATGTTGACAAATTTAGTTAACCTGCTTCTCCTTTTTGTCATCTTGTAAATGTGTATAATATTTACAATGTAGAACAGTTATAAGAACATAATGCCATGGAAAATATATAGAAGCACATTTCGTTCTTGTCACTTAGTAGGTGGTCAATACCTGCTAGATCTCTTCCTTTCCCTCCTTAATCTTTATGTATCATAAAGCATGTAATAGATAATGGATGGCATCAATTAGGTAGGACTTCTTCAGGACATTACTAATAGGAGTCATACATCAAAACAGTAGGCCTTTGAGGTTTCCAGCAATTTGCTGAAGCTGTCCCTACTTTATTTTTTAAGACAGTGACTTCACAGCTTTCTAAGATAACAAAGATTGTATTTACTTTGAAATTCATGCAGCGCTTTGATTATAAAAGCAAGCTGACAAAATTGTGCATTTGGAATAATTACATCTTTACAAAATCCTCCAAAGTCCTTTCTGTCCATGTGTTTCTAACTAGAAAGCAAAAATTCTGTGAACCCTTAGCAATATGTTTATCCGTGTGTGTGTGTGTGTGTGTGTGTGTGTGTGTGTGTGTGTATCTGCTTGCACTTAATTTAAGACCTGAACAAAAACTGAAAGTAAGTTTACAGCACAGCAACTTTGGAATTTAATGAATGATATTTTGCCTTTCGCTCTCCCCATAAAAACTGTGCTCACTCAACCTTTATTCCTCTCATGCTGAGGACTTTCTTTCCCTCCCATACCTCCATCCCTCTTTTCCTACAGTATCTGACCTATTTTTTGGATGGGATTTGTTTTTTTCTTTCTACAAGCCTCCTCTCATGATTTCTACCTTTATTAACTGCTTTGGGTCCTACCTGTTCCTGCAGCAAGACACACAACTGGCCTAGAGATTCATAGTTCAGATCCTGAGGGTCTATGTTCATAGCCAGAAATCCTAACCCTGTAGGGGATGTTTAGCCAAACTGAAAACAGTAGGAGAAAGGTGGGCTCCAGTAGCATGGAAAGGGTCTACACACACTGATTCTTAAGGTTCAAGGTGTGAGTTTGAAGTTGGAGTTCAAAAGAGATCAGACTAATGAATGGAGAAAGATACAGAAATTCTTTTTGTAATGCTAGAGAATGAAAAATTCATGATTGGGCAAACTGCCTTAGACTGCCCTACAGAGACTGTGTTCTCTTTGTATTTGTAGGACTTCACTGTGTCTATTCATAGATTAATTAGGATGTCAACCTACATGGCCTGAAGAATTATGTCTCGATAGCTGAAGAACAATGTTCTAGGTCTTGCTTCACAATTTATTAGCTGTGTTATCTTACTCATGCTGCTGAACTGCTTCTAAGCCTCGGCTTAATAAGAGTACAGGAGGTCAAGTAATGCTCATCTCATGGAAGGGCAGGAAATTCACTGAGACAATGCACTAGGAAACGTTTGCAAACTCAAAAATAAAAAAATATATATATCAGAGAATACTATTTGTGCTATAAAACTGAGCACCAATAGAAGGCTATTTATTAGCTCTATAGATATGAAATGCTAATTTTTCAACCTATAATTTTAAAAAAAAGCTTTCGATGGAAAGAATCCATATAGCATGTTACTAAATCATGCTTTAAAGTTTAGGTCCAAGGGTAATAAGATATTCAACACATTTGTTGTCCAATAAATGACTTTTTTTCTCTGCACAAATTTACCAAACTCTTGGTGCTCTTATGTCTCTTATAAGAAGCAGAAACCTTCATAGTCATTTCTCAGAACAATACTAGGGGAATAGGTAGATGATGTGATCTATTAATATAAGAAATACCTGAATTGAAACCCTGGTCTTGGCACTCACAAAATTTTTGAATAAGTTTACCTTCTCCATGGCTCACTTTCTTTACCTGTAGAATAGGGATCAGAATGGGTTGCACAGAGGCCATTCAAAAGATCAAATGACTTAAGGTACATAAAGAAATAACACAATGATTTTCTTAGTACAAAATAGGTGATGAATACATTGTGCTTCCTTCTGTCCTTTGCGTGGTTCATTCCTGGAAGGATATGCACAAGGATGCCCTCACTATCCGGTTTTTGATGGGCTGTCTGACCATCTCTGACCATCTCTGATTTTAAGGATTATAGATATAGAAGGCATATTTTGCAGTGAATAGCTGGAAAGGAAGGTTTTTTCAAGTTAATATATTTTATAAGAACAATAGCCTTGGTTTTCCCTGCTTGATAATTCTCTCACCATCAGCCTACCTACAGATGAAAGGGCTTTCTCTATTTCATAGCAAGAGGAAGGCTGTTTGATGTCATTTTGAAAAGTTTTAAAGAAGAAGATGGAAGGAAATCTAGAAATAAAATAACAGAAGCTGGCTCTTAGGAACTTCAGAGTAGAACAATACTGTATTTCTGTTCACAGGAAACTTCACCATTCAAATGCATTCACTTTTCATAAAGCACCTCCTCAATTTCAGCCCAAACATTGAAAACTGAGCCTATTAAATCAGAACAAAAACACTTTTGAAAACATCTTTGGAAAAATACAATTTTGGCACAAAGAGATGAGAATCAAGAGGGATGAAAAAATCAAAATGGAATTCAGTATGAGAGAGACAAGCTCTCAGGTGGTTAGTTATTTGTGAAACTTGCAAAGCAGCAATCAAAGGGGGAAGACTACACCCATCAGCACATATTGTTCTAGAGTGCCCTTGATTCACTCTTTCAAACATTTAAAGAATCAAACAATTATGGGGCCAAGGATCCTATTTTATAGACAAGGGAGGACATGGACTTGTCATTAAGGTATTTATGGAAGTACTTCTTCATTCCTCTTGGCTTTTTTCAAGTCCTCCTTCCTTTGTGGTCTCTTTGCATATCTTGCTGCATCTATACAGCATTCCCTGACCATTATGCCCGGCCATGTTTCCTCCCTCTTCCAAAGTCTGGGAGAAGGTGCTCTGCCCTGTCAAGATTAGAACATTGTCTCTGGAAGCCACACTACCTGGGCTGAATCTTAGCTCTGGTGTTCACTATTTATTCTCGGGCAAGGTTATTTAAATTCTCTGTGAATATTTCTATCATCTATAGAATGGGGTTATTAGTATGATACTATCTAATTTATGAGGATTAAGTGAGTCAAGGACTACAACACACTTCAAAGAATGCCAGAAATGTGGTTAGTACTCTGTACAAGTTATTATTCATTAATGTGAACATTCTCCATCATTAATTTGAAATCTGGAGCCAAGGAATCTTTCAAAAATGCAAATCTGTCTTATCCACCTTGTGCTACAGTTCTTTCGTGATTCTACACACCTTCAGAAGAAAGCCCAGTCTTCCTAGCATGATGTGATGTGAATAATGCACACCTTACTGCAAAGATGTCTATACCATAACACTGGAACCTATGAATTTGTTTCCTCACATGACAAAAGGGAGTCTGCAGATATGATCACACTATCCAGTGTGATCTCAGACAGACCCTGAAATTATTCTGGATTATCCAATCTAAGCAAGTATGTCCTTGAAAATGGACAATATTTTCCAGCTAAGGTTAGAGAGAGAAGGCTCTGGCTTATAGTGGAAGAGAGGTCAGAGAGGAACGACACTGGGGGCTATAGGGGTGAAGAGAATGTGAACTCAAGAACACAGAGAGCAAAAAAAATAAAAAACAATAAAAAAAAAGAACACAGAGAGCAACTGGAAGCTGGAAAAGGCAGAAAGCATATCCTCCCACACAGTTTCCAGAAAGGTGTGCTGCCTTAAGGACACCTTGTTTTTAGCCCAGTGAACCTCCCATCAACCTTCTGGTCTAAAGAATCATAAGATAAAATCTTTGCGTTGTTTTAAGCCACTAAATTTGTTATGGCAGACATAGGAAGCTAATACACATGACATGAAAAAACCTTCTGGTTTGGCTTTTGTCTTTCTCTATGCTTATCTTTGGGCCCTGAAGAATAATATGGGAGGGAGGGTCCAAAGCCAGTGGCCAACCTTCTATGGGGATGGACAAGATTCATGTGTGTCTACTGGTATTTTTCCAGGAAAGAGACAAAGTAATTATCAGGTTAATGTGTAGATATTTGATGCAGAGTGAAAGGAATGTGAAGGCAAGAGAATGGTATGATAGAATTCTAAGAAGTCTATCAATATCCCTACCCCATGGTGTGCATGCCCTGTACAATTCCCAGGGCTGTGGCTCCCAAGGTTATAGGTCAGTATATGACAAAAGGGATCTTACAGATGTAAGTAAACTCTAAAATCAGTTAACCTTAATATAGGGAATTTATAGGAGTGAACATGACTTTATCCCATGAGGCTTCTGAATATGGATTAGAGGTCAGAAAAAGAGGAGGTCAGAGATCCAAACTGTGAGAAGAATTTTAAGTGTTATTGCTGGCTTTGAAGATGGAGGGAACCACATAGGATTCGGGTGGGCAGCCCCTTGGCTCTGAAAGCAGTCCCCAGCTTACAACCAGCTAGAAAATGAAGACCCCAGTCCTGCAACCACAATAATCCTTTCAACCAGTTGAATGAGCTCAGAAGTGTGTCCTCCCCAGAAACTCCAGGAATGAAGGTAGTCGAGTCAATACCTTGATGTCAGCCAGGCGATACTCTGAGAAGAACCGCTGGCTGTGTTGGGACTTCCATCTACAGAACTGGGAGAGTCCAGGTCAAACTATAGGCTTAGTTCTTGACTACCTGTGTGACCTTGGAAATATAATTTATCTTCTTCAAGCCTCATTCTTCTACATGACTTTGGTGAAGATTAAATGAGATGCACATATAGCATATTTACATGGTGCCTGGCACACATCAAGAGCTCAGTTAAAGGTCATTAGACTAGATCTTCTTCATCTTATCATTTTCATCTCCCAGACCTCATGTAATAACTTTGAGTATAATGGGAAAGGGGAGAATAAGCCAGCTATCCAGATGAAGATGGACCCAGATGAAGATGATCAGGGGTGTCTAATTGCAGAGAGGCGTGAATGCAAAGCTAAAACAGTGGTACTTTTTCAATGAGGCAATGGAAAAAATTGTCAATAATACAGAACAGAGAAATTACTTTAAAATCCCATGTCCTGAAATGGGTATTCCCTGTGTGCTTTCATTTCCTCAACTGTAACATGAGGAATATATGAGGACCTAACTTATAAGATTAAATGAATTAATACATGTAACATGCATAGAAAAGTACCTTACATGCCAAAGATTCAGCCAGTACTATTTTTCATTCATTGTTTGTTTGCTTACTCATTTTACTCATTTTCCAACGTTTATAAAGTGTCTACTGGTGACAAGCAATCTTCTAGGAATTGAGGATAGATAAGAATAAAATAAAACCCATGATACTGACTAGTAGCAGGTGTATTCAGATAATAAATAAAATAAATATATTTTTAAAAACAATATAGAGGTTCCTTAAAAAGTTAAAAATAGAACTACCCTACAACCAAACAATTGCACTTCTAGGTATTTATCCAAAGAATACAAACATAGTGATCCCAAGGGGCACATGCACCCCACTGTTTATAGCGGCAATGTCCACAATAGCCAAACTATGGAAAGAGACTAGATGTCCATCAATGGATGAATAAAATGAGAAGATGTGGTACATATATGCAATGGAGTATTACTCAGCCATCAAAAAGAATGAAATCTTTCTATTTGCAATGACATGAATGGAACTAGAGGGTACTATGGAAAGTGAAATAAGTCAGAGAAAGACAAATACTGTATGATATCACTCTTATGTGGAACTTAAGAAACAAAACACATGAACATAAGGGAAGGAAAGGAAAAGTAAAAGAAGATGAAAACAGAAAGGGAACTAAACCATAAAAGATGCTGAATGCTATGGAATACACTGAGGGTTGCTGGAGGGGAGGTGGGTGGGGAATGGGTTAACTGAGTGATGGGCATTAAGGAGGGCACTTGACGTAATGGGCACTGGGTGTCATATGCAACAGATGGATCACTAAATTTTACCCCTGAAACTAATATTAACTAACTTATATTTAAATAGCATAATATATATATTTTGTATGTTTGTGTATGGCATATTAAATGGTAATAAATGCTCTAGAGAAAAATATTGGGATGGGGAATCAGAACTACCTTGGTGGGAGCAGGAAAGACAGGTCCCAAGTAGAAGTGAATTATCCAGGAACGATCAGTAGGAGGATAGCATTTGACCTGACTGAGGCTCGATGGAGGGTAGAGATTGTGCAAGCTATGAGACTTTCAAGGGAAGGAACAATTTCTGCAGGAGAAGAGCGAGGACTGAGACTCCAGAAAGAGGCCCAGTCGGTATGTCTAAAAAACATCAAGGAGGCCTCATGGCTGGAGTAGAGTTAGCCAAGTAGTGGTGGTCAAAGGAGATGATATCAGGAAACTAGGAGATGGGACCATATTTTGCAGGATTTGTGGTCATTGTTAAAATTTGGGCTCTTACTCCCTGGGTATAAGTAGCTGTTCATTTTTGTTGAGCACAGGAAGATGCATGCAGTTTGACCTACATATTAGCAGCATCAGCCAGGTGCTGTGCTGTGTATCGAGGGCAGGAAGGTTGAGATCTGAATGTTTGAGGCAAGTTTGGTATTGAGGCAGTAATTTCAAATAATACTATAAATGTGAAAACTTCTAGAGGTTTTGTTTTGGAAATCAAAATCTGATTTCTCCATTGAATAATTTAATGTATTTTGTGTAACTGAATTAAAGGTGATTTTTTTCTCATTTGCTGTAATAGAGGTATAGGTTTCCCCACTATCAGAAAATAGGACATTCCTGCAAACCTTTCCATAGGCTGAAATGGTGTTAAGTGAAGAAGTAATTATCATATAGCAAATTTTTTTTATTGTTCCTAGACTCAAAAAAATCACCTTTCTGAGGCTTTCCTGATACCTTGGGACATATTTTGCTAACTGATGCATAGAATAAATGGCAATGAAGCCCAGGTGCTCACAGACACAGCACAGAACTCTGGTGCTTGATACGGAGATGCTGAGTGTAGCTTCCAGGGAAGGCGCTGGGGGTGCCACTTTCACTGCCTAGGGGTGCTTGCTGCCTCTCTCCCCAAGCGTCTCACTGCAAAACTAATGCTGAATGTTACTTTTGCTTTTTTGCCCCCCCCAGCTTTTTTTTTTTTTTTTTTTTATAAAAGTGAAAATCCTCTTCGGAGTTCTTTTTGTTAGCAAAAACAAGTGCTAATGTAGGTAATTTATAAAAGTGAAGTAACATAATGCAAACTTTTGAAAAGCAGGGGGTACCTTATAATAGATCTTCTTTAAGATCTTTGTAAATCAGTTGAAATGCAGTGAGCATTTAATGCTGGATTAAAATGCTGGCTGCCTCATCTTCTGTTAACATTTGGTGCATTCTAAATGTAACTGCTGGATAGATGAAGAATTGGGATGATTTGAGAAAGGAATGTATAGCATTTGCAAGGGACTTGAATGAAAAATTACTGAGCAATCCTAAAATGCCAGTATCACTTCTCAGCTCTCCTTGTCTTGACTTAGGCAGCATCTGAGGTTAATCATTTCTTCTTTGGGTGCCTCAGTAGCAGAATCTCAAATTCAGAAAGGTCCAAAATATCTCACCCCCATGAATATCCTTCCACTGTGAAATACAAAAATCAAGAGCCTTGTTACTTCCAACCTCTCCATCAGTGAAGACAATGCCAATAGAAGAAAATGCTTCTTATTTCCTTGGTTTTATTTAGGCATTTAATCATTAATTGGTTATTGAGTATCTGTTATTTGTCAGACATAATTCTAGGTACTATTGTAATGTGAGTTTGAGTCCTGATGCTGCTGCTTAATAGCTGTGTATTCTTTAAAAAGTTTTAATCCAAGGGTGCTGGGTGGTTCAGTTGGTTATGCATTTGACTCTTGATTTTAGCTCTGGTCAGGATCTCAGGATCGTGAGATCAAGCCCCACATTGGGCCCTATACTGGGCATGGAGCCTGCTTAAGATTCTATTTCTCCCTCTTCCTCTGTTCCTGCTCTCCCTCAAAAAAAAAAATTTTAATCCATATTAATCCATATTAATCCATAAAGACCTATGTGAGATATAAAACCATAAAACTCCTAAAAGGAAACATGGGCAGTAATTACTTAGACTTTGGCCTTAGCAAATTTTTTTCTAGATGTATCTCCTCAGGCAAGACAAACAAAAACCGAGATAAACTACTGGGACTACATCAAAATAAAAAGCTTTTGCACAGCAAAGGAAACCATCAGCAAAGTGAAAAGGCAACCTTCTGAATGGAAGAAGATATTTGTGAATGATATGTCTGGTAAGGGGTTAATATCCAAAATACATAAACAATTTATGTAACTCAACATGAACTGCCGCCCACACAAATAACCCAACTAAAAAATGGGCAGAAGACCCAGATAGACATTTTTCCAAAGAAGACATACAGATGGCTCAACATCACTAATCATCAGGGAAATGCAAATCAACAAGATATCACTTTACACCTGTCAGAATGTTTATAATTAAAAAGAGAAGAAATAGCAAGTGTTGGGGAGGATGTGGAGAAAAAGTAACCCTTGCACATTGTTGGTAAATTGTGGAATGTTAATGTGGAAAATAATACGGAGGTTTCTCAAAGAATTAATAATAGAAATACCTTATTATCCAGTAATTCCACTACTGGATATTTAATTTGAAAGAAATTAAACAAAGAAAACAAAAACACTAATTTGAAAAGATATATGTACCTTTATAGTAAACACATAATAAAATACTAATTCGAAGGGATACATGCACCCTGATGTTTATAACAGCATTATTTACAACAGCCAATATATAGAAGCAATCCAAATGTCCATCCGTAACGAATGGATAAAGATGTGGTGCATGTATATGCACAATGGAATATTATTCAGTCACAAAAATGAAAGAGATCTTACCATTTGTGTCAACAAGGATAAGCCTGGAGGTTATTATACTAAGTGAAATAAGTCAGACAGAGAAAGACAAATACCTCATAATCTCACTGAAATGTGGAATCTAAACAAACAAAAAGCAGAATCAATCTTATAAATATAGAAAACAAACTGATGGTTGCAGAGGGGAGGAGGGTAGCGGGGATGAACAAAATGGTGAAAAGGAGTAAAAGTACAGGCTTCCAGTTACAGAATGAATAAGTCATGGGGAAAAAAGGTACAACATATGGAACCTATTCAAAGGTATTGTAATAGCACTGTATAGTGATAGATGGTAGCTACATTTGTGGTGAGTAAAGTATAATATATAGACTTGTCAAACTAACTATATGTACATCTAAAACTAAAACTAATAATATGTGTCAACTATACTTCACTAAGAAAAATGGAGAAAGTAGAAGAGATTTTCAGTAGCTCTTTACTGTCTAATATGACAACCGTTAGCAGGTGTAGCTAATCCAAATTAAGATTTACTTTAATTGCAAAATAAGCCCTAGATTTTGAAGGCTGAATGTGGGTGTAAAATATTATGAATTACTTCATTATTAATATTTACATATTGGTAACATGTTGGACTGCCAATTTTTGGACATATGGAAGTAAATAAAATATATCATTACCAGGAATCCCTGGGTGGTTCAGTTGGTTAAGTGTCTGACTTTTGACTTCGGCTTAGGTCGTGATCTGGGAGTTGTGAGATTGAGTCCTGTTTTGGGGCTTCTTGCTCAGTGCAAGTCTGCTTGAGATCTTCTGTCTTTCTCTCTTTTCTGTCTGCCTCTCCCCCCACTAATGTTCCTCTCTCTCTCAAAGAGAAAGAAAGAAAGAAAGAAAGAAAGAAAGAAAGAAAGAAAGAAAGAAAGAAAGAAAGAAAGAAAGTCTTTAAAAAATATTATTACCTTTTTAAAAAGTTTTAATTCAGACTGATCTCAATCTTCTTACCTCCAAAGGTAGTTGAGTTTATTTCAGGCAACATAGTAGAGTAAACTTTAAGAAGATTCCATTTCCCCAATACTGCAATAAGTTTGTAGAAATTCTGGTGAAATATTTTGAATATTTATAAACATTAAAATAGATTTTAGAAAAAAATAACTTTAGATATAAAATATTTTATGGGTAAACATGTGTCTATATCCAAGTTCAAAAGAAAGAAAGCACAATATGCATGTGGAAGAAATGTAGAGAGAAATAATAAGAACCATCTGACATTATGAACAACCATAGAAGTGACAGTTCTAATCAAAAGCCAGAATGGCTAGGGACTGGGATTCTAAAGCCTATGGGAATAATAGACAATCCCTTTGGTCTATAAATCATGAAAAACTAGATTCTAAACATTAAAGCATCACCACCTCCCCAAATATAGATATTGAAAAAAATGCTCCTATAAGATTATGGATGAAATAAGGAATTTTGCCTATGATCTGGAGCTTGGATGGATAAAATAAAATAAAAATGAAAAATCAGTCACCCTGGGGAAATCTAAATCTCAGACTTGTGCTACTCAAGACTATGGGATTTAAATTCTTGGCTACATTTGTTCCTAGTGATCCAAACTAAGAAAATAACATGAAAATAGTGAAGTATCTTTGGAATCTGTGGGACATTTCCAGGGCCAACCTAAAACTACTTTATAAGTTCATTCAAGGGATTTTCATGGGGTATAAAATAATTTCATTAGAGATAAGCTCAAAATCTAGAAGTATAAAGAAAGGAGCAAACATGAAATAAGGATGCTCAGCAGATACCACAAATAGAATCAGTACTCTAAGAATTAGGGGTGATCAGCAATTATGAATGTTTCAATGATTAAGGAGGAAAACACAAATAAACCAAATAAATGTTAAGTATGAAAAATCAATGTTATTGAGGATTTTTTAATCATTACATTTTCTCTATTATGTGGAAATATGTTTGAAATATGAATAAAATAATACGAAGAAAAATAGAATTTAACAATTTTTAAAAAATATTTGTGAAATATTGTTTGATCAATTATTATGAAAGTAATAAGGAAACATCTAAAGAGCTCTTTCTCACTTCCCAAAATCATTATTATCAGACAGTTTTAAAAGTGAAAAACAAGCAAACAAATCAATCAATAAATGGATCCTGTCTTCAGGATGTTCCAGTCCATATGCAGAAATCAGAAAAATCACACCAAGCAATGTACAATTGCTGTGATGAGTGGCATGAAGGAAAGTTGTGTGTTGCCAAAAGAGTGTGTAAGTAGTGTGTCAGACAGGGATCGTGAGGAGTATGAAGTACATAAAGTTCAGAGGGGACAGAGGCAGATGGGGCTGAGGCTCATGCAACAGATGGAAGCCTTGGGTCTTTTTGACCTAAGAACCACTGAACGCCATTGAAAAGCTTTCAGAGGAAAATAGCATATCAGATGTTCTCTTTGGAAATCACATTCTGGCCACCTTGTGGAGTAGAAGGAAAGTGATGTAAAGTGAAGATTAGAGGCTCAGGGAGGAGTTTGTTTCATGCATCTGCTGAGAGATGATGGTTTTTTGAGGAGAATGATCTTGCAAATGAAGCAGTGCAGAAGCTAGAGCGATATTGGATAAAGGACAATGTGGCCTTATGATAGTGGAGGAAATGGTTATTTTTAAGAGACAAAGAAAAAAGGAGTGAGGAACGGTGCCCTCTGAGAGATCAGATACTGGTGGAGGTCAATGGTGATCTTAGTGTGAACGATTTCAAGGGGGTGAGGCTACACTGGGGTGAACAGAAGAAAGAGTGAAAGAGGAAAGGAAGAAGAGAAACCCCCTGGGAAAGGCTCATTGTTGGGGGACAGTAGGAGAGAGCAGGAATTAGAAGCAGGTGTGGGTTGAGAGATTCTCTATTTTGTTCATGATTCAAGGGATTCAAGAGTGTTTATTTTTTTTTAACTTATTTTTATTTTTTTTAATTCTTATTTATTTATGATAGTCACAGAGAGAGAGAGAGAAGCAGAGACACAGGCAGAGGGAGAAGCAGGCTCTATGCACCGGGAGCCCGACGTGGGATTCGATCCCGGGTCTCCAGGATCGCGCCCTGGGCCAAAGGCAGGCGCCAAACCGCTGCGCCACCCAGGGATCCCTATTTTTTTTTTAACCTCCTTAGCTTTCATGTCTCTTTTTTAAAGATTTTATTTATTTATTTATTCGAGAGAGAGAGAGAGGGAGAGAGAGAGAGAGAGGCAGAGATATATGCAGAGGGAGAAGCAGGCTCCAGCCTGATGTGGGATTCTATCTCCAGACCCGGGACCACGCCCTGAGCCAAAGGCTGATACTCAACTGCTGAGCCACCCAGGCATCCCTCAAGAGTGTTTAAATGCTGGTAACAAAGGTTCCATTTGAGAGAAAAGTTTTAAGATTTAGAGAGAAAGTGATAATCAATAATTTAAAATTTAAGGAAATGTTTAAACAAAGGTAAAAATGAAGGCCATTAAACAATGTCCAGCCATTCTAGTAGACCAGCTTGTCAGATGAAAATATTACAAGCCATAAGAAAATACACATTTGTATAGTCCAGAGGACATTTCTTTAGCCACCCTGCAAATTACATCAAGAATTACTTAATGCAGATGAATTGGCTAATCTGAACTCTTCACAGAATTTATATATAAGATTGTATATTAGTGTTTACAGTAAGGAATAAAGAGTTCTCGTTATAAAGTGTGGACTTGGTTATTTCTACAAATAAGTCTTGCATTAAATAATCCTTGAGGAATTATTATAATTACGTAGCTACTTGGGTGGATGCTATGTGGCAATTAGAGAAAAAAGTTCAGATGTCCAGCATGTAAGACCAGGGAAAGTTCCATCTTCCATGATGACAAAATAAATTTCCATTTCAGAAGGTTGTTCATTTCAGATGAGTGACAGATGAAAAATCTGGATTTAGAATATTATACTGAATAAATCCCTAATGGAGAGAAATCTTGTACATTTGATTTCATCTTAATCTCACAATTTTATAATGTAGCTCATACAGGGAGATCTTTTTGCCTCCAACTTCGCCTGACTTCCCGGACTGATCTTTCCAAACCTCCCCTGACAGTATCATCTTCCCTCAGCTTGACAATATGATTCAGCCTCAGATGTCAGTATATTCAGAAGCATGTATTGACTTTTAAAATTTTCATTTTGACATTCTAATGATCTCTCTATAGATTTACACTGAAATCATCTTGCCATTTTCTTGTCACTTTAGAGAAGATATTTTTGACTTTGTATTGTTAGTAGAGATTTTAGAGTTAACTTAAAAATTGTATATGTATATATATATATATATATATATATAATCAGTTTCCAGTGATCTTTTATTGGTCAAAGAAAATAAAAGATAAAGAACATAATCTTTAAATTCAGAGTGCCTGAATTAAACACCAACAACAGCACAAGACTGTCCTGGACATATGATAATTTGGGAACTTGTACAGATTCATCAGTAATGCTAATGATAATGTTAATGGATTCAAATTTCTTGGGAAGCGATGGAGCAATATGTATTATAATTAAACAATACAGATCCTTTGACCCAGTTATCCTCTTGTGATAAGTCTTTTCTACAGATATATGTATATAAATGGGTATTACAGCATCATATCGACATAAATTCATTATCCTTCAGTGGGAAAGCAATTGAAAAAAGTGTGATATGTCTATATTATGTAACACTATGCAGTTCTTAAAAACAATACACTAAACCCTCTACAACAAGGCTAGAAGAGTTGTCTACAATACGTGTTTTGTTTTTAATCAAGGAAAGGAAACAAACATGTATGTAGGTGACTTTTGTAAACATGAGCAAGTTTGAAATTCTTGGTGTTTGTGGGTGCTGCATGTAGATGTACATGTGTATGTGAGTATAAGCGTGTGAACATGAGGAAAAGTTGGGGTGTTATAGGCCAAGGTATTAATATTATTTATTTTAGGGGGGATAGAAGGTAAAGATTTGTGGGAAGGTTTTTAACAGTTCCTTATTTTGTGCTTGGATTTTCTTTTTGTTGCCATTATCATGTAATACTTTTGGAAAAACAAAACAAAAAGATGAACAGAAAGACAAAATTAAGGTTGTGAACTAGGACTGATCACATAGGAAAGAATTGTACTGAAGGGGAAAAAAATAGGTGCATGTTCAATTCCTAAATCATTCCATAATTCTGCAGATAGATTTTTAACCAAGGAAAAATAAGTGAATGGTACAAAATAACCTGGCACTAGCTATCTTAATTGTTCTGAAACAACCAATCCTCTGAGAACAACTAGAAGGCTATAAAATACATTACATCTGTTTAAGGCACACAGAGCTTGCAAGGCAGTGGGAAGTATTGAGCCAAAATCTGAAAGAGGAGTAAAGGCAAGAGAGGTGAGCCTGCATTTGGTGGTGCTTTTCACTGTGAGATGAGTGTCCATTCTTAAAGCAGAGGCTGCCAGGCTGAGAAGCTGAGCACAGACGATCAGTATCACAGACCTGGGAGGTAAAGATCAAAGTTCAAGACCCCCCCCCCAAAAAAAAGTTCCTAGTAAATACATTATTTTTTATTTAATAAAAGTATAACTAATGTATAGTCTTATATTATTGCAAGCTTTTTATTAATACTGTCTAGGGCTAGAAAGAAGAGTGAATGTGAAATAAGCCTGTCCTTACAAGGACTGAAACTAAAACTCAACTATCTTGGTACATGATTGGATTAATAATATCTGCCTCCCATAAGAAATGACAGGCAGTCAGATAGCTTGATAGACCACGACTGAACTAAAAAACCAATAGAAAATAGAAAATAGAAATCACTAGAGATCTTGATATTGGAGTTTTCAGAAGTATTTTATAATAACTCATACATTAACAAAACAGTGTATAATAATAAATAGAATGAGTAGAAAACTGGAAATCATAAGAAAGAAAATTGCATGGGAGTTCTGGAATGTAATAATGTAACATAAGTAAAATTATGAACCTAATGGATAACTTTTGTGCTTTGTAAACAGGGAGGATTTTGACCCCTGATAGATTTTGATTCCAGATGGATACTTCAGAGAATGTTTAGAGACATTTGAGGGTGTACCAGAAGGGAAGTGCTCCTGGCATCTTGTGAGTAGAGACTAAAGATGCTATAAACATCCTTCAATACACAGAACAGCCCCTAAAACAAAGAATTAGCCAGTTCAAAATGTTGGTAGAGACTTCAAAAATCTTTAACAGCAGATTAAACCCACTTAATAAAAATTGGTGAGCTGGAAGTCAGGTAAAAGGAAAATACACACACTAAAAGGGGCTTAGAGTGGCTGGAGGAAGGGATTACCAAGGGTCATGTGGAATCTTGACTCTGGTGATATTTTTACTTCAAATTTTACATTTTAAACTTGTGTCAAAACATGAGAGAGAGACACCTAACTCTGGGAAATGAACAAGGGGTAGTGGTAGGGGAGGTGGGTGGGGGGGTGGGGTGACTGGATGATGGCCACTGAGGAGGGCCCTTGGTGGGATGAGCACTGGGTGTTATGCTATATGTTGGCGAATTGAACTCCAATAAAAAAAATACCAAAAATAAATAAATAAAATAAAATTCTATGTCTATTAGTATCTATAAAAAAATAAATTTGTGTCATTTACAGTATGTCTATCATAGCTCACAAGACCCAAAAAACCACACAGTGAGGGAAAACATTTACAATACCTTTAACAGAAGGCCAGCATCTCAAACATAAAAAATTCTTACAAATTGATAAGAAAAAGGAAAAAAAATAACTCAGAAATAGGCAAAAGATTTGAACAGATACTTCACAAAAGATATTCAAATTTCAATGAACAAATGAAAAGGCACTCCACCTCAGAAATCATCTGAGATGCAAATAAAAGCCACAATGAGATATTGTCATACCCACTGTTAAAAACTGACAATACCACATGCTACGAAGGGTGTGAGGCTCCTGGAAGTCTCAAACATTGCTGGTTGGTAGAAATGAAAAAAAAAAAAAACTATAACTATATGCTATACCAAACATACAAAGTCAATGATTCAGCACATTTTCTCTTAGGTATATGCTAAATATAGATGCCTACATTCATGTAAGAAAGGATCATGTATGATAATGTACATAAGGTCAAGTATGATGATGTACAGAGCAGGTATTATTCATGGTAACCTCAAACTGGAAACAGTCATGTTATTCATAATGAATAACTAGAAGAAACCAGTTATGGTATATTCACAGTATAGAATACTATATATTTATGAACCCATTCTTACTGTATGCGTGAATATGGGTGAATCTCACTTACTGTGGAGTAAAAGAAGTAGATGATCTCATTTACATGAAATAAACTAACTTACAGTGTTGGAAGTCAGGGTCAGAGAACTGGTAATATGTATTTTGATGTGTAGTGGTTGTTGCATGAATTTCTCTATGTTTTAATAACCAATCAATCTGAAGATTTATAAAATGTACATTTTATGGGTATATAGTATGTTTCAGGCTCAGGCTTATCAAAGAATATTCGGTTTTCTTTTATAAGAAATGCTTACTATTCTTTGGTATTTTGTACAAGATTGTAATGCAGTCAATACCCATTTATTAAGAGTGTGCCATGGACCTGGTGCTATGATATTGTTATGTTTTGAATTGCATTCACCCAAAACTCATATGAGGAAATCCTAACCTCCGGGGCCTCAGAATGTGACTGTATGTGGAGATAGAATCTTTAATAAGCAATTATGGTTAAATGAGGTCATTGGTGGGGGCCTTAATCTAATACGACAGATAGTCTTACAAGAGGAGGAGATTAGGGCACAGAAACACACAGAGAAAGATGGTGTGAAGACACAGCGTAAAAACAGCCTTCTGTAAGACAAGAGAGAAGCCTTAGAAGAAACCAATACTGATGGTGCCTTGATCTTGGACTTGTAGCCTCCAGAATTGTGAAAATAAATCTCTCTTGTTTGAACCACTTGGTCTGTAATACTTTGTTACAGCAGCCTTAGGCAACTAATATGGATATGTAGTGGGGCAATCAGACAGGTAAGACATGAGCGCTTGCTACAGAGAATTTCCAGCCTGACAGGGAAGCAGTTCCATACCCACTTGAGCCTAAGAATTATAAACACCAACTAACAAAAGAATAATGGGAACCCAAGGTAGCCTGAGTCATGGCTGTTACAATATCATTGTAACAGGCAATCATGGCCTCTACTCACATGGAAAATGACAGATTCACACAGGAAGTTCAGTAGCAGATGATTTCAAATCATAATGGTAGTTTGACTCAGCCTCTCAATTGTTTATTAAATAAATTCAGTTAAAATAGAAACATCTGATCAGAGAAGTCACCGAACACCTGCCATGGCCTTAGTGATGAGGAAGAGTTTCAATATGACTCATGCGTTAAGGCCCAACTCTCCAGACACTACACAGTGGGGTCCATACCATGCACTGTCTACAAAGTAGATACGCAGTAGTAACCATGGTTAACTTTCAATTAAAAAGTCCACATTTCAGTGGACTTTTTCTAATAAAAATGGTCTTTTTAACACATACTTCAAGGAGATGTGCTCAAATTAGCAATAATTATGTTGTGGTATTGTTGTTACTATATTTTATAAAAAATATAGTGCTGAAATATAATGCAGGGCTGAAGGAAATGAGTTTTCTAAACTATAATGAACAAATTATGCTGTTTGGTGACTATAATACAAATGTTGATGCCACACAGCTATAATATATACTCAAGAAGAAAATATTTTAAATTTTTGCACTTACGGAGCCAGACAACATTCTGAAGTTAAAAGAATGGAGTCAGAGTTCTCCTACTTAACTTCCCAAAGCAGGATTTGCATACTAATTAATACTGGCTTCATAAAGGTGTAAAAATCCAATGAGATTGTGTACTCATAAGCATTTCCAAAACGTCAAAAGTCACTAATAAATGCAATTTATTATCTGTGTCAGTGGTTCTTGCAATTTGGAAGTGTATTTTTTTTGGGGGGGGAGTGGTTTTATGTGGAGATGCACAAGTAAAAGTTTTTCAGATTTTATCTTTGTCCTTGCCTTTCAAATGAAGCACAACTAAAATTCCTCTGCTGTAAAAACCGTGCAATTTTGAAGTATTTACACATAGTTCGGTTCCATTTTAAATGCTTCTACCTAACTCTCTGGAGCCATCTTACTTTGTAAAAACAACCTATATTACTTTAGTACCTAGTACTCTTTTTCTCAACTTAAAAAAATTATTATTATTAACACCCTCTAGGAGCTTTTTTAGACATTTTTTTCCCTAAATGATCCGCATGAAATTTTATTTTTTTTATTTCTTTTATTGGAGTTCAATTTGCCAACATATAGCATAGCACCCAGCGCTCATCCTGCCAAGTGCCCCCCTCAGTGCCCACCATCCAGTCACCCCAACCCCCCGCGCACTTACCCTTCCACTACCCCTTGCTCATTTCCCAGAGTTAGGTGTCTCTCATGTTTTGTCACCCTCACTGATATTTTCACTCATTTTCTCTCCTTTCCCTTTATTCCCTTTCACTAATTTTTATATTCCCCAAATGAATGAGACCATATAATGTTTGTCCTTTTCTGACTGACTTATTTTACTCAGCACAATACCCTCCAGGTCCCTCCACATTGAAGCAAATGGTGGGTATTTGTCATTTCTAATGGCTGAGTAATATTCCATTGTATACATAGACCACATCTTCTTTATCCATTCATCTTTCGTTGGACATCGAGGCTCCTTCCACAGTTTGGCTATTGTGGACATTGCTGCTAGAAACATCGGGGTGCAGGTATCCTGGCATTTCACTGCATCTGTATCTTTGGGGTAAATCCCCAACAGTGCAATTGCTGGGTCGTAGCGCAGGTCTATTTTTAAGTCTGAGGAACCTCCACACAGTTTTCCAGAGTGGCTGCACCAGTTCACATTCCCACCAACAGTGTGAGAGGGTTCCCTTTTCTCCGCATGCCCTCCAACATTTGTTGTTTCCTGCCTTGTTAATTTGCCCCATTCTCACCGGTGTGAGGTGGTATCTCATTGTGGTTTTGATTTGTATTTCCCTGATGGCAAGTGATGCAGAGCATTTTCTCATGTGCTTGTTGGCCATGTCTGTGTCTTCCTCTGTGAGATTTCTCTTCATGTCTTTTGCCCATTTCATGATTGGATGGTTTGTTTCTTTGCTGTTGAGTTTAATAAGTTCTTTATAGATCTTGAATACTAGTCCTTTATCTGATACGTCATTTGCAAATATCTTCTCCCATTCTGTAGGTTGTCTTTGAGTTTTGTTGACTCTTTCTTTTGCTGTGCAAAAGCTTTTTATCTTGATGAAGTCCCAATAGTTCATTTTTGCTTTTGTTTCTCTTGCCTTCATGGATGTATCTTGCAAGAAGCTGCCATGGCCAAGTTCAAAAAGGGTGTTGCCTGTATTCTTCTCTAGGATTTTGATGGAATCTTGTCTCACATTTAGATCTTTCATCCATTTTGAGTTTATCTTTGTGTATGGTGAAAGAGAGTGGTCTAGTTTCCTTCTTCTGCATGTGGATGTCCAATTTTCCCAGCACCATTTATTGAAGAGACTGTCTTTTTTCCAGTGGATTGTCTTTCCTCCTTTGTTGAATATTAGTTGACCATAAGTTGAGGGTCCACTTCTGGATTCTCTATTCTGTTCCATTGATCTATGTGTCTGTTTTTGTGCCAGTACCACACTGTCTTGATGACCACAGCTTTGTAGTACAACCTGAAATCTAGCATTGTGTTGCCCCCAGCTATGGTTTTCTTTTTTAATATTCCCCTGGCTATTCGGGGTCTTTTCTGATTCCACAGAAATCTTAAGAGGATTTGTTCCAACTCTCTGAAGAAAGTCCACAGTATTTTGATAGGGATTGCATTAAACGTGTAAATTGCCCTGGGTAACATTGACATTTTCACAATATTAATTCTTTCAATCCATGAGCATGGAATATTTTTCCATCTCTTTGTGTCTTCCTCAATTTCTTTCAGAAGTGTTCTGTAGTTTTTAGGGGATAGATCCTTTACCTCTTTGGTTAGGTTTATTACTAGGTATCTTGTATCCCCATGAAATTTTAACACCACAGGTATACTGTATATGTTCATATACTGTATGTGTATCTGGGCTTTGCACATGAAAAGAGTAAAACCTTTTGTTTCTTCCACTAAGAACCAGTTTTCACCCCTTTGGAGACAATATCTCCCCCTTCCCATTATGAATGCATGATCTATCAGAAATTCTATTTTAAATGTATGTTTTTTCATAAATTTCCATAAATTTCAGTAATCACTCACATTTTAAATTTCTAGCAGTATTTTTATAAATATGTTCATAATGGAGAATCCAGTTGTGAAATCAAAACTCATGACACTGACAGGGAATATGGAACACAACAAATTTGTACGCCATCCTTGCCAACCAGCCAAGCTAATCTCCTCTGTATTGTTCTAATATTAGTCTATGTGCTGCCAAAGTGAGTACTCTTGACCCTTGTTTGTTTGTTTGTTTTTGTGTCATAAGAACACTTAATGGGCGATCTAATCTCTTAACAAATTTTTGAGTGCACAATACAGAATTGTTGATTCTAGGCACTTCTCTGTACAGCAGTTCTCTCCAACTCATTCATCTTGTGTGACTGAAATTTTATACCAGTTGAACACATTTATCTACCCTCCCCACCCCCAGTCCTGGCAACCACCCTTCTACTCTCTGCTTCTATAAGTTTGACTATTTTAGGTGCCTCAAGTAAGTGAAATCACACAGTAATGGTTCTTTTGTGACCCATTTAATTAACTCAGGATAATGTTCTCCAGGTTCTTTTGTGTTGTCACAAATGCAGAGCTTATTTTCTTATAACTCTGAAACTAGTTGTTTATCACTGTTAGACACCACTAGGCACACCTAAGCAACTGCTTATGAACTAGCAGAATCTAACGACCTGGAGTTGGTTGAAATGGTATGGGCCACAGTCCCTATCCAGAGGGAAAAGTATGCTGCATCATATAATATCAGCAATCCAGAACTAACTTCAGGATGACTATGGAAACAAAAACTGGCCTTAAATTATAGTGACATTCCATGTGATCAAACTCATTAATTGTACTTGTGAAGGAGACCCCAGGCTCTTAGTTAGGTTCCTTTATGATGATTTCTAACATGCTATGATCTCAGTAAGCAGGTTGTAAGCTGAGTGACCAACTTCCCCAATGTCCCAAATTTAAGGGTTTCCCAGAATATGGGCTTTAGAACTAAAAATAGGAAGCCAGTTACTCTGTTTCAGCCATCCTCAGGAGTATGAGCAGGAGATGGGGTGTGGGTGGAGGTAGAAGAAGCACCAGCATGAGCTCAAACTGATCTGCCAGAGAAGCCAAAGCAAGTAAAAGACCAGATATGATCCTTGCAAGCACAGCAAACTGGAGCCATTGGTGCAGGGGAAGATAGGCTTTCACTCTTCATATCTACGAGGAACACAAAAACTGATAGCATTTTAATCAATAAAGTAGGGAAATATAAAATTCATTTATAAAGTTTCCATTCAAATAATTAACGAAGTTTAGTTGCTGCATTGAATGGAAAGCTTTCAGTAGTTTGCAGAATTGTTTCATCAAAAAGCACATTTTCCCGTGATGTTGGATAAATGAGGTGCAACTGTCATATTAGATATTAGAGGCCACCTGTAACCAAACTGCTATTCATTCCATGCTTTGGAACACTGGCAATTCTTCCAGGCCTCCATTAATATGGGCACTCTCAAAGGATAATTTATTAAATAATATCCTGGTAGTAACAAAAGAAAAAAAAATTTCTTATCCTGCAAGAGTGCCCTATCGACTACATCAGGTTCATTTACTCACCAGTAAAATCTGCTCTCGAACATGATTTAAAAGCAAGCAATGGTAATCCCATCTGATAGAAAACTGGCACAGACCTTGTCAGTCAGACATACATTTTGTGGGCTCTAAAAATAGCATAAGAAGTCTAATTTGATACTTGTCTTTTTGTAAATTAAAAAAAATAAACACACTTATGTCCAAAACAATTTTTAAATGCTTCAAATGAAGCCTTTAGAATATTTGGAATAAAATACTTTCAGTTCTGTTGATAATTTCAATTTTAATAATGACATAATTTAATGGCAATTTATTATTTAAAAGCCATCTCATATACATTACTTCAATCCCCATCAACTATAATAGATGTTTATTTTATCATGCAGGCAATCATTCTTGAAAGAGGGATAAATTATTTAGTTCCTAGTGCATTTAACAAGGCAGTATTTTATTTAATGCTTCTAATAACCTGATGAGGCCGAAATTACTAATGCCATTTACAAATGAGAAAACTGAGATGTAGGAAATTCCATTTCTAACCTTTCAATATTCAAAATCCATATTTCCCCTGTACTTTCCTCTCCTTCCAAATAACTTGTCAGGGAGCACTTGGCAGGTCAGTGAATTTCAAACACAGATCCATCACTATACCCATGGTTCTTTCTGCTAAGTTAATAAAATCAACTTAGCTGTTAAACTATTAATTTTTTTGAAGATAATGAATGCGTGTTGATTTGCAATTACAAAAATTTTGTTAAAAAAAAACATGAACTTGGGCTTCCACAGTAAAACTTACATCAAAAATGAACTGGTTTGGTAAACTGTCATTATTATGTAACAAGCACAGTTTAGCAGAATAGCCTGGTTTCTCAAATATATCATTCTTAAATTTGTCAACATGGTCATTAGAATTGCACTTTTTCTGTTTTGTCTTGTAGTAATATGCAATTATGAATTTTACCCCTTTAACAAATATTTATTGAGCACCAACTATGTGTCTGATTTACTCTAGAACTCAGCTTTGAAGGGGAGCAAACCTCTGAATCCTAGAACCAGGGTTCTCACGGCCTAGGTGGGTATGGTTCCAAATTGTTGGCTCCTCCTTGTGTTTATGTTGAGAATCACTGAGCTTAAAATCTGAAGGTATAAGTGGTTGGGGCTGTCTGGAAATGAGAGGGCGGTAGAGGGTAGCAGGTCTACCAATTTGGAGACACTCACTGCAAGAGTTAGCTAGAGCCATCTTTTAATTTTTTCAAAACCTCCCTGTCATGCTTACCTTCCCTCCCCAACTAGAGCCATTTCTATGTGAAACAACAATAATAAAAGAGAAAGGTGGCTGGGGTGATAATTCTGTCGGAAACTGTATGTATCATTTCATGGTCACACACCTGTGAGAGACATATCACCACCATGTTATAGGATAAGGAGGGAGATGGCACAGATGGTAAGTGGTAGAAACAAGATTCGAGTGACAAACATTGACAAAGGATTATTATAGTACAGTGGAGAAAAGGTTTAAGATAGAGCTACACAGAGATTGTTATCGGAACTTAGAATTCAGAAAATATAATTAATTCAACAAAAAGTGATTTCCAGCTGCCTTATACTGCCTATGGCAGAGGCTAAATCTTGCTCAGGTAGAAGGACAAATGTGAAAACATGTCAGTGTGTAAATGAGTATAGCCATCGTTAAATAACTAGATAGCTAATTCATAAAACTCCCTATTGCAATGCAAACTTTAAAATTTAAGATCTATCTGTAGTGTGACTGATTCATACTTCTGATCTGGATTTGATCTCAAGAGGGAAGCCAAGAGTACATTAGACAATAATTATGTGCAGTCTTCAGGCCTAGAAAACTATGCTTAACTGACCCAGACTAATATCAAAGGTTGATTTTTTTCCTGTTACAATCAAGCCATTGTTAATAATATGACTAGTGTTAAATAGTTATGAAGGATACTTTGAGTATAGGAAAGCTCATTTTAACTATCTCAGAAATTATACCAGCTCATTGGAACCTGGACCATACAAACTAAATGCTCAAGTTGAGAAACTGATGCTCTTTACTAGGGGAACTGTGTTTTGCTAATAAAGTGCTACTGCATAGCTTGATAACATCAGGCAAATGAATACAAACTGCCATTGCTTCTGCTATTACAGTATTGAAACTAGGCTAAATTCTTCTAGAACCTTGAGCCTTTGTGAAATACTCATGATTTGTCAACTACTTTCCATCTTATAAAATGTGTAAATTCAGGAAGATTAAGAACTTGTATGTGTGGTCAACCCTTGTATTGCCAATACTTAGCATGTGGAAGTCACTCAGTTAATATTTATATTATGGATGAATGATTCTTTCACATACATCTGTCTTTGAAATTGTCCATAATTTTGTGAAGATGGACTGGAAATGATTTTTTCCCTTGAAAATGTAAAATTTTAAGTCAAGAAAGGATACACATTTGCTCCAAAGTACACAAAAATTGAATGCAAAATCCAGACTTATCCCAGGCATAACAATCACCCTTAGATGAGGGGCAACTCCACTATGCACATAATAGACGCCCCATCAACGTTTCCTAAATGCATCTCTGTATTTTCTTGGCATGCCTTCCTTTCAACTTATAAATCAGGGCCAGCTGGTATTTCTTCTTTCTTTTTTAAAAATTTCACCCTTCTTACTAATTCTATCCAGAGCACAGGCAGAAAACTGTGGTAATGTTCATTTCGTGAATTCATTCAGCTTAAAGGCTAGAACTTCTTTCAGATGATTTTAATCAGCACTATGTTTGTTCTTTAAAATGACAATTTTGTTTTCACAATTTAAGTGAAATTTCTTTTCACATTGAATGTAATATATGGATGAAACATCCTTGAAGGGATGGGAATAAAGCATTTTCTGGAACTGAGGTTGATTACTTTACATTTATTATTTTAATAGATTCATACACTAGCCATGACATTTAGGCTTTGTTAGCATCATTTTACAGAAGAAAAATGTGAGATTAAATGTCTTGCTCCAAGTAGTTCGTGAAATTGGTGGAAAAGCTATTTGGGCTCAATCTGGCTTAAAGGTCCTTTGCATTGTGTTCTCACTTATCCTAGAAATGGCATTGTGGTTTTTTTTTTTTTTTTTTAAACAGCAACAAAAAAGGAGGTTAGGTATAAGAAGGATTTGCCTTGATCTTGAGTATTTTCTGTGTGCTGAGAGCTCTGCTAAATGCTGGTGGTACATCAATGAAGAGAACAAATGAAGTCTGTGCTCTTTAAATCAAGTCATGGAGGAGACAAGTTTAAAATCTATTGCCGGAGGTAGAAGATGCATAAGTAGAGAGGGAGACAAACCATAAGAGAGTCTTAACTCTAGGAAACTAACTGAGGGTTGCTGGAGGGGATATGGGGAAATGACGGGTAACTGGGTGATGGGTATTAAAGAAGGCACATGATGTAATGGGTACTAGGTGTACATGCAACTGATGAATTACTGAACTCTACATCTGAAACTAATGATACACTAAATGTTAACTAATTGAATTTGAATAAAGTAAGTAAAAAAAAAAGATGCATAAGTAAACACATAAGTGAACACACCATTAAGCTTGGGCCAATCACTCTGAAGGACAGGACTGCAACACAAGGACAGAAAACAGCAGTAGGGATTGCTCAGATAACCTACTGACATACACCTGTGCATAACTTGAACAAACAAAACGTTAGCTTTACCCATTGTATTCACTCTCTGGTCACTAGTCAGACTTTGAGAAAATGATCTAAAGTTTTTCAGACTCATTTACCTTACCACAAAGGTAATACTCCTCTTTCATAGGTATTTTAAGAGTTAGACAATTTTGGTGGTAAAAATGCAGCACATTTTAGACACATATTAAGCTTCTAACTTCATTTAGTAAAGTGTTTACACATGCATGCATTCAATGAGCATTTATTGAACACTTGTTAGATCCAGACTTAGGCAAAGTCTCAAAATACAAAGATGGATAAGTCACAATCCCTGCTCTTGAAACTCATTCACTGGAGTATTAAAAAAAAGCCATAACTGGAAAATTATATTACACTTTTATAAATAAAATAAACACAGAAAAGGAACATCTAAGTCTTCCTGAATAATATGACATTTTTTCCAAGGTGTCAAAAGCCTTTCCAGTAGAGGAAATAGCATAGGAGAAAAAATGGCGGTGGGATGTATGATGTGTTTCTGAAAGGTGAATTGTGGCCCAGAGCTGGACCTAATGGCCTGAAATGGGATGGGTAAAAGATGACTCTGTGTGCACCCTGTTGTCACTTTCATCTCCTCCATCAAGAAGACTGAGACAAGTTTGATATATTATCATGGTTCCTTCACAAATTAGAAAATTTTAACAATGAAAAAAAAACCTGGATCTAAGAAGATAGGACTAGACATTTTGGATTAAAAAATAGCCATCTGGGAGTGTGGTGAGGATCAGAGAGAAAACAAGCACAAGAATCATAGGATGGTAATCACAATTCAGAAAGGAGTGATGCTGAGTAACTGAGAGATACAAAATCAAGAGAGAGGCTTTGCTTTATTTAATCAAAGCAAGTGATTTTTAAGAGAGAAGAACCCAGAAAATAAAGATGTCATGACAAAGATGACTTAACAACAATACTAAACTCAACATGAGTTTACTACTTATTATGAGAAACAGTGTAAGTACATTAGACTTATTGCACAGTTGGCCTTCCCAGTATGTAAATAGGTTATGAATCATCACCACCATCATTTTACAGAAGGACATAGAGAGATACTGAAAGAGTAAAATAATTTCCCTAAGATTACTGAGCTGGTAAGTGCTGTAATTTGTTTTTTTTTTTAATTTTTATTTATTTATGATAGTCACACAGAGAGAGAGAGAGGCAGAGATACAGGCAGAGAGAGAAGCAGGCTCCATGCACCGGGAGCCAGACGTGGGATTCGATCCCGGGTCTCCAGGATCACGCCCTGGGCCAAAGGCAGGCGCCAAACCGCTGTGCCACCCGGGGATTCCTATAATTTGGACATACACCCACCACTAAGTGTTATAAAAGTAGAAATAGGTAAAATATTCCTTGGTTGGTGGTTTGTGACATGCTCGTGATACCACCTGATAAGTAATGTTGCTTCATGAGTTCTAGGTGTCCATGTGACACAATTTAGGTCTAATTAACAGAAGCAAAATTTCAATACCTGAAATACAACTGCTATTTTTTTTCCTAGTAAAATGAAACACAAGGTTAGCTCAGGTGATTTTAAAAGCACTTAATTTTTTTCCTATATAATATATGACATATACCTTATATATTATATATAACATAGCTCCAGAGGTCCTATCAAAGCTATTGAAAATTTTCAAATTTTGAAGCATATATTCAATAAGAGGTTATATTTTCTTTTATTTTTTAAAAGATTTATTTCTTTATTTTAGAGAGAGAGCACAAGAGCAAGGGGAAATGCAGAAGGAGAGGGAGAGAGTCTTAAGTACCCTCTCTGCTGAGGGCAGAAGCCAAGGTGGGGCTCGATCTCATAACCCTGAGGTCACGACCTGAGCTGAAATCAAGAGTCAGATGCTTAACTGACCTACCCAGCCAGCCACCGCAAGAAGTTACAATTTGTTTTCTAGCTGCATATATCTTTTGAAAAAATATTCTTAGTTATTTTTTCTCATGCTGCTCTAACTGAAAATTGGCTTTTTATATGAATAAAAAGGTTGGTTTCTTTAGACTCAAGAAATGTATTATAATGTTCTTGTGCTCTCATCTCACAATGATGACTATTGCTAATTTGAGTCCATCAGAATATTTTGAGGCTGAAGTTCTCTATTAATGCACTGAATTTCAGGACTCTGCTGAATTGAATTATTTAGTAAATCTGGTATTGTGGTATTAATTATTGCATTATAGCCCTCACTCAATACTTGGCATTTTATTAGTGGCTTTCATTCATTCATTTACCACCAATAATATCATCATCAAACTGTGTTGCACAAGTGGGGTAAATTGGAAAATATAGAAACTATTTTCTTTCCCAGCCATAATGGAATAATGGAGTCAAAATTATTCTTTTGACATTTAATGCTAGAAAACTTGACAAAAATATATGAAACAATTATTTTTAGACACTGAAAACAAGGCAGCAAAGTAATGTGGTTCTTGTGAGAAGGACAATAGTCAAGTGGGTCCTGTGATCATCCTAGCATTTCAACTGGAGGCACATGTCAGACCACAGAGCTGGGAGGAATAGTGCAAGCATAAAGTATTGGTCTCATTGAATTTAGATGACAAGAGTTGAAGTTCAAGGGGGCTGAGGTAAATGAGAGCTGCAGAGTTTCATAAAGGAGGGAGCTAAACAGGAAAGGAAGGAAGGAAGGAAGGAAGGAAGGAAGGAAGGAAGGAAGGAAGGAAGGAAGGAAGAAAGAGAGGGAAGGAAGGAGGGAGGGAGGAAAGTCAGGAAGGCTAGAAATTTGAATAGGGATGCTTGCTTGCTGAACACCATGACACACAAGCATAGAGTGAAACTCCATGGAGAAGGGCAAGGAATACAGGGATTAAAATGGTTCCATAGCCAAATTCAGGTCAGAATGACATTTGAGTTTTGACTTGCTTGAGTTCTAAGTACTGATCACTAAGGGTGTTCAAAAGAAAACCCACAAGGGCCACATCTTATTAGTGTGAGTAAATAGTCCCTAAAATAAAAACTAGTTCAGATCTTCCCTATGGTTAAAAGCAAGCTTAAGAACTCACACTGAGGGATCCCTGGGTGGCGCAGCGGTTTGGCGCCTGCCTTTGGCCCAGGGCGCGATCCTGGAGACCCGGCATCGAATCCCACATAGGGCTCCCGGTGCATGGAGCCTGCTTCTCCCTCTGCCTGTATCTCTGCCTCTCTCTCTCTCTCTATGTGTGACTATCATAAATAAATAAAAATTTAAAATAAAAAAAAAGAACTCACACTGAACTGTAAACAATTAACACCCTTCAACAGCAAAACCCAACATTCATGAAATAAAAACAATAAAGCCCAGACAATTTACAATGAAACATCACAGTATCCAGAATCTGGTCAAAATTACTAGACATGCAAAGGAGGGGAAATAAATAAATAAACCACAATTTGGAGAATAAAACAGTCAATGGAAGCAAATGAAGAAGAAGATAAAATGAGCAGAGAAAGAAGTTAAAATGGCTAGTATATAACTATATAAGATGATTTAAATACAGACAAGATATAGAAGACACAAAAAAACAGAACTGTCAGAAATGAAAATATATATAATGTGAAATTAATAGTAGGATTGAAAAAATAAATTGGGGTTAATGCGGAATCAGGCATGGCAGAAGAAAATATTAGTGAACTTGGAAAATAGCAATATAAATTATGCAAGAAAGTAAGGAAGAGAAAATAAAAGACTAAAGAAAAAAATCAGCAGGGCATCAGTAAATTACAGAACAATGTCCCCCATCCTAACATATGACATAGCTACAAAACCAAAAGGAGAAGTTGTGGAATTGAAAAAAATAAATTTTTGAAGAAATAGCCAAACATTTTCCTAATTTGGTAACATTTATTATCCAAGAAACTCAGTGACTATCAAGTGAGATAAATACAAAGAAAGTAATACCAAAATGTGTCATAATCAATTGCAGAAAATGATTCATAGGAAAAAATTTCATCAAGCCAAACACATAACCTATATTTAAATAAAGATACAAATAAGCAGTCATCAGAAGCTACAAGCCAGAACTAATGCAAATATATTTTTAAGTACTGCAAAAAACTCTTAATTTAGAGTTCTTCATCCAATGATAATATTCTTCAGTGATAAAGATGAAATAAAGAACTTGTCAGGGAAGCAAAAACTGAGATAGTTCATTCTCAGGAGGACTACACTATAAGAAGTGTTAACAGAATTTTTTTCGAGCTTTAGGAAAATAATGCTAAATGAAACTTTGGATGAACACAAAGGAGTGAAGAGCACTGGAATATTTGGTTAAATAAAAAAACTTTTTAGTCTCATGTTTTAATTCTTTTGAAAGTTAATTAACTCTTTAGTGTAAGAATAGTAATTTAGTATGGGGTTTACAGAATATATGAAGAAAATACACGAAATAATTTTCTAAATGACTGGAGGAGGAAAAAGAAGTATATCTTAATAAACTTTTGCTGTATTGGGATGCCTGGGTGGCTCAGCGGTTGAGCATCTACCTTCGGCTCAGGATGTGATCCCAGGGCCTGGGATTGAGTCCTTCATCAGGCTCCTTGTGAGGAACCTGCTTCTCCCTCTGCCTGTGTCTCTTTCTTTCTCTGTCTCTCATGAATGAATAAATAAAATTTTTAAGAAAGTCTTGCTGTATTTGAAGTTAAACTTTGCAAGTTAAATGCCAGAAAAATCAGTAAAGAACAAGTAAATATAGTCACTATTTTTTATATTCCCCAAATGAGACCATATAATGTTTGTCCTTCTCCGATTGACTTATTTCACTCAACATAATACCCTTCAGTTCCATCCACATCGAAGCAAATGGTGGGTATTTGTCATTTCTATTAACTATAAGGAACAAACTAGTGATTGTCAGAGGTGAGGCAAATGGAGGGTGGGTGAAACAGGTGAAGGAGATTAAGAGAACAGTTAATCATGATGAGCACTTAGTAATGTACAGAATTGTTGAACCGCTATACTGTGTACCATTAAACTAATATAATAACAGTGTATATTAATTATATTTCAATTTTAAAAACAGGAAAACACTGAAATTTTTTAAAGTAAATTATTGGGCTGCCTGGGTGGCTCTGTCAGTTCAGATCATGATCTTGGGGTGGTGATATTGAGCTCTGCATGATGCTCCACACTCAGCCACCAAGTCTGCTTCAGATTCTCTTTCTCCCTTTGTCCCTCCCTCATTCGCGCTCATGCATGTTTACATGCACTTTCTCTCTCTCTTTCTCTAAAATAAATATATAAAATCTTTAAAAAAATAAAATAAAAATCAAAATCAAATGATCTCTACATTTCAATTAAAAGATAAGGATTGCCTGACTGGAAAAAAGAGCAATGCCAAAATATAGTTGTCTTTAAGAATTGCTTTTTAATTATAGTATCATAAATAGTTTTTGAAGGTAAAAAATTGAAAAAAATACAAACCATCAAATCTTAATCTTCAAAAGTCTCACTGGCTATATTAATAGCAGACAAAACAGATTTCAGAAAAAAACATATTGCCAGAGTTAAAAAGGTATATTTCAAGATTATAAAAAGGTGAATTCATAAAGTATAACTAGTATTCATAAATGTGCATGCATTTGATAAAGTGCTTCAAGTTATATGAAGCAAAAACTGATGGAAAGCAAAAGGAGAAATAGATCAAATCACAATTATGATTGGAAATTTCTCTCAGTAATCAATAAATCAAGTAGAGAGAAATTTGCAAAGACATAGCAGTTTTGAACAAGACTATCAACCAACTTGAACTAATTGTCTTTTACAGAAAGTTCCACCTGACTACACCAAAATAAACATTTGTTGCAAGCACAAAAAGAACATTCCCTCAGAGACCATATACGGGGTATGAAACTAGTTTTAATATGTTTCAAAAGACTGAGTAAGTCTTCTGACCACAATTGAATTGAATTAAAAATAATTTTTTAAAAAATCTAGAAAACAGGTAATATTTGAAAATTAAACAACACACTTCAAAGTAGCCCTTGGATCAAAAAAGAAACCAAAGAGAATTTAAATGATACTTTGAAATAGTAAAAAAATTAAAAATCAACTATATTAAATGCACCAAAGCAGTGTTAAAAATGAAATTTACAGCTTAAAATGCACATACAAGAAAATAATAAAGGTTCAGAATCAGTTACCAAAGTGCTATGATAAGGAACTAGAAATATAGAGGGAAGGGGAAAAAAAAGTGAGTAGCAGGAAGGAAATAGTAAAAATAAGTACAAAAGTCAATGAAACAGCAGACTAACAAATAATGGAAAAAAATCAATGAAATCAAAAGGGAGAAGAAATGGGTAGGAAATATCAGAAAGGGAGACAGAACACGAAGACGCCTAACTCTGGGAAACGAACTAGGGGTGATGGAAGGAGAGGAGAGCGGGGGGTGGGGGTGAATGGGTGAGGGGCACTGAGGGGGGCACTTGACAGGATGAGCCCTGGGTGTTATTCTGTATGTTGGCAAATTGAACACCAATAAAAAATAAATTTATTATTAAAAAAAAAGTTGATCTATTGGAAAGACCACTACATAACTAAAGTCTGGCTAGACTATCTAGCTAATAAAGGGGAAAAAAAGAAAGAAACCAATTGCCAATGTCAGAAATGAAAAGGAAATTACTATAGTTCCTTCAAAGTCAAAATGATCATAAAGGAATAAAGTGAAGAAAGTCTTATCAGTTACTTAAACAACATAAATGAACCAAAGCATACTTCAGAGACATAAATTCCCCTGATCCAAGAAGAAATAGAAAACCTGAATATCCCCCTTACTGTTAATAGCAGTGAATTCATAATATAAAAATTCCTACACAAAGGAAACATCAGTCCTAGATAGCAGGTGAATTCTATACAAACCTTTCAGAAAATAGAGGACAAAGGAATCTTTGCAACTTAGTATGTGATACCAATCATTACCTTGATAACAAGATACCAATACCTGACAAAATCATTGTAAGAAGAAAAACTGCAGACCTACATCCCTCAACATAGACTCAAACTTCTGAGTGTGTGTTCTGAAGGCATCAGAACTTTAAAGAAGTATCTGCACTCCCAAATCCACTGCAGCGTTGTTTACAACAGCCCAAATGTGGAAACGGTCTGTTGACAGCTGAAATAAAAAGAGAAGTGGTGTGTGTGCATGTGCGTGCATGTGTGTGCATGTAATGTGTAGTTTATATATATAAGAAAATTCTGCCGTTTGTGACAACATGGAGGAACCTGGAATAAATTACGTCTATGTGAAATAGGCCAGACAGATAAAAGACAATCAGTGCATGATCTCAATTATATGTAGAGTTTGAAAGGGTCAAAGTCAGGGTGCCTGGGTGCTTAGATGGTTAACTGTCTGCTTTTGGTTTGAGTAGTAATCTCACGGTCCTAGCATTTTGGAGATCTAATGTACATCATCGTTACTATAGTGAACAATCCTGTATACAATACAACAATACTGTATTCTTGAAGTTTGCTGATCTTAAAGATCTTAAATGGTCTCATCACAAAAAGAAAGAAAAAGAAAATAGTAATTATGTGAGGTGATGAATGTATTAATTAGCTTGATTGTGATAATCATTTCACGATGCATATGTGTATATTTAAGCATCAAATTGTATACCTTAAATATACACAATTTTTATTTCTTAAGTATACCTCAACAAAGCTATTACAAAAATATTCTTAATGAAAACATTAGGATATAAATCCAGCAATATTTTTAAACATTATCAAGTTTGATTTATTCTGTGAATACAAGGTTAATCTCACATTTCAAAAAAAATCAACTTAATTCATAATATTAACAGAATGAAGGAGAAAATAATATGATCATCTAAACCATTGCAAAAAAAAATTGGATGAAATTCCATATCTTACAAAGCCAAAATGAAAAAATGAAACAAAACAAAACAACCCTCAGCACGTTTCCTCATTCTACTAAATGGCATCTACCAGAAAACTTCTAGCTAACATTATGGGCAATGTTGAAAGACTGAATACTTTCTCATTAAAATCAATAACAAGGCAGTTATGTTTACTCTTATCAACTTTCTTCAACATTGTATTGGGGGAAAAGTAAGGCATACAAATTGGAAAGGAAAAGGTGAAATTGTTTATCTACGGAAGAATTAACATCTGTGTAGGAAATCTAAAGGGATCTATAGGAACTACTAGAAGTTATAATAGATTTTAGCAATGTTATCTAATATAATTCATAAGGTCTTGATTAATAATAATAATTAATTTTGTTTTAATAAACTGACAGTGAAGATTTATAATTTAAATTGAAAACAGTATCATTTAGAAAAGTATGCAGAAATATGAAACTAACAAAATATGTGTAGGTCTATCTACTGATAATTGTTTTTAAATGCTGAGAATAATTGAAGACATAAAAAAAATGGAGAGAAGTAGGTATTCTAGAAATAACTCGTATCAATATTGTCAATTGATTTTTTACAAAAATACGTAGAAATACCAAATAAGAATACATCAGTACATGATTCTGGAACATTTAAATATCTACATGGTGGAGATGTGTGACACACACACCGTGTAGAAAAACCTCAGTAAATTATATTTTCTTCATTTTTCCTGCCATGTACAATTGGCATAATCATGTCAGTTCTACTAACCCCTAGGACTTACATGGTAGCAGGCAGGATGCTATTAAGTGGAAATATCTAAAATTGTAATTGTTGTGGGTCAGTAAAGACACAGATATGGCTGTTTATGGAATGAATATTGAAAATGTCATTGTAATGCAGTTTTGTTTTGCTTTGTTTTTTAATTTAGGAAGGAAGAGTATTGATCCACTTTTAGCTCAGAATGAAACTAAGAAACAAGTCTTTGTATCAAAATGATTTTAATGTGTCCCTCTCTCTGCTGGAGTGAGCAGAGAATGCTGAGTGCACCAACAGAAAATACTCACTGAAGAAAACACAATGGAGCACGTGAGTCTGGTTCAGTAAGAGGGCTTACAGAAAATACATTGTCGTTTTGACTCAGCAGAGAAGCCAGCAAGCAACATGCTACAGCACATGTTGACACAAGACAAAGTCTCCCCCAGAAATAAATATTCTAGTCTTCAGGATTTGTTTTGAGCAAATACATAAGAAAGAGTGAAATTTTTATTTGATCTCTAATGTGTGCATGCATATGTGTGCATAGGATAGGATGTGCCAGGCCACTGGAGGACAAAAAAAAAAAAAAAAAAAAAGAGATGGCATTAAAGACTTTGAAGTCAATCTAAAAAAAAAAAGTACAATATAAGAATGATTTTGTTATCCTATTATGCCATCTGAAACATTAATTCTCAAACTTTTTCCACATTGATGATATAAATATACATATGACATAGACTCGGAGGCTCAGTTTCCAAGTTAGCAGAAGAAACCCATTAGATTAAAGATATCTTTAGTTTGTTTCAGCTTTGACAGTCTCTATAGCACCCCTTTCCCTCTGAAAGAATGCAGAGAGAATTCCTTGGGAAGCCTCAACCCAATCTCTACAACACTCTTCACAGAGCCATGCTGTATTGGCCTCTTTTCACGTACAAAAAATAAAATGCTATTACAAAATAATACTACTCCTAATATAACAGCAGCAACAACAATAATAATAAATTTTGCTTAGTATGGAAAATGTTTACAGTCTGTGGGATGATGATCAGGAGAGAGGAAATTTTGTAATCTCCCTTAAAGAACTCTTAATGGTTGCCATAGCCACCCATTTAAAATACTCTGAAACACATCTGCCAGATGTTTCCCATGACTGGATTTCCTACAAATAGAGTGAAGCCACATGAGCCAGATGTCAACACCATCTAATTTGTTGAGACATAAATCAATCCCAATAAAGGTATTAGATGAAGGGAGAAAAAGTGTTTTTATGGACTGTAGAGAAGTAATAGTTCCAGAAATAACTTGAAATGGATTGAGGGTTATTGATGGTCTTTGGAGAGCTGCAAGTTCCTCATAATCTTTACTAGGTCTTTAGATGTCTTTAAAGTGCTCTCTAAGTCACTAGAAATACCACTCCCACCATTTTTTCCCATTATAACCATTAATACTACTACTTTGGTTGGTTTTAGGGCTTTTATACATGTATTTAAATGTCTGTCACTGTTGTTCATATGGGCATACTGAAGATCTTAGGTACAATTGAAATTGGTTCATCACTAGCTAACAATAACACTTGTTCATCAAAAAAAGCACTCTTTACTTTTTGGATCTGCATGTGTTCATGTGTATCAGTGACCCATCCTCAGGAGCAAAATGCCCTGGTTACAATAGATAGCTAGGTAGGTTTAGAATCATCTACCTCTGACCACATCAATAAGTTCTTCTGCATCCTTTGCAGCATCTTGGATTCTTTTGCCTTTAAACCTGATCAGATCTCTCTCTCTCTATCTCTCTCTCTCTCTCCTTCCAATGAGTTTAATGGTAACATTTCATTAACCAAATTACCCTATGAGTTATTATTGTCAAGGAAAATCACACTGCCCCCTCACCTATATTCGCATGTATGTTGTAAACTCAGATTAACAGACTACTTGTTATTAGCCTCAGTGGACAAGGAAAGCACAGAGGACATGTTAGAGAAAGATAGAGTGGGAAGGATGGTCTCTTAGCTCTGTTTCAATGCTGACCTTGAACTACATGTGTATACACAAGCCAAGAGCTTCCACATGGAAAACAGAAAAACTAAAGGGTAGTTCAGAGGTCACCATTCCAACTGAGCCATGGGCAAATGTCAAAAATGAACTAGGAATCAAGGTCAGGGGCAAGAATTGGGGACAGCCGATTTCTAGGTGTCTGGTCATAAGGTGTAATGAATCTAGTGCAGAAGATAGCAGCTGGAGTTATGGATGACAATTGAGGATCAAATCTGGTAATAGAAAGAGATTTAAAAGTAGGAATCAGGCCTGGGATGATGAAACACAACCAAACTTACTTCAAGAAAAGAGTCCTGGGGCAAGGGATTTCCCCAAAGGGCCAGAATTCTAGATTTTTTTTAATTTATTTTTTATTGGTGTTCAACTTACTAACATACAGAATAACCCCCAGTGCCCGTCACCCATTCACTCCCACCCCCCGCCCTCCTCCCCTTCTACCACCCCTAGTTTGTTTCCCAGAGTTAGCAGTCTTTACATTCTGCCTCCCTTTCTGATATTTCCCACACATTTCTTCTCCCTTCCCTTATATTCCCTTTCACTATTATTTATATTCCCCAAATGAATGAGAACATATAATGTTTGTCCTTCTCCGACTGACTTACTTCACTCAGCATAATACCCTCCAGTTCCATCCATGTTGAAGCAAATGGTGGGTATTTGTCATTTCTAATGGCTGAGGAATATTCCATTGTATACATAAACCACATCTTCTTTATCCATTCATCTTTCGTTGGACACCGAGGCTCCTTCCACAGTTTGGCTATCGTGGCCATTGCTGCTAGAAACATCGGGGTGTAGGTGTCCCGGCGTTTCATTGCATTTGTATCTTTGGGGTAAATCCCCAACAGTGCAGTTGCTGGGTCGTAGGGCAGGTCTATTTTTAACTCTTTGAGGAACCTCCACACAGTTTTCCAGAGTGGCTGCACCAGTTCACATTCCCACCAACAGTGCAGGAGGGTTCCTTTTTCTCCGCATCCTCTCCAACATTTGTGGTTTCCTGCCTTGTTAATTTGCCCCATTCTCACTGGTGTGAGGTGGTATCTCCTTGTGGTTTTGATTTGTATTTCCCTGATGGCAAGTGATGCGGAGCATTTTCTCATATGCATGTTGGCCATGTCTATGTCTTCCTCTGTGAGATTTCTCTTCATGTCTTTTGCCCATTTCATGATTGGATTGTTTGTTTCTTTGGTGTTGAGTTTAATAAGTTCTTTATAGATCTTGGAAACTAGCCCTTTATCTGATATGTCATTTGCAAATATCTTCTCCCATTCTGTAGGTTGTCTTTTAGTTTTGTTGACTGTATCCTTTGCTGTACAAAAGCTTCTTATCTTGCCCAGAAATCAGTGGCATTTCTATACAATAACAATGAGACTGAAGAAAGAGAAATTAAGGAGTCAATCCCATTTACAATTGCACCCAAAAGCATAAGATACCTAGGAATAAACCTCACCAAAGATGTAAAGGATCTATACCCTAAAAACTATAGAACACTTCTGAAAGAAATTGAGGAAGACACAAAGAGATGGAAAAATATTCCATGCTCATGGATTGGCAGAATTAATATTGTGAAAATGTCAATGTTACCCAGGGCAATTTACACGTTTAATGCAATCCCTATCAAAATACCATGGACTTTCTTCAGAGAGTTAGAACAGACTTCTAGATTCTTGAAAAAGCAGCATGCAGTCTCCTAAAGGTGATATCTGGTAGCTGAAACTAGGTCTTTCACAGTGCTTACTTTTGGAATCACTACCTTCCCCTCATGAGGGTGTTTCCCTGACTCATGACTCAGCTGCCAACAGCTTGTCTTACCCAGCCATTTTACAAAGTGAGCAGACATCACTACATGGTTGCTACTTTACTGACTCATATCATATCTGCAAACCGTCCAATGGTTCACATGTCAGTGTGTTTTGAGGATTTCTCTGACCCATAATTTTTTTTATTTTTTTATTTTTATTTTTTTTCCCATAAATTTTTAATGGCTACCAAAACATAAAATTTCTATACATAAAAATGGTTATAGAGGCTTACAATTTCTGTAGATAGAAAACAAAATTTTGCTATCTTCACTTTTATCAGAACGATTACTGGTAATAGATATCTTCACATTCCTCATGGCTGCTTCAGCATGCCTTTCATGGGTGCTTGAGATCCTCTTCTCTCCCAGTTCTGTGCTTTGTCATGATGGGAAACAGTCAAAAGCATTTTTCCCTTACTCCAGACTCCTGGGCCCCTCACCATCACATAGAAGTGAAACAGGATGTCTTTCCTCTCTAGAATTACAGAGCTTTTAGTGAGACTGTTGTTTTGTTTCGTTTTGTTTTGTTTTGTTTTGTTTTTCTAAGATCTCTTCTTCCCACATCTGAAGTCTCTGAAATGGGGACATGGTGAGGAGTAGAAGGCAGATAGGGGTGAATAAGATCCTGGGACTCTTCAGTCCTTTGTCAGTCCTCCTTTCCTTAGACTTTACTTTGGCATTCTGGCTCTCTATTCCTTTGGGATAAGTTCTTTCTATGGATCTCTCAGATTTCGCCTCATTGCAGAGTCCTATAAACTAACTTTCCATCAAGCCAGAGGTGCCTGAATCCTAGAATAAATGGATTTCTATGGCAAAGCCTAAAACACTATGGCCATAGAAGCAATGGTGTTCTCCGGTGTTGAGATAGGCATGTGGATCCAAACACAATTTAAGGCTTTAAGAATGAAGGACCAAGAGTTTTACTTTCAAAATGAACTTACAATCTTTAAATCACAGCCTCTTTATGCATAAAATAAGTAACACGACAGTTTTTGAGGTTGTGTGTGTGTAAGCCCTGTATCCCTCTCCATCAAGTATTGAAGACTTTAAAAACTTCCTTAACTCAGTCATGACATTCTCCCTGAAGATCATCAAGAATCATCAAGTTCATCTTATATATTTCATAAAGACTTAGTCCTCATCTTTCTTCTAGTGAATTTTAAACTATCACATGTATCTCTGTCTATCCCTTGCCTTTTATCTACCTATCATCCATATGAATATTGCCACCCTCATTTTGCTCAGAAAGGTTCAATAACTTGTTTAGGGTCACACAGCTATTAAGAGGCATAGGATGACTTTGAATCTAGATTTATCTCCAGAGCTAATGCTATTTCCTTCCCTCAAACTGCCACTCACTTTTTTGAGCCTCCTTTTTTTTTCCTTCCTTAGTGCAAATGATGCTGATCTCAAAGGTCAGCTGTATAGATTAATTACACAATGTGAATGCTCCTGGTGCAATGTCTTAGTGCACTGGAGGCCTAACATGCTATTTTTACTTGAATTCATCCTTTTGTTTTTAGAATTTCTCATTCCTTCTCAGCAAAAACCACTCAATCAGGGTTTGCAGGGAGCTGGTCCTCTAGAAGTGCTTAGTATACTGTGGGCAAGAGAAAGGACTTATTCCCTGGAGCACTCAGAGAAATGCTAAAGGTGAGTAGACAAGAGGGCAGGATCCTGATGGAAGGACTAAATTGAAGTTTGTGAATGAAACTGAGAAATATGAGCAAAAAATAAGAGGGAAACCAAGAGGATGAGATTTTTTTAAATTTGTAAAAGATTTTATTTATTTATTCATTAGAAATACAGAGAGAGAGGCAGAGACACAGGCAGAAGGAGAAGCAGGCTCCATGCAGGGAGCCCCATGTGGGACTCGATCCTGGAACTCCAGGATCACACCCTGAGCCAAAGGCAGATGCTCAACCGCTGAGCCACCTAGGTGTCCTGAGGATGAGATTTTATAAAGGCCAAAGAAGCAAAAATTTTCAAGTTGTTGAATCATGTCAAGATAATCTGTCGTGTGTAATTATAGTAGCTAAGCTTATATAACTCTTGATGTGCCAGTGCTATTGTTACATATGTTATCATCACATTGTTCACGACAATGCTCCAGGATGAATACTATTGTCATTTCTATTTTATGACAGAGGGAGCCAAAACATAGAAAGTTTGGCACCCAATGTCACTGTATTATTTTCTTTTTTTTCCTTTTTTTTAAAATTTATTTTTTATTGGTGTTCAATTTACTAACATACAGAATAACCCCCAGTGCCCGTCACCCATTCACTCCCACCCCCGCCCTTCTCCCCTTCTACCACCCCTAGTTCGTTTCCCAGAGTTAGCAGTCTTTACGTTCTGTCTCCCTTTCTGATATTTCCCACACATTTCTTCTCCCTTCCCTTATATTCCCTTTCACTATTATTTATATTCCCCAAATGAATGAGAACATGTAATGTTTGTCCTTCTCCGACTGGCTTACTTCACTCAGCATAATACCCTCCAGTTCCATCCACGTTGAAGCAAATGGTGGGTATTTGTTTTCTTATGCTGTATAATGATAGTATTACAAATGTAGCAGCTGAAATAAAACATGTATTTATTATCTCAGTTTTGTGGGTCAGAAGTCAAGTCACAGCTTGCTTGCTTGGTCCTTTGCTTAGAGCTTGACAAAGCTGCAACCGAAGTTTCTCTGGGCTGTGTCCTTATCTGTAGGCTCAAAGAGGGAAGATTCTGCTTGCAAGCTCATTCAGTTCTTTGCTGGATGTTGGCAAGAGACTTTATGCAATTTCTTGAGGTTGCCTCTAGTTCTTTGCCATATGAATTTCCTCAATATAGCCATTTGCCTCATGCAGCCTGCAAGAAGAATCTCAAGAGTGAGTCTTTCAGCAAGACATAATCTTATATAATGTAATGCAATCATGGGAGTGACCACCCATAACCTTAGTCATATTTCATTGATTAGAAGCAAGTCACAGGTTACAACAGCAGCCATGGGTAAGAGATTATACAATGTTATGAATACCAGAAGGAAGAGATCCTGGGTGGGGGTGGTGTCATTTAGGGTTTGTCTATCACAGTCACCCAGTTGTTTGGTATCAAACAGGCAGAATGACTCCAGGGACTCCTCTTAAGTGCTTTGCCATTGGGTTTGGCAACATTGGTATCAACAGAGATTCAAGAGAGAATAGTTTTAAAGAAACTCCATAGCTAGGGATATAGGCATGTTTCACTCTTATACCCCTGCTTCTTTTGTTTACTCCTTGGTTTTGTTTTCTTTTTTTCAATTTTCACTTATCTTCCTCTTCTTCTTTCTCTTCCTCTTCCTTTCCCTCTTCCTATTCCTTCTTCTCTTTCTTAAGTATCAATTACTGATATTACACTCAATCATAAATAGAATGAAAGCTTAATTCAAAGCCTGGTGTTTACCAACTAGATGGCCAGTGAAGGGACAGGAGTGCTAATGTTTAATAAGGGAAAGCCAAAAGAATACTTTGTAAAGAGGGATACTCTTTGTTGAGTTCTTTTTTTTTTTAAGATTTTATTTATTTATTAATCACACACACACACACACACACACACACACACAGAGGCAGAGACACAGGCAGAGGGAGAAGCAGGCTCCATGAAGGGAGCCCGATGTGGGACTCAATTCCAGGACTCCAGGATCATGCCCGGGACAGAAGGCAGGTGCTAAACTGCTGAGGCACTCAGGGATCCCCCTCTTTGTTGAGTTCTTACTTTGAGCCAAGGACTCTACCTTTTTCAAACCCCAGCAGCACACCATGAAGAACAGAGCCACAGTCCCTCAGATGAAGCTCCTGGGGCTTGCAGAAGTTTATGGCTACATAAAAGCATAGTATATATGTTGTGTACTACATAATATCTCCAGCATAATCACATTAACATTTCTACTCTCACATTGTGAATATTGAGACAAAATGTGACAAATGATTAAGTAGTCGCATGCCAATTCAGAAAAGTTTGCTGCCAAAAATAACTTTTGCCCCCAACTTATAAGGAAAAAATATATTTCAGGACTTTTTCTGGATTTCAGAATTGTGAGATAGGCATTGTAGACTGAAATCTGCATTGTCATTTAATAGAGGAAGAAACTAAAGCCCAGAGAGGTGACATGATTCACCAATATTTACAGAGCTGAGAATAATGGCACTGAAATTTGAAAATGAACAAGACGTTCATGCTTCCAGGGAATCTGGAGGCCAGAGGAAGAAGTCCGAGCTTTACTGGTTCTAGTGCTTGCTGAGTGTGTCCTCTCTATCCAATTTATAAGGGACTGTGGACACAAGGCCACTCAATGACATAGGCTTTCCCCAATTTTAAGGATTCCAAGATAGTAAAAGATAAAAAAAGTGTCAAGACAAGATTATGAAAAATACACACAAACACACATACAGATAACATATGTTCTCTATTTGTAGATAACATTTTTTAAAAAATCAAAATTTAAATTCTTTTGTGAACATGCACTAGTAAAATGGTCTGGTCAACCCCTTTGCAGAATACCAGCTCTCACAGAAATGGCTCCTGTTGGTGAGCCATAACAGATCTACACTCTCAAGAGGGATGTGTCATGGCTAAACAGCCTTAGGATCAAGAGAATTTATGAGCGACCGAGAACATGTTGTGTGAATTATAAAACAGTATGTGCACACACCATCATCATTAATAAACAACTGTAACCTGTGCATCCATCATTTTGACTATAAAAATATCTAAATTAAATTTTTCTGCCATTTTTTAGTCCATTGCTATCATAGGTTCCATGTAGGAATATCTAATATGGTCAACACAACAATGTTCTTTATTCACATAAAGCCCTTGGCACATGACCATATTAAATTTTTAATTAAGTAAGAAGCATGTCCAGCCCTTTTAATACAGTGTATAATGCATGCTACTACCAAACCCTCTGTTTTCTACACTATTAAATTCCCAGTGTTATTTATTTAGTTAGTTTAAAAACTTATTTATTGAGAGACAGAATGTGAGAAGCGGGGGGGGGGGTGCGCAGGAGTGCACCAACAGAGAGAGGGACAGAGGAGGAGGTTAGAAGCAGACTCTTGGCTGAGCAGGGAACCAGATGCTAGGCCTCCATCTCAGGACCCTTGCATCATGACCTAGACCGAAGGCAGATGCTTAACCTACTGAGCTACCCAGGTGCATTCCACTCTCCCCCAGTGTTTTTTATATTCTTTATTTCAGCCCTAAAGAGCATAAATTCAGGGACATTTACTCATTCCATTGGGCAATATAATTTCTGGCACATAGTTTATTGAAAATCAACTATTCAACAAGTAATGAGTACCTAGTGTGTGTTTGATCCTGTGACAAGCACTAAGAATGCTGTAACTAACTAGACAGTCTCCTGTCATCATGGAGATTTTAGTCTAGTGCAATAAGCAGGTAACAAGCAAGGTCTACTAAGTAAATATTAACCTTACAATTGTATAAATGCTGTGGGTAAAAAAAAATGTTTTTTGGGAGCTCATAAAAGGAAGGCAGAACAAAAGCTGGGTCAGAGAAGCACATGTTTTGAGACTAAAGAAGAAGAGGGAGGTAGTCATGCAGCATAATGTGGGCAAGATCATCTCATATAGGCAACAGCACCTTAAGACCCTTAGGCAGAGGGGAGGTTGGCATATTCCAGAATCTAGCAGAAGGTCAGTGTGGTGGGGGCATGCATAGTGAGGGTGAAAGTTGTGAACAAGAATAGAGAGGCAGGGGTGGATCCCACAGGAGCCCCATATGATGATGCACTGGCACTGCCCACAAAGACTGCAGCTCTACTCTTTTGGCATCTCCATCCTACTGAGAAGTCATTAGTCATCTCAAGCTGTGTAATAAAGACACAGTCTATATTGGGCACTGCTAGAAATTGTGCATCCAGCTCCAGGAAGACATGCCCCCTGCCTCCAAGCTGCTTATAGTGTAGGAGGAAGCAGATGAGTAAAGGAACCAGTCATTTCAATGTGAAGGTATCTTCTGGCACTGTCTCCACCTCCTCTTGAACTTGGTGCTTCCTTCTAGGTGTCTCACCAAGTCTCTCTGGTCTCCATGGCCTACCTAGGGAGCCCCATTCAGGCGTCATAGTCTTTTATGTGGCAACATAATTGCTCTTATATTCTCTGTCCCAACATCAATTAAGGGACGCCAGGAAACAGTGTAATCCCTGATGAGATACAGCATGTGCAAGAGTGGACAAGAGGGAATCTTAGTATCCCCTGGAGAGCTTTGTAATATTCCTGGGAATTCAAATATAGTACCTTTCTTGGGTAGACTTAAATTTGGTAGGTTGGTCTAGGGATAGAGGGTGGGGTTCACTTAAAAAGGGACTAATGAGGATTATGATGCCTTTCACAAGTGAGATTTGATACTTATATATTTCATTGTAAACATGGTCCTTTTTTTTTAAAGATTTTATTTATTTATTCATGATAGTTACACAGAGAGAGGCAGAGAGGCAGAGACACAGGCAGAGGGAGAAGCAGGCTCCATGCAGGGAGCCCGATGTGGGATTCGATCCCAGGTCTCCAGGATCGCGCCCCGGGCCAAAGGCAGGCGCCAAACCGCTGCGCCACCCAGGGATCCCTGTAAACATGGTCCTAACTTGAATTTAAATCCCACCTTGTACATATGTGCCAGTTGATCCTAGCAAAGTTACTTAACATTTTGAAGGTCGGTTTTTTAATCTGTAAAATTAAATTACTGTCATACACTCACATGTTATTGCAAGGACTGAAATTATACAATGTAGCAAAAATGCCCAATACAGTTACCATTAATCTTTCTCAAAATGATTGGCTGCCATATGACCCGTGTGGTTTGTTTGGGATGCAAAAAGAATAAGGCTATCCTGCGACGTACATGTTTTTGAACAGAAGTTCCCATTTATTAACATTTACAAGACAGTAGAATGAAAGTATCTTTCTCCCCTGAAATGTTCCCATCCTCTTTGCCCTCCAGGCTCAGCCCTGGGACCTTTACCATGCAGGTCCCCCAGAGAGCAGTATTCTGGGCTGAGAGTGAGGAGAGAGAGCAGGGATACTCTATCCCGGGTGGGGAAGCAGAACAGGAGGGGAGATGGGCACCCTCACCTCGGGGCTCCATCACTCTCCTCTGTGACCTGGAGTTACCCTCAGCCTCTGTGGTAGGCTGGCAGACTGAGCTCTGCAACAACGGTAAGACCTGCCCTTTGAAAAGAGCCTGGTGAGCAAGAGGGAGAACAGAGGGCTACCTCCTGCTGAAATGGTTAGCCCTTGAGAGCTTTAGAAAAAGCAAGGCCAAATTTAATTTTGAACAGATGACCCTGAACGCAGTAGAGAAAAATGGATCCAGCAGGGAGTCCAGGTGGGTGGCCGTGGCCACAATCCAGAGGACATATGAGACCTAAACCAGGGCATTGACCAAAGAGAGGTGGACAAGGCAGATCACAGAAGCCATCTAGGAGGATTTTGCAACTTAGATAGCTCAACTGGTTGTTTTTTTTTTTTTTAAATGTTTTTTTTTTTTAATTTTTATTTATTTATGATAGTCACAGAGAGAGAGAGAGAGAGGCAGAGACACAGGCAGAGGGAGAAGCAGGCTCCATGCACCGGGAGCCTGATGTGGGATTCGATCCTGGGTCTCCAGGATCGCGCACTGGGCCAAAGGCAGGCGCCAAACTGCTGCGCCACCCAGGGATCCCTCAACTGGTTGTTGACAGTTACCTACCGCATACTAGGTGCACTGGGCTGACCAGGTAGCAAAAGTCCCGAGCCTTGCCCCCGAGGAGTTTAATTATTTTAGAGAGAGTGAAAAAGATTGTCTGATATTTTCTAAGCTGTGAAATGAGAAGAAATACACTTTATTTGCAAGTGTTTGGGGGAGAATCCCATGAAATACTGTCTGCGATAATACTCCTTAAAATATAAATCACTATTTATCTATAGGTACTCTTGAAAGTAGTAATAGTGCTAGGCATTATTTACATTTGTTAGTTCACTCAACCTTCACAATAGTCCTGTAAGTAGATTCCACTATCAGCTCCATTTATGGGTGAGGAAATCAAAGTATTTCTGCTATTGATTTATGCCAACCAGGCTGTTTAACTACTGTGAAAAGTCTTCTTCTCTGTTAATGTGGATGGTAAAGAACACAGATAATACCACAGTACAAACTGGTGGGTCTTTTTCTAAATTTTGGTAACATGTGCAGCATGAACATAGATGAACAGATATAGATCAGTGGGCAGTTTGCTGTGTCTCAATTCATTCCTCCTACTTCAGCTTGCTGAATGGAATATACGAAAGCATGGATGGATGGTAGGATAATGGATCAATAGACAGATCATCTCAACATTTGACTTTTGAAAGTAGGTGATCTCACTTGAGCCCCCATAAGATCCATGTGATAGCCTTTAAAGAGAAGCCAAAACATTTATGAGGGTCTGAGACACCCACTCAGTGTCTGGATATACTTCCTGTGGGTCTTTCTCCTTTGAAAATAGTGTTTAATTCAACCTCTGGTTTTTAAAGTTGGCTCACCTTGCTTAGACCTTCTTGAGCCATTTGTATCCTTCATTCAGAACTTTGTGGCCAAGCCCCCATTCAGTGCCTGAGCATGTCTAACTCAACTCCAGGAACAAGAGAATAATTCTGACTGGATGGATGAATGGACCTTATGAATTATTAGATAAGAGATCACTGCTAGGCTCAGAAATATATCCCTTGTTCACCAACACTTTATTTTTGTTTCCACTTTCTACAGCTTGTCTTGGCAGGGTAATTTTTAACAGATTAATTCTAATTGACTGTCTTATTTATTTTAGGGCATTGCTACATCCGTGTCCAGTGAAAAATTATATAATGTTTCATTGGGTAACTGGGAGTTCAGCAATTAATGACAGGAGCATCAAGTCATGAGATTTTCCATTCTCTGTAGTGTTGCCTGTTTGTTTAACTTTGACCCTTGAAGCTTTTTATGAGATACCAGATTTCATATTTTAGTGCATTCCTGCCCTTGAGATTAACTAATATGTCTTTTCCTTGTTATAGCAGATTCTGTTCTATTTTTCTTGGAATAAAAGGATCTCTTATTTAAGGGTTTGGTTTGATTTTACACACCCATCATCTGGACCTTTTATCTTTTCCTAGTTAATTTTTAAAAGCAATATCCAGAATGTCTCTAGTTCTATCATGGAGTCAACTGTTTAAGAGTGGGAATTAGACCATAGATCAAGGGAAGGCCAGATTCTAGGAAGACTGAAGTACCAGGTATGACTGGGATACCCTCTGAATTCCTAGTTCAGTTGAATTGGCTGATTTATATACATTATACTTCCAAAACAGATTTAATCTATCAGAGAGATGGTATAGTATAGTAGAAAGTCTGTTGGCTTTGTTATGACAAAAGTCAAAAGTTATAAGATAAACCTCAATTTACTCTTTTTAACATTGTCCTAACCTTCCTTCCGTCTTTCCTTCCTCCTTCCTTCCTCCTTCCTTCCTTCCTTCCTTCCTTCCTTCCTTCCTTCCTTCCTTCCTTCCTTCCTTCCTTTCTTCCTTCCTTCCTTCCCTCATACTTTCCTTCTTTGCTACTTTCCTTCCTTCCTTTCATTTCTTCTTACCTTTCTTTTTTTCATTTATCTTTTTTTTCTTTCTTTCCTAAACCTGTATTTACCTTGCAGTGATCCTACTATGTGCAAGGCCCTGTATTTGCATGAGAAGGGAAGCTACATAATCCTCATTATAGATTATATAAATTTAGACCATGAGATATTAATACCCTAGATGGGGGTGGGTGATGAGGATGGAGAAAGACAGACATATTCAAGATCAACTTATATGAAAACGTCCTTCTTTAAACTCCTCCACCAGGGTAACTGCTATTCTTTTGGAAGGCCTTTCTATTTTGTTGGGATGAACAGAGTATATTTTTACATTCATATTATCTTGCTCAAGTTTATGGCTAGATTGAATTTTATAAAGTTTTTCATTCTATGCTTGTTTTAGTCAACGTAATAGAACAGTGGTGAATAAAGCTATTGCAAAGGGCCTTTATGTGTCAAGCGGTATGATGTGAATTTGTTCCGTTAACACTGAAGAAACCATTCCTGAGAGCACTTCATATGAAGACCAGGGCAGTTCAGAAACTAATAAGCTATTGTCCTTATTTGTCCTGGAGGAAATCCTAGATGAGTGGAGATGGACATGTAAATAGATAATAACAGTTAAAATCAGTAGACTGTGATGCCCTGAACTGCCCTGCCTTCTTTGCTGAGAGGCTCTACTGTTTTATGAAAGGTGCTGGCACAGATGATTCCACTCTTGTCAGGATTGTGGTCACTCGAAGTGAGGGATTGATCTTGTGCAAATAAAACAGACATTCAGTCAGATGTATCAGAAGACTCTGGGCACGATGATTGCAAGTGACACAAGTGGAGATTACCAAAAGTTTCTTCTGGCCATCATGGACCAGTAGGAGAGATTTTTTAAAATAAATGAAGCATATCCTCCAATGACTGACTTGCATGCAGCAGTATCAACCATTGCCTAACCAAAAGAGCTTTTTACTAAGGACTGTGTCAGGGTATTGTGCTTGGTTTGCACATGTGTTTATTGCCTTAATTCCTATGTTTTTTCCTTCTATATCCAATCAATGTGAAACCATATCACAATGATGTAGTAATAACACAATGTTTGTAAGGTATAATTCCCACTGTTCTTATTCTAATAAGGATCCCAAATTGAATAAAAATCACAACAATCTCTAAAAAAAAAAAAAAAAAAGTATGTACCCAATGCAGAGGAGGCCTCAGAAAGGGAGTAGATAATTCTGATTATAAGAAAGCAGAGAGGGGCACCTGGATGGCTCAGTCAGTTAAGTGTCTGTCCTTGGCTCAGATCATGATCTTGAGGTCCTGGGATTGAGCCCTACATTGTGCTCCCTGCTCAGTGGGGATCATGCCTCTCCCTCTCCCTCTACCTTTCCCCCTCGCTCATGCTCTCTCTATATATACATATTAAGTAAATAAAATATTTTTTTAAAAAAAGAAAGAAGAGTGATAGAGTCACAGATCATGCACTATTTGAGTAGGGCAATGGTTTCCTTCTAAGTCTAAACACTTCATTACCAGGCAGAGCCTAAGTGAATGAACTAAATATCACAAAGGAAATTAAAGCAGCTCCAAAATACTCTGGAGGCTCCTGGCTGTGAACATACCATAATTTCCCACCTCTTATAGAACAAATTGTTATTTGTGTATCCTTATCCTAAGTCCATGCTTTTAGGGATATATAATAATTAAAAACAAATTTTAACGACAAGATTTGGACTACACCAGGACCAAGAAAAGGAGATCTTGGGCTATGACATAGTGACAGCAAATGGTTCTGCTAATCTCATGGTGGAGGGTGGGGGAGGGTAACTGCCTCTGGAACTGGTATAGCTCACAAAATTGTTCTGAATTTTGATAAGGGGGAAGGGCTTTTATATTTCAGCATTGGACTAGTCATTGGATAAATGATGTGGCTGTGAAGGGGTTGTGATGTTATGTGAGGTGGATTTTTTCCTACATCTCTTGAGAGAGACTCAAACACAAGCCATGACCAATCAATACTTCCTTCACCTTGGAGGAATGAGCCTTTCATCCCTGAATGGGGGTGAGGGTCTAATAGCACATCTTCCTATTAGAGTTCTTCAACAATTTTATCAAAGTGTAATAGGAATCCAGATGTTTACTTTCAGCCCATAGTTATACGGCAGGTGACCTGGTAAAAGGGCTAGCCTACAACATCACACTGCTGGCTTTAATGACCCTGGAGCTGTGATTATAGCCACCTTCTCATGGCATTGGACAGCAAGAGCTAAAGGAGGCTTTTCCCAAATACCTCTAGGGTTTGTTACTCCATAGTCACAACAGGGAATAATGACTGGTTAATGATCTGAAGCAGAGTTCAGTGAGAAGGCAGGCCTGAGAACTTAGGAAGCAAGTTTAGCTCCACGAAGTCATTCAAGGACCCAAATTCCTTTTATCCTGTAGCTCTATACCCTTCAAGATCCTAAAAGCTTCCTTTTTCTTCCCCTCCCCTAATTAATGAGAAGCAACTAGTGTTATTAAGGACCAGCTTTGGACACGGATCCCAACATTTCTGATAGCGTTGGCCATAAGTCAGCTTCCCGGGTTCATCTGAGATGAAAAAGAGAATATAAAATATGCATTCCAGTGCTTTGCCCCGGAAGGAAAGCAGAAACCAATATTTGTACTCACAAGTGGTCTCTGCCAAACAGTAGAAAGAGTTCAGGCAGATTTAAGTTCATGTGCCAATTATGACATAATTAGCTGTGTACCATAGGACCAATTGTCTAATTTTTCTGAGCTTCATTTTTGTCATCTGTAAAATGATTACTATCATATCATCCTCAACAGACTCTTGGAAAAATTGAATGGGTACATATAATTTCACAGAAAGAATTTCCCTTTCCGCTTTCTTTTTAAGCTCTGTACAAGCGTGGTCTCGCTAGTGTTCAGAGCTATCCAACCAGGTGTGAGAGCTGGTAGCCGACCTGAACATTAGTGGCTGGAAAGAAGTTTCTTGTATGAGGTGGTAGATGGACCTCATTGACCTCAAAAGTCCTTCAACTCTGTAGGAATCTCTGAAATATTCATTAAACACACACCAGGTTGAGCCAGAGTCAGACTGGGCATTTATACTGGAACCAGACGCTGGCATGCGCTCAGTAACCAGAGCTTTTCTTTTCTTCTGGAACTAAGTCTTCTCAGCAGAATATCGACATCTATAAAGCTTTCTGACTTGACTTTTCATTTCTCCTCTTTGCAGAACTGTGCTTGTCTTGGCCTTTTCATCTCGACATTTAACTGAGAAGAATTTCAATTGTTTGCAGTCAATCCCACAGTGCTTTTCCAATTTCCCTTTGTTTTCTTTGGGATTTTCAAGAAACCTCACGTGCCCTACATAATTCAGTTATGATTCCAGAGGAGCTTGGTGCCTCAAAGTGACAGATGATTTTTAAAAATATTTCAACACCTGTGTATTAGAAGCAGCATTGCGTTAAGAATCAAGAGGCTAGAACTAGATGCCTGGCCCTGTCATTAATTAGCTGGGTGACCTTCAGTAAGTAATTGGTGTCTTTCTCAACTGAATAAAGAGGGTAAGCTGGATCAGTGGTTTATTATGTTCCATGGAATCTGGGGTTTCTTGGAGATATTTCCAGGGATCTAGGGGTGACAAAGGGAAGCTTTTGTCCTGCTCAACTCTGCTTTGCATTTAGTGGAGTTCTAGTAACACCCCACTGACAAAAATATTTCACAAATGTATATTTTTTAAATCAATGAATTCAGATGATCTCTAAGAATCAATTGTGCTTCTACTTTCTTGAACACTGTGATTTGACTGGTGGCTGTGTGTGTGTGTGTGTGTGTGTGTTTAAATGTATTGTGAAATGAGACACTGACAAAATCCTCAGTATTAGAGGAAGCCAACGTAAGTCAGTTGTACCACAAAAAGGCACTTTAACCTGGTTCAAATAGAAGTTCTACTTTTAACTGCCTTCTGGTAAAATACTTACATTCTCTAGCTTTAAGGCAGTCATTATAGTCTGAGAAAGAAAATGCTTGCCTTTCAGGGTGTAAGTATTGAAGAAGATAATGCTGTGTGGTACCAAACACAGTGATGGTAAACACATGCTGCTGGTCCCTGCTCCATCCTCTTTCACATGCTGTTAACTGATTCATGCCCAGCTTTCCTCTGAACCCAGGTCAGCTATGGCTCCAGAATCCTTCCCTTCCCAGGCTCCAAGCAGCCACTACGGATCAGAGGAAGTCGACATTTGGGTCAAAACACAGCTGACATCCTGTCACATCCTGATTTTCTATCTGTATATTGGAAATTATTATTATTATTATTATTATGTTTGTGCCCCTCCCCCCAACTCATATGCTGAAGCCTTAACTCTCAATGTGACCATATTTGGAGAAAGAGCCTTTACCAAATAATTAAGGTTAAATGATATCATAGGATTAGGGCTCTGATCCAATAGAATTAGGGCTCTTATGAGGAGAGATACCAGAGAGCTTACTCTTCCTCTCTCTTCTTGCCATGTGAGGACACAGAGAAAAGATGGCCATGTGCAAGCCAGGAAGAGGGATCATGTCAAAATATGTCCATTCTGCTACCCTGATCTCAAATCTCTACCTCCAGAACTGTGAGAAAATTAACCTCTTTTGTTTAAGTGACTTGGTCTGTGATGTTTTGTTACAGCAGCCTGAGCTGAGTAATGTAGGAATGCCAAGGCCTTCCTCATTCATTCAGTCAGCATCATGGAGTGGCCACTATGCATGGAGCTCTGTGAAAGATGCAGGGCACATAAAGACTCATATGACAAGGATCCTAGTCCCAAGGACATGACTAACATGAAGAAGGTATTAACAGACTATCAGTGTTTGAAATAAACTGCCAAGTGCTTGTTAGTTTACACACACACACACACACACACAATTCTTCTTAAAACACACATGTCAGTTAGGTGCAGAGTTAGACATAAATAATATTCACTGAAACATTTGTTTAACAGTGAAACTTGGGAAAAACCTCCAATTTATATTAGACTCTAAGTTCTATCAGGTCAGATTCAACTCTCCACCACTAGCCTCAGCACCCAGCATAGAATGGGTATTTGTAGATATTTGTGGAATACACATGTGAACCAATGTTGAAGTGTAATATTTTTGTATATAATATGGATAATATGAGCCACATGGGATATGATAAAGGGAAGATATACATTAACTTGATGAAAGATTATCTCCATGGTGCATGAACACATTTTTTATAGAATAAAATTAAGGTTTTACAAACCACAAAAGAAGTGCACTCTAAATAACCCACTATGGACTGAGCTATGTCCCTCCAAAATGTATATATTGCTGCCCTAGCCCTCAATGTGATGGTGTTTGAAGATGGAACTTTGGGAGGTGATTAGAGCTGGTGGAGGTCATAAGGGTGAGGCTCATATAATAGCAACCATCTGCAACTAGGAAGAGAGCTCTCACAGGAACCAAACTGACTGAAACATTGATCTTGGACTTTGCAGCCTCCAGAAATGTGAGAAATAAATCTGTTGTTTAGGCCACAGAAACTATGGTGATTTTTTATAATAGCCCTAAAAGATTAATACATACTCCCAAGGATTGTTTTCCTTACAGGGATTTAGAGGTCCATAAGCATTGAGATAAGCAGGAGAGTGGGGCTCAGTGAAAGTGAGAAGCTTCTGGATTAGCAGGAGGATGCTGCAAATGGCCTCCTTTGCTAAGTTCACCACCCAAGCAGTGATTCTCAAGAGTCTCTGCAGAAGCTGCTTCCAGTCTCTCATCTGCTCTGTGGCCACACACCACCCACCACTGCTATTGGATTCATCTGGAAAGCGGAAGCCCTATTTTATTCATTGTTTATACACAGTATAAGGTCTGACAAGGAAACATCTCATAGATGTTTGTGGAGTAAACAGTCCGTTCATTCTGACAACTGATTAGGGAAGTGGGTATTATCCGTATCAGTGACAAAAACTGGGAAGAGTCTGAAACCAACAACACCACCATAGGTAGAATATTATACAATGGTCTTCAAAAATCTAATGACATAATATTTGTGATAAAACACACACACACAACGTATTATCAGTGGTTATTTCTGATTAGTGGAAATGTATATTTTTCCTCCCTCTCTGTTCTTTTAGATGTTTAATTAAAAAAAAAAAATCTCCCAACCATGTTTTTTACATTAAGCTTGTATTATCTTATGAAAAAAGAATGTTACTAAAAATCAATCCTCATATAAATGCACTACCATCTTAGTCATTAACTGTTGAGCGTGCATGAGCAATGATCAGGAACTCCAGGAGAAAAGCAGGTATTCCTGAGGTCAAAGCAGTGGCAGACATTCCTTTATGGTGTTTTTGAAGAATGTTCCTCTTTTTTGTCATCACTCTTCAAAATTCAATTTGCCACTTGCAGAGTCTTAGGATCTCAGTCTCAGCTCAGAGCCAGCTCGTCGGTCTGTACTGGAGTGAGGCTGCATCTCTGGATTTCCCTGGCCTGCAGAGTGCTGTATCCCCATGGCAATTTGGTGAGAGCCCGGCAGCTCTTAAACACTAGGGCTGCAAGGTATGTGATCCTCTCTGCTTTGAATTTGTTGCTATGTGCAGCAGAACAGGGGTTCTCACCTCAGCACTACTGACACTGTGAGCTGGACAATTCTTTGTTTTGGAGTGATAACCTGTGCATTGCAGAATGCTTAATAGCGTCTTTGGCCCCTACCCACTGGATGCCAGGAGCAATCCTGCCCCCCAGGCATGACACCCTAAAACATCTCTAGATACTGCCAAATGTTCCCTGAAAGATATTGTAAGATCTTTATTATAACTGTACTTGAAACCATCAGAGGGTTTTAAGCAGAGGACAGAAACAAGCTGATTGGACCAAGAACCGGAGGGGATGGGGCCAAGGTCAGAAGCAGGGAGAGCACTGAGGGAGCTTTCCCAATGGTCCAGGAGAGGCATGATCGTGGCTTGAATAGGGTGGGATATGCTTAGAAAGCAGTGCCATTAGGATGCTCTGATGAGTTGAATTTGGGGTGTGAGGGAAAGACGCAAGGATAACTCTACTTTCAATGAAGCAAAAATATAGCATTGTAGTTAGGAACTGGAGCTCTAGAGGGAGACTGCCTCACTGTGTAAGTTATCTATTACGCTGGAGTGAGGTATCTATAAACTGAAGGTGGTGAAAGTACCTATGTACCTCCCAGGGATTTTGTGAGGATTGCATTAGCTAGTATGTGAAAAGAGCTTAAGAGCATGGCTGGTACACAGTAAGAGCTCAATAAATGTTAGCTATGGGAAAACTAGAGAAAGGCATTTTTAGAAAAACAAAAATATTTTTACCCTTAAACATATTTTTTTTTCTAGCAATGCAAAGAGCTCTACTTAAGAATCTTGTGTTTGTTACATCAGCTTCTTAGACTTCATCAGCTGGGGAAGCAGAGGCGGCTAATTGTATCTACATCCATGAGATAAACTCAGCTTATCTGTGTGTTTTATATTAAAAATCACTGTGTTTCTAAATTTGCCTAAACTCCTTGAAATAGACATATGCATACAGGGAGAGAGAGAGAGAGAGAGGGAGAGAGAAATGATATGTACCTACTGTGATTGTAAGTGTGTTTGTTTTCTATTACCGAATAACAAGTTATCACATAGTTAATGGTTTTAAACAGCACTCACTTATTATCTTCCAGTTGGTCACACATATGGATGGGGTCAACTTAGTTCTCTGCTTAGGGTCTCACAAAATCAAAATGTCTGCCAGGCCAGTCTGATGTTTGGAGGCTCTGGGGAAGAATTCACTTCCAACTTTTCAGGTTGGTGACAGAGTGCAGTCCTTGCAGCTTTAGGTCTGAGGTTCCCATTATTCTCGCTGGCTGTCAGTCAGCCCTCAAATTCTAGAGACCCTCCGATTTCCCTGTCATGCAGCCTTCTTCATCTCCAAACCAGCAAAGGCACCTTAAATCTTTCTCATGTGTCAAAGTTCTCTGATTTCTTCTTTTCTTACCAAATGGAGAAAATTCCATGCTTTCCAAGGAATCATGTGATTATATTAGGTCCCCCTAAATCATCTCTTCTTTCTCTTATATTGTAGGGAAACCATGAGAGTTGCACCAGGGACAAAGGCCATGAGCATTTCTTGAAATTCTGTGTACCATGCTAAGTGTACAATTCGATGAGTTTTGACCATTTTCATACCCATATTATACCACCCCAATCAAGATTCAGACCACTTTCTCTCAGAAACTTCTCTTATGCCCATTCTAGTCAATCTTTCGTTTATATATATATATATATATATATATATATATATATATATATAAAATTTATTTATTCATGAGAAACACAGAGAGAGAGGCAGAGACACAGGCAGAGACAGAAGCAGTCTCCATGCAGGGAGCCCGATGTGGGACTTATTCCAGGACCCCAGGATCATGCCCTAGGCCGAAGGCAGATGCTCAACTGCTGAGCCACCCAGGCATCCCCATTCTAGTCAATCTTCAACTTCACAAATACTGTTCTCATTTCTATCACCATAGATTGGTTTTGACTTTATATAAGGGGAATCATATGGTGTGTATCATACTCTTTTGTGTTTGGTTTCTTTGTCGTATAACATTTTTGAGAATCATCCATGATGTTGTGTACATCAGCAGTTTCTTCCATATCATTAAGAAATAGTATTCTTTTATATGATCATACCACAATTTATTTATTGAAATGTTGATGGACATTTAAATCATGACTATTACAAATAAGCCTGTATAAAACATTCTTGAGAAATGTTTGTGTGATGATAACTTTCTATTTATATTGGGTAGGTAACCAGGTGTGGAAATTTCTGGGGTTTTAGGTAGATATATGTTTGACTGCCAAATATTATTCTAAATTGGTTGTAGCATTTTACACTCCCACTCCAACCTCCTGGTAATATATGAGAATTCCAGTTGGTCCACATCCTTACCAACATTTTCCATCAGTCTTTCTAATTTGAGCTATTCCAGAGGACATGTATTGGTATCTCTCTGTAGTTAAATTTTTGTTTTCCTGATGGCTAATGATCCAAAGTAAATTTTTATATGTTCATTCGTCATTTATATATCTTTTTGTGCATGTATGTGAAGTGTCTGTACAAGTCATTTGCCCAATTTTAAGTGGCAAATTAGTCCTATTGTTTATTTTTACAAACTTGTTACATATTCTAGATATATATGTGTTTATATATTCAGGTATGGTGTATTATATATTCATTATAATACATATAATTGAATACATATAAATGAACATCTAAGAAAAGATGAAAAGGGATATCAGATAAGGGGAAAGAGCTCTAAAAAATGCTTAAAATTCTAAATCACTGTCTCTTTCCAATTTACAGATAAAAATGAAAACTCAAGTTGACTGAGCAAAGAGTTGCTAATGTGTGATGTAGAATATTGCACTGTATCCCTTAAGAATAAGAGCTTCTTAGAAGCAGCCATTCTATGCTTATATTATCCATTTTTATATCATATCTATTTGTTATAGTATCTGACGTATTGAAGGTGGTCAAACATATTTGTGGAGAGAATGAGATAATAAGTTAACTGGCTGATTAGCTCATTTAATTATCACAAAGAAGAGAATCAATCAATGAGCTTTGGGGAAAAAATAAAACCATTGCCAATAAAAGCAACATACATATTATACATTGATTGTGCTTGACTTCTCTGGAGTGAAGGATGGATACAGTATGAAAACAAGATAAACAGGATGGAACACACATCCACAGCTCCTAGATGTCCATAAATCCTTTTTAGCCAAAGGCTAAGAATCAAATCATGCACCAATGTTTCTGGACATAATCAATTTCTCTCTCCTGTATCATGACTCATTCTCTCTCCTGGATCAATCTTATCAGCATTCACACATTTTTTTTCTCCTTTCTCAAATCATCTTTTAAAGCAATTCTTTATTATTTTTTTAAGATTTTATTCATTCATTCATGAGAGACACAGAAAGAGAGGCAGAGACACAAGCAGAGGGAGAAGACGGCTCCATGCAGGAAGCCGGATACGGGACTCGATCCCGGGTCTCCAGGATCACACCCTGGGCCGATGGCAGGCGTTAAACCACTGAACCACCCAGGGATCCCTCAAATCCTCTTTTGACCCTACATTTTCCTCTAGCATTCTCAAAAACAAAAACGAAAACAAAACAAAACAAAAAAGCTTTTTGAGAAAGTTGTTGACACTTGCTGTCCATTCTTCCCAGTCTACTATTAACTCTTCCCACCTATCCTATTTGGTTTCTGCCAACTACCAAGCGATGGATATTACTCTTGTTAAGGTCTCCAGAAGGCAAAATCAATGGGCAGTTTTGTGTCTTATTCTTACCTGGGAGCCTTTGCAGCACTCAATAGGATTAAGAGAGTCAGTTAGCAGTATGGTTTATATAGGGTTTGAAAACATACTGCATGAATTTAAATCTCAACTCTTTTTTTTTTTTTTTTTTTTTTTTTAAATCTCAACTCTATTGCTTATCCAGACATCCTTCTGGAATGATCATGATATTTTTGCCCTTTGTTGAAAGTGGTAGTTATCATCTGGAGGCTTTGTACTTGTTCTTTCTGCTCAAAATGTTTTTTTTTTTTTTTTTCCAGTCCTTCCCCATGCTTCATGTCTCAGCTCAGATTTTCCCTCCTCAGAGAGGACTTCAGTGCCCCCAGCCTTTATACATAAATGGCATTCCCCTTGTAGTTCCTATATCTGGGTCTTTTTATTTTTTTAAGGTTTTATTTATTTATTCATAAGAGACACACAGAGAGAGGCAGAGACATAGGCAGAGAGAGAAGCAGGCCCCATGCAGGGAGCCTGATGTGGGACTCCATCCTGGGACTCCAGGATCATGCCCTGGGCCAAAGGCAGATGCTCAACCGCTGAGCCACCCAGGTGTCTCCCTATATCTGGCTCTAAAGTAAGATTCATAAGTGTCCTAGCACTGCTGCAGACTAGCACTACAGTCTTGTTCAAGTATATATTCTTTCACTGCAGTTTCAACTCTATCATGATCCCTACTTCAACAGATTGCTGTGATCAACTAATGCGTTCATGTGGGTAAGCTACTGAGAATAGTGCTTGAATTATTGTTTTTGGATAAGAACTTGGTGTTATACTATATGTTGGCAAATTGAATTTATATTAAAACATTATTTTAAGAATTTCTACATTCACTTTCCCCTTTCCAGGTAAACATAAAAGATGAGATGTCGCTGAAATTGCCCACTTTCTTCTTTTAGGAAAATATCCCAACTAATTGGAACAGACTTACCATACCTCCTGGGAGAATAAAATCTATTTAAAATGGTCACACTAGAGGCAGGATAGTGGTGACTAGGTCTCCTAAGAAAATGGAGTGAGCTCTCCCTGTGTTTTTTAAATAGAAGTGTTATTTAACTTTTATGGGCATGCCACAGAGAAGAGACTAGTTTCTGCTTGGTGATCTTAGAAACAAAATAAAATAAATAGATAAAGAGGTAGTGGGCCATTTGATGAGCCTCCCCAGAAGACACATAGCAATTGGAGAATCAAAATTAGCTGGCTGTGTTCATACACTTTTAACTTCTGTTTAGGTTGAGTTTTCATTTCTGCCTGAGTACATGCTATCTTTCACTGTTTATTACAGACTTTTTTCCTAATAAAAAACCAGGCCCAAACTTACCTTTGTTCACATTCTCTCTCCCCTTCATGTTCTCCTTGAACTGGTGATCTGAGCACATGAAGGAGTACATGAAAGGCGGAATGGCATTGTGGCTAAGAAAAAGCTTCAATCAGACAATTGTATCTCTGTCACTTGACCACTGCCTGACCCAGAAAATGTTCCTAATATTTTAAGCCATATTTTTAAATTAAGGAAATAAAAGTCATCTGACTCATGGAATTACAGAAAAGTCTAAATAAGATGATTTATGTAAAGCCCTTGGAAGTTGCCTGGTCTGGAATAAGCAATGGTTCCATAGAAGACTGCTTCCCACCTCCCAGAATCACTATTATTACAATTACTACCACCATTACTATTCTTAGTAATGTCAGTCTCTGACTCTTCATTATATCTGGGTGGCCATACTTTATGGAAGACATCCAAGGATGGATGGGACTGCTTTTCTTAGGGGTGTTAAAGAATGAGGTTGGATCACATAAGTTTGAAAGCCCCCCTCCATCTACTTAAGTCAAGGATAATATAAAACGGAATAACAGTGACAAATGCACCCACCATTTATAAAGCTGCTTCATGTCTTGGCTTCTTCCTTCACATAAATTCTGTGCTCCCCCCAACTAACCAAATGATTCTAGCCTAGTGGAAAAAGGCTAATATTTGCTCATTATAAAAAGGAAGAAGGAAGGCAGGCTAGATAATCTTTAAAGTTCATTAGAGCACCAAAAGCCATGATCCTTACTCCTTTGCAAACAAATAAACAAACAAAGCAACAACAAAACAATGTGTTGGTGTACCCTTCTTACTGCTTCTACTAACTAAATTACCAAACTATAATAAATCATATTTTACTTTTTGCTTTCATCATTCTCTAATTACTCCCTTGGTGATGGAAGTCCCTGAATTGCTCCATCTCCTCAGAATGAATGGAGCAGGCCTCTTTGCAGGTCCTCTGTATTGATCCAATTGCCCTCGTGAAGGCCCAGGGTTCTTGGATAATAAAAGTTGCTCAGAGACTGAACTGGGGCAAGACTCCAGCCTCATATCAGAAATGAGAACCATCGTTACTGGATGAGTTCTCTAGGCAGGGCCCGGTTTGAAAAAACCCTCTCTGACTGATTGGACTCTTTCCTGATTAACGCTGGATAAATATGGAGACTATTACTTAGATACCACATGCCGGGAAGCAAACATGATAATTATATCTGTCAATCTGCAGAACCCCCTGGTCTCAACTGGAGTGAAACGCTACCATTTCAATCTAATCTGCGAGAGAGGCAAATGGAGAGGGGCTGATAACTGTGGAGAACACTGAAAGCACCCCAGCTGTCAATATCCGTGTGGGAGGCAGCTGATGGTTCGGATGTCATCGCATTAGCAATCTCTTCAGTGAAAAGGAAGTCTGGCTGCTTTGTGCCTTGAAAAGGAGCAGTAGTTGAAAGCATAAAAATTAGTACCATTTTACTGAAGATCATGATTATTTAAAATGTCAGTTGCTCTCCCTAAAATTATCATTTATGATGGAAAGTAGGGAAGAATATCAACACAGCAAGAGATTGAACCCATGAAGGACGATGCACCATTTCAGTGGGCATTGAGGAGTGAAAGAGGTAGAGGGTGTGTTTGGATGTGTGCATGTGCAAGTCTGTGAGCCCTTAGGCATTCCCAATGCCACTCAGAATTCTCCTCTCCTGACTGGCCCAAAACCCTGGCTGGGAAAGTCAAGGAGAGACTGTCCATCAGTGAAGAGGATGGAGAGGCTCACAGAAGACACAGTAAAACACAGACAGTGTCCCCAAAATAGAGCCCCAAAGGAAGAACAGGAGCCTATAAAATGATAATGATGGTGTTTATAACAGTAAGGGCTAGCATCGACCGACTGTCAAGTATAGGACTATTTTATTTATGCTAAGCCGTCAAATACTTATAATAGCCTTATAGATTGGAAGATGTTTTTAATCCCTATTTTACAGATGAGTAATCTGAAGCACAGGTAGGTAGCACAAGTAGGTAAAGTAGCCAGCCCAAGTCAAGTGATGGTGTGAATTTTGGAAAATAGATCCAGAGTTTATGCTGTTATCTTCTAAGTCGGATGCTTCTCAGAGTGATGGGTTGGATAAACACAGGGACAAGCATGGAGTAGCCGTTGTCTCATACACAGGAAATGGTTAAAGCAATTAATGTAAAAACTACCTGGGTATAATATGCGGTTAAAGATGGGGCTGCCATATATAAAAGGCCAGGTGGATTCTAATAATATTAAACCTCAGCAGGGAGCCAGGCCACAACGTGCAGGTGGTGTTGAGGAGCCAGCCTAGAATATGTCTAGAATATGTGTTAGCATAGATTTCTAGGATGCATTTATTTGTTGAGACATCTTGCTCTTTTTTTCCCTTTCATTTTCCAACACTCTAAGCCTCTTTCTGCCACAGGGTTTTGGCACATGCTTTTGTCTCCTCCTGATATGTTCTTCCCCAGGGGAAAGGCTGTCTCTGATGCCCCAAATTATGCAGTACCAAATCAGCCCAGTACCCCTTTCCCATTACAGAACTTAATACCATGCCAAAATATATAATTTTGAATTTAAAAAGTATTTAATTTCCTTAAGTTTTTTGGTTCTGGAGTTTTGTTTGTTTGTTTTGTTTGCCTCTTCCACTAAAACAAAAGTTCCTTGAGGGCATGAACTGTCTCTTTTACTAACTTTTGCATTTCCAAATCCTGGCACAGGTTATGGTACATAGAAATACTAATAATCATTTTTATGAATACTTTCTATACATGTAGCAGATTCTGTTCTAAATGTCTGTTCGTATTATATTTTATATTCTTATCATAACTCCATAGGACAGGTAATTTATTATTCTTTTTTATAGATGAGGAAACTGAGTCACAGAGAATTTAACCTGTTGATTGAAATGGTAAGGCTGAGTTGTTTTGTTTTGTTGTTTTTTTTTTAAATTTTAATTTATTTATGATAGTCACAGAGAGAGAGAGAGGCAGAGACACAGGCAGAGGGAGAAGCAGGCTCCATGCACCGGGAGCCCGATGTGGGATTCGATCCCGGGTCTCCAGGATCACGCCCTGGGCCAAAGGCAGGCAGGCACCAAACCGCTGCGCCACCCAGGGATCCCCTGAGTTGTTTTGTTTTTGAGTTGTTTTGTTTTTTTCTTGTTTTGTTTTGTGGGTTTTTTGTTTTGTTTTGTTTTGTTTGTTTTTGTTTCTTAGTTTCAGGGGTAGAATTTAGTGATTGGTTGGTTGCATATAACACTCAGTGCTCGATACCTCAAGTTCCCTCCTTCATGCCTATCATCAAGTCACCTTCTCTTCACCCTCCTCCAGCAATCCTCAGTTTGTTTCCTAGAGTTCAGCATCTCTTATAGTTTGCCCCTCTCTCTATTTTCATCTTATTTTATTTTCCCTTCCTTTCCCCTATATTCATCTGTTTTGTTTCTTAAATTCCACATATAAGTGAAATCATAAAGTCTTTGTCTTTCTCTTAACACAGGCATTTGGGCTCCAAAGTCTACTCTCTTTCACTACCCTTAAATAACTATCGCTTCTATGAGTTCTCAGGTGGGATTTATTGAATTAATGAATAGGTTGATGGGAAGCCAAGATAATGTCTCCTGAGGTTCCATACCTAAGATAACAAGCCTGAAAGGATAAAGGTCTGAAAATTTATAACTGTCTGTAGAGAAAGGAGGCAGATTTTGCTCCTTTAGTTTGATGGGTTGGGGTTGAGAGGGTCTGAGGGAAATCTGAGTGTAAGCGAGGCCACCTCAAGAGCCACCACCCAGACAGAACACAAGGTGATTTCAGTGTAGCTGCTCTTTTATTACTTGGCATATTCTGTTACTGAAACCCAAGTTCAGTGGCCCATGGCTCAAAGGCCAAAAATCAAGAGATGAGTTTTGATTGGAAGGGGATATAAACTTTATTCAGGAGGCTGCCTCCCTGGGGATAAGGCAGACTCTTGTCCAAAGGCCAACTCCCAGGTTTCTGCTTGGCCCACAGATTTTTAAAAGGGGTTTAATCAGTTAAGGGAGTACAGTGGTCTGTGACATTTCTTGTTTACATGCATAATCCATGATGTCAGCTACGAAGTTATCTTGGTGCTCAGAAGTTGTATAAGAAGTTCTAGTTCCTTGGTGCCTGGGATTAGGGGGTGGGGGTGGGGTGTTGTGCAAGAAGGTCTGGTTCCTTGGTACCCAGAGGTTGTACAAGAGTACTCTGTTCTTTCTGCAAAGGAGAGCAGGGCCTACAGATGCACAAAGGAAGGTCAGTAAAGTGATTGTGTGACCTCAAAAAAGAAAAACATTTTGCTAAAATATTGCTGAGCTAATCAGAAGGCTAAGGCAGCTTCAAACAGACTTGATGGCCTCTGTGGCCTAGGGAAGTTCTGGTCCTTCATTCCCCAGGGCCAGTGGTCTGCAATTCTCAAGGAAGTAAATAAATGAGTTCTGTTACAGATCAAGGACCTTAAGTCAGCAGGCAAGAAGTGTGCTTCCTTGAAGCACGTTAACCCTTCAGACCAGCTGGAGTGCTATTATAGGTCTAGATGTTTTTCAACTTCAATTCTTAAGGAACCAAGGGAGGTCCCACACATGACTGAAACTTGGGTATGTGTCTGTCCACTAAATTAAGCAAAGCTGTGATCATGTTGATTAAGCCATCCATTAATCAGATCAGTCACTCAAAAACCCTACCTGAATCAGAACCTTTATGAAGCAGAAACCAAGACAGGATTGGATGTAAAAGAGATTTACTGGGGAAATAAATCCCTCTTCAGAAACACCTGTGAAGGATAAACATGTGCATAAAAGTGGAAAGAGCCTTCAGACTATGATGTAGCTCTTGCACCCATGAAAGGGAAGAAGGAAGGAAAGAAGATAAGGTATAAGAAGCCTGAGACTGCATTGCAATTCTGAGAAAGTTTTAGTAAGGTCAAGGGGAGTCTGGGAACAAAGTTGCTCATAGAGGGGTCTCACAGTGGGGAGAAATAGCCTGGCTCAATAGTCCCATTATGTTCAGTCATTGGCTGGGAATCGTAGCCTCAGGTGGATACTATATGGATTAACAAATAAGGTATCCATATAGTATCCACCTGAGGCTACGAAAAAAAAAAAAAAATAAGGTATGGCAGCAGGAGGCTCTCAATCCACCTGATTCTTGTGGCAGATTCTCTTGAAAGAAGCTCTGAGTAATGCAACTGCATGGCCTCTACACTACCAATGCTTTAATGCTTCATTCATTTGCCACCTCCATTTTGAAACTGTCCCTTTTCACCCCTCCTGGCAGTAACTTCCTCTACTAACACTCTTTGACATGTGTTTTCCCTATGTTTATATCACTTGGAAGTTTAGTTTAATCATATATGACATAGTTCATGGTGGGGTGGGGGACATTGACCTACATGCTTATTGTGGTAATTCTCAGATATCAGAGCTATTGATGGCATCTGGATTCACACCTTTGCAGAGAAAACATTATGCGGATTTTAATAAAGGAAAGATGAAGATAGTTTTGGTGCCATCTTAATGAGCCCTGTTCTTGGTGTCCTGCATAGACAAACAAACTATAGTCTGCTGAGTAAAGGTGGTTCAGAAATGGTCAGAAAGGTCATTTGTAAGTGTCATAGAGACTGTTGCCATTTAATCCCCTTTGGGGAACTTGTTTTTATTCCTTGGCAAACAAGATCACACTGGAAGGACCAGTTTCCTTTAAGGTCTATGAGGAAGTAGTCAGTTATCAAATTGACCTTCAAAAGCTGGCCAAAAGAGTTCATACAGTTTCAGCTTTTCCTGCCACATGTTAGGATTAAGCACTGGCTATAGATGGAGGAAAAGGATGAAGAAATTAGGCAGGAGGCCGGGGTATTACTCAATGTTGAGAATGGCATGAGTACTAGCTAATGTTAACCTATAGGTTTCAAACTCAACCTTAGGGAGGACGTTTTTCCTTCTATAATATTTTCCAGTTCAGACACCAGCTTCCTGAGACTCCACACCTGTTCCCTGCTCAGTTTGCTGATGTCTGCTGTGTTTTCGACCATCAACTCTGCTGGATCCCTAGTTTTCTCTCCTCATCAGGGAATTGAGTGTTACTCATGACCAGCTAAGTAACAAACTTCACAAACTTCCCAGGAACTAGCAACCTGTCTCTCTGTATTTCTAAGTGAAACTGCCTGGCCTGATTCCTGATGAGCAGCCTCCACCCTCCTGCCCTTACTACCCCTTTCACGGATCCCTCTTACCCGGTATCATGACGGGGATGGAGACACTCCTTCCATACTATATCTACCCCATTGGATCTCTGCTGTCTTTCCACAACAATCTGAAATGAGGTAGAAGAAACTGGTTTTAAGAAGCTATCACTAACTCCAGAATTGATCAGTATTCCTGTTGTTTTTATAACATCATGCCTATTTCTTGTGTTGTACATGTCACAATTTTAATTATTGTTTTAATTATTGGGTAACATTTCCCCTGCTATAACGGTTTCATGAAGTCTCACTTTCTTGTTCATTGTTGTAGCCCAGCTACTGGCATAGCTCATGGCACATAATAAAGAAGCAATTAATATTGGTCAAAAAATGAAAGGATAAATTAATGAATAAATGCAAAAGAAACCACTGAGATTAAACTCATCCTTTGGAATAAGAATCTCTGCTTCTACATGGATTATAGTACCAAGCTACATACTGCAAATTCTAGAGGATATAGTGTGTCCTTATAGCCTTCAGTTTCTTCTTTGTAAGAGGATTTAAAAAATAATCTATAACATCTATCACCCCAGTAAAGGCTAGGTTTATTCAGGTTATTGAACCAACTTGCTTTGTGTCATTGTGAGTGTGATGTGTTTTTTTTTTTTTTTTCCCTCTCTAACATTTCAAGACTTTGAAAACAGATCCGAGACCAAGACTTCTAAATCAGCTCACAAATAATCTTTGTAGTAGTCACCCGGGCTTTTTCCAGATTGGTTTCTATTTTGGGTCACACGTTAAATATTATTTGTGTGGACACAGGTGCTTTTTACTTTAGAAAGTTTTTAGACTAGACTTAAGAATTTGCCTAAAATACAGACTTCAAAGACTGAGTATCAGTTGGACTCCAAAATTAATTAATTAATTAAATTTAAAAGACTCTGCTTCTCTTCAACATGCTGACTATTGCTGTTAATGAAAAGGAAGATGATGTTATAGCCCTCAACTGTGCTGGTCAGGCATTTTTTGTTTATTTGTTCCTTTGCTTGTTTTTAAAGATTTTATTTATTTATTTCAGAGAGAGAGAGAGAGAGAACAAGCAGGGGGAGCAGCAGGCAGAGGGAGAGGGAGAAGCAGGCTCCCCACTGAGCAAGGAGGTTGACGTGAGGCTCCATCCTAGGACCCTGGGATCATGACCTGAGCTGAAGGTGAATGCTTAACCGATTAAGCCTACCAGGCATCCCCAGTCAGACAGTTTTGTATCTAAAGTCTGTCTGTATAATTTGCTTTTTTAATCTTTGTTATGGCTTTGGAAATATTTTTACTACCTCTCTTACTTCTCTCATATTTTAAAAAACTTTTTTTTTTATTTTGACATTATTTTAGGCTGACTTAAGACATGCAAAAAGCATAAAGAAAATTCCCATATCCTCTTCATTCAGTTTCCTCCAGTGATAACATCTTCGTTTGCTATGGTAACCATTCACACCATAATAATAACCAAACTACAGACCAAATTCAGAATTCACCAGCTTCCATATACACTCATTTCTGCATTTGTGTCTGTGTATGTGTGTGCGGCTCTGATATTTTGTAAACTGTTTAGTTTTGTAAAACCACCAGCACAATTGAGATATAGGACTATTCCATCACCACAAAGGAAATCCCTAATTCTCCTTCTTTAATTGTTATACCCTCCCTCTAACCCCTAACAACCATTCATCTGTTCTCCACTTCTCTAATTTTGTCACGTTGAGAAGGTTAAATAAGCAAAATCATACAGTATGCAATATTTCATTTTATTTAAAGATTTCATTTATTTTTTTGAGGGAGAGAGAACATGAGAGAGACCAGGGTTAGGGACAGAGGGTGAGGGAGAAGCAGGGTCCCCACTGAGAAGGGAGCCCGATGCAGGACTCCATCCCAGGACCCCAGGATCATGACCTGAGTGAAAGATAGATGCTTAAACAACTGGGCCACCCAGGCACTCTGCCACATTTTAAATTGGTTGTTTTTTTATTCCATTCATTGTGCTTAAGAGCCATCCAGCAGTTGCATGAATCAATAATTTGCTCCTTTTCATTGCTGAGTAATATTTCATTGTATGGATATATCAGAAATTGTTTAACATTTCACCTTCTGCAGGACATTAAGGTTGTTTCTTTCCAGGTTTTGTCCATTACAAATTAAAATGCTGTTTTTAGTTTTTATAGATGAAGCTGAACATTTGTAGCAAGGTTTGTATACAAAACTGTTCACTACTTTTGGTTAATACTCAGAAGTGGAATTGTTAGGCCATATAAGAAATGTATTCTTAACTTTATTAACACTGCCAAACTGTTTTTCAGGATAGTTGTATCATTTTGCCTTCTTAGCAAGAAATGTATGAGTGATCTAGTAGCTTCTAATCTTTAACAACATTTGGAATTGTCAGGTTTTTTCTTTAATTTTAGCCATCTCAACAGGTGTGTACTCTATTTACAAATAATCATTTTGTTTGCAAGAATCTGAGATAAAATGTATTTTTCCATTAGGCAACACCATAACATCTCCAATGTAATACAATTAAACATGTCTCTGAAAGCTATGACAGAAGAAATTAATGTTTTTGTATCGAATGTCATGGGCATCCACAGACACTTTATAAATTATAAAACATTACATCAGTGAAAGCTATTGTTTTAGCACTCATGAAAAGCATTTAGGGAGAAATTAGAAGGTAACTGGATACAGGAGTCCTTGATGTCAGGGATGGAATATGTTCTCAATTTTGTAGACAACAAAATTTACATATATATATATATATTGGAGTTCTATTTGTCAATATATAGTATAACACCCAGTATTCATCCCGTAAATTGCCCCCCTCAGTGCCTGTCATCCAGTCACCCCATCCCCCTGCCCACCTCCCCTTCCACTACCCCTTGTTCGTTTCCCAGAGTTAGGAGTCTCTCATGTTTTGTCACCCTCTCTAATTTTTCCCATTCATTTTCTCTCCTTTCCCCCATAATCCCTTTAACTATTTTTTATATTCCCTTTATGAGTGAAACCGTATAATGTTTGTCCTTCTTGGATTGACTTACTTCACTCAGCGTAATACCCTCCAGTTCCATCCACATCGAAGCAAATGGTGGGTATTGGTCGTTTCTAATGGCTGAGTAATATTCCATTCTATACATAGACCACATCTTTATCCATTCATCTTTTGATGGACACCAAGACACCTTCCGCATTTTGGCTATTGTGGACATTGCTGCTATAAACATTGGGGTGCAGGTTTCTCAGCTTTTCACTACATCTGTATCTTTGGGGTAAATTCCCAGCAGTGCAATTGTTGGGTCATAGGGTGGAACTATTTTTAACTCTTTGAGGAGCCTCCACACAGTTTTCCACAGTGGCTGCACCAGTTCACATTCCCACCAACAGTGCAAGACGGGTCCCCTTTCTCCACATCCTCTCCAACATTTGTTGTTTCCTGTCTTGTTAATATTCACCATTCTCACTGGTGTGAGGTGGTATCTCATGATGGTTTTGATTTATATTTCCCTGATGGCCAGTGATGCAGAGCATTTTCTCACGTGCTTGTTGGCCATGTCTATGTCTTCCTCTGTGAAATTTATGTTCATGTCTTTTGCCCATTTCATAATTGGATTGTTTGTTTCTTGGGTGTTGAGTTTAATAAGTTCTTTATAGATCTTGGATACTAGCCCTTTATCTGATAGGACATTTGCAAACATCTTCTCCCATTCTGTAGGCTGTCTTTTTGTTTTGTTGACTGTTCCTTTTGCTGTGCAGAAGCTTTTTATCTTGAGTAAGTCCCAATAATTCATTTTTGCTTTTGTTTCCCTTGCCTTCATGGATGTATCTTGCAAGAATTTGCTGTGGCCAAGTTCAAAAAGGGTGTTGCCTGTGTTCTCCTCTAGGATTTTGATGGAATCTTGTCTCACATTTAGATCTTTCATCCATTTTGAGTTTATCTTTGTATATTATGTAAGAGAATGGTCTAGTTTCATTCTTCTGCATGTGGCTGTCCCATTTTCCCAGTTCCATTTATTGAAGAGACTTTCCTTTTTCCAATCGATAATCTTTCCTCCTTTGTCTAATATTAGTTGGCCATAGAGTTGAGGATCCATTTATGGATTCTCTCTTCTGTTCCATTGATCTATGTGTCTGTTTTTGTGCCAGTACCATACTGTCTTGATGATCACAGCTTTGTAGTACAACTTGAAATCCGGCGTTGTGATGCCCCCGGCTCTGGTTTTCTTTTTCAGTATTCCCCTGGCTATTCGGGGTCTTTTCCAACAACAAAAATTTATCAGGAAACTAATATAATCAAAGACAATGTTTTGAAAGATTCACATAGTGTCATTGTGAAGGATGAAATGAATGGAAAGGATGGTGGGGTGAAGACCAGGTGAGCAGCCTTAAAGAAATTTTGTAAAACTGTGTACAGTGCCAATGGTTGACAGAATGGAATAAAGATAAAATAAAAACAAAACCAAAGAGCATACTGTAAAAGAAAAGCCTATATAACAATGGAATGATTTGATTTAGGATGACTTCAAGATTATTAAAACAGAAATGAAAAAGAAAGTCAGAATTAAACTATGGCCTAGTGTAATAGAATTGATGTTATAATATCAATGCACACTACTAATAAGTCACTGCGCTGTGTTTTATTTTGACCCTGTGATCCTGATACTAGCCCCATGACACAAGAATGATTAGTTCCATGTACAGACAAGGAAACTAAAGCTCAAGTGCTTAGGAATTTGTCTGATATCAAATAAGGAGTAGAATTCTGGTCTCATCATGAAATGGGACAGTAATAATATCCAAATGACCATCGAAAGACTTAAGATCGTACCTGTAAGCTTACAAAAGTCATATGAATGTTATCTATTATTTCTGTTAATAATTCTTCTTCAAAAGTTGAATTCACAAAAGAATCCCAGGATTTTAATGATGGGCACATTCTTTCTGCAGAAAATATGACTCCTTAAATGCTTTTTATATCCAAAGTACAAGCTCTATGGGCTTAATTCTATGATCTCTCATCAGAGTCCTTAATCTAAAAAATGAATATGAGGGGAGCTCAGAAATCTTTTAATTTTCCATCAATTATGCATGCATATAAATGTGCATACAAGCAAATATTGCAGGACCAAAATAATATTTTATCTCCATTTTTCTAAAGAATGTCAAGAATGATAAATTTGAATATTTGTGGTAAACACTCAGCGAAATGTCAGAAACATTACTTCCGCAAGACATTGTCTCGTTGTCAGCTCTTTGTAATCAGTTTAATTTTTATTGAGGAAAAGCAACAATCACAAATCAGCCTTCTTGTGTCCTTTGAATTCTTATGGCTGCAAATGAGGCTTCCAGCCGCTTCAATTTCATTTTGCAAAGGCACCATGTTGAATCATTAATTACCTAAGAAGGTACTGCATTCTCATCTCCTTCTGGTAGAAAAATATATAAATCAGATCGGAACCTGAGGCTGTGAAGTCATTTTTTCTTAAAATACCATCTGCCAGGTTCCACTTCAGAACATCCAGAAATCATTAAAGGTGAGGGAAGGAGGGAGGAGGGAGTCTAGTGAAGCATCAGAGTGTCAGGGTGTCTTGTCATAGCAGTCTGTGTTGTCACACCTCCGCCAGCCTTCACCAGCCCCCCACCCCCACACTGATTACCGACACAGCCTCCTAACTCTCTGCCTGTCATCTGTCCTATCCACCCATCAATCTGGGCAGTTAGAGCAGTCACTCTCTAATGCCCATTTCACCATGCTTCTTCCCTGCTCATAATCTCTCAAACACTTGCTGTCCCTGTGATAATGTTCAAGGTCCCTGAATGACCAGCAAGGCCATTCGCATGCAACCTACATGTGCCTCTACCATCTCATCTCTCATCACTGTCCATCCGATTAAGCATATCTTGCCATGTTTAAAGTCACCGTAACGCCAATCTTAATGTTTTGATGACCTCCACCTGAAACAACGTTCAGGGCTCAGCTCATGTTTTACCTTTTCAAAGTTCCCCATAACCTTCCTTTGACCACCAACCACCATTACTCAGCCACCTCAGCCAGCCGACTAGATACAATGCCCTACAAACAGGATTCAACAACCTTCAATAATGACCACATGCTGTTATGAAAGTCCTTTGCCTGTTCTCCATTTTCTAATAGATCATAAGATGCTTAAGGGCAGAGATCATGTTATATTTGTCTGCATAAGTATAGTGCCAACATTACAGACCGTGGCTGGCAGGAAAAGAGAAAGCCGTCTGTGAAGATATTTGAAATGAAAGAAAGAGGGGAAGGAAAAGAGGAGGAGGCAACAAAGAATTGTGGTCTGGAGTGATGTATGGTAAGCTGGATGACCAATTCTTCAACTATCTGGGCATATCTTTCTGTATCCATACAATAGGATTAAAGAATCCCTAGGGCTTATTTTAATTTGAAAATTCTGATTCCATGACAGTTTCAGCAGTCCCAGAGTGATTTTAGCAACAGGGAAAGGTAGGACTTCTGTTGAGTTGAACATTCGTGTCTTACCCTGGATGCTCAGAAACTGCCTCAACACACAGCCTTCATTTAGGTCTACTCAGGTACCAAAACTCTTACAAAAATCTGCAAGCTAATGCTGGCATTCTGGATGTTCCACACTTGTCACTATTATGAAACACAACCCAACCATTTCCAAGCCTTTTCAATACTCCAAAAGTCTGAGTGAGACCACATCTGGAGAATACAGGAGGCCCCTGGGAGCTTGGCACTATACCATGTTTATCTGTTCAAAAATATTTATGAAGAACTTATTTTATAAATACCACTATAGTAGGCATGAGTGATACAACAAGGAAAGAGACCCAATTCCTTCACTCCTGAAGATTTAGTTAGTGTTAAAGACAGATACTAAATAAATGTTTCTATCTTGATAATTTTTGTAACAGGCCAGAAAACTCAGATAAACTGGGTAAGCAAAAGAAATACAGTTGACTCATGAACAACATGACTTTGAACTCTGTGGACCTACTTACATGCACATTTTTTTGACAAATCAGTACAGTATTATAAATGTATTTTCTCTTCTCTATGGCCTTCTTAATAACATTTTATTTTCTCCAGCTTATTTTATTGTAAAAATTTAGTATATAATGCACATAACATACAAACTATGTGTTAATCGACTGTTTACATTATCATATAAAGTCATAGTCAACAGAAGGCTATTAGTAGTTAAGCTTTTTGGGGAGTCAAAGTTATACATGAGGTTTTTTTTTTTAATACACAGGGGATCTGTATCCCTCCTAACCCCTGCATTGTTCAGGGTCAATTATATATTGAGTATGTAACTGAAGACTATGTTACTAGGTCCAGTTTGAGTTTAGATTGAGCCAGATATTTAAATGATAATCATATATAAGATACACACACACACACACACACACACACACACACACACATTCTCCTTTCTCTTTCTTTGCTGTAAGATAACTACTCCAGCTTCAGCCTCTATATCTTTTCTGATTTATGTCCATAGGAAAGAGGAAGCTACTTCTCCAATCACTTTTTATGACCCAGAATTGAGTTTCATTTGGCTACAGTATTCTGATTTGAGAGTGAGAGAGATCTTTGAACCCATCACCATGAGCAGAGGGCTACAGTTTAATGATTGCTTTCTTCTACGTCATGCAATCCTATCCTGGAGCCCTGGGATGAAGTCAGCTTCATCCGAAGCTCCTGGCATCTCAAAAGCTTGGATCAAATTATCCTGAACCAAGAAGATTCTGGGCAACAAAACTCAAAAACATACTCTGCTATAATTTAGCTGTTAGAAAATTCTATGAAAGAAACAAATTAGTGAAGAAAAAAGCATTGGAGAAAATGCTAACTCTGAGAGCATGGCCTGGAAAAAGCTCCCCAAAGAAGTAATCTTTCAACATGAGGAATTTTTCAAAAGGCAAGAAGGAAACAGCCAGGTAGAAATTCATGGGGAAAATATCCCAGGCAAAGGAAGTGCACAAGTGCCCCAAGGCTGGGAGGGGCTGGCTGCTTCTGGACATAGTGAGACCAGTGTATCTACACAGTGGTGACAGAGGCAAGGACTCCTGGGAGGCTGGGCTTGTGCCACTCAGGGGATTTTAACTGAAATCTAAAATAGAAAGCCACCCATAGATTTATTCTTCTTATTCCCCAGTGACACCAACCAAATTATTTAGCAAATCTTCTTTTAGTTATTCAATAAATAAATTAAAGGTGTCTGGACACAGGCATGTTTTTAGCCTTCAAAGAATCTTTATGGTCTCTTTACTGTCTGAAAAATGGGAGAGACAAGGCAACATCAAGAAGAAATAAAAAGGGATCCCTGGGTGGCGCAGCGGTTTGGCGCCTGCCTTTGGCCCAGGGCACGATCCTGGAGACCCAGGATCGAACCCCACGTCGGGCTCCCGGTGCATGGAGCCCGCTTCTCCCTCTGCCTGTGTCTCTGCCTCTCTCTCTCTGTGACTATCATAAATAATAAATTAAAAAAAAAAGAAGAAATAAAAAGAGAAGAGGTCATATTTGGATATCTACCAGACACCAGAAACTGTGCTAGGCATATTATCTACATTTCCACTAATTCTTACAACCAATATACAGGATGAATGTAATTTTTCAGAAAGAGGATACTCAAATATCTAAAGGCTAAGAGACTGTCGTAAAGTCTTACCAAGAGATTACATGGTAGAAATGAGGTTTTGAGGGGGATCCCTGGGTGGCTCAGCAGTTTGCCACCTTCCTTCCGCCCAGGGCATGATCCTGGAGTCCCGGGATCGAGGCCCGCATCGGGCTCCCTGCATGGAGCCTGCTTCTCCCTCTGCCTTTGTCTCTGCCTCTCTCAATCTCTCTGTGTCTCTCATGAATGAATAAAATCTTAAAAAAAGAAATGGGGTTTTGAATTTAGGCCTGACCAAGTCTTCATTTGGACTCTCTCTATAGAATAACTAGGCAGTCATTTACATGGAACTTCAGTTCGTTCTCACAACAATCCCGCAGTCAGTAGTCCCTTCCCTTTAATGATAAAAGCCTTATGGACTCAAATAAATAAATATATTTCCAAGGCCATGGAGCAAGCACATGGCGCTGCAAGATATCAAAACCAGGGTCATCTGAGTCAAAAACCAGTGTTCTCTCTGTCCTGCCAGTGTTCTAAGATCCTTAAAACAAGGTGCTTTGCTGATTCAGAAAATACAGGGGTGCATTTCCAGCTGAAAAATTAAGGGAGGCTTCTTATTTGAGCAGTAACTTGCAGGTTGAGGCATTGAATGAGCCCGTGAAATCTCAGAGGGAGTCCCTCTAACTATGAGGAGCTCACACACTTTCTAAGTCCCTTATCTCCCTAGTGAGTCCTGAAGGATGTAAATGAAACATATACTTGCAACAGGCCAATCTTCCCAGATGGTCTCCTATTGGCTGGCCTTGGCAAGCCTCCTCTCCCTCCCTGCCAGCCTTCAGGGAAAAATGGCTTCTAGTGAACAGAGGAAAGTAGGAATCTGACAATTTGGGCCTCTCTACTTAAATGCTGTACCAGCTCTCACAGTTTACTATTCTGTGCTCTGTGCACCCACTGTCTGGTTTTCCTCCTGCTAGAGATACCCATGAGTACCAACAGGAAGCCAAAGCTGGTGCAAGACTAATTTCTGCAGATTAGTCCTTTGGAGATGTGTGTCTTGGTTCTGCTTTGCCACAGCATGACAATTAACTTACTTTGAGCGTCTAGAATGGACCACACATGGGCCTGAGTGCCCTGGTGACCTGCCTAGTTTCTCAGAGCTCTTAGCCATGGGAAGAAGGAGGACGAAGAAGTACCATTCAGTGTGAATATTTGTTTTTTATTTTATTATTTGGAGGCAAAGAGGATTTTATCCATCAGTGACACCAAGAGGAGTCTCGAGAGAGTTTTAAACCCAGCCTAATCTCTGTATTTTCACCTCCACTGAAACCTCAGAGGGACACAATGTCTTCTTTTGAGATTGCTGAGAGTGTAAATGAAATAAAAACCCTCAAGGATTTATTTCCTTGAACTCAGAAAGTACCTGTTACAAGAACAAATATTAATTCACTGTGTCTTGCGCAAAAGGCACCTGGATCAAAGGAAAGACAGATCTGGTGCCTGGCACATGGTCACCCTCCTTTCTTGGCTGTCCCTCCTGTGCTCAAGGGCAGAACTTGCAACTTCTCAATTTGGCTTCAAGCCCTTCTGTCCTTGGATCTGGGTCTGTATTTGCAGCGTCACCTGCTACCACTTTACCCACAAAGGTGCTTCATCAAGCTCCCTAGCAGCAACCACAGCTCCTACTCAGACTGCCTTATCCTACCTTTTTTCAAAAATGGGTTTTTGATGATCCAGCTCAAATAGCACCCACTATAGAAGCTGTGCCCTGAATTCCTATTCCTATCAGAAAGATTAATAGGTCTTTGTTTTTGTGATCCCAAATTAGGCTTGCAAATATGACACTTATCAAATTATAGCCCAGATAGGTATATATGTGTTCTTCTTTATCATCTCCAAAACCCAGAACACATAGCATAGTGCCTTGCCTTGTACATGGTAGGTACATAACAATTATATTCAGGATAATAAGGTAACATCATGGATTCAATAGAAGGTCAGGTTGCAGGAAAAGGGAATTGACACAGTACACTTGTCTAAGATCATGCAGGTATATTTGAGAAATTCCCAAAGAAAGCCGTATCAGTCTTCTTTTTCTATTATACCATGGTCAGAGGTCAATTTTTCAAAAATAGACAAACAATAACGAAAAGAACAAAATACAGAGCAGCATAAAAATTGAATGATGTGGTTTTGGTATTGAAAACGTTTTTATCACAAACATAACCTATATTCATTATAGTAAATTCAGAAAATGCAGAAAAGAGAAAGAAATAGCATTAATCTCTTCTTGGAGAGATAACCTCTACTAATAATGTAGTGTCTGCTCCTGGTGTTTTTGTTGGTATGTAGTCTCTAATTCTATCTTCTTCCTTCCTCCTTCTTCTTTCTCCTCCCTCCTTTCCTTCCATCTCTTTTTCTCTTTTAGTGCATATTAATACAGACAGTTCTCCAAGATATAAGGTGGTAACTGGTGTATACAGTCTGCTCCCTTTTGTAAACCAGAAGGAGAAGGATATACATTTGCTTTTGGTTATATTTCCAAGAAGGACCTGGAAGGACACATTAACAAAGCAATGAAAGTGGTTACCAGTTGGAGGTAGCTGGGGAAAACCAGAAAGATGAAGACAACTATGGAAGGAAGAAGTCTTTTCACTGAGGATCATTGTATAGTGCTTAGCTTTTGCATTATTAAACACAAATAGTAATTGTGGCAGGTCAGCCCTGCTCTCCTATCATGTACCACTGCCACTCCCCACCCGCCGGTGAGCTGTTTCCTATGTCCTCTTGAATCCAGAGGGAGCCTGTGACTGCTTGTCCCATAGGACATGGTGGAAATGATGCTGTGTCCACTTGGGATGCCATCAGTTGGCCTAGAAGCTTCCAATTCTTGCCTCTAGGAAGTTAACGGCTATTGAATAAGTGCAGCTACCTGTAGACCACCATGCTCCAAGAAGCCCAAGCCTAGTGCAGAGGCTGAGAAGTATTGGGGCCTCTGACACATCGTAAATAAGCCTCTGAGTATCCAGAGCAACCACACCTTCAGCTAGCATCTCACTGGAACTGCACATTAGACCTCAAGGGCGCCTTGCCCAGTCAACCCACTGAAAACTGTGAGTCACAATAATTCATTTTATTTTATTTTATTTTATTTTATTTTATTTTATTTTATTATTTTATTTTTTTAATAAATCTTTTTTTTAATGTTTATTTATTTATGATAGTCACACACAGAGAGAGAGAGAGAGAGAGGCAGAGACATAGGCAGAGGGAGAAGCAGGCTCCATGCACCAGGAGCCCGACGTGGGATTCGATCCCAGGTCCCCAGGATCGCGCCCTGGGCCAAAGGCAGGCGCTAAACCACTGTGCCACCCAGGGATCCCATTTTATTTTTTAAAATTACCTTAAGCAGAGGGCAAGTGGCACACAGCAAGAGATACTCTTAGCAGAAATAATAAAATGTAGGTCAACAAATATTTACCATATGCCTGCTGGGCAGCACGACGGTTAAGAACCCCGAGATCAGGGGTAGGCTGCCTGTAATCACATCCTGCCTCCGACTTTACTATCCGTGTGGCTTCGGACAAAATTCTTACCTTTTTGTGTCTCCATTTTCTATAAAATGGGGACAATAACACTGACCTCAAAAGGGTGTTATGAGGATTTAATAACTTTTAGAGTGATGTCTGGGTGGCTCAGGTTGAGCGTCTGCCTTCGGCTTAGGGTGTGATCCTGAGATCCCAGGATCAAGTCCCACATCAGGCTCCCCATGGGGAGCCTGCTTATCCTCCTGCCTATGTCTCTGCCTCTTTCTCTGTGTCTCTCATGAATAAATAAATAAATCTTAAAAAAAAAAAAAAAAAAAACATTTAGAGGGATCCCTGGGTGGCACAGCGGTTTGGCGCCTGCCTTTGGCCCAGGGCGCGATCCTGGGGACCTGGGATCGAATCCCACATCGGGCTCCCGGTGCATGGAGCCTGCTTCTCCCTCCGCCTGTGTCTCTGCCTCTCTCTCTCTCTCTCTCTCTGTGACTATAATAAATAAATAAATAAATAAATAAATAAATAAATAAATAAATAAATATTTAGAATAGCACCTGACATATAGTAAGTACTCATTAAGCATGAGCTATTATTATTACATGCCAAGAATTATAAAAAAAATTGTCACTTCATTTCTTAATATTAAACTATTTCTCAAGTAAATAATGGGCATTATTCCTGAAAATACTATGATGGATTTTCTTTGTAATCTGTCTGAGTGTGTATATAAATTTGAACTGCTGTGTTCAAAAGTGGGATTGGACTAGAATTTTGTTTTCTGGACTCTCTTTTGCAAGCTCACAAAGTTATGTTTACCTCATAAGACACTTAGATCTGGAATAATTTAAATAACATATGACTTCTCCATTCTTTAAGCGTTGGAAATCCACTATAAAAATACCTGGAGATACTGACTTTGAATTTCTTTCTTTGAAAATATGTAATGAGTTTGCAATTTATTCTAACTGCATTGGGAGGAAATAAAAGTGTTTATATGGGTTATGTCATGTTTGAACCACCTGAGTGGCCTTGTCCCGTGTAGTACTGTGGAGAAATGAAGTGGAAACAGAAAACTTTTGGCCACTATAGGTATAGTCTCATTTTACTTCCTGCTTAAATTGCAAATTCTGTTTCCTCTCTTTTTCTTTTTCTTTTTTTTTTAAGATTTATTTATTTATTCATGAGAGACACGCACACACAGAGGCAGAGACATAAGCAGAGGGAGAAGCAAGCTCCCTGATGCAGGGAGCCTGATGCAGGACTACGTCCCAGATCTCGGAATCACACCCTGAGCCGAAGGCAGACGCTCACCCTGAGCCACCCAGGGGTCCCTTCCTTTCCTTTTTCATTATGGATGTCACAAAGCTATATGCCAAGTATTCCAGCTATGAGCCTCATAACATTCATTTCATGGGTAAGACTTTGTGATTTGAACATTAATTATTCAATCTTATTTTATTATTTCTTTCATTTCTTATCTGATCCTACATATCATTTATTTTCTCTTTTGTCATATTTCTATTATTTTCCTTGAGTGATACAAGTATTTTTTTGTATATTTTCTATTGGAGTTTGATTTGCCAACATATAGTATAACACCCAATGTGCATCCCGTCAACTAACCCCTCAGTGCCTGTCACCTAGTCACCCCATGCCCCCACCCAACTTCCCTTCCACTACCCCTTGTTCGTTTCCCAGAGTTAGGAGTCTCTCATGTTTTGTCACCTTCTCTAATTTTTTCCCACTCATTTTCTCTCCTTTCCCCTATAATCCCTTTCACTATTTGTTATATTTCCTATATGAGTGAAACCATATAATAATGGTCCTTCTCCGATTGACTTACTTCACGCAGCATAATGCCCTCCAGTTCCATCCACATTGAAGCAAATGGTGGGTATTCATCATTTCTAATGGCTGAGGAATATTCCATTGTATACATAGACCACATCTTCTTTATCCATTCATCTTTCTATGGACACCGAGGCTCCTTCCACAGTTTGGCTATTGTGGACATTGCTGCTATAGACATTGGGGTACAGGTGCCCTGCTGTTTCACTGCATCTGTATCTTTGGGGTAAATCCCCAGCAGTGCAATTGCTGGGTCGTAGGGCAGGTCTATTTTTAACTCTTTGAGGAACCTCCACACAGTTTTCCAGAGTGGCTGTACCAGTTCACATTCCCACCAACAGTGCAAGAGGGTTCCCTTTTCTCCGCATCCTCTCCAACATTTGTGGTTTCCTGTCATGTTAATTTTCCCCATTCTCACTGGTGTGAGGTGGTATCTCCTTGTGGTTTTGATTTGTATTTCCCTGATGGCAAGTGATGCAGAGCATTTTCTCATGTGCGTGTTGGCCTTGTGTATGTGTTCCTCTGTGAGGTTTCTGTTCATGTCTTTTGCCCATTTCATGATTGGATTGTTTCTTGGGTGTTGAGTTTAATAAGTTCTTTTTTTTTTTTTAATAAGTTCTTTATAGATCTTGGATACTAGCCCTTTATCTGATAGGTCATTTGCAAATATCTTCTCCTATTCTGTAGATTGTCTTTTAGTTTTGTTGACTGTTTCTTTTGCTGTGCAGAAACTTTTTATCTTGATGAAGTCCCAATAGTTCATTTTTACTTTTATTTCCCTTGCTTTCATGGATGTATCTTGCAAGAAGTTGCTATGGCCAAGTTCAAAAAGGGTGTTGCCTGTGTTCTCCTCTAGGATTTTGGTGGATTCTTGTCAACTTCTCAAATCCTGATATATTTACTTTTCTTGTAGAAACCAATTCTACCCAGTGTCTCCATTACTTTTTTCTTCAATTCAAAAATAATCTGTCTTAACTTTCTAAAATATGTTAGGTTTAAAGCACTCTAATTCATAATCACCTTTCTTTCTTTATTGATTTGGTATCTCCTCAAATCTTGATGAAAATATGAATGAACATATCCTAAATAGATGTCCTGGACTTTTGCTTTTATTTTTAAATCCAATTAAATCTTACCTCTCTCTTTTTTTTTTTTTTAGTTATTTTCCTCTCTCATTTAATACCCTTAGATTCCATAAGGTCAACTTATTTACTATTGGGAACTGACAGTTCTTCTGTCAAAGACATCACATACCTGTCTATGTGATGCTCCATTCTTGGCATTTGAAGTTGGAGACGAGAGAAAACACATTGGCTGGCAGTTTAGAGGCACGAAGTTATAACCTACACTGCTGGTCACTTTCTTTATATGAGCTCCAGGTTTTTTCACTTCTAGCTCAATCAGAAGACTAGGCTGGATGACCTAATGTCTCCCATTCCTTCCTTCCAGACTGATCTGTAGGATCGATCTGATGGATTTGCTTTTTTGTTTTCATTTGTCAATTTGGTATATATAGGGACTAGATAAAAGAGGTAACAATAAGTGTCACTACAGTAGGGAAATATACTTTTTGATAGCAATTTTATTTTTCATGAGTGCTCTAAGAGCTCTATGCCACTTGGCATCTCCCTACTTTCTGTGACTGAAATGAGTCCCAACCTTTGGTGCCAGGATTGATGTTATCCTCCCCCTTGACTGAGCACTACATCTTTGCTACCTTTGGTCTCTGGAGTCCAGAAAGTTGAGTACAGTGCTGAAACAGACATATGGCTATTTAAATTTAAATAAAATTAATCAAAATTCAATACAATAAAAAATCCAGTTCCTTAGTCACACCAGTCTTATTTCAAATATCTAGTATCTATATCTATCTATCTATCTATCTATCTATCTATCTATCTATCTATAGTATCACATGTGACCAGTGGCTACAATAACCCAAATATGGAAACAACACAAATATCCTTCTGCAGATGAATGAAAAAAGAAAATGTGGTGTATAAATACAATGGAATATTATTCAGACTGTATAAATGTAGGAACTCCTACCATTTATGTCAAAATGGATGAAGCTGAAGGATATTAGTGAAGTGAAATAAGCCAACCACAGAAGGACAAATACTACTCCACTTATATAAGATATTTAAAATGGTCAAACTCATAGAAACAAGGAGTAGAGTGGTGGTTGTCAGAGGCTATGGGAAAGGAGAAATGAAGCAATGCTGCTCATTGGATACAAAGCTTTAATTATGTAAGGCCAATAAGTTCTAGAGATCTGCTGCACAGCATAGTGTCTGTAGCTAACTTTACATTCTTATGTTCTTAAAATCTTGTTAAAAGAGTAGATCTCCTCTTGAGTATTCTTGCCCCAAAATAAATATGAAGGTGAAGACAAAGACGAGAAAGGAAGGAAGGAAGGAAGGAAGGAAGGAAGGAAGGAAGGAAGGGAGGGAAAAGTAAACAAGAGACCCAGCTAACTTTTGGAGGTGTTGGACATTTTAATACCTGGATTGTGGTGATGGTATCATGAGTGTTTACACACATCCAAACTTATCAAATTGTACAAATTAAAAATATATAGTTTTTTGTGTATAAGTTACACCTCAAGAAGGCGGAGGAGGGCGGGGGGTGGGGGTGAATGGGTGCCGGGCACTGAGGGGGGCACTTGACGGGATGAGCACTGGGTGTTATTCTGTATGTTGGCAAATTGAACACCAATAAAAAATAAATTTATTATTAAAAAAAAAGAAAAGAAAGTGTAGATCAGAACATTTCTATCATCTTAGAAAGGTCTTTTGGGCAGCATTGGGCTATAGAATTGGGTCTGACCTTTCACCAACCCCTCCACCTCAGCCCAGCCAGCCCCTAGCTCCTGCTCTTACATTCTAAAGGCATTAGTGAGTTTATAGTGGGCACATCTTCCACCTACTGTCCTGGTAGGCTTTTACTTAGTTCCCACATAATCTTGTAGAAACTCCTGGGGGGGGGGGGTCCTCTTACTTTGCTTCCATATCATAAAACGTTATCCTAGTTTAGTGGAACTCAAAGTATGTTGCCATCCAAGAGGTCAGAAGTGAATATGGAATTGGATGATTTGAAAAATTCTCCTGAAGGAATTCTGATGTGATCCTTCTCCCTTTTAAGGGTCCCCTAGAAAGCTGCTCAGTGTTATCTCTTGTGTCAGCATCCCAAATGCAGTTTAGAAGACAAATTAAAGAATGAAGTAATCTTGAAGAGGCCAGTTACTCTGAACACTGCCCTGGAGGCAACACCTCATCCCACAGATTAGTTTGCAAGGGAGGAAGACATCAGGGCATCCAGTCAAATCCTCTGCTTGAGCTAGACAAGAAAACTAGAGTTCAAAGAAGGGCACTGACAAACAAAGGGCAAGTCTAGGTCACAGAGCCCACTCCCAGACTCCTGGCCAGTGTGTCTTCCCTATGCCAAGCAAGGCTGAAGAGCTGAGGCCACATGATATAAAGCTCATCTGTCCCACCTGTAATTTAAATGATGTGGGCAATTTGTCATGATAATGATACTTTTAATAAATTATGTCACTTTATTCTTTGCAAAGCATTTTCACATCTATGCAGCCATTTGATCCTTAATACAATATTGTAATGTTAGAAAGGCAGGCCAGACCCCCCCACACCCAATTTACAGAGGAGGAACTGAGTCTCAGAGAGGGTGTGTGAGTTGGGTGAGTTGTTCAAGATCATGTGACAATGTAAGGATGACAAAAAATGAGCACAAACCTGGTGCAGGCCCCTGAGCTCTACCTCAGCCAGCCTTCCATCTTTACAAAAAAGAACGATAAAACTGGCTGGGGAAACTGAAAGAAGGGGTGCAGAAAATGTTTAAAGGAATCTAGGAAGCAAGAGGTGGCAAAATTAAAAATGCTAAACAGGTGTCTTCTTCAAGTAAAAGCTCAGAAAGTAAAAGCATCAAGAGGCAGATGAATGGTAAGGAGGAGAGCAAAGACAGCCTAAAACATGGAAAGGAAAGAAAATTATCTCACTGAATCAGGCAAAACCATCTCCTTTTGGGCATCCTCATATGCACACAAGAGGCAGGTAAGGGTCTAATTAGCCTCTAGAAAAACTATGAGATTCTCCTTCCTAAGTTTTCATTTAGGTATTTTTGTTTTTGTTTTTAAGGATGTTTATGAGGAAGAAGAGTGTGGACATTTCCCTAAATCCATGGTTCAAACTGGGAGAGATTTGCCTTCAGGGAAAATGTCTGGAGACATCTTTAATGGTCGTGACTTGGGCCTGAAGGGGGGAGCTTCTGGGTCTCATGGGTAGACCAGTGATGTTGCTAAACATCCCCACATTGCACAGGAAAGCCCCCAACAATAGGAGATATCTGGCCCAAAATGTCAATAGTGTTAAGTTTGAGAACCTCTGACTTGAATTGATGAAACCACAATTTTGGCTGGAAGATGCCACGGGAACTCCAATTCTGATGAACCCATATCCTGACTGTCTTAGCCAGCCTCTCCAGAGAAGGAAAGAAAGAAAGACATTGAGTTCAAAGGCCCCTACAGAATCAGCTGTGTCAGTGACTATAGCCCTCCAGTCCAATTTGTGCTGGGACTGGGAGATCCTGGGGCCAGGGATGAGGGAATTTCAAGACATGGGGAATGCCCAGGAAAAAGCAGAGCCCACTGCATCGGTCTACAGACCTTGTGGTGAAAGCACTGAGCCCTCAGAGGAGCCCTCGTTTGGGCATCAGAAGGGCCATCTCCTCCCTCTGCCACCAGTGCCCTATGTGATGGGGCATGGATTAAAGAGTATTTGTGAGGGCAAATGGGCCTACCTATCTCTTGCTAACTCTGTGGCCTCAAACAATTCTTAACCCATTCTGAGTTCTCTTTCCTGTGTAAGTTGAAAATAGTAACAGCATAACAACTTTCAAGGGAACATGGAATACAGTAATTCACATAAAATTCACGATACTATATTCATGGTGACTGTTATTCCCATGCCCTTTCCACCCTCTGCCTTCACAGAGCTTCATGTTCCTTAATGATGAAGCCAAACTATTGAGCTAATTCCTTTCCAAAATCCTTTCCAGCCTAAAAAAATCTGAACTGTTATGAAGCTGTCCTGGAAATCTCAGGCTTCTGGACTGCTGATTTTTGGCATTGCCATTCAACGAACCAGAGCTCTCTATCTCCTTGGGTGATAGATTTTTTTTCCATCAGCCTTGAAACTTTGCCATACTCCAATTTGCACACTGTGATGCCAGCCCGCACACCTAGCTCAGGCATGATCTGTCCTCAGCTTCTGTTCACATCACCTCTGCTCTGGAAGAAACACATACTAGTTCTCTCTGTGACTACCAAACAGTAGTCTAGAGGTCACTACTACATTATTTAGGCATAATTTATTTCAACCAGTAGATAGACCATGCTGTACAGTTCTATAATTTGCATTTTCCCTTAGTAATACATCATGGACATTTTCTATGTTAAATCATTTGGCTCTGTTATCACCCTAAAAATGGCTGCATAGTGTGCTTTTCTGGAATGTGAAATAATTTACCCAATCCATATTATTGATGGCTTTTGAATTCCAAATTTAACTACATCAAGTATATGGGGAAAAAATACCCTTGCACCTATATATTTGTATATATGTCCAATCATTTACTAAGGATATATATCCATGAAAATAGGCACTATGTAAAAAGAAGGGAGGCTTAAAGAACTTGTTCATCTTTTTATCCCCAGGATCTAACTATAGTATCTAGCATATAATACAATCTCAATATCTATTTGTTGATTAAATGGTAAATTCTCGAAGTAGAATTATTGAGTCAGAAGATATGCATATTTTAGAGGTGCTTGGGTGGCTCTGTTGGTTAAGCATCTGTCTTTAGCTCAGGTCATGATCCCAGTGTTCTGCGATCAAGCTCCACATCCAGCTCCCTGCTCAGTGAGGAGCCCGCTCCTCCCTCCTACTTGTGCTATCTTAATCTCTCTCTCTCATATAAATAAGTAAATAAATATTATTTTTTAAAAAAAGAAGGTATGGGGCAGCCCGGTGGCTCAGCGGTTTAGCTCCACCTTCAGCCCAGGGCGTGATCCTGGAGACCCGGGATCGAGTCCCATGTCAGGCTCCCTGCATGGAGCCTGCTTCTCCCTCTGCCTGTGTCTCTGCCTCTCTCTCTCTCTCTGTGTCTTTCATGAATAAATAAATAAAATCTTAAAAAAAGAAGGTATGCATATATTATATATTAACATACATTGCCAAGTTGTACATAGAAAAATTATAAAAATGTATAACCCTATCCACAATACCTGGCAGTGCCTGTTTCTTCCTTGCACTTGCTAGTATTAAACATTGCTAATATTTCAACTTTTCCCAAAGTTATAGTCAAACAAGCAGAGCATACTCATCTCTTAGATCCATTGTGCTATGGAATTCTTGGCTTATATTTTCTGCCCTCCATAAATCTTTGTATTGCTTGTATTTTTTACCCATTACTGTATTGAGTTTTTTTTTATCTTTTGCAGATTGAATTCTAAGTACTTTTTATATATTAAGGATATTACCACTTAGTCATTTATGTTAAAGATTTTACTGAGCACTATTTGTCTTTTAACTTTACCATTTTATTTTATATTTACATACACACATCGTTAGAACTAAAATATTTAAAGCCATTCCTTTATAATTGGGAGGAAAGTAGTTACACAAAATCAAATGCCTTTGGGAGCCAAGCAGGTAACAGATATGTGTAAAACTATACATCAGACTACCTAATATTTTATTGCTGAGACAATCAGAAATGATGTGTCTTTGAGGCCTCCATTTCTCATTTTATTTTTCCTTCCTTCCCACCTTTCCTCCTTCTTTCCATCCTTCCTTCCTCTTTCCCTCCCTCCCTTCCTTCTTTTCATTCTTCTTCCTTCCTTCCTTCCTTCCTTCCTTCCTTCCTTCCTTCCTTCCTTCCTTCCTTCCTTCTATCCCTCCTTTCTTTCTTAAAATCCGTCCCCAGGCCAAGCTGAAGGCATCAGCTGACAGTACTGCAGGTATCATCAGTTTGTGATGTCTGCCTTCTATAGATTTCTATATACCTCTCTACATCTTCAAGATATGATTTTTAATATTTGCCTTTTTAGATTTGTACTTTAAATCCATCTGGAATTCATTTTAACTGAAGGTGTGATAGATGGATTTGACTTTGTTTTCTAACTGAATCCATTTGTCTCACCATTTTTCAAATTGTCCCTCTTTCCCCAGGAATTTCAAAAGACTAGTATTAGTATATGCCAGTTTCTTGCATACATAAAAGTCTCTTTCTGTATATTCTGCTCTTTTCTGTCAATTTACCTGTCTCTATCTCTATCTGTGCCACTATATCTCTATTCTATTTTCTATATCTCTGTAGCAGATCTCTGGTAGAAGGACCCGAAGTCATCCTACACAGCCCTTCACACCATTATATTCTTTCCCAGAAGTTTATTGGATATTATTGTGCATTTAGTTATCTAAATAAACAATTTGTCAAGTAGAAATTCTGATGGGAATAGGATTTTTTTGGAAGAACTATATAATAGATATTGAGTTTTATTATCTAAAATTATAAGTACATCTGTTAAGTTTTCCTTCATGCACTTGGGTACAATTTTGTAGCTTTCTTCATCAAAGTCAAAATATTGCATCTTACTTGTTCATTAATAATTATGCATTTTAAAATTCTGTTGCTATGGGGTGCTGGGCAGCTCAATTAGCTGAGCATCCAACGCTTGGTTTTGGCTCAGGTCATGATTTCATGGGTCATGGGATTGAACTCCTCACCAGTCTCCATGCTCAGCAGGGAGTCTGCTTGAGATTCTCATTCTCCCTCTGCCCATTCTCCTGCTCTCTCTCAAAATAAATAAATATGTTGGCTAATTGAATTGAAATAAATTAATTTAAACTAAAATTAAAAATAAACAAAAACTTTGAGAAGCCTGGATGGCTCAGTGGTTGAGCATCTGCTTTCAGCCCAGGGCATAATCCTGGGGACCCAGGATCAAGTACCACATCAGGATTCCTGCATGGAGCCTGATTCTGTCACTGCCCATGTCTCTGCCTCTCTTGCTCTGTGTCTCTCATGAATAAATAAATAAAATCTTTAAAAAGAAAACTTTAAAAAAGAAATAAATAAATAAAATTCTATTGCCATTTTCAATGAGATAGAGAAATATATATATATATAATATGAATTATAAAAATGAAGGTATATATACACACTATTTTATTGCATTTTGCTATAGTCTTCCCAAAATATTGAATATTAATATTGATGCCAGGCACCTAATAACCTTCTTGTACTGAATTTTAGTGGAATTTGCTTGTAATACTCATGAAGGCTTATTGCATGGTAAAGTCTACTTGGAAGCCAGTCTTCCTGAGTTCAAAGGACAGCTGTATTTTTTCCTAATGTAGGATTTTGACAAACTTGCATCACTTTTTTGCCCCTCAATTTTCTTATCTGTAAAAAGAGGAAAATAACACTACTCACCTAAGAGTGTTTTGAGTATTAAGTGAACTAATATATGCACAAGTACTTAGAACAGTTCCTAGCAGGTAGCAAATGTTCACTATAACAGTGATTAGTAGGCATAATATTTACTGTTAGATTCTGACACATACTTTATCATGCTACAGAAGTATTATTCTCCTTCATAATTAATATACTAAAATTTTTAAAAGTTAAGAATAGATATTTAATCTCAATAAATTTATAGCAACCTATCAGATAGTTAAAATCTATTTTTTCCTTTTCTATCTTATTGCAATAAATGTGTTGATTAATAACTTCTTAATGCTGAACTATCCTTGAGTCTGGGAAAAACCCTTCTGAGACATATTATAATATACCTTTAACACATTAATGGTTCAATTCATTCTTATCTTTCATGAATATTGTGCCATTCAAATATTTTACTTCTTTGTGATTAAATTTGTCAAATATATTTTCCTAGAAAAATATTCATTGTATTGAGCTACTCAAATTTGTTAGCATAAAATTTAACTATATATCTCCTATAGTTTATAAATTTCCTGTGCATATATATTATTTTCCACTTTCAAATTTCTTATGCTATATATTTGTTTACTGTCCTGAAGAAAATTTGAAAATAATGAGTTTATTTATAACACAACCTGGAAGAGTCTCCTTAAGATTCATTCATTTATATTGAAGCTGTTCAAATCAATCTTTTTGAGAGATCTAATGAAGAAACTATCTGTAAGAGTTAAAAAATTAACAGGAATCTAGAACCTCTAAGCTCAGAACTTCAAAATTAAAACCAGTGATTTACTGAGTACATACTACATGTCAGGTATCTAAAATACATTAATCCTGCTTGATAATAATAATATATTATATTTTATATTTAAAATATAATTTATTATATAATATAAATAATACACTATTAATAATATAATAGTTATTATTCTAATTAAACAGATGAGAAAACCAAATCTCTGGATAGTCAAGTGACTTGCCTAAGTGAACATAGCTACTAGGCAGCAAAGGCAGGATTTGAACCCAGATCCTTTCATGACAACTATGTTCCTTCAACAGTAAGCTTTTTTGTCAAGACAAGCAATGACTTGTGTTCTAATTCAATGACCAAGGGCAACCTTGCAGTTGCTAAAACAACACGGGACAATCATTTCCCTTCAGACAAACCTGGTAACCCACAATGTTACCACTGCCTACCATCTGGCTTATTGCTTAAAAGATGAGTCACATGACTTCATCATTAAACCTCATCTACTGTACCCAGCTGCCTACTTTCCAAGAGTGAAGCTAGTCAACTTCACCTGATACTCAAACAAGGCTCAGCACCAGTTTCTCTTCCTTTCATTAAATCCTTGTGGGTCTCACTGTCACCAACTCTCATCATTCAGGAAAGAGTGTCCCTGGCTGATGAAGAGTTCCAGCTAATGAAACACTGGATGACTGAGGGCTAATTTCACTCAGTAGACATGAAAATCCCACAGACAGAGAAAATTGATACTCCTAGTGCTGGTGGGAGCATAAGAACAATTTGGTCAAACTGAGCAAAATTAAAAATATTCAAACACTTTGACCCATGAAATTCCTCTTTGAAGAATTTACCTTATAGATTACTCACAGGCATGGAACATATATGTATTAGCTTTGTAAGAACAAACACGGGAAACAATTAAAATCTTCATCAATAAGAGCCGGTTAAATAAAACATGATAAATGCTCATAGTCTCTTACTCAGACCCATTAGGGCCAGTTTTGATTCAGAAATAACTTTCGGGGGATCCCTGGGTGGCTCAGTGGTTCAGCACCTGCCTTTGGCCCAGGATGTGATCCTGGAGTTCCAAGATCAAGTCCCACATCGGGCTCTCGGCATGGAGCCTGCTTCTCCCTCTGCCTGTGTCTCTGCCTCTTTCTCTTTCCCTGTCTATCATGAGTAAATAAATAAAATATTTAAAAAGAAAAAAAAAGAAATAACTTTCAAAACTCAACAGTAATAAAACTATCTGATTAGAAAATGGACAAAGGACAAACCTTCACCATAGAAGGTATACAATGGAATTAAGCACATAGAAATGTTCAAAATCATTAGCCATTAAGGAAATGTAAATTGAGACCATAATGAGATATCACTACACACCTATTCAAATAATTGAAATAAAAAAAATAAACACAATACCAAGTGCTGATGAGCATGTAGAAAAAGTAGACCTTTTATAAATTTCTAGTGTGAATATAAAATAGCACAGCGAGTCTTGAAAACACTTTACAGTTTCTAAAAAATCTAAATGCACACCAACTTTATGATCCAGCAGTTGTGTTCCTTGACATTTATCCTAGAGAAATAAAACCATTTTTTTCTGAACAAAGACCTTACATGGTAGTTTATAGCATCTTTATTTATAATAGCCCCAAACTGGAAACAACCAAAATTTTCTTTACTAGCTGAGTGGTTGAGTGTTGTACCTCTATACCATCGATGCTATGGTCTGAATATTTGCATCCATCCTAAAACTCATATGTTGAAATCCTAATCCCCATTGTATTTGGATATGGGGCCTTTGGGACACAATTAGGTCATGAGGGCAGAGTTCTTATGATGAGATTAATATCCTTTGAAGAAGAAACTAGAGGAAAACCATAAGAGACTCTTAACTATAAGAAACAAACAGGGTTGCCAGATGGAAGATGGATAGGGGAATAGGGTAATTAGGTAATGGACATTAAGGAGGGCACTTATTGTGATGACTACTGGGTTTTATATGCAACTGATGAATCACTAAACTTTACATTTGAAACTAATAATACACTATATTTTACTTATTGATTTTACATTAAAAATAAGAGACCAGGGATCCCTGGGTGGCACAGAGGTTTGGCGCCTGCCTTTGGCCCAGGGCACGATCCTGGAGACCCGGGATCGAATCCCACATCGGGCTCCCGGTGCATGGAGCCTGCTTCTCCCTCTGCCTATGTCTCTGCCTCTCTCTCTCTCTCTGTAACTATCATAAATAAAAAACTAAAAATAAAAAAATAAAAGAGACCAGAATCTTGTTTCCTCTCTCGGTCATTTGAGGATTTAGCATAAAGTCATCCATCTGCAAGCCAGGAAGAGAGGTCTAACCAGACACTAAATGGGCCAACACATTGCTTTTGGACTTCCTGGCCTCTAGGACTGTGAAAAATAAATTTCAGTTAAGTCACCCACTCTATGTATTCCATTATAGTAGACTGAGAAGATTAAGACATCATGGAATATTAATCAGTGTTAAAAATGAAAGAACTATTGATACATGAAACAATACAGATGGATCTCAAGGTTTTATACTGAGTGAAAAAAAAATCCAATAGCAAAGGTCACATAATATATGATTTCTTTTATATAACCTTCTTGAAATGACATAATATAACAATGGAAAACAAATTAGTGGTTGCCTGGATTCTGGAGGAAGGGAGAGGGTGGATATAACTTTAAAGGAGACGAATGATGGAAATGTATGAAGAAATGTATCATCTTCTCAATGTATGCCCCTTCCTGTATCACACCATTGAAGGGCCCACTTGGAAGTCATGCACAGTGTATAACTGCTGAATTATATCAGGTCTAATTCTGTATAGATTACACTACAGTTTGCTTGTAAAACTCCTGTTGTTGTTGTTGTTTTTCCCTCTTGTAGTTTGGCATGCACTATGGTCCAAACATTTGTGTCCACCAAAATTTTATGTTAAAAACATAAAATTGTCCAGTGTGATAGCATTAGGAAAGTGGGGACTTGGGGAAGTGACTGGATCTTGAAGATGGCATCCTCATGAATGGGATTAGTGTCCATATAAAAGAGGCCCCAGGGCAGCCTTGGTGGCTCAGTGGTTTAGTGCCACTTTCAGGCCAGCATGTGATCCTAGAGACCTGGGATCGAGTCCCACATGGGGCTCCCTGCATGGAGCCTGCTTCTCCCTCTGTCTGTCTGTCTGTCTCTCTCTCTCTCTATCATGAATAAATAAATAAATAGTCTTAAAAAAAAAGAGGCCCCAGAGATGATGTGTCTTCCATGGGAAGACACAGGGAGAAGTTGACTGTCTATGAACCAAAGCGGGCTCTCATTAGTACCAAATCTGCCAGCACCATGATCTGGGACTGCTCAACCTCCATAACTATGAGAAATAAATGTTTGCTGTTATACTACTCAGTCTATAATATTTTTGTTATAGCAACCAGGATAGACTAAAACAGTATACTATGGTTCTACTATAAAATGTAAAATTAAATAAAGGAAACATCATAGTTTGTAGAAAAGAATATTGGACTAGGAATGAAAACTCAAGTTTTCATTGAGGGGAAGAGATTGAAGACATTGAGGGAGAAATGGAAATAGTCCAACAAGAGTAACATGGGACCTCTCTGTATCTTTGCTAATGCTGCACTTTCTGCCTAGATTTACCATTCCACCTCAGTTCAAATTTAGAGTGGGTTGAACAATGGGTAAGCACTGTTGGTTGCCTACTCAACAGAAATACTCATTTTTGTTTCACCCCTTCACCATTTGGCTCAGAGGCAAATCTTGATTTATTTCACTCAAACATGGCAATCCCTTTCCGTTAACAATGTTTGGTTTGGGGGAACTCTGTGACCCAATGTGAGTCAATGAGTTGTAAGGGACAAGCTTGCTGGTGGTCTTCCATGAAAATTCCATAACTCTTAGACACAAACAGTTGGAATAAATAGTCTCTTTTCTTTCAGTCAAAGTGATAATACAGGGTTCTAGCCAAGGACATAGTCAAATTAATGAATATGGTAAAAGAAAAGATGGAAAAACAAACAAACAAACAAACAGCGTACTTGATGGATTGCTGAGACACTAAAAAACCAATTCTGGAACCACATGACCCATGACATGACCCAACATATTTGGCCCTATTGTTTAAGTCAGATAAATTGAGTCTTCTGTTAGTTAGACTCAAAAGCACTGTTACTAAAACAATTACCATGAACCAGACACAGTCTTGTGAATTAGAAACTGTAGTAAAGTTGTGAGTGAAGTAAGTCAGTCGGAGAAGGACAAACATTATATGTTCTCATTCATTTGGGGAATATAAATAATAGTGAAAGGGAAAATAAGGGAAGGTAGAAGAAATGTGTGGGAAATATCAGAAAGGGAGACAGAACGTAAAGACTGCTAACTCTGGGAAACGAACTAGGGGTGGTAGAAGGGGAGGAGGGCGGGGGGTGGGAGTGAATGGGTGACGGGCACTGGGTGTTATTATGCATGTTAGTAAATTGAACACCAATAAAAAAAAAATAAAAAAAAAAAAGTTGTCATTAAGTCTTGCCCTCTAGAAGTTGGTTATCTGTTGGAAGAGTTCACTGTCTGGGTGCTAAGTGTTAAAATTAATCCCATTTCTTCCAGGGTGGGTCAAATTCCTCTGAGTCTTACAAGGCCTACTCAGATTGAGCTCATTTTTTCATGAATTTTTAATACCTCTCTTATTGTGCTTATTCTAGTCTGTTTTGTCTTGCCAGTGAATAAACATTCCCTCCACTGGAGGAGAGGGATGAAGCTATACTGGAAGTAGTGTAATGCTTTTACTCTATTTTATCTGTGTGAGGCTGGGGACTCAAACTACATAATCACTATAGCCTACACATAATCACAGCCCTGGATGTAACTCTGGTCAGATGGTTTAATCTTCTGGCCCTGAACACAGGTCTACAAGTATCATAAGTAAATATTTAATAGAAGAAAGGCTAACTACTAAGTAAACAATTGATATTTCAGCTCTCAATTTTACTCCCATTTGAGGTCAATACCACAAGGGTGTCTTCAAAGCCTCCCTTCGCGTCCCTCTGCATGTTGATATGGCACTACCCTTTCAGTGAATGGGAATGCACATTGTGTAGACTATTATAAAAATATACATTTTATTCTGTTGACCTCTTTAAAAAAAGGCACACACTCACTGGTTCCCATCTGTTTTATCCTTTGGCTTACTCCATCACATACAAGTTGACAAGTCTAAGTTTAAGGAAAATCTATAGGAGTGCAACACATTTAATGAGTATAATCATGCCATCTGTCGATACATAAACCCTTGAGTTTGGTTCTCATAATGAACTGTGAAGCCCAAAACCATGAAATTAAAATGGAGAACTTTTTTTGCTTTTCAGGTACAGAAGAATTGTTACATCTTAAATTGAGAGATCTTCTACATGAAATAAACCCCAAGGCAAAAAACTCTATGCAAATATTCTGCATGGCAAATGGCAGTCTGAACTAAGAGAAGATCTTTTAAACAAAAATTAAGGGACTTCTGGGTGGCTTAGTGGTTAAGCACCTCCTTTTGGCCCAGAGTGTGTTCCTGGAGTCCAGGGATGGAGTCCCACATCGGGCTCCCTGCAAGAGTTCTGCTTCCCTTTGTGTCTGTGTTTCTGCCTCTCCTTCTATGTCTCTCTCATGAATAAATAAATAAAATCTTAAAGTATTAATAATAAAAAAATAAAGAAAAATTAAGTCGGAGGTTTTTGCCTTAAGTAATCAACCTAATCTGCTTGTTGTAAAGAGAAAGATTTTATGTTTGGACATCTGATTGGTTGCCCTAAGGTGATCAACATCACCAAGAAAATTGCCACATTCTCCCTTAAATACTGTGGTGCTGATAATCATATAGTCTTACCCTTGTAAGTCACCTAATTATTTTGTTCCCACAGTGTCTCCAGCCTTTGAACTTAAGAATACTTTTTTGCAAAAAAACTTACATAGGTAGAAAGGTATATTGTCTAATCAGTAACTGTAGCTTGAGCCAATCTGCAAAATGTGTTCATCCTGTCCACAGTCTTCAATCTTATAGAGTCTCTGTGCCTCCTGCAATTGAACCAGCACTCAGAGGCCACAGGGGATGAAAGATCAAAGTCCCTGAGTCTGGAGGTGCCAGGATTTCCTCTGTCTGGAGCCATAGGCCCAGGCCCTCCAAGCTCATTGGATTTTTCCAATCTTCCCTCAATGTCTATTCCAGGAAAAAAAAAAAAAATGATAGGAAGACTAAAAAACCAAAAGGAAAGTGGAGAAAAAAATCAGACTTTAGACTTTTTTTTGTCTAGTTTAACTCTGGTCCTGTCCTTTGATTATGATATACAATCTGAATCTTCTCAGCTTCCACCCTGGTACTCTCTAAGATTCTGGCCAGATGTGTCATTTGATGTTCTCACCCCTGGTTGTCTCAGGTAGAGGAGACTATCTTCACTCTGGCTTGGGGAAAGAAAGGAAAGAAAAGAAAGAAAGAAAGAAAGAAAGAAAGAAAGAAAGAAAGAAAGAAAGAAAGAAAGAAAGAAAGAAAGAAAGAAAGAAAGAAAGAAAGAAAGAAAGAAAGAAGAAAGAAAGAGAGAAGGAAGGAAGGAAGGAAGAAAGAAAGAAAGAAAGAAAGAAAGAAAGAAAGAAAGAAAGAAAGAAAGAGAAAGAAAGAAGGAAGGAAGGAAAGAAAGAAAGAAAGAAAGAAAGAAAGAAAGAAAGAAAGAAAGAAGAAAGAAAGAGAAAGAAGGAAGGAAGGAAGAAAGAAAGAAAGAAAGAGAAAGAAGGAAGGAAGGAAAGAAAGAAAGAAAGAAAGAAAGAAAGAAAGGAAGGAAGGAAGGAAGGAAGGAAGAAAGAAAGAAAGAAAGAAAGAAAGAAAGAAAGAAAGAAAGAAAGAAAGAAAGAAAGAAAGAAAGAAAAAGAAGGAAGGAAGGAAAGAAAGAAAGAAAGGAAGGAAGAAAAAGAAAGAAAGAAAGAAAGAAAGAAAGAAGAAAGAAAGAAAGAAGGAAAGAAAGAAAGAGAAAGAAAGAAAGAAAGAAAGAAAGAAAGAAAGAAAGAAAGAAAGAAAGAAAAGGAAGGCCTAGTGCTCCCACCCAGTGTGATATTTAAATAGAAAGAAAACTGGGTGATGACCATTAAAGAGGGCACATGATATAATGAGTACTGATTGTTACATGCAACTGATTGAATAACTGGACTCTACTCTGAAACTAACGATGTACTATATGTTAATTAATTGAATTTAAATAAAATAAAATTTAAAAAAATAGAACTAGAAGAAACAATCCAGAAAAGTGATGGAAAATTGACAAGAATGAAGTTGAATAAGTCACATGCCAATAACATTGGAGGTCATCTCCATGGAAGTATATTGGTAAGACTAGCTTTATTAACAAGCTTTTTCAGACACCAGGATAGTAAAAGTCAGAAGAAGCAGTGATTCATTTTGAAAATTAATCTTTCTTTAAGAAACATTTTATGTATTTATTTGAGAGATAGCATGAGTGGGGGGAGGGGCAGAGAGAGAAAGAAGTAGACTCCCCTGCTGAGCAAGGAGCCAGATGTGGGACTCTGTCCCAGGACCTTGAAATCATGACCTGAGTCAAAGGCAGATGCTTAACTGGCTGAGCCACTCAGGTGCCCTGCAAAATTAACCTTAATCTCACTTCTTCTCTGATACACTAGCCTGAAAAACACGTGTTTTTCATTGGCATCTCCTTGACACAAGCCAAGCTGTGTCTGTAAGAGACCTTAGGGGTGCCTTGGGTCATAGTCAGGTGTCCAAACTTGACCTTTTGGACTGACTGGGTATGGAGGGCAGATTGCATAGTTTAACTATACAGAGCTGAGATTTCATTCTTGGGGGCCAGAACTAGATTATAAACCCTTCCTAACACAGCCAGGAATAAAATGTAACAAAGGATAGGTTGAAGACAAAGGTCTTAGATTATGTCATGAAAATCAACATTAAGTGTCCAATTCAAAGAAGATCATGGTTTAGTTATCTTTTGCTATGTAATAACTCAAACCAAACTTAGTGGCTTAAAATAACAATAATCATTTATTTCTCTCATGAATTAGGTTCATGTGGTATTATGGAGGCTGAAAGATCCACTTTGAAGATAGCATACTCACATGATTGGCAAGTTAATGTAAATGTTATGGATTAGATTGTATCCCCCCCAAAAAATTCATAGGTTGAAATTCTAACCCCTGCTATAGCAGGAGGTGATCTTATTTTGAAATAGGGTTTTTATAAAGGTAATCAAGTTCAAAGTCATTAGTGTGGCTCCTAATCCAATTTGACTAATGTCCTTCTAAGAAGAGGAAATTTGGACATAGACATATATAGAAAGGAGACTGTGAAGACACAGGGAGAATATGACCATATAAGACAGGGAGAGAGGTCTGGAACAGATGCTCCCATGTCACCCCCAGAAGGAACCAACCCTGCTGATACCTTGATCTCAGATTCCTGGTCCTCAGAACTGTCAGACAATACATTTCTGTTGGTTAAGTCATGCAGTTTGTGGTACTTTTTAACAGCAGCCCTAAGGAAGCAATCTAGCTAGCTATTAGTTTCTCTGCACATGGGTTTCTCTCTGGAGTGACTTGAGCTTCCCTGTGGCATGCTGGCTGGATTCCAAGAACGAACATGCCAAGAATAGGGAAGCAGAAACTGCCAGTCTCTTCCAGCATGGACTCAGAAACTAGCACAGTGCTATTTTCCCTCTGTACTCTACTGGTCAAAAAATAAGAAGCCAGATTAAAAGGAAGGAACATAATGTTACCCCACTTCTTGTTGGAAAAAGCATCAAATAATACTGAGTCCATGTGTGAAAACATCTTAAGAATTGAGACTGAGAAACAAAATCAAGGATGGAGCATCTTTGTTATGCCTTGTAAAAAATAACAACTAACATTTGTGGAGTACTCCCATGCCTTAGGCACTGTACTAGCTGTTTATGTTCTTTATTTCTTTCTACTCTATTTCTTATTCTATAATATAGATGTTGTTGTATTGCCAGTTTGAAATAAAAAAGATCAAGCAACTTACCCAGGGTCATATAGATGGTGACAGTCAGAACTGTCATTTAAAACTAAATTTCTGACCCCTAAGCCTGCACTTTTTGATATTGACATACTGTTACATGGGTCTTCCAAGATGGCTAGGAGTTTCTATTGGAGATAATTTTGATCTGAAGCTTTCAAACATGAACCAGCTGGTGTCCAAGCTTCTCTTACAAAGCATGTTGCCCAGATCCTCAAGTTTAAAAAGAAAATGTAACCCGGTTCCCCTTCCTTTCACTTTTCTATAAAGGATAAGAATGAAATCTCATAAGTTCTATAAAACATCCATAGATTTAAAGAGGACAGATACAGACCAGATGAAAAAGTTTGTTACTCCAAGAATAAACTCAAGTACATTGAGTTTACAGGCACTGATAGAGGAATAAATCAATTTAACTCTGCATCCCATCATTCTTTACAGGTTTGTAACAAGGTGTACTTTGTTAGATTTTAATCTGCCTACATTTGAGACAGCAAAGCTCTCCACAATCATCTTTTAATGGCATCGCAATTTATAGACAGTAACTAATTTCAAACTTCATAGCACTTGGCTTTTATGATTATTTCAAATCATTTAAATGCAAATGAATTTCCAGAGAGAGAAAACATCAAATGCCCTTGAGTGGCAACATGTAATAGAACTGTGTGCGGAAGCCACTGTAGGAATCCGAAGCAGTCGGATAGGGTTGGATGGTAAGGCTGTATAAAAGTGTTTGCCTAAATCCAATTTACATTTCATTCCATGTTATATTCTATTTACCCATTTTGTCATTTTAATATGACTTATTTACTTAATCCTCCTCTGAAATCCCATCCACTCCTCATTGCAAACCTAAGATTCAAGTTAGGAAAGGAGAAATGTCAATGCAACATTCCAAAACAATAATCAAAGACCCCTGGATATCTCTTGCTTCTCCACACCTCTTTGCAGCTAATGATGTTACTGCATGAAGCAGCCCCAACATCCATGCATGCATTAAACTATTGCTCTTCCTTCAAACTAAGCTTGTGTTTGCCCGCTGATCAAGTAATATTTCCTGCACTGAATTGCTAAGCAACAGTATACATATAGTGTTGGGACACAGAAGGCTGGCCTTTATGTGAATGTGTGCTAGCTTGATAGTTCACAAAATCATTGGAACTATCATGGCAGAGCCCATTTAGAGAAAAGCTGAGGATAGTGATGTGTTTTTCATAGAAGAGGAAAGATGATATTTCATTATCTCATTCCACTTAGTGTATGACAAGTTCTGAGTTAAGTGTTGGAGATTTAGGTATAAGAAGAGCATCATCCCTAGTCTCTATGAGTTTACAATATAACAGAAGGAAAAGACGTAATTAAATAGCTATATATCATGGTTGTGCAGGACTGCAGGACAATGGCTCTCTCTGACCCTTAGAGAACATGAGGGCAAAGGAGAAGTTGGATGATACCGCAGATGTTACAGAGAATAGCTTCTTGACTGGGTCTTGTTTTTACTCCCAGTCCTTGGGGCTTCCCTCCACAATGCTCATCACATTTAACTTTTAGTCATTCTAATTAGTGTCCCTCACCCTCCTACAATGGAAGATCCAGACAGAAAAGGACATTGTCCTGATCAATGCCATATTTTGCAGCTTAGCATAGGGCCTCACACATAGTAGGAACTCCATGATTATTTGTTTAATATAAGAACCAATCTAAAAATTTTAATCACCATTCGCAAAATTGGCTTTCACATACATTACGTGATCTTCCATCCATCCCATTCCCACTTCTTCGCATTTGTCTGTTCTGGTCTTTCTGTATGGACCACACTCCTTACTCTTCTCTATGTGGTCCTTCAAGGACTACTTCAGTGATTTACTTCTATCATAGGAACTGACCTGATAATGCTATCTCTAATGACCTTTGTGCCTCTAAATTTATACATGAGTTATCATTTTCATGCCTTTCAGCATAAAACTAGTTTGTTGTTCTTGGCTTCATGAAGTGAGTGTTGCTGTGTCTATGCATACATGTTCAACATGGAACTTCTTATGAAATTCTTTCAAAGTGAAGACTATTAAGTTTTCTCTGTTGTGTTCTCCACCTAATAGAACACAATGGAAACCTCAACCAGCAGAATATCCAAGTCTGATAGGCCAAGTCTGTAGTGGAGTTACATGAGTGTCAGAGGCATGAAATTGCCCAGCCAGCATCAAGAAGCAGGTAAGGACAGAAGGACCCAGTATCCATTCTCCCCTATTCTAACCTACTCTTGTTTTCACTCTTCTGTGTTGCTATTCTTAGATGCACAATGATGAGTCATATGAAAGAAGAGAATTTGAACCGCCCAAAATCTTTTTAAAACCAAGTTATTCCCCCGTGCCCCCCCCCAAAAAATAAGTTACTTCCCTGATCCAGGCTTCCTTCTTCTCACCTCCAAAAGCAAAAATTCTTGATTGGGGGATTTTCTTCATCTCCTCACAACTCAGAAGTTCTGTTTCCTTTTTCTGAGTTAAGGGTTTCTGCTGCTGAAGGAAAAGAATGTAAGATTCTGAATTTTGAAATTAAACACTGTGATATATGACATAATAAACCACCAACCCTCATATTACAATGTAATTACCTTTTTACATTAACTTGTGACAAAAAAAATGAACTAGCCTGGGAATACAGTATGTAGATATCACTTCCAATCTCTTCTAAAGAGCTTAGAATTTAATTAGGTAGACTGACAGGTGAGATGAAAATTACAGGGAGAAAATGAGTCACCTACTCAAGGAACATAGTCCGTGGGAAGCCTCCTTGAGTGCTATGTACCTATGAGCACAAACCTCATTCACTAATTTGACAATTCTGGACAGCTTCCAGAATAATGTTTGGAAAAGACTGAAAGATTAGTTAGACATCAAAAATGATTCATTTGAGGCCACAGGACATGACAAGTAGTATAGAGTAATGGTTAAGTGTATAGACTTTGGACTCGTTGACATCTGAATTAAATCTGGACTCCATAACTTCCAAGTGCAACCTGGACCAAGTTATTTAACATCCATAATCCTCAACACAATCATCTGCAAGCAAAGGTAAATAAAAATATTTCCCTCAAGTGTTTCATGTGTGGTTTCAGCGATACGATTTATGCAGCTCCCAGGGCATAGCAAGTACTCAATAAAGTTAATATAACAGGAGATCAATATTTATTAAATTGGATTCACACAGTTTTAGAAAGGTATATTGCTGAGACAATTGCCTCAAATCCTTTCTGGAAGTCAGAGATTGTAAATAAGCAACAAAGATGGGAGATGGAATGGGGGGTAGGAAAGGAAGCTGAATAATAGTTGTCACTAATATTGGCACAGGATTTAAAAACCTTATTCTGTGTTTATATCACTGAATAATCTCAGCAGTTCTTGAAAAGAGCAGAAAAGGAATTGTGATTCTCACTTTAGAGAAAAGGAGATCAAGTGACTTGTTTGCAGTCACCTACTTCAGAGATGTGGAGCTAAGTCTTTCACTCTAAGTTTTCCAAGCCAACCTTCTCAAAAGATGAGCTCAACAGAGGCTTAGATTTCAACAGAGGCCAGTAGGGGTTATATGCAAAGACCTAGAAGGAAGGGATGGTAAATTATAAGAAGATGATGAGTGTGGAACAAGTTGACATAGAGTGTGGGGATAGAAAAGAGATAAGAAACTGGCAAAGGAAGAAATTTCCAGGAAGTCTATGGAAAGGAATACTTGGTTGTGGTCTCAACATTTGGTCTAGGACTTTTAATTCTCATTCCAGTGGGTTGTTATACAAATGTGAGCACCAAATTAATATCTGTTCCAGAAAATGGATTTTTGTCCTAACCTGGGACAGAAGAAGAAGAGCCTCAATTCCCTGTTCCATCTCATAGTGTGTCCTAATGAGGGCCAGATGCTGTTTCAGGGACTAAATGTACAGAAATGAGAAGCTAACTTTGTCAGTGTTGTCAAGACCTAGCAGGAGGAACCAAATAAGGAAAAAGACAACTAATAAAATGGAAAAAGATTCAAGAGAGGCAAGCACAGGGTTCTCTGAGATCAGAATCAAAAGACCTGCACAGGGACAGAAGTTAAGGACACCTTCCTTGACCTGCAATAAAAGGACTGAGCCTCAATGGATGAGCACAAGATGATCAGGGGAGAAAACTGAAGAAGGCAGGTGTAGGCAGAAAAAGAACTCCAAGTTCTAGGCAGAGAGCACATCCCATGCAAGATCATTGCAATGTTGAGTGGATTGATGAAGGTTCTCTATCCCTATTCCTAAGCATGTATCAGGAAAGCCATGTAACTAGAGATATCATTGCTCCTGCTCCACCTCTAGTCCTTGTAAAGGTACCTCTCCATCTGTGGTAAGGAACATTCAGTGTTATTTTGTCAGACATAACCTGACCTTAGCTAGCAAAAGCCAATTAGACCAGTGTATGTACCTGGCCCATGGACAGAATAGTTCTACAAGTAGATGTAGATCTTTTATCTGACATGAAAAGATGATTCAATCAGATGCCTCACTCATTAACTTAAAATACAAGAACAGAAGGACCAAAGTAGTGAGTAATATGGGCAAAAGCCAAAGGGAGGTATCTAGAATTATCAGAAGCAAGAATCATAGAGGGAAAAAGACAGGAAGACAAAGCCATATGAAGACAAAGTTAGCAGGGCATGGGAAGCATGAGCAGTCAAAGAAACTCAACTGATAGATAAATGTGAATATACAGAGAGAAATGTCAAAGCTTCATTTAAGAGAGAAGAATGATCTTCTCCCTCTTGGCCCCTGGCATTATTGTCGTATTATATGCTACCAGAGATATAGCAAAACGAGGTGAAAATAACAGAAAATTCTGAGTCATCATTCTTGACAGTTTTATAACCAAAGCCCATATTTAGGATCTAGACTAACCAAATAAAAAATATTCATATAGCAATGTTAACAAAATATAAATTTAAAACAAATGAATAGGAAGCAAATACCTGAAGCCTAAATATTGATGGCTGATTTTTCCCTGAGTTTTCTGGTTGTGAGAGCAAAAAGTGCAATGTGCTAAGTTACTGAATTTCATTATACAGGAAGGAAGGTCTCAGTTTCCTGGAAATAACTATTATTATAGTTTTCTTGTTTCAACCTTCAAAACTGATCTCCATATGGGTCATTCTACTGGGTGTCCACTTACTTGTGTGGTATACACCATCCTCTATGATAATTTCAGAACAAATGCAGAAATAATTTTCAGAATTATACATAGTCTTAAAGCCTAATTAATTGAAATGAATCTTGGGAGGAACTCAAATGGCCTGACTCTGTAAACATCTGTTGACTCTAAATGGGACTCAGAGCACTTGGAACTCTGGTCAAGCTCCACTCTTCCTCTTCCTCCTCATGCCCTCGGAGCAGGTGGGCAGTATAATATAAACTTCAAGAGGGCAGGGAATTTTGTCTGTTTTGTTAACTCCTGAAGTACTAGTGCCTAAAATAGAGACTGGTATATAGTAAGACTAAGTTAGTATGTGTTGAATTAATATGGAATGAATAATTCAGATCTCAACCTATAAGAACATTAGATTTCCTTTGCTAAATGTCCTATCAAACATTTTTCACTCATTACTGAAATTACATGTTTGAAATTGGTCTTCCTAGAGGACTGTAAACTCTTTGAGGTCAGTGTTACTTTCTGCTCTCTCCCAGGCTTGGCTCTGGGCCCTGTATTTAGGGATTCAATACACAAATGACCAGGGACACCTGGGTGGCTCAGTTGGCTAAGCATCTGAGTCTTGATTTTGGCTCAGGTCATGATCTCAGAGTGGTGAGATTTAACCCCAAGTCATAGAGTAGAGACTCTTTGAGATTCTCTCTCTCCCCCTCTCCCCCTGACCCTTCCTCACTCAAATAAATAAGTTTTTAAAAAATACACAAATAACTAATGAGTGACAATAAGCATTAATGACCTGTGACTCACATAATGATTCATGTGATGGAGTTTCTAAATGCAACATTATTAGAGACAAATAAGATGGAAGGATTTCAGGACTATTGAAAACAAAGAAAAGGGATACAGTGACTGATGATGGAGGAGGAAGGTAACAAGGACAGGTTAAAAGAGATAAAAAACAAGGAGAACCATAAGGCAGATGAGGAGGAGGAGGACAAACTCATACCTATCATACTTTAATTAATTTTTCCCAATTCTGTGCAACCTGGATTGTAACTCACCTAATAGATAAAGAGACTAATACTCAAAGGGAAATAAGATACATTCAATGGATTGAGCTGAAAATATGAGAATTATGATTGTTAAAAATTGTGCCAAAGAACTACTGAATCGTATTGCTGGTATAGCTGGCTCAGGACCACCTGAGCCATTCACCCATTTACAGATAAAAGGAAAATATCCAGAGAGATCTCACTGGTTGACCAACCTTGCCCAAATACCTATTTAGTGTTGTAAGTGACTCCTCAGATGATTGACACAAGTCTTCAATTTTCTCAAATGGGACCTTCAGAAGTTTGTGGGATCAGTAGAAGCTGATCAGGGTGTGAGAAAAGACAGAGAAACTTGCAGTTTTTAGGCACTTCACCTTTTCAATGACCATAATCCCAGAAAGCACAGTGACGCTAAGGGCCTACTTCATGTGATTATCCTGACGGCTAAGTAACACCTATACCTGACCCTGAAAAAAGCCCCAAGGAAAGTCAAAGTTCACATCAGCCAAAGACTAAAACATTATGTATGACCTTTGAAAAGGTGTTCAGACTGCACAGATATTTGTAAGAAGGGAGGGCTTGTCTTGAAAAGGTCAGCTACCTCTTGTGAGGAGAAGTGGCATTCTGGGCATCTAATGCTAAGTGAAGGCTGCACGGGCCCTGACAGGTGGGTCCCCTTGGCCTTGGTAAGTCAGGTAGCCTCCCTCACTGACACCCTGCTGGAGTCACATTTGGAATTCTCAGAGAATAGACCTTCACTAACTGAACAAAGTGGCATTCAAGGAGAGAAACACATAAGTGTTATGCTTAGAAACAGCAGCACACCAGGAAAAATACAATTATTCTAGTAAATAGCACATTACCCATTCTCCTAAATGTAGAGTTCAGAAGTTGTTGGTATTTTGCATACAATTAAACTTTTTTCAAGTAAAAGCTTACTATAAATATTGGTATGTCAAACAAAACCTGCATGCTGTTAACTGAAACAGAGATAAGGACCACAACCTGTCCTTTAATCCCCCGCCCCCCGATTTCCATAGCTGTTGCAGAAGTACCTCTAATGGACTTAATGTTTTTAAATACCAGTGTAATAAAAAGAATCTCAACAGTACACTTCCTTTTGTGATTATTTGCTTAATATCTACCTGTACTTGTACTAGTGCCTTCCCAAGGATGTACACTATGTCTGATCCTGCTCGATGTAGCACTGCCAGTGCCTGGCAGAGGGCTCAAAACAATGCTTGAGACAGTGTGTGGGAAAATGCTGTGTAAACTCTAAAAACTCTAAAAGGCTACAGCTACAAGGGAGTAGTCTCAATTCACTCGCCAGAATCTATTTTCAGGAAGCAATTATGTTCAGTCGAGTTGAAAGTGTTTTCTCAGGCTCCCAACAAACAAACAGAGAATTATTGTTTGACTGATGCCTGGCAGACACGTGAAGTGACTCCCAAGCCCATCACTGCTTGTCATCATTTAAACATCACCTGTCCCTCTCGCTGGCTCCGTCTCCCACAATTCATTGTGTGGAGGGCATCCATTGTCTCCATGCTCTCTCTCTCTCTCTCTCTCTGTCTCTCGTTCTCTCTCCCCCTTCCTTCACACATACACACACACACACACACACACACACACACACCTTTCAAACTGCCACGCAATAGCAGAATGTAATTGCACTTTCATCTTCCTTAGGTATCATGTCTAGAAAAAATCTGCAGTGGGTCTATTCTTCTGATTAGATGGGCACGCCAGCAGAAAAATAAATTGAACCTCTGTCTTTCTGTGAAATCCAATATTTCACAATATACTATTTGACACAGCTCAGATTGCATTGATCTGAATCAGAGCATTGTAGCACACTCAGAAAACATTCCTTTTTATTATGTTACATGGATAAAGAGAAGTTTAAAAGCCCAAGGCATAAACAAAGTCTTGAGCTTTCATTGCTGGCTCATTGACACACTGGGAGTTAATTAAATCTTTAGAAAGTATACTGCTTGGTTTACAAGCTGACACATAATGACAATAACTTGTAATACTTCACACCTCACAGAGTGAAGTGGTATAAGATGTGGATTGGAAAATCTATCAGGCAGGACTTCTCAACCTGTGGAGAGATAGACACCCCCACAAATCCAGTCTGTGGTCATTCCTTTTATGGAGGTGCATTTTGCCTGGAGATGACAAGGAAGACTCCATAGTGGAGCAAAAATTTGAAAGGAGACTGGATAAACCAACTGACTTTGCCTGGTGCCCCCCAGGAAAAGAGACATTCCGAGCAGAGGGACTAGAATGTGCCAATGAGTAAGCACAAAATCTCTCAGTCTTTGGTTTGTCTATATGCTTCCAAAAGCATAAAAATGGCATATCCCACCAGAAACTGTCCACTGCACAAAAATGAGGGGCTATAGCAGTGAGACCCTGCTTGTTCAATCCATCAGTCTTCGGCAGGTGTATGTAAGGCTGGCAATCAAGCAAATCCTCAGTTATCTCCCAGTGAGCAACTGTCTGATCAATCCTCTTCCTTCCTGAAGTAATGAAATTTCTCTTTAAGCCTTCTCTCATGAGCAATTTCACCTTGTTTTCTTTTTTTTTGTAATTTCACCTTTATTGTTTTTTACTTTTACAGTTTTTCAGAGCATTTGTGCCTCCAGAGATTATTTAAATCTCATTCTCTTTTGTTTAGTCATAAGAATTACCAACCCCCTCTTCTCTGGCCCTTTTAGCAAGCTTGTCTCCATGTCTGTGTACATCCTTTATTTGAAAAAAAAAATGTTGTCCAAGATGAGATCAGGAGAACCCTGTAGAAAGACTTTGACTACCACCATTCAGACCTCAGACTATACTTTCTAATTGATTAAGCTCTTCTTTCCAGCTTACTTCTTAACTCAGGCAAAAGACCCTACAGGTAATGCATCCCATGATGGGAACCAAAACTACCCCCTCAGGCCCTGACATCAGCAAGACCCAAGACAACGATCCACTTGACCTCATTGCCCACCAGTATGTATCCACTGACTTTTGTCCCACATGTTCCTTATATAAACCTAGAGGTATTTTGGTTTGGACTTTGGACACAGTCTTTGAGATATTCCACTATCGTCCTGGTGTGGGCCTCACTGAAATAAACTCCTTTCTTGGTTCACCATAACTTGTCCCTCTGCCTTTGGATTTTGTCAGCAGCTAGTGGTCAAACCTGGTCTGTTTGGGACCCCTGAAACCTGGTGCTCTTGCAATCCTGTGCCCTGGTTACACTGTGGTGCCCCAAGAGATGGCTGACTTGGAGATCACACAGAATTATTCATCAGTAGTCTCTGTGTAGGGTTGATCTACCATTTTTGACCATTTTTGACTACGACTTCCATTATTACTCCTGAGTTACTTGATTTCTGTTAAACAATGCAACACAGTGAAAAAGTACCAGAGAATGAGATAAGATTTTAATGTGAATACTGACTCTGACACTCTCTGTATGAAGAGGAGTCAGATATTTTTCTCTGAGTCTCAGTTACTTAATCTCTAAAATGGAAATAAACATGCAAATGTCTGTGGATGCTCATACTGGCACTGATACTGGTCCAGGCCTAAAAATAAGCACTGCTTTTTCTTATTTCCAGGTGTTGAATAACAGAATATTTTCCTCCATCACTCGTTTAGTCCCTCTGGGACATTTTGTCAGTGACATCTTTCAAAACATCTTCTAACTTGCAGTAATGGCTCACTTCATTGTGGAATAATGAGGGCTAAAAAATCTGCACTTATACTTTCATCACAAATATATCACTGGTCCCGAGCGCTGTCTGCTTCAGAGCTCAAGGAATGAGTGCTTGGAGATCAGACAAGAAATTGTCCCCTTTCACTTGCTTCCAGCATTCCTACTCCTTTAAGTACCCAGGAATTGTAGATGTGGCTTGGACAGAAGCAATCTCTAATAAGGGAACTTGTGAGCTATATCAAAGCAGAATCCAAATCAGAACTAAGATTCAGGTACATTTCTGAATCACAATTAAACCTTGGAAAAGATATTCCACTTCTCTGAACTTCTTCCTTATTTAGAAAGTAGGCATAATATTATCTATTTTGCAGCAAAGTTAAGAAAGTAGCATGAAATAGCACGAAGGTACACTTAAGAAGAGGGTAGCTGCTATTAATAAAATGGCTTCTGGGGGCACCTGGGTGGCTCAGTTGGTTAAGCATCTGACTCTTGATTTCAGCTTAGGTCATGATCTCACAGTTGGCTCAGGTCAGGATCTTAAACACTGAGTGTGGGGTCTACTTAAGAATCTCTCTCTCCCTTTCCCTTTGGCCCTCCCTTCTAGTCCCTCCCCCACTGCTCACACACATGCTTTCTCTCTTTCAAAATAAATTAAATCAAATTAAATTAAATTAAATTAAATTAAATTAAATTAAATGGCATCTGAACAAAGGCCACTCTCAGTGTCTAATGCCTGGATGGGGAAGCTCTTTTCCAATATGCAAGTTTAAAAACTAACTATTGTTTTTTGAATATTTGCTCTGTGCAAGTATCATAAAGGCACTGTGGAAAAAAATGCAAGTCATGATATTAATGAACTACTGTTCTCATATGGGGAGATATTCACCATATGTTAATATGCTTCTGATAAGTTATAAGTGGTGATTGTCATGAGAGAGGTGAAGGCAAAGGACTGTGAAAATTCAGAGAATGGAGAGGCTTCTACTTGTGTATGGCATAAAGATTCCTTACAGAGAAAGAAAGATTTTGAATGTGACCTTAAATGGAAAGCAAAGGTAGATCTGAAGAGATAGGGTTTAAGGTAGGTTAAAGTTCCTGGTTGTATGCACCAGACAGCAAAGGAAAAAAAAAAAAAAAAGTAATAGTTCTCTTAAAGGAAAGAAAAGATTTATTGGAAAGATGCATTAAAGAGTTAAAATACAAGCTTGAGGAAAGGCCAAGAACCAGGAGATAGATGTCCAGACATGTCAGCAACAGAGGCACTTGACTTCTTTTTAGGATGCAGCCAAGAAATAACTAGCTTGTAGCTGCATTTCATGACTTGACATCTCTATTCCTGTGCTCAAATTCTAAGGAAAGAGTTCAACTGGTACAGTGCATTTAGTCAAAAATGCACTTCCTGCCCAGGGGGGAGGGCAGGGTCATTAAGGACTCCTTAGTAAGCAGGCAAACACAATTTGTGTTGATTATGGATCAGAATGAAGGAGTACATTCCAGGGAGACAGACCCAGGGAGCAGTATCACAGAGGTCAGAAAACTCAAAAATAGGGAATTGTGTGAAGCATGGCCAGACTGTAGTGTCTGTGAAGGAGGGGAACAGAAGATGAAAGCCAGAAACTGAATCTATTCCAACAATGCCTTCGAGATCCCTTGGATAAAGAGTGAGAAAGAGATGATATCAGAAAGGAATAAGTGACATTGAGACAGATTATTGCAAAGAAATTAATTCTGTGGGGTCTGCTGGGGTTGCTACTAAACATTGGGAACAAAAATTATTCTGTGATCACCATACAGCAAGAGCAGGTGTTAGATTTAATTCCATATCATGGACCAAGTGCCTGTTCATAGTAAAGAACAAAGTACATCAAACATTCTGAAAAACACTTCTTGAATTAAATTTATCATAACCTGAAAAATCTTGCTTTGATTTTGTTATCTAAATTGATTTTACTTTCTATTGGGATATGTGCTTTGTTTCCAAATTCTGTTTAATAATTACTCATTCACTCAACAATTTTTTTTGATAATCTGAACAACTTTTCATTCATTCAATAGACAAGTACTGTCAGCTTCAAGATGGAGGATGTGATTTCTACATTTATCTTCTGTCTCTCCTGAGTCTTCACTGAAATGAAACTCTAGAAGTACAAAAAGGAGCACATTTATAGCAGAAAACAAAGGACTGGAGGAGTCACTACTGATGACAGTGGAGAGAGTTCAGCAAATTACTAAATAGAAGAGAATAAAAACAAGTTCATGGATGAATATTCAGAAAAAGTGGCGTTAAAGAACCTGCTACAGGAGGTTACAGAGGAGGTGAGGGCCCCTCTGCTCATAGGGACTCAAAAAATCCACTGGCTCATTCAAGATCAACAAGTGCACTGGAAGATTGAAATGAGAAGTGGACTGTAAAACATGGAATAATTTAAGATCTCCTTAACTATTGTTCTCCCTTTGCACAACACCAAGGTGAACTGACATCTACCCATAGTCATGAAGTGGAGTCTGTTGTCTGAGAAAACTGAATGAACCATATGGGAAAGCTAAAGCTTCTTATGTGGATATTGGCTAAAAATAATCACTTCATCAACCTTCATTGGAAGCCCAATAGCCCAAAGCTCTTCTCCTACCAAATGATCATGAGTCTGTGGATTTTCTATTTAGAATAAAGAATAGAGAATAAACCTATTGTTCATTTACCTATTCTTTTTTTTAATTTTTTAAAATTTATTTATTCATGAGAGACACAGAGAGAGAGAGAGAGAGAGAGAGAGAGAGAGGCAGAGGGAGAAGCAGGCTCTATGCAGGGAGCCCGACATGGAACTTGATCCAGGGTCTCCAGGACCACGCCCCAGGCGGAAGGCAGGCGGTAACCACTGAACCACCCAGGGAGCCCCTCATTTACCTATTCTTATGCCAATAATATTGTGCTAATTACTACTATTTCATATATTATACCTTAAGTCCAGTGAAACAATTGTTCCTTTGTCTTGCTTTAAATTACATTCCCAGATTAATTTTAGAACTGACTTATATGGATATTATCCTATTAAATTATATGTCACAAGGTACAAATAAACTCACAAAATTCAATCGCATTTCTTTAAAAAATTTTTTTTTAATTTCTTTATTCATGAGAGAGAGAGAGAGAGAGGCAGAAACACAGGCAGAAGGAGAAGCAGACACCCCACAAGGAGCCTGACGCGGGACTGGATCCCGGACCAGGATCACACCCTGAGCTGAAGGCAAACACTCAACCGCTGAGCCACCCAGTCGTCCCTAATTGCGTTTCTTTATACCATCATTAATCTATCAGAAACCAAAATTCAAAGCACAAACCACTTGTAACCACTATAAAAATTAAAACATGTAGGTGCAAATCTAATAAAGCACCAGTGGGTTAAATATGTAGAAAACTATAGAACTCTGATGAAAGGAAGCAAACAAGATCTAATTAAATGGAGAGACATAATATAAATGCAGTGGAAGACATAGTAAAAATGTCAATTCTATCCATGTTGATATATAGATTTAACACAATTCCTACCAAAACCCAATCAAAACTTTTATAGATGTTGACAAATTTATTTTAACTTACATATGTAAAGGCAAAGCATAACTAAACTTATTTTGAAGAGGAAGAGTACAGTGGAAAGATTCACATTTTCCCATTGTAAGACTTATAATGTAACTACAATAATTAATACAGTGAGGTATTGGTAGAAGGATTGGCACATAGACAATGGAACAGAATAAAAAGCCCAGAAACGGATCTACAAAATATACTTCTCTGATTTTTGAAAAAGGTGCCAAGGCAACTCAAGAAGAAGGGTAGTATTTTCAACCAATGATACTGGAACAACTGAAAATCAAAAGGCAAAAAATAAATTTCAAACTAAAATGGATTTTTTTAATAAAAATTAACTGAAAATAAATCACAGATCTAAAAGTAAAATGTAAAACCATAAAATTTTTAGAAGAGAACATGAGAGCATTTCTGTGACCTAGAGTTGGACAAAAATTCTTAGACACAATGATCTATGAGAGATCTAAAAAAACAAAGTGGTTAAGATAGACTTAATTGAAATTTAAAATGTTTCCTCTGTGAAAAATCCTGTTAAAAGGATAAAAAGACAAGCTAACAATGAGAAAAAAAACTCTTTGCAAATCACGTATCTGACAAAGGACTTCTATCTAGACTATATTTTAAAAACAACCTAAACTCAATAGTGAGGGAGAAAAATGCAATCCGATTAGAAAGTGAAAAAAAAAATAGATTTGAACAGACATTTTGCCAAAGAAGATATATGAATGCTGAATAAGCATGTGAAAAGATTTTCAACATCACTTGCCATTAAAGAAATGCAAATTAAAATCACAATTAGATACTACTAAAAATCTATTAAAATGTCTGATATAATACTGATAGTACCAAATCCTGGAGACCATGTGAAGAAAGCAGATCTCTCACACACTGCTAAAAGGAATGGAACCCATAAAGCCACTATGGAAAAGAATTTGTCACTTTCTTTTAAAGTTAAGCATGTATTCACTACAAGATCCAGCAATGCCCTTTCTGGGGCATTTACCCAAGAAAATTGAAAACATATATTTACACTAATACTAAATACAAATATTCATAGCAGCTTTATTTAAAATAGCTGGAATAACTGGAAACAATACAAATACCCCTCAAGAAGTAAATGGTTAAACAAACTCTGGTACATCACACAAGGGAATAATACTCAGCAAAAAAGAAATGAGTTATTGGATAGAGAGATCTCAAGAGCATCATGGTCAATAATAATAATAAAAAAAAAACAGTTTCAAAAGATTGCACACTCTATGACTCCATTTATATATCATCCTCAAAATTACAAAATTATAGAAATGGAGAATAAATTAGTGTTAGGATTTAAGATAAAGTTGTGATTATAAAGGGATAGCATGAAGGACTTCCTATGTACTGAAAAAAAAAAATAGTCCTGTATCTTGACTGTGGCAGTTGTCATATAAATCTATACAAGTGATAAAATGGCATAGAACTTGCACATGTAAACTATGGGCATAAAAAATGACTACATATAAAAACTGATGAAATCTGAGCTTGGTTTGCAGTCTAGTTAATTGGCTGATGTCAACTTTCTAATTTTAATAATGTATTATATATACGTAAGATGTTTTTACTGATGGTATCTTAGTAATGGGTGGATTTGATCTCACTGCACTCTTGTGAAACTTCTTGAGGGTCTATAATTATTCCAAAATAAAAATATAAAAAATGTATACAAATGGAATTGCACTCTATATGCTCTGATGTAATTTTTTTGTTCTTCAACATTTTGTCCCTCAACATTGTGAGCTTCATCCAGGGGATGACTACAGCTCTTATTTATTAATTTCCACTGATACAGAATTTTCACTGTATACTATTCCATAACTTATTATTTATCTTCCCAATAATGTACATTTAGATTGTTTCCAGTCAATATTTTTGCAGGTTTGTTTGTTTGTTTGTTTTGCTATTCACAACAACAATGCAATGAACCATCTGGTGCATCCGTGAGATCATTTCTCTGGGGAACTGGATCATAAGAATGGACATTTTTGAAATTCACTCTTCAAAGTAGTTCTACCAATTTGTACAAGAAGTAATTGTGAGCAGTTTCTTTACTCAATATGTGATATTATCAAGCTTTTAAGTCTTTTCCACTTTGAAGATGGGAATTGTTTACTTTTGTATTGCCCTTATTATAATATAATAAAATTATTATAACTATAATATATGCCCTTATTATATTGTTTCAAATATTTGATGGTTGCTTCTTCCTACCTCTTCAATCACATTCCCTGCCACTAATTGCACTCCAGCAACCCTGGCCTTCTTTCTTCTCCTTGTCCAAGCCTAGAGGCTTCTTGTCCTAGGGCCTTCGTATTTGTTGTTCCTTCTACTTGACCTCTCTACCTGAAATAGTCTTCCTTCAGACAGTTAAATTTTCAGACTCTTCTTGTTCTTCTGTTCTCTCTTTACCTCCTCAGAAGGGTCTTTCCTGATTATCTTCATATCACTATCAACATTTTTAAATACATTTCAGTACTCTCGGAAAGAATTGAAACAATCTTTTTTCTTTCTTTTTCATTTTGTTTTCATTTGTTTTTTATTTAAATTCAATTAGCAACATATAGTATATCATTAATTTCAGATATACTGTTCAATAATTTATCAGGTGCATATAAAATCCAGTGCTTATTACATCATGTGCCCTCCTTAGAAACAATCTTGATCATTTTGTTTTTAATAACTTACTGTCTCTCTCACCTTTTAGAATATAATCATCTCCTTGAGAGAAGTGATATTGTAAATTTTCTTTATTGTAGTCGCCCTCATACCTAGAATACTGAAGAGGTAGTACCATATTGGTGGGAAAATTATGAGTCTTTGAACAGCTTGACATATGGAGCAAGCAAGATCTTATGAGTCATGGCAAAGAGTATATATTTGCTTTTGAACATGATATTAATATTAAAGAAACATAGAAAGAGCACACACAATCCTAAATATATAATAAGATTTATGTGATCTTCCTGCGTAAGACATAAACACTAAATTTCTCATTATAAGCCTGTTTCCCTCTGGATCATTGATCTCTGAGATTTTCCATTACTCCACTAATAACTCGGGGCCCTTATCACTAATATTCGACACCATCTTCTTTATTGAGCTACTTCTAAGAAAGATACCCAAAATAAAAACTTTCAGAATTATTGCACATGCAATCTGTTCTAATTTGATATTCAACAAGGTATCGAATAATAAGCTCAATTATTTTATAGTAAATCAAAACTGAAGTTATATAACATGGAATCAAATAAGAAGACACCACACTAAATTGTTGAGATAGGCTTAAATGCACTTATTAGAAAACAGGAATGAATAAATGATCAAGCTATTCAATTCTATACACTAAAAGAATAAGAAAATAAAAGAAAAGGAAACATGAAGAAAAAATCATATGCTATTAAAATAAAAAACAATGAAATTTTTAAAAATGAGAGATGATAATACCATGAGTTCAATTTTTGAAGAGTCAAAGAGAGAGACAGAAAGAGAAAGGACAAGAGAAAGACTAATGAAATAAGAAACACCAAATAAGGAATATTGAGATAGATAAAGAGCTCTCTGACTATCAACATAATTATTTTTAAGTATGGTTGACAAACAACATTACATTAGTGTCAGGTATACACAAAAGTGATTCTACAAGTCTATATGTTATGCTATGCTCACCACAAGTATAGCTACCATCTGTCACCATGGAGTGCTATTAAAAATACCATTGAAAAAAATAAAATAAAATAAAATAAAAAAGTAAAAATACCATTGATTATATTCCCTTTGCTGTAACATTTATTCACATGACTTATTTATTCTATAACTGGAAGTCTCTATCTCTCACTCCCCTTCACCCATTTTCCCATCTCGAAAACCCTTTCCCTCTGACAACCACCTGTTTGTTCTCTGTATTTATAAGAACATTTCTGCTTTTTGTTTGTTTATTCATTTGTTTTGTTTTTTTTAGATTCTATATATAAGTGAAATCATATGGCATTTGTCTTGAAAATAGCAAGATTTTATTCATTTTTATGGCTGAATAGTATTCTACTTCTTCTTTATCCATTCATCTAGCAGTGACCACCTGAGTTGCTTCCATATCTTGACTTATTGTCAGTAATGCTGCAGCAAACATAGCATATATTTTTAAAATTAGTCAATAAAAATATGTTTTTTATGTAACACAAATAAGCAAATTGATCCTAATAATTGTGTAAATGTTAACATCCAAACTTTAAAGAATTATACTTCCTTCTAATGACTATGCATTAAATTTGCATTTAGGAATTTTTCCTAAAAATGAGAAATTTCTGAAAATCCTTAGAAGGAAAAGAGCTAAAAAATGCCAAACTAATCAGAAGTATCAAAAGCTTTAAACTTCTTGTTTCACAGTCCCAGATCTGTAGAATTTGGCATCCTTATAAGATGAAAAAAAAAAAAATCTTTTGTGTACTTCAAAGTGACTCTTAAGTATTCACTTATAAACATCTAATCCTTTTAAATATTTCCTGGCTAAAAATATGAGTCCTTTTCAGTTCCTTGATTTCTCTATGTTGGGTCTTCTTCCTTTCTTCTTATATTTTCTCATATTTGAAACATTTACTAGGCAAGTCTGTATAATTTTTTAGTTCAATGTAATGGGTCCCAGTTGCTCATGGGATTCACTATCTCCCTAATATTACCTTTATCAGTAATAAAAGTGATATTTTTATTTTTAATAGTTTGAGAACTTGAATATGAGAGAGAGGGGTTGTTTACTGAGTATTTTTTAATCTTCAAAGACTGCTACAACCATAAGATCAATAAAGGAAGAATTGTCAATGCCATTCTGTCTTAAAGAGGCAATTGCATGCAGTTGAGTTGGGAAAGGCCAGTTTGCCAGGCTTCCAACTATTCACAACCCACTCAGGAGGAAAGTAGAAGTGAAACTGAATGCATGGTTACATTAAAATATAATTTTCTATTTATTTAAACCACTAGATTTTGGGGACTCTATATATTAGAAGCTACATGTTTGTACTAACGAATGTACCCCATGAATTAAAGTATTTTTCAGAGAGAAATACAACTTGATAGAATGCAAAGAATTGCCAGAATTCTGTGTAGAAAGCCATGGAAGCAATTATGTAGATTATTTCATGCAGGCATGTGGAAATGTATTTGATTATATTTATATTTGCTTTTTAAGCATATTTTACTTTTTTTATTTAAATTCAATTAACCAACAAATATTACAGTATTATTTTCAGATGTAGTTTTCAATAATTTATCAGTTGCATATAATATCCAGTGCTCATCACATCAAGGGCCCTCCTTAATGTCCATCACTCAGTTACCCCATCTCCCCACCCAAGTCCCCTTCCGCAACCCAGTTTCTTTCCCAGAGTTTAGAGTCTCCCATGGTTTGCTTCCCTCTCTGATTTATATTTGCTTTTAAAAGAATGTGAAAAGTAAAAAAATAAATGTTGAAAAACAAAGCCATCAATCAGCAAGGCAAAAGATAGTCCGGCAAATGGTGTGCTATGGCACTTCTCTAAAGGACACAAGGAGAAAGTACTTTAGCAATTAGCAGGTTCCATTTCTGAAATTCATTAGCAATTCCCAATGTCTGGTTTTCTCATCTTATGAGCAGTTCCATTATTAATATATAGAAAGCTAATATGAAAAGCACATTCTTATTTTAATTATCTAATTAACTAATCCAAGCACAATTAAATCACTAAATTCATACAATATTAATTTTTCTTAGTTCATTTCATAGATACCAAATGTCTTTACAAGTTAACATTTCTGTGGACTTTCCCACCATTTTGATATTTGATAGGGACCATTGGACTTCTTAAAATGCATGAACTCAGAAATCATGAAGAATTAGAGGTCTCTCATATAGTTTCATCTGTCTTATTTCTAGAAAATTTTGTTCAACTTCACCCTAAGAGCTCAATAAATAATAAAATCATCCAGTAAGTAACATTTATCACCTCAAATAAAAGTACTTATTTCTATCTTTTTGACAACTAATTACATGACAGAAAGAAGTAGAAAGGAATGGAATGTCTTGAGCACATGGAGATATAAGGAAACCCTCCTTTGAAGGCTGGAAATTTGAAAGCTAAAGAAATAGTTAATCCCGTTCCTTCCTGGGGCCATTGAGAGTGGCAGTGCCTCTGATGGTTCCATTCCACCATTCCATATATTAAAGACAAGATGGTAGCCATGGGATAATAGCTTGATTGGGCATAAGAATTTCTTGAGTCAGCCTGTATCAGCATCTTTCCTGGGTCTCTCTAGATGCATGTAAGAAATCTGAATACTTTTCATGGGCCATATTCTAGGGGTGATGAAGCACAAGAGGTGGTTTGCCTCAAATAATTAATAATAATAATAATAATAATAATAATATAGTGCTCAGTACAATATAATATCTATAACATACTTATAGATATTATATATGGTGTTATAGATATTATATATAAATATTATGTATATTTATAAAACATGTCTCATATTTTTATTGTACGCATTTGCTAGAAGTACCAAAGAAAGGGAACAGTAGCAGAAATTGTCCAAGCCAGGCACCAGTTGATGGCAGTAGATAAATCTCAGAGCAGCAGTAGTTCCAGCCATGTAAGAGGTATAGATAGAGTCAACAAAGGAAAATGTCTGAATTCTCCAGGAGGCATTATGAGATACTATGTAATATCCTGATGTCAAGGGACAGAATTATGCTGTTTGATGGACATTTCTCATTCACTACCTGTGCTGCTGTGTTCATGAATTTATTTATAAAATTTTATTACTGAAGTATAGTTGGCACACAATGTTATATTAGTTTCAGATATACGAATACTGATTTGAAAATCCTATACTAGTTGTTTACTTGTGGCTCACAACAAGTGATATTTTCCTCTTTTTTAAGATCTTTTTTTCTTTAATCACATAGTAGGCAATGTACTATGATGTCACCTGGGAATTTGCCTCAAAACTAAATTTTATGCTGGCAAGTTATTAAATTATGGGCTCACACTGACTTGAAGAATAACTAGGTTGATCTGAGAGTTTCCCTGACGGGATGAGCCTGAATTGGCTGCTAACAGAGGAGTAGCCACACAGCTTATATCACTTTTAATGTATTCTCTCTCTCTTGAGGTGAGATAATAAAGCATATTACACTACTCAGAAGAAGAAATTGTGAAAGATTCTGGGCTTTGCTGACAGTAAGACATAGCTGTGAATTCATCCTCTGCCACTAAGCTGACTGGGGTACACTTGGGGAGAACTTTTCCCTTCTTCAAGGTTCATTGGCTTTCCTCCTCTATGTCAACATGGGGATATTGAATAATACATCTGAAACTAATGATGTACTGTATAGTGGCTAATTTAATTTAAGTTTTTAAAAAAAGAATGGGTATAATAAAGTACCAGACAGTGTTGGTGTGAAGATGTATGTGAGTCATACACAGTGTCAATTGAATCATTTGAGTAATTGAACCAATTGAACCTCATCATATCTGATCTCACACACTGTGAAAACTCCTTCACAAGACTTTTGGGAACTCCTGAGATTTTGCTTCTTTCCCAGTCACTTTCAGCTTTAATTTCTACCTTCTGCTAAACTCTCAATCATTACCCTGCATCTTGTGGCTTGTTATTTATTTCTGCTCCAGTGTAAATCTGAATTTAGACATGTGTACATCTCATTGGTTTCTCAGCTGCTTTTAGTAGATTATAATTCCCTAGTGGATTCACATCACAATAGCATGTAGAAAATACATTCATATTGAATATTAAATTTCCCTGATATTTTAAGACTTTTTTTTTAATTTCTAGCAAGTCAGATTTAGCCTAAAGATGTTTTCCAGCCTCTGTTTTTTTCTTATCTCCCTTAACCCTCTTTCTCCTCAGAGCTCTCCCCTAGCACATTTCTTTTTTTCTATCTTTACATGTGAATAAATAAATATATATCTCTCAGACAAATATATATGTACATATAAATGTATACATATATTTGTAACATAAAATTCAAGAAGTAAGGAACTACAAAAATGAAAACAATGCAACTACTGTGGAAAACAGTATGGAATTTTTGGGGGGTTTTGTTTTCTTTTAAGTTAAAAACAGAAATACCATATGACCCAATAATTCCACTACTGATTGTTTACCCAAAGAAAACAGAAATATTAATTTGAATATACATGCACTTCTATGTTTATTGTGGCTTTGTTTACAACAGCCAGAATATGGAAGCAACACACACACACATATATACATATATATACACATATGCATATATAACAGATATATAATAGAATATTACTCAGGCATAGAAAAGAATAGAATATTGCCATTTGTGACCATATGGATGGGCTTATGGTATATTATGCTACATAAGATAGGTCAGACAGACAAATATCATATTATTTCACTTATATGTAGAATCTAAAAAACAAACAAACAAACAACAACAACAAAAAAAAAAAAAAACAAGCAAACAGACTCTTAAATACAAACAATAGACTGGTAGTTACCAGAGTTGGGGTGGGTGAGAGATAGACAAAATAAGTGAAGGGGATTAAGAGGTATGAAATTCCAAGTATAAAATAAATAAGCCACAGAGATTAAAATACAGCATAGGGAATATTGTCAATTATACTGTAATAACATTGTGACAGAAGGTAACTACACTTATCATGATGAGCACTGAGTAATGTGTAGAATTGTTGAATCACTATGTTGCACACCTGAAGTAACATAAGAATATATGCCAGTTATATTTCAATTTAAAAAAAAGAAACAAGTTATCCTAAAATCTCAGTACCTAGAAACTTTAATGTTAGTAATTGAAAGCTATCTGGGTTAGAATCATGGCTTTATCTTCAATACCTATGTTGCTACTTTACTAAACCCCTCCTATGCCTCAATTCTCTCATCTATAGAATGGCTATGATAATGATGGTACTTGGCTCTCAATGTTGTTGTGAGATTAAATGAAGTATTGCATGCACAGTGCTCAGGAAAATTCCTGCATTGAGTAAGTGCTCAGTAAATAGTGCTAGAAGCTCCTACTATTATTTATCATTATTATTAGACAATATAATTCTAGATATCAATTTATGCATATATACAGTGAAAAGGCTAAAGACATGAGTAAATGGAAGTAATTTCTAGAGGAAAGAATCATTCTGATAAATCCTATTTATTAATTTTTAAAAATTTATATTGAACTTAATTTTAATAAGTAAAATTAAGGAAACTGTTGAATTCACACAATTCCTTCACAAAAAGAAATGTCATTTACTAAAAACATTCCTTTATAGTTAAGAAAAAAATGACTTGAAAAAATTATTATAAGATTGAATTCATTAGTTCTTTTGACTACATGCTTTAATTTCGGAAAGTTTAAATTCATTCTTTATTATGAACCATGTCAGATCAGGTGGTGAGCCTACCCTGCCAATAATTCCTCTGCACTCAACCGTTCTCTACTTCTAATCTTTGTAAACTATATTATTATTTTTATATTATCGGGTTTTATAATAGTCACATTGTGTTTTGCATATTTAATTACCTAAGTTTTAGTTACAATTAAGAAAGTTTAATATTCATTCCAGGCCTTTTAACACAGCTTTTTCATTTTCAAATTCTGTGTGTTTTATGCTAATTATCAATTTTGTTTGTTTTGTTGCAATGGAGACCCACTGTTCTTGTATTTCTAGAGTATTTATGCCTAACACCACTATAATCTCTATACATGCTACTAGATCCAGGTAGGTATTTCTCCATTATATTTTGGCATTGAATATTACTGTCAAGAGGTCAAAATCCTGACTACTAATTTCCCTTATAGGTGGCTCTTTTTTTTTTTTTTTCCTGGCCAGGTTATTGGAAGCATTCTTTCTTTATCTTTGACAACCAACCGATATCTCCATTAGAATGTGTCCCAATATTAGTCAATCAGAATTTTACTTTCTAGCTATGAATTCATTTTTTTATTGCTTTCAAGGAGTTTGTTTGCATTATATAAGTATCTTTTCTTTCATCTGTTAAGATCACATTTTCTGCCTTCCAATCTATCCTCTCCTTTGGATTTTCTTAGTCTCTATCTTTTTCTTCTTTGTTCATTGTGACTATCCCAAGACTTTGTTTTAGGACAGACACTCAATTTTCAACTATTCTATTTTACTCTTTGCTATCTCTAATTTATTTATTAATTCTGTGATATCTTCTCTTAGAGCAGATGTATCTGTTATCTTTCTTTCTGACTTTCTCTTTCTCTTTCCACCCTCAATAATGCATTTTCTATAGTGAAGTTGGATGAATCTTTCCCAGGTTACCATTATTCACCTTTATTACCACTGACTCAAAAATCTTCAAAGATACCCTGTCTCTTCCATTAACTCCTTGAGACTTTCAAAAATTGCTCTAATGAGTCTCAACTTCCTCACATTTGTTTTTATGTATTCTGAAGAATAAGTCTTCATGGTAATGATGATGATGGCAATGAAAATGAGAGTAGATGAAACATATTGAGCCTTTCCCTATATCTTAAGGGCAGTCATGATTTTAGATTGTTGCCTCACTTAATCTTTGTAACAACTTTATATGGAAGGTGCCAGTACTGTTATTATGCTCATTTTGCAGATGAGAAAAAGAAAGGATGGAGCAGTTAAGGAAATTACCCAGTCAGACAACAATTTAAAGTGGTTTTTTTTTATTTACTGAATAAGAGAAGATATTTGCAAACGATATATCTGATAAGAGGTTAACATCCAAAATATACAAAGAACTGATAAAACTCTTTATATAAGTAAAAGCAATCTGATTTAAAAATGGACAGAATCCTTAAACAGACATTTTCCAAAGAAGATAAACAGAGGTCCAACAGATACATGAAAAGATGCTCAAAATCACCCATCATCAGGGAAATGCAAATGATAACTCAAAACCACAATGAGTTATCACCTCACACCCAGCAGAATGGCTATTACCAAAAAATAATAAATAACAAGTGCTGGTGAAGATGTAGAAAAAAGGGAACTCTTATGCACTGTTGGTGGGATATAACTGGTACAGCCCCTATGGTAAACAGTACAGAGTTTCCTCAAAGAAATTCAAATTAGAATGACCATACAATCCATCAATTCTACTTCTAGGTATTCATCCAAGGATGATAAAAACACTAATTTGAAAAAAAAAATATGTACCCCTATGTTCATTACAGAATTATTTACAATAGCCAAGATATAGAAGCAATCTAAATATCAATCAATAGATTAATGAATTTTTATACTAAAATATAAACCTATCACTTTGTAATATGACTTGTAAGATTCTCTACAACTTGACCCTTACCTACCTCTTTGACCTCATATCCTCCAACTCCACATCCTGAATCTTTCACTGAAGGCAGAATGAACTCTATTCCATTTTCCCAATACACTGTATGACTTCTTGCACCTTGGGTTTTCTCCTGCCCTTCTGTTTTGGGTAAACCCCATTTGTTTTATATATCTCAACTTTACTATCTTTTCCACAGGGCTTTCCCCGGCCCTATGCAGATATCATTCTATACAGTCCCAAAACCATTGGAATTACTTATTTAATACATAGACTTCTTTGCTTTGGTTTCTCCAAAACTAACATTTGGTCTAGAAATATGCTTAGAGTAAATGTTGGTTTATGAATGAACAAATGAAAACAATTACAGAGGAAAAATTTTGAAGGCACACTAAAGATGAAGATCATTATGGAATAAGGAAGTAGATTACAGGAGGAGGTAGGCTTACTAAATTTTCTATGACTTTTGAATACATTGAGTATTACTCATTTCTGTGTCCATTTGCATCACTAGATTATGGACTCCCTGGGGAGAGAAACCACATATACTCAGTGAAGAGAAACATAACTGATGCTGGAGATGTTAATACATTTCCTGAATTGTCAGTAAGTATCCATTGCTCACAGAAAATTACTAAAATAACCACATAGACAATTGGACGCTGTACTTATCTTTTTCAAAAATAAGATTCATACAGATTTTTCATAAGACTTCTATTGCACAAAATAAGGCCCAAGTGTATGCCTCTGTTTAAGGTTGACTGAGATTTTTTTTTTGTTTCCAAGGTTCAACTGCTTTTAAAGGACAACATTCTTTTTGTAGTTTGGAGTATGCTTTCTTTGCTAATGAAGTTCTATCTAAAGAAGACAATGATCAGGTTTCAATCCATTACAAAGAGCAAGTAACTTATAAAACCCATGGTACCATAACAATGTGAAAATGTCTTGCTGGATTTCTGGGAAGAAACTCTATATCCCAGCTTTATAATAAAGACACTAGAAATGCAACTAGCCCATGATTCTGTACACAGTAGCCTCTCAGAGAGAAAGTAAAAAAGACCTAGAAGCTGAACCCTCAAAAGCCAACCTCCCAGACAACCTACAGAGATGATTAATGAGCTGTCAAAGAGATGAATAAACAGTAACTCTTCCATCATATTCAATACTTTATTTTGATCAAATAAATGTCATTATAGAGATACTTCATTTGAGAATCATTGAGTTGGAGAGGATCTAGAGATGTTATTAATAAGAGTAGCTAATACTCATTCAATATTATCTAAAGGTTTGGTGATTTATATTGATTGCTATATATCTCCCTATGAGATAGTTTAATTGGTCCCATCGTTACAGATAGGGTTACTGATGCAAAGAATGGAAAGAGAGAAGGAATTTGCTCAGCATCTCCTAACTATGAAATAGCAGAATGAAGATCTGAACCCAGACAGTATAGTTCCTGTGTTCCTGTGTTCTACATTATACAGATGCAGTATATCCTTTACCATACAGATAGAGATAACAATGTAAGCAAAGCTATAATTTGTTGAATTCTTAACACAAGTGTCTATATAAATAGCATGCATTTGTTATGTTGTTAACATACCAAAATAACACTATAAATCTGAACTTAAACACCTGGGAGGGGAATGATGGTGAGAAGTATTTGATTAAACCCAAAGAATCCCAGAAATGTTCAAAATTGGTGTACTGTGTACTATGGAAAATTTAGATAAGCTTAAATGTGGATTTGACCCCCCATATTCCTTCTCCTACCCCATGAAGAAATAACTAACTAAATTTTATTCCTTCTCCTATTAAAAAAAAAAACAGAATTTATTCTTTCAAGAAATGAGAATCAGAGAGGCCCTGGAAGTCACCATATCTGGTAGAAGCTGAGAGTAAGGCACTGAAAATGCAAAATTACATAGAATTCTGCACAGTGAATGGGGGAAAAATCAAGTGCCATTTTTTATTTCCAAACACTGACAAAAAAGAGAATGTAAGATAGTCTTACTCACATGCCTGGACCTTCCCTAGATTAGCTAGACCCTTCTCTCTCTCCATGTAGTCTCAGGACCTCTCTATGTGATCTATTTCATGGCATATATTCAGGCATCCAAGAGACTTAGGCAGAAGTTTACAGTCCTCTTAAATGTGATGCATAGACTGAAAAAGCATCACTTCCCCCATGCTCCATTTGTCAAAGCAGTCATAGGTCAGCCCTGGTACAAGAGGACAAAATGAATGAATAAGGAAAAAGTGGTGAGACTTTTCAGGCATGGTTCTATGAGTATAGTCCTTTCAATGTAAAGACCTAGAAACAAAACACAAAGTTACATGACCCCTGAACACCAAATACACAGTGCTGGAACAGAGGGAGAATAGCTACCACAGAGGCTCCTATTTAAAAAGAAGAGATTATTAAGACTCATGTTGCAGTCACTACTCTAGAGAAATTTTGGCACCTAACTAGACATGTGTTGTTAGTACTTATATTCCATCCTGGTCCTGCTTCTTGGGAAAGTTCTCCATTGCTCTTGACTGTCTTCTGGGTTTCCAGTTCCATCATGAATTATCTTTCTTTTTCCATAAGAAGAAAACTAGATAGCACATGGTCCAGTCTGATTCCTACTGAGAGGTTAGAGGCTCTGACAGCTCTTACTCTGAGCTCTCTCTGACTCTTCACACAAAGCTGGTGATATATACACCATTTAAATTATTTTTAAAACTTCATGAGTTTCTTTTGAATATTATTAGGGCCTACTATATTAGATGATATTCATATCTATAAATCTTTCTTACAAAGGCATCCCTATACTTTTTGGTTGACTGTGAGGTTGCTGTGGGACAACATGTCTAAAATTCTTCAGTCTTCCTACCTAGCAAATAGTCTTCAAGTAATCCAAGAGTATCAAGGCAAAACTACCAGTCTTCCTAATGGCTAGGTTCAGAAATAGCATAGCATCACTTCTGCTTCACTCCAGTGATCAAAGTAGTTATAGGCTAGTCCATATTCAAGGGGAGGGAAGTAGGTCCTACCTCTCAAATGGAAAAGGTGACACAGATTTTGCAGTCAACTCTAACCTATCATAGGAAGAGAACAGAAATCTAGATGTAAGAGAGCTAAATACTCACTAACTACCATGATACAGAGTCAATAGATAATATTCGCATTTAATCAATAAAGAAAGAAAACTATAAACATGTTATTTAGAGTTTTAGAGATAAAAATCAGAAATAATGGCTTTGAGAGCTGAAAGAGGATACCTCAAAAGAAAAGATTCGTGCATAGGAAGAGATGAACAAAGTTCCTGCTATATTTACTTAGAGCCTTTTTCATAATATTTAATTATTTTCACTATGCACATGAATTTCTTGGCAAAAATAAAATTAATCTCAAAAAGAGTAGTTTCTATTTTTTTCCCAAGCATGATGAAAATTATACTGTACCAACCTAAAATGTAGTTTAATGAATTTGGCAACATCTTATTATTCTGAACTAAGTAACAAAACAATTCACCAGGAACCTTTCTTCAGCATCTCTGCCCAGTTAGTTTAAAGAATTAAAAAAATAAGAATTGGAGGAGCCAATAACATAGTTTATAGAAGAAAAAATGAGTGACAGCATAAGTGCACATTTCCACTTTTTAAACCAACATTTTTCACCTTCAAAAGTGTCTTAGGGGTGCCTGGGTGATTCAGTTAGTTAAGCATCTGCCTTCAGCTCAGGTCATGATCCCAGGGTCCTGAGATCGAGCCCTGTATCAGGGCTTTCTGTTCCGTGGGGACTTTGCTTCTCCTCTGCTCCCCACCCTTGTGCTCTCTCTCTCTCTCACTCACTTACACTCTTTCTCTTTCTCAAATAAATAAATAAAATATCTAGGAAAAAAAATCTAAAAAAAGAAGGTGTGTTAAAGTGCATTCCAATATTATAATTGAACTCCAAAATAGAGTTCATCCTTGGTAATTGTTATGTAATGCTGCGCCTTTGATAAATGACTCTTCCATACATATTTTTTCTCACCCTCATTACATCTGTGTGACTTTCATTGACCAGGCATTATTATCCTCTTCATTTTCCAAAGGAAGAAAGTAGAGTCCAGATGAGTTAAGTTCATCATCTAAGGTCATATGGTCATCTAAGATTGTATGATTACTTAGTGTCAGAGCTGGTTTTCCAGTTTCAAACTATGACCTCTTTCATCTCATGGTCTGCCAGATGTTGACAGACCATATCCAGAATGGCACAGGAAATTAGTACATTGAACATCCATCTGGGTTTGGGAAGTAGCATCACACTTGGACATTTCAAAGGAATGAGTGTTGTCCTGACATACACAGTAGTAACAGTAGTATTTGTTTACTCTGTCTACATCAAAAAGAAAACAGTGTCTTCCTTGCTAAGCACAATGAACAGAAAAGGATTCCAATTCAGTAACATTTCAATGAGAGTGTTGAAAGTCTCCCTCTATTAGTAGAGAAACATTATCCAGAACACTTCCTCCTAAACAGTGCCAAAGCATATGTAATTCAAACTTAGCCAAGAGTTCAAAGCCCAGTTTGAGGAAACTCTGACAGGATTTTTAGTAGGAATGAAAATGTGTGATCTGTGTTAAGTTTCAGAGACACATTTCACAACACAGGGGACTCAGTTGTTCCCCTCAAATGAACTGATTCAACAATCTCACACTTCCTTCCTAAGCTTCAGTCCAAGGACCTGCAACTTGGCTTTGAAGAACAGGATTGCCATCTTGTATAGTTGGTAAGCCATTTGGAAGTGTGAGTTCCAAGCTTGGCCATGAATTATCTGTATGCCCAGGAGCATTTTGCACCTCTGGGTCTCAGCACTCTTGTGTGAAGGTTGATTAAATGCTGTTCTCCAAAGTGCAGTGTTCATACCACTGAGGGCACAAAAGCTAGCCTGTCAGGACAGGGTTGGAATTTTAATTTGTGATGGTCATTTGGTTATTTTAGTACAACCAAAAATCAAAGTATCTCATCTGCTTTGAGATTTCACAGATTTTATTGCTTTGGATGAGATTACAGTAGATATTTAAATTGTCGTCAACTTACATATTAGGCAACTTACAGGGAGAAAGACTAATAATATTATAAGCTTATACATAAATAAATGTAAAATTCTTAGAGATGAGGAAGAAAATGGAGAACACTGGACCAGAAGAGTGATTTCTGCTTGAAAAGTGTTATGAAAAGTGTTTTTGCCCCTTAAAAGACAAGAAAATTAACAACGAAATGAGTAAATATCTTCTACATTAATAAAAACACTAATAATAATAGCAACTCTACAACAACCCTGCAAGGAAGGAACTGGTATACTCCTTATTTAATAAATAAATGGTAGTTAAGAAAAACTGAATAATTGTGTGGCCAGGAAGTAAACAACTAACATGTAGTAGTGCCAAGCAGGCTCCTGATAACTGCGAAGCCCGTGGCATTCCACAGTCTGTGGCACAAGATGGCAGATGAGAAATGTACAGGCAGGACTCAAACTGGCAACTGGGATCCTCCATTTTCTGCTTGTGAGATGCTGAGCATGTTGCCGAACATGTGCCTTTTTTCCACATTTATAAAATAGGGTTAATAATAATAAAATGAAGAGATGTTAGTCAAAGTGCAGAAAGTTTCAATTATGGAAGATGAATAGGCTCTGGAGATACAATGAATAGCATGGTGACTATAGTTAATAATACTGGGTTGGATAGTTGAAATTTCCTGAGAGTAGTTCATAAGTCTTTTTAACCCATGTTTCAAAACAGTAACTATATAAAGTGATGGATATATTAATTATCTTGGTTGTGGTAATCATTTCACAATGTATATTGTGAAACATATACAAAACATTACATTGCAAACTCTAAAAAAAAAAAGCCAATGTCTGGGGACTTTTCCAGTATGAAAATAAAAAATCAAATAATATATACATAAATACATAAATTTCATCTAAACAATATATATTTATATAAAATGAATAAGAATATTCATAAATATAAAATATAAATTAAGATATAAAAATATAAAATAAGACATCCATGGTGAGCATTTAGCATGTCTTTATGCATAATAAGCTGTTAATGTTCGGCCATGGCGGCTGCTGTCGTGGTGCTCTGTTTATCACTGAACTCCCAAACAACACTCTTGGTAGGAACAGTGCAGGGCTGTGCCCTTTATAGAAGACTTTCTTATACATATTTTTATTTCTATTGAAAACCTCCTCCTATGTTTTAAGCATCCAGGTTTGTGTGTCTCATTTCCTGCTGCAACACTTTGTGTTTCAAGTTGTTCTTTGAATCTTAAAATGCCTCGAAAGCTTCAAACTTCATGTTTCTTTGGCTTGCTATTTCTGTCTTTTTCTCCCTCTTTCCCATGTGCCGCAGAATTCTGAAAGATGATACCATGAGGAGTAATAGCTGTCATGCATTGTGTGCCAGCTCTGTCCTGGTGCCTAATGTAAGTTATCTGAAACCACTTTCACAATGACACTTGATGTGGTTTACATCACCACTTACAGGTAAGGAATTTATTGTGTAAAGAGGTTAAGAGACTGGACGACTCTTACAGATGAAATGTGACTGGGCTAGGATTCATACCCATTCCCGCATGGCTCCACCCTGCAGAGCTGCAATCAGCACAGCACATGGCCCACTTATGATTCACTAGGACTTCAAATTCTGGTGATTTTAGACTTTCCAAAGATTTACTCAAGGGCTGTCAAGTCTGTTTGCAGATGATTCTTGCAATTCTTCTGTCTTTTTACCGAAGATAGCTTTAGTTTGAGGCTCTAGGAGCACTCCTTCTAACTTGAAACATACATCTGGCAAAGCATTCTTCTAGGACATCATCTGGGCAGAAGAAGATGTTTCATATTTGGTTTGCTTCAAAGTACTGTTCTTTTTTTTTTTTTTTAAGATTTTATTTATTTATGAGAGACACAGAGAGAGAGAGGCAGAGACACAGGCAGAGGGAGAAGCAGGCTTCATGCAGGGAGCCCGACGTAGGACTCGATCCCGGGTCTCCAGGATCAGGCCCTGGGCTGAAGGCGGTGCTAAACTGCTGAGCCACCCGGGCTGCCCCAAAGTACTGTTCTTATTTCAGATAAACACATACTCCTTTTGGCTAGCTGAATTTTTTTTTTTTCTAATTGGGATTTAATGATGGATCTGTTGTTGTTGGGTTATATATTAGGTTTCTGTGATGATCCTAAATTGGACCTCCAAGTCGCCGAGCCTTATTCCACACTACCATATTCAGTCAAACCCTCAGATTTTAGAGGTGAATGCACTACAATAGGGACCAAGACTCCCAGTACTCCTTACAATTAGAAGGCTGTCAAAGAAACCTGCACTGTTCGGGTAACAATAAACCCTGCAACCAAATATTCTACCTGATTTTTTTTTTTTTTCTTCAGTGAAGAAAGCTTCCAGGAAGAGAATTCTGAATTATATTTCTGTTTCTATTATGGTTCTGTTGGTGATTAAGGCTTCCTAGCTTGCAAAAACATATTATTCAGGCCAAAGGCACTGATGACAATTTCAACTTACATTGGCTGCTAATTTGAAAGGTTTTCCTCCTCCAGAGTTTTGACCTTGAAAGATCAATTGTCATTATAATTAACACATGGGAGCTATTACGTCTTACAGTAAAGGAACTACCAACTAAGCAGCATCCATCCAAAAGCTTAGCACCTTTTATATTTCTTTTACTGTTGTGAACTTCTCCCTGGAACCTCATTTATATGTGAACATCCAGTGATATTTGCAGTGGGAAAACAGTGATATAATAGAATTTCAATTGAAATACATGTACAGGGAGGGATTTGGGGACATTATCCCTTATGTGCCTAGTGGTGTTTTGAATTCTTTGTGTGGACTTAGTATGTGATATTGTTTAGTCCTCACATTTACTTTATTTTTATTTATATCTATCTGCATCTATCTCTTTACGGAACCATCAAACCCTTCTATCTGTACACAGGCCCAGAGCGAAACTTGAGATAAGGTTTAACACATACAAATGCTATCCTTACTGGGTGTGAAACATTTGTGTGATTTTATTCTTATCTTCTCTTGTAAAGATTCTTCTTGTATGTTTTTAATTAAAACTACATAATTTTCAAAGTTCTTATTCTTAAAATAAATAATAATATGGGGTCTTCAGAAGCAGCCTCTGACAACATTTAGGATACAGAAAGTACTATTGGAAACAACAGCTATGGACTAGACAGGGGAGGCAGAACTAAGTAGTAAATTGTGATACAGACCAAGCTTCAGCAGACCCTTGAGAAGGTGTGGAAATGGCACATCCAAGTTGTCTCACTTAGGCCTAAAATGACCGGTCCTTTTTATCCCTGCCACAGTCGGATATGGTCCACCCCAAGAAGCTACTGATCTTGAGCAAGGTGGCTTGCCACAGCTGATGTCATCCTTGGCATTCCTGACAGCTGAGGCAACAAGTCTTTCCTTATAGGGACATCTGGGTAAAACCAGGGCCTGCTTTATGGGTATATCATTTTTTCAGTCACTCAGGGTCCCTCAGGGGCCTTTATTTGGGTCAATGCTCTGCTGTTGCTGTCTGAAAATTCTTGGTAACTGAAAAATGGATCCCCGCATTTTGTGCCCTGGGCCTCATAAGGTAGGTAACAGATCCCAGGTGACACATCTCTATGTCCACTTCAGTTCCTACTCCATGAGAGGCTGTTGTAACCTGAGGGTGGCCCATCCACCAAAGACAAGCTTTTGGGGTTAAATGGTGTTAGTGGATGCTACCCCACAGATGTGCTGATGCAGAATAAAAATTTAAAGATCCTCTGAAATATAATAAAATTTCCACACAATTTAACCAGTTAGGTCTAAGTAAATGTAACTAGAGGTCATTTGTTCACTGAAATTAGGTAACTGAGTCGAAAATAAAGTATAATAGATTTTTTCCTTTTGCAACTTTTTAAATATATTTTATTATGATGGTGAGTGTTGAGTAGATTCAGTGCTGATGTGTTTTATCATTCTTTTCTATCTCCTTTTTTCTCTTAGCTTGTGAGTAACGAATGCAAAAATGGAATAGATTACTAGGACTGAAAGTCCTCCAACTGCAGCCTTTTATTTACAAGTAAAGAAAATGAGATCCTACAAGGACATTGCCCAAGGTCACACAGCTACTCAGGGCCAACTCATGAACTAGAACTCAATTCTCTTGACTTTAAATAAGATTTTTTTTTCATTATATTTGAGCTGTAATTTCTTCTCTATGTTACATCACCAGTGATCTTGACATTAATTCTCTGATGAAAGGCATTTCAGTCCATGCTTAATTTCTCAGTAGCTTGGAAATTTTCTAATAAATCAAGTCTAAATTAAAATCTGTATACTAAAAGTGGGACAGCAGATTTATGAGGTGACTCTCCAAGCTGCAAATGCTGTCATTTTCTCTATTGAGGTAGTTGTCAGTTGCTGCACCTGGAAGGTTTCATTCCAAATGGTTGCAGTGAATTCACTTCAAGATGCTACCTGTTCCTCTTTGTATGAGCGGAGAGTTGTCAAAACAGGAAGTCCGATTATAATGGGGCCACAGATTCAGCCTGAGGCTGTATTTGCACATCTGGTAACTTTGAATATAGCATCCCCAGAGATGAGAACCTTCATAAAAATGTACAGGGCAGAAACTGTGATTTTGCCTTCAGAGACAAAACGTGTTGATGGAAAGTTGATGGTTTGAAACAAAGCCAACCTGCAAAATTACACCAAATATCATTGCTATTGAGGTTGGTTGGAAAATGAAGTATTCAGGCCAATGATTCTTTCCTAGAAGCTAAAATAAATCTGAAGCAATGGATACAAGTCAGACATGGTCATAGAGCCTCGGATAGCTAATAAGAAGTCACAACAAACTCTGTCTCTAGCATTTCAAATTACCAGCAATCTCAGGTGACATTGATGTACCACTTTCCTGGTGTCTTAGACTTATTTTACCTATGTATTTTTGCCTTGGATCCTCCTGAAGCTTTACATCTTTGCCTCTATATTCAACTAGGAAATGAGAAAGAGAGATGGGGGAGCAGACAGAGAGAAATAAAACTAACTCCTGTCTCTGAGTAGCATTCTTTCAAAATAACAAAGAATCACCTTGATAAATTAGAGTGGTCATTTGCTTGTGTCTTTACCATTCTTGTACTTTTGGGAATGCATGCCCCTCAATTTTAGCCAATATGTTTAAGGTAGTTTAAACTACTTCCAGAAGTGAGGCCCCATTGACCAGAAGCACATCATCTGGCCATGCTTCTGGCCACACTGATTGGCTCAGACATTAGTTCATAACTAGCTTAGAGCCTCTGATATGTTGTGGCTTCTACAGTGAAGTAGTTCTCACCTCTCTTCTGCTCCTGATGGTGAAAAGACACACGACTTAGAGCCATTTTTCCACCACTAGAAGAGCTTGACTGATAATGAGGCCAATATAAACACAGACAGTATGTCAACTTTACTCAAACAAAAGTTGTTTTTAAAAATATATACATGTTTGTTTTCAACAAAAATGGCAGCTAATGTTGCCACTAATAATCCAATATGCATAGAACCGGAAAATAATTTCTTCACTCTTTCCTTAAATGATGTGCTTTCCTATTATTATAAAATTTACAATAGTCAACAATGACTCTAAAAAAATAAATACATAAACAAAGATGACATATAAAATAAATGCTGTTGACCTAAACTTGAGCTATCTAGGTGAAGCCATACCACTATACTTTTCAGTCATTTTACCTCAAAAATTCTCTTTATGGCTTAGTTGTTCTGAATATATGTTGTCCTTCATAGCACAATAAGGAAAAGTCGTTAAAACATTCATCACACACCAGACCCTTTAGATGAACCTAACCTACTAATAAAAGCATCCCATGAGCAATTCAGAAAATCTTACCCTCAGGACTTGATCCCACCTCTGGATCCTTGTCAGACTTTGCCTAACCAACCTTTCCATAATGCTATTCTTTGCTCTACTTCCTGCATACCCTCACTTCAATCTTATCTTCTTGATTGTTGACCACAGAATTTAATACCCTAGGAATCTCTACCTGTAGTAACTCACTTGGGCTTTTGCCTCTTTGAGATGACATTGAGCAATTCCCCTTGGGTACAGGGTCACTGTTTGAGGAGGACCAGGACTATCTTTTAACTCCTTCATGCTCTGTTTTCTCCATATGAAGCTCTATTTGCTCCATAAACTCTATTTTCTCACCTATATTATAATTTTATTTCATGGATGGATACACTGACAACAGGGCTCAAAGTCTCTTTTGCTGGCTCCAGACTCCAATGTCCATATATATCAGATTCATCCATCTAGGTGTCTGTCACACTAGGACATCTCCTCAGTTGCAAACCAGAACCTTCATCCTTCTCTCAAAGTTCGCCCTTCTCTCCCCTATGTAACTAGGAGTGTCTAGTCACCTAAGTGAGACATGACATATTCATCTCCAGCTTCTCCTGTCCAGTGCCCCTATACTCAAATGGTTACTAAAACTTGTCACTTTTTTCTTAATTGTGTCTAATCCACTTCTTCATTTCAATTCTTATTGCCCTACTTGGGATCTTTATTGCTTCCTAATTGAACTTCCACTTCACTGCCCTCTAATTCATCTACAATTCTACCACCAGAATTCTATTTTTTTAAGTAAATTAATCATGCCACTTCTCTACCTGAAAATATACACTTAACCATTACCTAGTAGATGAAGTTCAAATTCCTAAATCTGATAGTCTCTATGCTCTGCAATCAGACTCCAACTTACATCTCTAATGATGTAGGTCACTCCTCTTAAAGTACAATATTACCTGACCAAACCAAACTACTAGTCATTGCCATAAAGTGACATAAACTTTCAGAGTCATCTTTGCCTGAACTTTCCTTCCTCAATTCCTTGCCTATCTGAATTGTATCTATCAATATCCATCAAATGCCATGGTTGAACACCGTCTCCTCTGTCAAGGCTCTCTCCACCATCCTTACAAATGGAAATAAGTCCAGTCTCATTTTCAGTACAACAGCCTTTTCTTCACACCTATACTGTAGCTTTCTGCACATTATGTTATCATTCATTGCATACCTGTTAACCTCTTTAATTAAAATGTACTCTCTAAGGGTATTGGAGTCATGTATTTTATCCTATTGGTACTCCTAATGTCTACCAACTTGCACTGCATAAAGAGGCAACTCAATAACTATTAAATAAAGGAATACATGAATGAACTCATGGATACTGAAGGAAATCTTTTGTAATTAGAAACATCAGTGTTAGATTCACGTGCATCTAATCCAAAACTCTCAGTTAATATTGAAGCAAATAGAGATCCAGAATGGCAGAGCCTATTAAGAAAAGGCTCTCACAGTTTGCTGGGAGCAGAGGAACAGGATTAGAGTGCGGGTGCTCTAAATCCTGGTATGGCCCTTTCCATTCAGCTTATTTTTCTCTATACCTCTAAGCTTCCCTCCTCCCCAAATTATGATGCTAACCTTTAAGAAACTTATTTAAAAAACACATACACAATACTGATTCATATTTGTCAGTATGTAATAGGAAAATTTGGTGATTCAAGCATTTGTCTGGGATTCAGGACAACTGTGTCCTCATGTCAGATTCTAGCCCTAAGAGTGCTACTAATAAACCATGAGATGTTGGAAAAGGTGTATCAGAAGAGAAGTATCCCTCATTGACCAATTTCTCACTATAAAGTGAGCTTCATGAGGTTTTTATGCTATTCATCTATGCATCCTCAGTACCTAGAATAATACCCAGTGGCAGAGTAAACTCTTAAGAAAATATTTAGTAAATAGAATAAATAAATGAATGGATTATTATATGCTGGGAATTGCTCTTGGTGCTTTATATGCTTCACTTTATTTAATTCTTATGGCCACCCTATAAAATAGGCCTTATTTGCTATATTTTGAAAGTGAGAACATCAAAGAATAGAGGGTAAAGATGGTACTGGAATACTCAAAATTATTCAATGTTAAAGCAAATGTTAACCCCAGGTGTGTTCAACCAAAAAGGTCTTACTATTCTTTTCCTATCTGTGAAATCAGAAGTCAGAAAAGTTTAATATGATCCAGCAATCCCACTTATAGGCATATATCTGAAAGGGATGAGATCACTACTGCAAAGAGATATCTGCACTCTCATATTTATTGCAGTAATATTCATAATAGTCAAGATATAGATACAATCCAATAGTACATAACAGATGAATGGACAAATAAAATGTCGTATATACATATCACACACACACACACACACACACACAGTGGAATATTACTCAGCCATAAAAGAGAAATCCTTCCATTTACCATATGGATGGACTTTGATGGCATTATGCTAAGTGAAATAAGTTAAAGAAAGGCAAATACCACATATATATATATATGGAAAAGAAAACTATATCTGGAAAAGAAAACATCGAACTCATAGAAACAGAGAGTAGTATGGTGGCTGTCAGGGATACAGGGGTAAGGGAAATGGGGAAATGTTAATCAAAGGGTACAAACTTTTAGTTATAAGATGAACAAATTCCAAAGATATAATGTGCAACATGGTGACTATGGTTAACAATAATGTATTGTATACTCAGAAACTGCTATGAGGGTATAGCTTTAAAGTTCTCACCATAAAAATAACAATAAAATGATAATTATGTGAGATGAAGGATGTGTTAACTAACCTTATAGCAGGAAACATCTCCCAATATATGTATGTATCAAATCATCACACTATATACCTTGAGCTTACACAATGTTATTTATCAATTATATCTCAATAAAGCTGGGGGGGGCGGGAAACAGATACATTTAGATACAGAGCAGCTCCTAGACTTATAACAGACACAGATACTCAATTGCCCTTGGGTAGATACCTCTCAACTCATAGACAACTGTAAGACACAAACAAGAACATAACAGGAATGACAGGCAGGCAGATTCAAGCACATTTAGACCTAAAGGAGTGTTGGGGAAAAAAGTTAGAAAGTAAAGACAAAGGAAAACAAATGAATTAAGTAAATACACACACACAAACATATACATACTTAGATCTATTCATTGAAAGGAGAAATACATTCCTTCTTTGTAGATCAAAAGACACAGTTGGTTAGATATTTATAATTACACCACGTATTACTTAGTTTGTTCATAAAATTGTCATTGACATACTTAGAAATTTTAAGGATGAGGAAAATAAGGGAAGATTTCTGGGAATAAAGCTAAGGGTTTTTAAAAGAATTTTTATATTATTTTCCCCCAGATATAACCTAAAGTCCTTAAGAAATGTTTTCAAAATAATCCAAAATTTATTATTTTTCCTTCTGGGCTTTCACATCTCCAGGATGAGATTACCACCAAGGTCTAATCAAGCAATAAAAATTTTATGGTTGTAATAAAGTGCAGAATGGAATATCAAGAACCAAAAGTGTATGCTTCAGAGACCAAGTATGAAGAAAAGTCAAGAAGGAAAAAGATAATTATTGCCTGAAGTCATCAAGGCAGGCCTCATAGAGGACATGGGACATGAGCCATATCATTATGGTAGATATCTGGGTGAGTTTTTTGTTTTCCTTTCTTTTTGCCTGTCCAGTGTCCATTTCCTAATTCTTTTTCTTTTAGAATATTTTCTCAATTCTACTTTATCCATTTCAATAGAATTGGGACTAACCCCACTTGGTACCATCAATCCATGGGCAGGCTCTGGCGTTGGGTTTGGTAATAAGTATTACATAGGATTGTTAAGGATGTATAATATATTTAGATCAATATGGTAAAACATGAGGCTCTTGCTAAAATGCACTAGAAAGAAAAATTCTCTTTCTACTGAAGTTAACTTGGTAGGATAAAATCTGGAGCTCCAAATAATCATCTTGGTAAATTATGGGAGAAACTTCAAGATGGAAACCCAAAATACAGATTCTGGGCAAAGTTTCATGAGTTGTCAGATCCATTCATTCCTGAAGGAACTAGATGTCCCCATGGACTTTTCATTTATATTATTCACAAATTCCTTTAACAGTTCAAGACAATTTGAGGTATTTCAGTTCCTTGTGACCAAAAGAGTCCTTACTAATACACGTGCAGATGTGAATTGGATTAGAATAGGTGGAGATAAGTGGTGAGGGCATTCTAAGTGAACTGCTGTCCATCATGAACGAAGGCCAGGTATAGGAGCAGAGGTGCAATGGGGAGAACACTGGAGGTATATATTGGGACATGATGGAAGATAAATGTTTCTGTTGGTCAGTTGTGACTAACAGATGGAAGACCTTATGCCACGGATGTCAGGGAATCATTGAAGATTTCTGAGCACTAGTCATAGTGATGAGATTAATTTATACCTCTATAGCATGGTACAGCATTTAGAGTGATTATTGAAGCATTATCTTATTTAATGGTATTTTGAAGGCATTAATATTATACCTATTTTAAAGGCAGGGAAATGCTTTTTTCTAGAGCCACCAGTAGCTTTATAATAGTGCTTCTGAATTGGCTTTCTGACATTGAATTGTAATCCAAATTTTGTAACTCTGTGGGAGAGAGGACTGTTTCTGATTCTTTCTTTTGAGATGAGGTTTTCCTTCTAGTCATTTTGCTCAGTGCAGAGTGGCCAAAAACAAGTTGTATTGGGAAAAGGAGAAAAAGAGAGGAGAGAAAGAAGGAAAGAAAAGAGAAAAAGAAAAAAGAAAAAAAGGAAGAAAAAAAGAAAGAAAGAGAAGAAAAAGAGAAAGAAAAATAAAGAAAGGGAAAAAAAGGGTGGGGGAAGCAAACAGACATCAAAAAGCAAAAAAAAAAAAAAAAAAAACACGGGGGAGTATCTTCTGATTCTGTATACTTTAAGTCCCTTGACTTCCCCTGGAACTTCTCCATCTAGCTGGTCTTCTGGGGGAGGGGCCTGTTATGAAATGGGCAAAAGACATGAACAGAAATCTCACAGAGGGAGACATAGACATGGTCAACACGCACATGAGAAAATGCTCTGCATCACTGGCCATCAGGGAAATACAAATCAAAACCACAATGAGATACCACCTCACACCAGTGAGAATGGGGAGAATTAACAAGACAGGAAACCACAAATGCTGAAGAGGATGCGGAGAAAAGGGAACCCTCTTACACTGTTGGTGGGAATGTGAACTGGTGCAGCCACTGTGGAAAACTGTGTGGAGGTTCCTCAAAGAGTTAAAAATAGACCTGCCCTACGACCCAGCAATTGCACTGCTGGGGATTTACCCCAAAGATACAGATGCAGTGAAACGCCGGGACACCTGCACCCCGATGTTTCTAGCAGCAATGGCCACAATAGCCAAACTGTGGAAGGAGCCTCGGTGTCCATCGAAAGATGAATGGATAAAGAAGATGTGGTCTATGTATACAATGGAATATTCCTCAGCCATTAGAAATGACAAATACCCACCATTTGCTTCAATGTGGATGGAACTGGAGGGTATTATGCTGAGTGAAATAAGTCAATCGGAGAAGGACAAACATTATATGGTCTCATTCATTTGGGGAATATAAATAATAGTGAAAGGGAATAGAAGGGAAGGGAGAAGAAATGGGTAGGAAATATCAGAAAGGGAGACAGAACATAAAGACTCCTAACTCTGGGAAACGAACTAGGGGTGGTGGAAGGGGAGGAGGGCGGGGGGTGGGGGTGAATGGGTGACGGGCACTGAGGGGGGCACTTGACGGGATGAGCACTGGGTGTTGTTCTGTATGTTGGCAAATTGAACACACAAAAAAATAAATTTATTATTAAAAAAATAAAAATAAAAAAATAAAGGCAGGGAAATGAGAATTTAGAGAGGTGATATCAAATATATATCATATCCTACCTCTGCTGCCTAAACGTTTCAACAGTTTCTCATTGTTTTTAGAATAATTCAAATTTCTTACCAGAGACTACAAGTTCCTGCATGATATGATCCCTCACTCTCTACCTTTATCTCATTCCCTGCCTTTTATACACTCTCTGAATTGTTCGCTGCACTCCAAGATACTGTGTTGTCTTCCATTTCTTCAAAAGCACCAAGTTATTTAAGACTCAGATCCTTAACACATGCTGTTTCTCTGCCTGGATGAATACATTAATAGTAGACACATATATAGTTTTAAACTTTGCAGTAGCCACATTAAATTAAAATAAAAGTAAGCAATGAAATTAATTTGAACAATGCATTATAATCCAACTATCTAAAATGCTTCAACATGCAATCAGTATAATAATTATGAAACAGATTTGTATTCTTTTTCTCAAAATATTAAAATTTGATGGTATTTTATACAATTTTTTATGTCAATCTGAGTTAGCCAAATTTTAAGTGCTCAAACTAGGAATATGTGGATGGTGATTACCATTTTGGACAGTTCAGGTTAAAAGTATTCATTATGACTAAATTTAGATTGGACTAAATGTCTTATTTATTTCCTAGACACCAGTGCATGGGATTGAGCAGGAAGACTAGAGCAAACATACAAGGAATAAAAGAATTACATTCAGCCTGTGCATCTCTTCAATATCCTCATACTTATAAATCTCTTAAAATCTTGTCTATCACAAACAAGAACTCAAAATGTGTGAACTATTTTTATTATTATCATTATTATTAATACCAGGGACAGACTGGGGGCTCAGGTCTCCTGACCTTCAGCCAAATGTCCCTTCCAGAATCCCAAGGGGCCTCTCATGTTAGCAATACATTTATGCTAAGAATACAATGTCATGGGTAGCCACCAGAATTATACAAACTTACACATTGGATTCCTGGTGCTGTAAGGTCTGAGATATTCCAAATCACTTGTTTGCAGAACAAAGGACTAAAAACAAAATTATTTCACTTTCCTGGATTGACCTTTAAATCCATCCATGGTGCCTCACCTATGCAGCCCTCACTGCTAAGCACCCTGATGTTCTTGTTAAAGATGCAAGGTCTAACTTGTGAACAGGAATCCCTGGATGGATGAAAGTCAGCATTGGAAGGCCAAGCTTTTTTTTAATGAATGTATGCTCATCAATGAAAAGACCTAATGAAGCCACATTTTAGCTACATTCCCACTAATGAATCAAATGAGAAAAGGGAAAGCTAAAAATACTTCATAACTATCTTTTTGTAACATCCTCAGAAATGACAAGTGGAAAAAAATGAGTTTTCTTAAAACAAGGACAACTTGGGGACAGCCATAGTAACCAAATCAAAGCCACATTATTACATAGAAGGGAGAGGATAATAGTGAATGGTTAAGTACCTAATTAAGTCTATTTCCTAGACATGAATCCCCAAGATACGTTTGTTTTTCCTACTCACTAAATATTTTTAAAGGTTACTTAGTCTCTCAGGAAACCTGTCCTCATACTAATAATTTACTAAAAGACAGGGACAGACACAAATGCTCATGACTAATGTGACAGAATCATAGGACACTCATTCGCACCCCCTATGCAGATAATATGCAAAATCCAAACTCTCTTACTTTTGAGAAGCAAACACAAAGGGGGTTAAGTGTGTGGTAGATCAGAGGGCTGTTGTCAACAGCAAAAAAAAAAAAAAAGTGATTTTATTTATTAATTTATTGCAATGTAATTGCTCATCTATCATGGGCCAGGTACTGTGCTAGATCCTGAGGATAGAAGACAAATATTATCTTGCTTTCATGGAAAGTTTTGTGGAGGGGAAAATAACCTTATCAGATACTTACATAATAATAAACTTAATAATTTAAACTTAATAAATATCCAAGACCTATACTCAGTATTTAATATATATGATCCCAATTAATCTTCTTAGTGGAAATGAATATCAATTTACAACAAAGGTAAGTACTACAAAGGAGAGGAGCATGGTTATGACAATATGTAATGACATGCTTCAATTTGAGAGATCAGGAAATGACAAATGAGCACTACAATTCTGATAAAGGTTCAGCAGCGAACTTTCTAGGGGAAAAAGAATGATGTGGAGTGTTTGCCCACTTCCGTAGTATAAATACTTCCACTGGGCTTTCTGTTAAACCACCAATGTAATGTCACCAAAGGGGAATTAGGAATAGAGGTGTACAATCAGCCCCCTGAAATAGGCAGATACAATCTAGCTCCATTATATCTGTGTAATAAGTTAAGATCTGTTTCTAGATGACAGGCAGCAATTTGAATGGGCCCATAGCTCTACTGTTGCCAATGAGTGTATGCATCAGTTTGTTACACAGGATCACAGGTGGAAATGAGGGTGTCCTGAGAAAGATTACAAAGGATTTAGCCAGGCACAAACACACACCTAGAATCTACCTAGAGAATGAATAGATGCCTTGCCTACACAAATAAATTATAAATGTTCATAAGCAATTACATATTTTTGATGATTTATAATATATAATTAAAGGCTTTGATAAGTTTACCATATCTTTGTTTATAGAGTACTTTATCAATAAGGAAATATGACTAATTTAATCCAGAGAATGAGACATTGATGCTACGTCTTGAAAATGAGTGAGAGTTTTCTCAGCTATGAAAGGGAGATAAGGACATTTCAGAGAAGGACCCTATTTATAGCTGACTCAGGATGGCCCATGGTGTGGGTAAATAGAATATGATCTTCTTGGGGAAGACAGTGAAGTGAGGGCTATTGACTGGGGCTAGATGCAAAGGGTTTGGTGATTGTGCTAGGTAGTATGGCCATCCCTCTGCCTATATCTGACCTTCCATGAAGACTAGCTTCTCGGTTGGCCATTTGAAGCATTTTGCTCTTGGTTTTAGACACTGAGATCCTCTCTGTGAACATTCTTTTTTTCAAAAAAATTATTTAAATTCAATTTGCCAACATATACTATAACACTCAGTGCTCATCTCATCAAACTACTTTTAAAATTCTTCACAAAGGAAAATGGGGATCGGTAAAGTAAATGAGACAAACAGTAGAACTGAGCAGTGTATGAGAATATACTGTATTCATAACTCTAAGTGATTAGTAATTCTAAATATTGTGCTAGTAATTCATCCCACTTTTTTGTATTTTTGAAGTTTTTCATAATAAAACCTCTTTTTAAAATCTAAAAATAGAAAAATAAAGTGTCAGTTGTGTCATAGTTAGATATGTAGACAACATACAAATAAAACTAATTTCCATGAGGACCCAAGAATTTTGCAGAAGAGTTGGGAGAAGAATAGATTTGTGCACGGAGTTCACAGCAAAGAAAAAATAAAAAAATAAGTCACTAAGTAGATCTAGTTTTTTGTCTGTTTTGCTTTGTTATTCAGTTGGTATTTTCTTGAGAATGAATGGGAGAACAAATTGTCCAATCCTTAAGCATAAGATACTTCATCATGTGAAAAATAGCACTGTAGAATTCTGCCTTTGTGGAAATGACTTTACCTGGAAACACCTGGGGTCCCTGTATAGTAGGGATATTCAGAGATATCTCTGCTTTTTGTCTGAACTCTTATGAGAAGTTTTAGTTTCTAAGAAATGTGGCCTCTTAGAATCACAAAAAAGCTTGACACCTGTTGACCCAATAGTCTTCACACTGTGCCCCAGGGAGCTCCAGAGAATCCATAAAGGAGCCTTGTTCATTCAAAGGTATTTATGAGTACCCACTGTTCTGATCTGGGAACTTAGTAACAAAATGAATGTGATTCTGGCCCTGCCCTAGAATGGAAAGTGATGGGTTCTCAGTGTTTAGTTGTTAACTATCTACCATAAGATTTACTTTATGAGTTAGTGGTCCATTGTAAGATTTATTTTATTTATTTTTTTTTGTAAGATTTATTTTAAAGAAAGAGCTTTGATAAAAATGAGTCAACACTATTTAAAAATAACAAGTATACTCTAATCCCTTTTTTTAAGATGGAAAAAGTTATAGTTCAAAGACAGAAACCAGACTGCCCAAGTTTTCATTCCACTATTGGCAGGGCAAGGACCAGAATGCAATGCTGCTGATTCCCAAGTAATTGCTTGTCCCACTTCCCGTATTCTTCTCTTTCTTCCCTTAGCAGACTGACCTAAGGGAAGCTTGCAGATTTGGAGTGAGAAGTTTGACATCTGAAATACAGAGAATTAATTCCATTTTTCTGGCACTTGGCATTCATAAAATGAGGATACATAAAATGAGGATACATGGAGAATCGAATCAGCTAAAATATTTTGTAAACAATCTATATATAAGTTTTAAAATACTGTACAGATGTCAATAACTATAGTTTAATACCCTAAGTCTTTTCATTGATACTTCTCAAAACAAAATAATTGAATGATGGAGTAATAACAGCATAATGAAAAGAAAATAAGATGTGCTATTTGGTCAAACTAAAGTTGAAAGAAAATAAATAAATAAACAATACCTGGGTTGCAACCTGGCCTTCTTAGATGATATCATTTAGGGGTTGAGGCTTGAGCTCTAGAAAGACAGATTCCAGAGTGGTGTCATTATTTGAAATATAAAATGGTGATGAAACAACAAAGCCTATTTCATCATGCTACTCATTGAGATGATACTTTTAAAGCATTTATTAGTGTCTAGGACATAGTAGGTGTTGAATAATTATCAACTATTATCTTTTACTCTAAAATATTGAAAATAATTCCTACCTTATAGGATATTCATTAGGATTAAATGAACTAAAGTTAATTGCACATCCATTAAGTGACTGATGTATATAAGATATTGAAAATATGTTCTTTCCCTTTCTTTTCCTTTCTCCTGATATGTGAAATCAGATGCAACAATTATAGTTTCTGGAAAACTATAAAGGGCATGTCACAAGTCCATTTCTCTTAGTCAGTGGCTAGACAATTTTAACATATGCCATAATCTTCTTGAGATTTATTAAAGAAAAAAAAAACATCTTTGATCACACCTCCTATGGAGACGGAGCCCAGAAATCTTATTTTTAACAAACACCCCAATACAAGTAATGTAAATGATGAGTTAACACTTCCTGAGTGGTCTAAGCCCTTGTTACTCAAAGTGTGGTCTTTGTTCCAACAACAACTGTATCACCCAGAGATTTGTTAGAAATACAGAATCTCAGCCCTATTCCTAACTTGTTGAATCTTCCACATTTTAACAAGATCCCCAGGTGGTTCCTATACATGTCATAGTTGAGACATGTTGGTCAAAGCTCTGTCCTCTGGTCAATTAGGTAAGTCATGATCACCTGGATCTCATTATCTTTTCCTCTGAGAAAATCTCTTCATCCCATTTCATCATAAATGTCATCTTTATGAAAGACTGGTAGAAAAATATGGGCGTATTAAGATATTTCAACATTTCTGCTGAGTTAATATCAGAAATTTTATTCATTATATTGTCTAATGCCTTTCATTTAAAAGACTATATGATAAGTTAATTTTACAAGAAAAATGTCACTTCTAAAATCTCTCTCCTGGTGATTTTTTTTTATTTTAAAAAATGGGAGTGACAAATGATTAGGATTTTTTTCCATTGGCTGCTATCTTAAAATGAAATTTGGTATTCAATGATATTAATTCTATTAGCCTAGGTTTGGAGTATGTTAATTATTCTTTCCATTGGGATAGTTCCAGCTTTTCTACTGCTCTTTTAAAGATTTGTTTTAAAGATTATACATAGGTATAATTTAGGTACTTATAAAATATGCAGACTTATGCATGTCTGCATATTTTCACACCCTTACAACCACCACCCAGAATAAGACATTGATTATTTTCATACTCCCCTATGCTTGTACCCCTTCCCAATCAATAGCTCTCAACTTCAACTCTGTCACTTGACTTCTGTTACATTGATTAGTTTTGGCCTTCCTTGAGCTTCATATAAATAAGATCATAGAATACCTAATTTTCTGTGTCTAACTTCTCTTACTTAATATAATGTCTTTGAAATCCATCTACCTCATTGCACTTATCAGTAGTTTGTCCTTTATATTGCTGTGTAATATTCCATTGTAAAATGGAATGTTAAGTACATCACAAATTTTTTATCTATGTTTCTGTCGATGGTCATATGAGTTGTTTCTAGCTTGATAATATTATAAATAAAGCTAATTGTGAGCATTTGTATATAATTATTTTGGTGGATATGTGTATAGTCTAATGGGTGCATATCTAGAATGAATTGCTTCTTTAGTAGTCTTCTGTGTACATGAGGAAATCCTTTCTGGATATATGGAGAATATACATCAGTATTGGAAATAAATTTTTAAAATAACAAGAAGGAAGAAGCACAGAGAACAAAGAAACAACAACAGCATTTCAAGATTAATGATATACTATAGTAGAGGAGAGAATACTTGTTAAGGAATATAGAACCCTGGAACAACTCTAGACAAGTCATTTCTTTCTGGAATTTTGTTATTTATTCATTCAAAAGATTGGTTGGTAGAATAGATGTCTTCAAGGATTCTTTCCACCTTGATACTCTAGGAATTTAGCATGAAAATGTTTAAGTGAATTATCTGGCAATTTGAAAAGGAAATACATTAGAGTCCTTTCTGATTAATAAGCTATGAGAGAGAAGACTTCTAGAATTTTTCCTTCAAATGTTGAAATTGTTTCTCATGCCAGGCCTATTTTGTTGAGCTGACTGATCAGAGCTTATGTATTCATTGGGCTACACTTACTGGAGCATGAGGCCACTGTACCTTTTAATGCAGGAACCTACATTGCCCATCTCTTTCTCATTTTGTCTTCTGCTGCAAAAAATCTCAGTTCTAAGGTAGGCTTGTCTTCCTTCTTAGCCTACTTCTTCCCACCCCCATGTCCAGTTGGGTAAATACATTCAGGGAGCTTTGTGCCCATTTACATGTTCCTTCACCCACAGGCATCCTTCAGCCCATGGGTCTCAATATCTAAACTTGGGGAAGATAAGACACTTCACTTCCTCTTTTATTTATTAACTCTTAACTCAAAATTATCAGGTATTTATATATTAATGGATGCTAAATTCTTGGCTATTAACAAAGCATTTTTCTTCTGATTTTTTTTTCTTTTGCTGCCTTATGTGTATCATTCTCTTAGTAAAGCACCTCAGTGGGGAAAAGGATGAAAGGATGTAGGGTTGCTCAGATTCCCTCAAGGACTTCAGAAACAGGATATTGAGAGATCATAGAAATCCTATACCCAGAGCAGTCAAATGTGCCAAGAAAAGTGAGTTGTTAAAACAAGGAGCCATAGGGAGAATCCTGGCACTGATTATGGCTTCCAGGGAGATAAGCTTCATAAACATTCAAACCACAAACTCCATAGCCACAGATCAGGAGGGTAGCTCAGCCTTGGATGTCAATGGAAATAAAGGTGCTAAAGAGAGAGGAGCTCTGGGAACCACATCTTGTTTCTAGACTCACCAGCTGAAAGACCTGAACATATTATGGAGCATTGATCAGGCATCTGTCACAAGCCTCACCTGAGCTTCTCTTCTTATATGACACATTTATCTGCCCCAGTAGCTTTTAATATAAGGTTTTAAATCCCACTCCACATGTGGAAAAAAAAACATTCAGAATGATTAAGATACCTGCCTTAGCAAGCACAGTTAGTATATGGTGAAATCAACTTTAGACCTTGTCTGACTACAAAGCCCATGACATCTTTGTCATGACCAGCTAGCTCCATCTATCATTCTACAAATGAAGACATTGCAGTCCAAGAAGCCTATGCAAGTTGTCAGAGTCAGGATGAGAATCTGGGATTTTTGACTCACTATTGGGTCAGCTCCAGTCCTACTGCTCTGTCTTATTAATGCCAAAACAAAGCAAAGCCCCATGTGGTTTTCAAGACATTTTCTGAAATGTCATGAAGAGATTGTTTTGTCATCTCTTTTTTACAAACTCGAGTACTGAAGTCATAGTGTCTTGATTTGAAGACTAGCTCTGTCATTTGAAGTGTTACATTAGCAGGTTACTTTTTCCTCTGCTTTAGTGTTTTCATTTATAAAATGGAAAAAATGCAATGCCTTCTTAAGGTGTGTTAAGACTAAATGAGACAATACATGTAATTAGTTTAAAGTTGCAGTGGGTATATAAGCACCATATCACAAGTAGCAGCTATTATGATTTCTGTTCTATTTCTGATGCATTAGTAGGCAAGGTGTTTCTACTGGATGGTCAGAGGCTTGGGAACTAGAAGGGTGATTATTTGTCCCATGATATTCACAAGTTTACACAGGTACACTTCCTTAGGAACTTGGATTAGATCACTATCTTAGACTGGAGCAAAGAGCCAGGGTATGTCTCACCCTCATAATTTTCCAATAGATTTTAATTCATTACAATCCGCTAGATAGTAATGACCTGAGTTGGGTTCCAAGACCCAAGAGATGAAAAGGACAGAGTGCTCTCTCATGTTCAGCCAATCAAATGTCCCTCAACAAATGAAGATAGTGTTGAGGAAGAGGTGAGACCTAATCTGTTTGCTCATATAGACTCCTCAGAAAGCCCCCAAAGACCACCAGCAAACCTCTTTGCTTCAGAACCTGATGAATACTTGAGCTGAAAATCCAGCCTGGGACATTGAGAACAAGACTGAGGGACAGGGAGAGAATTACTTGCCTCTGAGCAAGGCTTTTTTCTGGGCCTTTGATCCCTCATTCATAAAATGAGTAGATTTGTTAGTGTCACTAAGCACTAAAGAGGAAATATATTTAGTTCTTGCTTAGCAGAACATGTACCAAAATTGGAACAATACAGAGAAAATTAGGATGGACCCTGAGCAAGCATGACACACGAATTTGTGAAGCATTCTATATTTTCAACTGAAAAATAAAATTCATACAGAAATAAAAAGAAGATCCAGCAACTGCATACTAAATAATAATAATGATGATCATCATCATCATAATAATGATATTATCCTTTAAAGTGAAAACAAAAAGATCCATAAAATGTTTTCTGCTCATAAAAAAAACTCATAAAAAAGTGTTTTCTGAATCAGAAATAGGTGAACTTGTTCCAGAACTATTTAAAAAATATTCCATATGAAAACTGAAAGTCGTGGTGCCTGGGGGGCTCAGTCACTGAAGCATCTGCCTTTGGCTCAGGTCATGATCCCAGGGTCCTGGGATAGAACTCCACATGGCTCCCTGCTCAGTGGGGAGTCTGCTTCTCCCTCTCCTATTGCAGCTCCCCCTGCTTGTGCTTGCTCTCTCTCTGTCAAATGAATGAATGAATGAATGAATGAATGAATGAATGAATAAATAAATAAATAAACAAACCAACCAACCAACCAACCTGAAAGTGTAGCACTGTTACATCGAGGAGTTAAATAGACAGCTTTAACCCCAGAAAAGTACCTGTTTCCCACCCCAACCAGAACTACAGAGCTGCAGTGAGTGTCTGAGTCCAGAGCCTGTGGTCTCAGAGAGCTGAATACAAGAGACAGTCAGTAGCTCTGGCTACAGCCACAAGAAAGAAAATAGAAATCAGTCCTTGAACTACCAGGAAAGCACTTTACTAATCACCCCCCAAAATGTGTGAACTTTCAGGGATCCTGAAGGGAAAGGAAAGAAAGTCAAAGGATTGGATTCATAGTAATTCTTGGGTGTAAGCTCCAATGCAAATGTGCCTTTTCCTGGGGCATCTGAACCTTTGGCTCAGGTCCTGAACCCAGGGTCCTGAGATGGAGTTCCACATCAGGATCCCTGCAGAGAGCCTGCTTCTCCCTCTGCCTAGGTCTCTGTCTCTCTCTGTGTCTCTCATGAATAAATAAATATAATATTTAAAAAAAATACAAAAGTGCCTTTTCCTTACTGTTGTGTTATCGTCCTTCTCCTAGCATGTATAACTTGGGGAAGCAAGCCTAGATATGTGTGTGCATGTGCATGTATATACTTCCCCTGGAGAATGACAAATGAGCTAAAATTATAGTAATACCAAAGATTAAAAGATACACTTGACGGGGATCCCTAGGTGGCTCAGGGGTTTGGTGTCTGCCTTCAGCCCAGCGCATGATCCTGGAGACCCTGGATAGAGTCCCACATCGGGCTCCCTGCATGGAGCCTGTTTCTTCCTCTGCTTGTGTCTCTGCCTCTCTCTCTCTCTCATTCTCTCTCTCTCTGTGTGTGTGTGTGTGTGTGTGTATGTGTGTGTGTGTGTCTCATGAATAAATAAATAAAATCTTAAAAAAAAGATGTACTTGCTATAGGAAGTAGGAATGGATGTGAGTGAAATGGGGAAAGACTTTATAAGAGAATCACTTTGACTTACAAACACCATCAGAACAGGGACTGGGTTGATCTAATCTGTTGTTGTATCTTCAACATCTAGCACAATGGCATGTAGCAGGCAGTCAGTAAATATCAATTGAAAGGGCAGATTAATGAAAAGGGAAAGAAGAACATTCTAGACACAGGAACATAGGATGTAAGACATCACCATTGTTCTGTCCAGAGTCTACCTAACAAAGATGAGAATTAATTACCTAAGACAGGGTGGGATTATCTGCTTTTTTATAGCAAGCATGGGCCCAAACCTTTGCAAAAGTGAAGTTATTGATTGGAGGATGTGACAGGACCTTTTATTTCCTATCTCACTTGTGACTTACCACCCAGTCCCTGATGAGCTTCCTCCTCAGGGAAAGGAACAGTCTTGATGGGTAGACCACAAGAGATGAGGAAGAAAGAGAGGGAGTGCTCCTCCCAAGTATTGCAGGTGCAAGAGAACAGTGACCTTTCTCCTAAGGATCATCAAGTGTGAAGGCCAGTGGCCAGTGGCTGCTAGTATATTTCCAGGGAAAATAGCCTCTTTTTGGAGAGTAGGAACAAGCAAGGGCATAGTGAATCAAGGGAAACATTTACTTCCAATATGAATCAAAGCAGAAACATGAAAGCAAGAAAGCTATCTTATTGTCTTAAGTTGAGCAAAGGTACAGGTAAAAGGAAAATAAAATAGTTCTGCATGATGGAGCCCAGGGTATTGTGAATGGGCATTGCTGATGTGAGGTAGGTAGAGACCAGACCATGTCATGCTGAGAGTTCTGAAGATCAAAAGATGCCAAGGCAATTTTATAAGATGGAGAGTGGCAGGATCCTATTTGACACTGGAAAGCAAAGTCTCATTCAGATTCTTAATGTGTGGAAGATTCTGAAAATGGCTACAAAGTCTTCCAATTCCTGCATACATATCTCTTTAATCAAGAGGCAGAGTAAATTTTCACCCTTCCTTCTTTGAATATGAATTTGGGCTTTTGCTTGCTTTGACCACTAGCTCATTAATAAGCATGACATAAACAAGGTTGAAAGTTCTTGCACATTAGGACTTTCTCTCTCTCACCATACTCAGAATCCTGAGATGATGACCTGAGATGACCTAAGATGACCATGGACCTGAACCCAAACTAGTTTGCTAAAGTAGGAGAGGTCAAGTGGAGAAGACTGAGGCACCAGAGTGCACAGCCTACAACAGTCAGGCATTATGGGTGTGACCATCCTAGATCATCCAGCTACTGGACAAGGCATTAGCTGACCACAGGTCTATGGGAAAGCCCAGAAGGGATCAGAAGTTACTCAGACCAGAAAAGCCACCCAGCCAACTAACAAAATAGATGGAAGAAGAAGAAGAAGAAGAAGAAGAAGAAGAAGAAGAAGAAGAAGAAGAAGAAGGAGAAGAAAAGAAGAAAGAAGAAGAAGAAGAAGAAGAAGAAGAAGAAGAAGAAGAAGAAGAAGAAGAAGAAGAAGAAGAAGAAAGAGGAAGAGGAGGAGGAAGAGAAGGGGGAGGAGAAGAAGAAGGAGGAAGAGGAGAAGAAGGAGAAAAAGGAAAGAAAGATCATTGCTGTAAGGCACTAAGTAATAATAGCTAACTGGTATAGAATGTGACCTGAATGTCAACTCCTCTGTATTCATACTAATATAGTATTGAACAGTAATCTACAAATAGAAAAACTACAAAAATATTCCAGAAAACAACCTCAGTATATATAAAAATGTAATATATGTCAAAGGTGGTATTTTAAGACAATGGAAAAATGATAAATTATTTAGTAGTTCTAACACAGTTGATTATCTTCCTAAAGAAAAATAAGGTTGGATATCTATCTCATGCTAAATATAAGAAAAAAGTCAATGGATAAACTATTTAAATGTGAAAAACAAAATTAAAGGACAAAAGCACACAGCAACCTAGGGTTTGGAGAGACCTCAATAAACACAGAAAACCCAGAAGCACTTAAAAGAATATAGACACAAATGGCCATAGAAATGGGAGAAAAGATACTATAAAGTCAATAAAATGGGAAGAATGAGGGGGAGGGGTAGCAATACAGTTGACAGATAAAGAAGTAGTATCTATAACATGGAGTTATCACATATTATCAAAAAAATAAAATAGTAAAGTCTACATACATGTAAGTTGTAGAAGAGAAAATTCAAATGGACAACAAATATATGAAAAGATGCTCGAGTTCACTGGTAGATGAGAAAGAGCAAAGTATTACCTTATATATCTATTTCCTGTCAAAGTTTAAAAGGTACAATAACACTGACTACTGACAACAATGGAGGAATATACTCACATGCATCACTTGTAGACACGTTACTTATTACAACCATTTTGGAAAGAAACCTGAAAACATCTATTCAAAATAAAAATACACCTTTGACCTAGGAATCTCTTTCAACCCAGAAGTCTCACTCTCCGGAACCTACCCTAGAAATAAAAGGAACTGAATGTAAGAGTGTTTATTCCAGCATTGTTTCACAGGGGGAAAAAAATCAGAAACAAGGCATATCCACCAGGAGAATGAGATTAAATAAATCTTACTGCATCTACATTTTTCATGGACTACTGACCAGTCATTAAAATGAATTTGAGCAATAAAGGTTAACTTGCGAGATTTCTATTTACTGACAAGTCGAAAAAATAAGATATAGAAAACATATGGGAGATATAATTCAGTTTTTTTCTAAAGCAAACAAGGAACTCCTTAATCCCTTAATTTATATATTTATAAGTGAATAGATATCTATATATTTTAAATGTTTATAAAGGTTGGAGAAATTATGCATAAAAAGATGCATTTTTTTTTTTTACCATGGGGAGAGTAGATAAGGTAAATGTGTGGCAAGAAAAACAGCAGAAATTGAAAATAAAAATAGGAGAATGAGAGGAAAGATGACAGTAGAATAACATACATAGTATAATCCCACTTGTGTAAAATGTCAATTTAGAACAAAGATTATATGTATTATATATATAATTTCTATATAATGTTATGGAATATAATATATAATTAAATACATTATTAATTATAAATATGTGTGAGTGTATGTTATATTATATATCATAAAATTTAGATTCTGATTTAAACCAGAATGAAAATAATGAAGGAATAAGAAGTGATTGACTCTGGATATACACTGAAAGAGAGACAAAGGGATTTGCTGAACAATTTGGTAAGGATTTTATCCTTGGAAAGAAGGAGAGGACATATGCACAGCTATAAGATTTTTGGGACCTGAGTCAATGGAATGATGAGATTTCCATAAACTAAGATGGGACAGAGCACAAATAGAGTCTGTTTTGAAGAGAGTATTAGAGTTCTGTGTGAGAATGCTAAATTTTATAATACATGCAAAGAGTGATGATGAAGACATAATAGGATATGCAAGTCTGATATTCAGGCAAAGACCCAGACTGGAGATATAAATTTGGGAGTCAGCAACCTAGAGACTTGCAATGGCTTGGGACTGCATGGTATCTCCAAGAGAACAATGAGTTGGAGAAGAGGTCTAAGGATTAAACTCTGGATGAAAATAGCCATGATGTATGTTATATATATTATATATATGAATTATATATATATTATATATATGAATTATATATATTATATATATGTGTATATATATATATGAATGATAGATTTGTTTTAAAGAACAAGTTTCAAAGTAATGTGTATAGTATGATTCTGTTTGGTTTAAAATGAGTCTAAACACTTTTTTATTTTATTTTATTTTATTTTATTTTATTTTATTTTATTTTACACTTATTTTATATACATGTATCAGAACAGTGGGAAAAACAGAAGGGTGTATATGAGCTTATTGACTGACACTGGCTGCCTCAGAAGCATGGAAATGCAGGTATTACTGTGGAGGGGATCATTAGGCCATTATATAGCTTTGTTTCTGTCCTTAATTTTTACCTACTATAACAGGTGATTGTAATTTGTTTTTTTTATTTTATTTTTTAAAGAATTTATTTATTTATTCATGAGAGATTGAGAGAGAGAGAGAGAGAGAGGCAGAGACACAGGCAGAAGGAGAAGCAGTCTCCATGCAGGGAGCCCAATGTGGGACTCGATCCCGGGTCTCCAGGATCAGGCCCTGGGCTGAAGGCAGTGCTAAACTGCTGAGCCACCCAGACTGCCTCAGTGATTATAATTTATAAACCTCAGATGAAGAAAAAAGTTTTCTTCCCACCAAAATAGTAATTTCTGATTTCTCTTTAGGTAGGAGGAACAATAACCCAAGTTCTTTACAAAGCCCTGTGCAAACATTCAGGCCAAACAGGATGAGTAGAAAGGCTTCTCTGCTCTGCAATTACATGACATATTAGCCAGAGATTCCAAGGAAGGAAGCTGGCATTGAAAGCTTGCCTTGAGCCAGAGCACAGCTTCAGGAAAAGGTTCAGCTAATCTTCTTTGGCTGTGGTTAACTGAGAAGAGCAGCATCTTCTGAAAGCTCTGAGATGGAAATGGGGAAAACATTTATATAAACAGGAAGGATCAAAGGGAAAACATAAGAAGGGAACAGCAGCAAGAGAAGGGCCCCATGTGCTGTATTGGAACTGGAGGAAGGATCTACATTTTTATTGGCTTCAGGAGCAGTTACTGAGTTAGAAACAGATGTTGACTGTACAATATATTAAATGACAGCATTGGATCTGGACTCACACTGACTTTATTCCACCCCCAGCTCTGTCAATTCATTTTCTCACCTACGGCAAAGCATCCATACATTTCCATATCTCAGTCAACTCATTTGAAAATGGTGTGATGATGATGATGATGATGATGATGATGATGATAGTAATAGTAAAAATAATAATATCCTTGCTTCAATAGCGTGTTCTGATTAAATAAGGCAATCCTTATAAAATACCTAACCTAATGCCTGGTATATAACAAGCATATAATAAATGTTTACCTTATCATCATCATCTCAGTATAATCAATTTAATTAGTTCTGTGGATTGAATTGCATTCACCATAAAATGCATTTTCATATCCTAAAATCCAGCACCCATTAATATGACCTTATTTGGAAATAGGATCTTTGACATAATCAAGTAGGGTGAAGTCATAACGGATTACGATGAGCCCTAATTCAATGATTGGTGTCATAAGAAGATAGTTTGGCCCCAGAGGCACAGGAAGAATGACATGGAAAGAGAAGACAGAGATCAGAGTGGTGCAACTAGAAACCAAAGAATACCAGGGACTGTCAGCAATCACCAGAACCTGGGAGAGAGGCATGGAATACTCTCCTTCAGAGCCTCCAGGAGAAATTGTCCATGTCAACACTTTGATTTCAGACTTCTAACTTCCAGAACTATGAAACAATAATTTCTGCTGTTTAAGTCACCAAGTTTGTATTAATTTGTTTTGGTAGCCACAGGAAATTAATACAGTTAAAGATATGGAAGCAATTGTTGAACTTTGCTAGCAGTAGCCCCAACACCACAGAAACCACATTAGTCTGGGGATTTATTAGTCTCATGAATTTGTACCTGTTGATTGATTATGGAACATAAAATGGAATATCCCTTCATCTGTTCAGTGGAACCTCAGATAGCTTACGGATTTCATAATAGGTCAGAGAAGGAAGAGACAGCCATGGAAAATAAACTTTTCAGTCATGGTAGGTATTAAATAAATATCTGTAGAACCAAATGGACTGAATTGAATACCAATGTAGAACAGGGTCTTGTTGGGAATCCCTGAATAACTATTAAAAAATAAAGCTAAAAGGTGTTTTTTTTTTCAGAAAACATAACAAAAATGATAGATATCAATCATTATACTTACTATGTGCCATTCATTATTCTAAACATTTTGCATTTACTAACCTATTTAATTCATATTACAACCTTATTTAATAGAAAAAAAGATCAATGATACCATACTTTTTTTTACTTGTAGTGAAAAGTATTATGGAAATGAACCTAATTAACCTTGTATAATTTAAGAATGTGCCTAAAATATACAATAAATGCAGACTACCAATGATTCATGTTCCCTTTCTATGCTATAGAGTTGTTGCTGGGAAGTCATTGCCAAACCAGGGATTATGCTTTCCAATCCCCTTGTATTTACTCTATGTGGGGTCCTGTTACGTATGGCCAACATGAGCAGAAATGGTATGTGTTAATTCCAGGACAAGGAATTCAAATACATGGCAAACATTCATCATGTCCTCTCTTTCCACTGCAATGGAGGCCCAGTGATGAGTATGGTGGCTTTGAAAGCTGCAAGAAGCCAGCATCCCTGAGGTGTTCATTGGAAACAAGGTACCCAGGAGGTCTGCTTCACTGGGAATATCAATATTTCTAAGCTACCCTCAGATTCTTTATTATAGCATGCAGCTCACCTTGCTTAACATTATTATTATCATCATTAGAATTATTATCACATAACTTTTCACTTTTAAGAGAAAAGAATGAACACTTGAAACTCCACTGTTATACTGAAGTCATTCCAATCAAAGAAACTTTTTAGCCTGGGAACTCATTACAATCTTTCTGATATCTGAAGTTTAGGTCAAGAGAAAAATCTTGATGCATTTGTCCATTTTCTTTCCAGGCTTCTTCCAAACAACAAAGTAAAGAGCGTATTTCCTTGAAGTGCTTGGAAATAATACTTTTGTCAAAGATTGCTGGTTTTCAGATTGTGATTCTCAGCTATGGGTAAAGTGGCAGCTAGACCTAGCTGATCAACCTCACCAAGCCCTTGTATCTGGGCAACGAATGTGTCATAAGCAATTTGGGAACATGTTCACATCACTGAGTGGCCAAGCAGATGAAAAACTTATTCTTTTCAGGAAGCAATGTAACTTTACAATTTGTAGTGTTCTCTGGAAAGAAAACAGAAATGAATAATTACAGTATTGGGTATCATTTTGAAAAAGTCAATCTCTTCTTCTAATCTTACCTGATCAAAACTGGTAAAAGGACATTTCCTTAATATTTCACCACTCCATTTTCCCCAGGGTAATATATTGGTTGTTATTTGATTTCTTCCCCTAAATCTATAAGCTTATCTTTATAGGCTCAGGATTTGCATCCAAGCCAAGGTTGTTGGAGCATTGCAAAATTTGTTGTAAGCACTCCATAAAAGATGTTCCTTTTCCTTTTTTATCACTGATCATCCATTGTCACAACTACTCAACTCTGCCATTGTAGCATGAATGAAGTTACAGGCAATATGCAAATAAATAGGCATAGTTGTGTTGTAATAAAACTTTATTTACAAAATAAGCATTTCAAACAACATTTCAAAGACAGGGAAAACCAAGTACAAAAACATCCATGACATTGATGTGAGTGACATATGCAGGGGCAAAAAGGGCAGTTGATGAGAAGTTAATGAACAAGGAGGATAGCCATATGAGAAGAAGTCCAAGAAGGAGGGATCAAATTGGGCAAAACACATGGGGCAACAATTTAGCTTTAAGTCTGCATGCTTCTGATGTGCAGTGAGGAAAAGAAACAAATCACGACAAATCACTAAACATTTCACTTGAGAAATAAGGTTGCCCATGGTAGGAAGTAGGGAAAGTTTGGAGAAGAGTACTCAAAAATTCTATTTTGGACAACACATGATTTCAAAGACATTTTCCCTGCAAAAAGTTGGAATGATAATTAGCAATTCATCTGTCCAGTCTTAAACTCTCATTCTTATAATTCTATACCACAATTTGGTATCCTGGGAAAAAGGGTAAAATTTAATATAGACAGAATCAGATTGAAATGACAATTCTTACACTAACTAGCTGTGTGATTCGGGGAAGTCATCCTTTCTGATCCTCTATTTTCTCATCTAGGAAATAAGTTTATTATTATTAACCTCGCAGAGTTGTTTTGAAGGAAATTTCTTAATGAAGGATATAGCATAAAATAGTTTCTCCATTTAAAAATTGCTTCTTCCTCTTCATTTACTTATTTACTCAATAAATATTTATTGCATTTTGTGCTGTGCATGTGTAAGGTATTTTTCCAGGTACTGGGATAGAGTTGTGAGCAAGACTAATAAATCTCAGCCTTCTTGAACCACACAAGCATTTTTATTGGATGATATGGATATGGAACCCCTAAGAAGGCATTTGACAATATCTGGAGAATTTTTGGTTGTCATTCAATGTGAAGATGCTATCAGTTAGTGATAAAAGACCAGAGAGCTGATAAACTTGCTACAATGCACAAGATAGCCTTACCCACATTAAGAATTTTAGCACCAAATGCCAATAACATGGTGAGAAGCCCTGATGTAGGAATGTGTTTGTGTGTTTAAAAAAAAAAAGATTATAGGGGTGTCTGGCTGGCTCAGCTGGTAAAGCCTGTGACTCTTGACCTTGGTATTGTAAGTTAAAGCCTCACATTGGGTGCAGAGATTAATAAAAAATAAAATCATATTTAAAAAGTATAAATAAGAGTACCAAAAGAAGAGTTGTGTTCCAGAGTTCTAGTTGAAGAGAAACCCTGAATAAAATGAGTTTTTTCTCAGTAATATCTGAAAGAAGAATTTCCTAAATAGAAGGACTAGGACTTAAACTGACCACCACAATTTAAAACAAAACAAAACAAAACAAAACAAAAGCCTACCTTGACTCTGGCTGTAAATGTGAATTTAAAGCCAGTCATTAATTTTGCTTTAATCTTCAAGGCTTTATGTATTTCCTTATATTTCCATATTATGAGCTATGATGAGAAAGATAGTTTTTGAAGTTGAATAGACAGGACAAATCTTGGGCTTACAACTCATTATATAATCTTGAAAAATCTCACTTAAAATACTGTAGTCCTGTAAAATATAATCAGTAATAGAAAGTATGTAAAACAAAATTGTTTTGAAAATTAAATGAAATAGCCCATTTAAAATGCCTATGTCAAACCCTCTTGCACTGTTGGTGGGAATGCAAACTGGTGTAACCCCTCTGGAAAAGAGTATGGAGGTTCCTCAAAAGTTAAAAATAGAACTATCCTATGATCTAGTAATCACACTACTGGACATTCATATATATAAAACCTGTAATTCAAAGGGATACATGCACTCCTAAGTTTATAGCAGCATTATTTACAATACCAAATTGGAAGCAACCCAAGTGTCCATTGACAGATGAATGGATAAAGAAGAGGTGGTATATATATATATATATATATATATATATATATATATATATATATATAATGTAATGTTATTCAATGTTATTCAGCCATAAAACAGAATGAAATATTGTCATTTGCAAGAACATGGATGGAGTCAGACAGTGTAATGCTAAGTGAAATAAGTCAATCAGAGAAAGACAAATACTTCATGATTCCACTCATATGAACTTAAGAAACAAAACAAATGAGCAAAGGAAGGGGGGCGGGGGAACAAGCCAAGAAACAGACTCTTAACTATGGAGAACAAACTGAGAGTTGCCAGAGGGGGAAGTTGGTGAGGAGAATGGGTAAAATAGGTGATGAGGATTAAAAAGTGCACATGTCCTAGGTGATAGATGGAATTGTTGAATCACTATATTGTACATCTGAAACTAATATAACATTGTATGTAAACCATACTGAAATTAAAAATTTTTTAAAGTTTTAAAAAATAAAATACGTATGTTAATGTCTGGCATGCAGTAGGAACTCAATAATTAACCATTCCCCTCCTACCCAATTATCTTGGAAGTAGGAATGGATAGAGGAATGACCCAATGCCTCTAAGCTTTTTCTATCTACATTACCACTAGTAAAGCAGTGGCTAAAAATCTAAAACCCATTTTTTGCTTTTCTCCATCTTTCTCTCTTTTCCGGCATTCCCCCTCTGAATCAGTCATACAAGTCATATAGATTTAGTCTTTTTGGTAAAAGTAGATGTTTAGTATATAACAGTTTAGGGAAGAACCAAGGAAACTCCAATCATTAGAAATTCAAGACCAGAATATACAAGAGAAGCTAATTCCCTTATTGTCCTTGGGGGAGCCATCCAATACTTATAGCAATACCACAGAGGAAGATAGCTCCAAGAAAATGCAAAGATAACTAAAGCTTAAGGATGATTTTCATGCAAAGAATACCCATCAAGTTGGCAGGAAGACCAAGAGAAATACGTTTTACAAAAGCCTGAAGAGTGAAGGTAAGTAGTCAGCAAAATCAGATGTGTTGGAGGATGATGAGGACAGAACAATTTTGGAAATTGTAAGGGCACTGTCAACCCATCAATTTAGTAGAGGTATATGAATGGAACCCAGATTACAGAAGGACCAACTGGATCATAATAACACTGAGGCTGTATATAAATAAGACATTTTTAAGATCCTTATAGCAAAACTAAGTAGAGAGATGGAATGACATCTTTAAAAAAAAGGTGGGCATGGTGACCTAGTGAAGAAGTAAAATTATTAATTTGGGCAAACAAGGAAGAAGAAACAATAGAAGAGAAACTGTGTAAAGATATATAATAGCTATGGCACATCTCACCAATTTTTCTGGTGAGGCAGGAAGTGAGTCAGTGGTGAGTAAGTGGGTAAAGAATTGGGGTGACAATGTAAAAGGTTTGTAGCTGTTGCTTTGGTAATATATCAGATCCCTTTAAAGATAAACCTAGGGATGCTAAGCTGTGGGCAGATTTAAACTGAGGTTAAATGGAATTAACTTGTCATTGATTTGACTATCATACATGTGTGATTTCCTTAAGCAGCAGGGGCTGGCATGGAGCACAGAAAAACCAATAGACTTGAAAGTGGACCAACTGGGTCAGGGTGTTAGGAAGATGAGAACTAAGGAAGTTAAAGTTGGAAGTGTGGGAAATATCAGAAAGGGAGACAGAACGTAAAGACTGCTAACTCTGGGAAACGAACTAGGGGTGGTAGAAGGGGAGGAGGGCGGGGGGTGGGAGTGAATGGGTGACGGGCACTGGGTGTTATTCTGTATGTTAGTAAATTGAACACCAATAGACATTACTTCTATTAAAAAAAAAAAAACTAAAAAAAAAAAAAAAAAGAAAACCTCAGAGTGGTAGAAGGGTGCAGGGGTGGACTGTATGCTGGTGTTCAGGTTGACTAGGAAGATAAGGGAGAATAAAAGAAATAAAGGAAGGGCTTATTCTTTTAGTCAGTTATTTATCAAACATGTAAATCTACCATGTAGCGCTGTAAGTGAGACACTGGGGATACACGTATAAGCAGAACACAACTCTGGCCTTTAAGGGTCTTGCTATCCTATGGATAAAAGGACTAGTCATCACCTTGAATGTTCTAAAGAGGATCCAAGTCCATAGGAAAGAAAGCCACTGAAGTGATTTAAACTCAGTAATTAATTGTTATAAGGACAAGAGTATAACTAAAAACCAAAGGGCAGGGAGTACAATTGCTCTTCTATAAGGACTAGAAACAGAAATAGGAAAGCTTTACCTTTTCTCTCTCTCTTTTTTTTTTAAAAGATTTTATCTATCCATTCATGAGAGACACAGAGAGAGAGGCAGAGGGAGAAGCAGGCTCCATGCAGGGAGCCCGATGTGGGACTCGATCCCGGGTCTCCAGGATCACATCCTGGGCTGAAGACAGCACTAAACTGCTGGGCCACCAGGCCTGCCCAGCTTTCCCTTTTCAATTCCTGTGTTTATTGCGTCCTCTCATCTCATATATTTGAATCTTTTTTATCTACAGTCTGGTTTTCTCTACACTCTTATTATATCTTCTTCTTGATGTTTTAGTATCTCCCAGTTAATAATCCAACCAAATGAGATTAGTGTCACCACATACTGATAACAAATTCTGGGGAGGAAATTTGATTAGCTCACCCTACTGAGGAATGGATTCCCTCTGGGTCAGATGTCCGCCATTCAATCAACAGCTATATCCAAGGGTTGCAGCATTACTTATTCAAAACATAAGGAAATGTGAATGGTGAAAAGACTCAAGAGGAAGAAAAAAAATGTTCAAGAGGTCAGTCTGAGAGGGGAAACTTTAGTGAATCTTTTATTTGTTCTCACTGCAATGAAGTGAATGCGTGAAGTAAACAATTGCATCGACTATTTACTGTACTATGTTCAAGGAACTACAATGTGCTTTAGTGGGTTGAAAGGCTTTAGCTTGAGTTTCCTGTAAGTAAAGACTGAGGCAAAGGCTTGTCTACAGATAGTTTATTTAGAAATGTGATCTCAGAAAGGAGGAGTGGCGGTTCGGGTCACAAAACAAGGGAAATCCAACTGGTCATCAATCCTGAATGACTTTCTAAAGTTTTATGAAATATTTCTAAACAAGGGATATATGGGTAGGACATTTATTCCCCAGGTCAAGGATAGCCCCATAGTCATTATGTCTCCTACACTTTCAGGTTATGTGGACAGTGCATCCCAATCTTCAGTGTCAGAGAATCGTTAGGGCAGGAAGTAAGAGGTATTCAGTGCAGGCTTAGGTGAGATGCTGTCAGGCTTCACCTGGTCAATTCAACTTCCATGTAACTGGTTACTATAGAAATGGCTGCATAAAAGGTGGGGTTGAGAGAATGTGAAGTAGTGCACAAGGGTATTCCAGGACAAGAGATATCAGAGGGTACATAGAATATGATATCAGGCTGCAGGAGCTGGCTTTATCCTCTACTGGCTCCTCATTAACCCAGATCACCACATTCATCAAGCACTTACTGTGAATGAAGTAGACTGTTGGGATATAAAGGTAGGAGAGAGAGCGAGCGAGCTAAAATAGGAACCCAAAAGGGAAGGGTGAAAGTATTAACTGGGTCTCCATTTGTCCATGACAACAACCCCATGATTGAAATATCCATGTCCTATTAAACAGAAACAAAGTGAGGGTCAGGTTAGTAAATAATTGTGCTTCCCTGATGGCAAGTGATGAGGAGCATTTTCTCATGTGCTTGTTGGCCATGTGTATGTCTTCCTTGGTGAAATTTCTGTTCTTGTCTTTTACCCATTGCATGATTGGATTGTTTATTTCTTGGGTGTTGGGTTTAATAAGTTCTTTATAGATCTTGGATTCTAGCCCTTTATCTGATATGTCATTTACAAATATCTTCTACCATTCTGTAGGTTGTCTTTTAGTTTTGTTGACCGTTTCTTTTGCTGTGCAGAAGATTTTTATCTTGATTAAGTCCCAATAGTTCATTTTTGCTTTTGTTTCCCTTACCTTCATAGATGTATTTTGCAAGTAGTTGCTTTGGCCAAGTTCAATAAGACACCACCTCACACCAGTGAGAATGGGGAAAATTAACAAGACAGGAAACAACAAGTGTTAGAGAGGATTTGGAGAAAGGGGAACCCTCTTGCACTGTTGGTGGGAATGTGAACTGTACAGCCACTCTGGAAAACTGTGTGGAGGTTCTTCAAAGAGTTAAAAACAGAGCTACCCTATGATCCAGCAATTGCACTACTGGGTATTCACCCCAAATGCACTTGATGGGCCCTTTTGAGTTGCTGCCAGGCTGAAGGCTTTGGCAGAGTATCAGGACTAGGATTCTGGAAGCAATGAACACATCAGAATTAGGATGGAGAGTTCTTCATATGTAAATGGGGCAGTTAATCATTTACAAGGTTTAAGATTTTCTTGTTGGAACTCTCTGTGTTCACATAGAAATTTAATATTTGTAACATATTTTGTCCATAAATGAAATGGCTTCCTACAAAGTTGTCTTTGAAGATAAAGAAATGAGAACTACTGGGGCTCCTCAGGACTTTAAATATTGCTGATTTTCCAAGTGGAGTCATGCCATAGCAAATGGATCACAATAAATAAGGCAAGGAGATGTGGTGAGAGCTCACAGCTGAGGTTAGAGAGTATACCCTTGGCATGGCTTTCTCCATGTGGCTTTCTCTAGCAATAGTGGCAAAGAGCAAAGTGGAGAGTAGTTGACTTAACAGTGGATGATATCAGGCAAGGTGTTGGGAGGATAGGTTGAAGAAACAACCTGAGTCTTTGTGGCTACATATGGTTCCATAGCTAGATGGTGAGGCCTTTCAGTCACTTTCATTCCTCTCTCTTTCCTCTAACCCATAGCCATAGACACACAAACACAAAACACACACACACACACACACACAAATGCACACATGCATGTACGTGCACACACATGTAAATAAGAATTTTGAAAAAAGGGAGAAAAAAACAGAACATTTAGAAGATGGAAATTCTCAATTGACAGTCATTTCTTGCTACTGAGACAATTACTTGAGGCTAACAATGATAGCTACCATTTATTCAGTACTGATGATGAACCAAGCTTTCCCTCACTTAATGTTCAAAACAACTCTTTGAGGTGAGTATTTATGATGCTCATTTCACAGATGAGGAAGCTTCAGCTCAAGGAGATGAAATAGCTTGCCCAAAGTCTTCAACTAGTGAATGATGAGGCTGAGCCTCACTCAAGTCCAAGTCTTCCAGATTTAGAGCTCAGGTCCTTCCAGTGCATACAACCTGCAGCATCCATTCTGTGTTTGCCCTAAAGCTATTTTATTGAGTAGATTTTTAATTGATCTATTCAACCTTTCTGTTCTGTTTCATCAGACATTGGTTAAAAAAAATCACTGTGTTCAATCATAAAATTAAAAAGCAACTAAAAAAAAGCAACTAAATATTTATATATTTTCCACCTAGTTTTTACTTCCTTGCATTTTCATATATTTATTCATCACCTTTAACATATTTTAAATTGACTTTTTTGAATCATGGACCATAGTACATTGAGCATTGTGCTGAATACTTAGAAGACACAACAAATAGATCCCTAGCTTGATAATTGGGGAGTTGATGGTACAACTAAACAAGAAAGGAAAGAAGACACAGATAAAAACATAAATTAGAAAAAAATATGATAAATATCACATTGACAGTCTATACAGTGTACTGTGAGAACACAACCATCTTTGCTAAAACCAAATATGGTACCCTAGAGGATCAAGTTGAAGATATTTTTGGACTTAGCAAATGGAAGGAAGGATTTGTCATCAAATGAGATGGGAAGGTGGCTGAAAAGATCAGGCTGTGACAGTGGATGGAGTGAGAAGGTAATTGGCATATTGAATTTGAGTGGTCTGTTAGACTTCCAAATAGAGATGTGAAACAGCTGAATATTAAACCTGAAGGTTGGGAGAGAGGTCTTGATCCTTCAGCACATAGATGGTATTTAAAATTGGCTATTGCATGATCAACAAGGGAATAAACTTGTAAGGAAAGAGGGAAAAGACAAATGCTGAGCTTGGGGCAACCTCAGATAAAGAGGTCATAACAACAAAGTACCAATAATGTAAACTGAGAAAAAAAATCATCAGTAAAGTAGGAAAAACATCATAAAGTTTTAGAGTCCTGGGGATTGTAAAGAAAGTATATCAAAGAGAAGTGAATCACCTGTGTCAAATGCTACTGGTAAATCAAGTATGATGTAGTTTGAGAATTGACCACTGGATTCAATAATTTGGGGGTTCAGTGGTGACCTTGAAGTGAGCAGTTACCACAGAGTGGTGGAGAGAAAGACTTTTTTAAATTGCTTTTGAGGGAAAAGAGGAGAGAAATTGAAAAGAGACAATTATTTCAATATTTGAAGCAGAGAAATACATAGAAATTGGTGAGGACTCCCAGAAGTGAAGTCAAGTGATTATGTACGCTGATTGGAATGATCTAATCAAAAGGAATACTTATTGAGGATGCAACATATAAAAGGAAAAATCGATAAAACAAGGTCCTTGATAGATGTGTATATAGGAACATGATATGAGAAGTTTTTATTTATCTTATAAAACGCAGAAAAAGGAACTAGTTATCTGCCACCTGCTAGATGCTGGGCATCATGCTTTGTATTCACTAGACAATTTTTACAATAGCTCTTTTAGGCTATCCTCAAGCCTAAGAAAAATTGCATATCTTGAGCAACAGAGTAAAAGCTTGAATCTTCACCTATCTGAGTCCAAAGACCATTCTCTCATTTTTCCTCTGAAGAGGAAAACAAACAAGCCAACAAACAAAAATGAGCTTTTGGAAAGTATAAAGGATGGGGCAAATTAAGAGGCTGAAAACCAATTAGGAGGCTGTTTTAATCATCAGCGTGAGTAGTGGTGACCTAAGAGTGTAGTGGTGAGTAGTGGTGACCTAAGAGTAGTGGTGACCTAACTAGGAGTTTGACACTGGGACTAGAGAACCGAGGCCCAATCAAGAGATGTTTCTACTGGGTTTCAGCTGGTGAAAAGTGGGGAGTAGCAATGGAGTCAGAAGAGGCATGGAGAAGGGGAGGAGTCCAAGATTCCTTCTAACTTCCCTATGTGGGTGTATAGATATACCCTTCCATGGTTACATGGGTGATGCTCTGGGATATGAGTGAGGTTAGGAGAGGAAAAGTTCTTAAAGGAAGAGAAAATATTAATGTGTATAGATTTATGATCTCCCCTTTCTCTCTCCTTATTTGTTCCGAACTCTCTCTCTTCTAACTTCTAATCTCACCCCCTATTCACTAAGGACAAAGAAGTCAATTCCTAGAAGAAAGCTCATCCTGGGAAAAGAAAAGTTGTCATCAGAAATGGATAATGTTGGGGCCCCTGGATGGCTCAGTCAGCTGAGCATCTGCCTCTGGCTCAGGTTGTGATCCTCATCCTGGGATTGAGCCCCGTGTCCCTGCTGAAGCAGGGAGCCTGCTTCTCCCTCTCCCTCTGCTGCTCCCTCTGCTTGTGTGCTCTCTCACTCTCTCTGTCAAATAAATCAATAGATAGATAAATAAATATTTTTTTAACAAAAGGAAATGGATGATGCCATCAAAATAATGCTTAAGTACTGAAAAAAAGAAGGAATTAAAAAAAAAGAAAAACAAGGTAATGAAGATAGGATGAGAGGGGGAAGAAAGGCCCCTAGAAATTTTGGCAGAGAAAAGAAATAAAAGGGTTTTTTCAGTTTGGGTGGTTTTTTTTTTTTGGTATTTTTTAACAGAAAAGCAATCATTATTAATATTTACTGACCATGTACCATACATACGGCAGATACTGATGTGTGTGTGTGTGTGTGTGTTTGTGTGTAAGAGAGAGAAAGAGAAAGTTGGAGGTAAGAGTTCCATCTTTAATCCTCACAAATACCCAATAAAGTAGATGCTTTCATTAGATCTGTGTTATATTTAATAACAATGTGGTAAGCTGAAAAAGTAGCCACCCAACAAATACCCTGAAGATACTCCATATGTAAAAAAAAAAAAAAAACAGGTTTTCTCAGATATGATTAAATAAATGATCTTGAGAGGGTATCCTGCATTATCCAGGTGGGCCCTAAATGCAGCCACATATACTCTTGTAAGAGGGAGGCAGAGAAACATTTTAACTACACCCTGAGGAGAAGGCTATGTGAAGATGGAACTCAGAGAGATTTGAAGATTCTGGCCTTGAATATTAGACAGTCACCATCACTAAGGAATACCAGCAGCCATCAGAAGAAGCAAGAGATAGGCACTCTCCCAAAAGCATCCCAGGGGGAACATGACCCTGCTGATACCTTGATTTGACCTAGGGACGTTGGTTTCAAATTTATGGCCTCCAGAACTGTGAGAGAATAGATTTCAGTTGTTTTAAGCTACCAAATACATAGTAATTTGCTGTAACGATCACAGGAGACTAATACAGACACCAAGGGCCTAAGAGCTTAATTAATTAGCCCAGCAAATGGCTAAGTCCTTTACACCTGGGCAGTCTGACTTGTATGGCATTGAACAACTCTGCTATAATCCCTTCCAGTAATGGTTCCTTTACATGTTTGAGAGAGACAAGATTAAGGATCAGAACTCCTGTTGGACTTCATTCTCTTAACAGTAATACCACTCTGCCACTGATTTTTGGAGTCCTGATTGAGAAGCATTTCAGTAGGAACACAATAAAATTAGTGAATTATTAAACTAAGTCTCTAAGAACTACCTTGGGATAGCTTTGGACAAGCCCTCTGGGAGGTTGGGTGAATAATGCCTCTGGGCATTATTGGGGTCTGGAGCTTTCCCATTTGCACAGCCTCAGACATCTAGTCAGTCCCCAGAGTAGACAAGCCCACTCCCAGGGGCTTTCACCAAAGGAAAATAAAGCCTTACCTTCATGGGGCATGGATGAGAGGGGTGGAGGATGGAGTTCAATCTTCCCATCAGCTCTTTCTCATTTTATCTGAGCATTTCCCAGAGACTAAAGGAACCATGCTCTGAAATGAGTGATGGGATGGGAAAAATATTTAGTGAAAACTAAATTTTCCCTTTTTCCCTCTCTTTCTCTGAACTGGAAACCTTCTTTAGTTAGGCTTCAGAATAAAATAGAAGACCTTTTAAAAGGTTTTCTATTTCTATGAAAAGTTTCTTGTCTCTGAAGTTTTGCAAAGTCTCAGTACTGAGAGGCTACCTCCTCTGTGCTCCTCAGTACCATGGACAGCCCCTCATCTGAAGCCAGATCCTGGGTGTAAAGCCCTACTCAGCCTACTCAGTTTTAGTCCTGCCCCAGCCATTTCCTGACATGCCCACCTCCACCTATAAATGTTTCCTTCCAGTCACAGGATCTCCTCACTTCCTGCTCTGAAAATCCTTCCGAAAATTGTCTTCTCTGCTCCCTCTAGACCATGCACAACACTCATGCCCTCCTTAGCTTGATATAGTTATACTCTAAGGGGTCACACTGCTGCTGGTTCCTGTAGGTAGCCCTCCTTAACCAACTTCCCACTAGGTCTTTAAATTCACTTCCCACTAGATCTCTAAACCTTGTACGTACCTTTGCCATAATCTGTAACACTGGGCAGTATAACCATTTATTTCATTGTCTCTGCGTTCCAAAGACAAGGGCATTATTTCATTTATTCATTATTCTAGAACCCTAGAACATCATAGGGATTCACTAGGATTTATAAATGACTGGATGAATATATGAACAAATGAATGGGTGTTTTGGGGTTTGTTGTGTCAGTAGCCTTTTTGTTTCTCAGCAGAGAATCTAATGTGAAGATAATGTATTTTATTCTCCTATCCTTCAGGGGCCTTGACCAGAGTAAATGTTCCATACTGTATTATTGATTGATTACCATCAAAAATTAATCTCAGCTGAAAAAATTCTCAGATGTTTATGGGATGGTATTAACAGAAGTCTCTGAGTTCTCATAACCTAAACCCATAAACCATTTTCAAAAACTTATCCTTCACAATTTGCCCCTCAAATACTTTAACATACTGTTTCCCAACAAGGATGTATACTTAAATATCTCTGCGTTTTTGTTTATGTTGTTGTTTCTACTGAGAAAGCCATTCCCCCTGCTGTCCTTCTAGAAAATACTTCTCAGGACACCTAGGTGGCTCAGGCAGTTAAGCAGCCTCCTAGTCATGATCCTGGGGGCCTGGGATCAAGCCCTCAGTCAGGCTTCCTGCTCCATGGAGAGTCTGCTTCTCCTTGTCCCTCTACTCCTTCCCCTGCTCACACATACAATTTCTCTCAAATAAATAAATAAAACATTTTTAAATAATTAATTTTTTTAAAAAGCAAATGCTCCTCATGCCCCAAAGTCCTGTTTAAATTTTGCCAGACTTCTATTAGACTTTGTACCCACTTCTTTCATAGTATTTTCTACACTTAAATCAATATAGTTGTTTAAATGTTGGTACCACTACACTGTGAAATTCTTGAAAACAGAAAGTATCTTACTGAACTGTACTCTAGTACCCAGAGCTGATCCTGGGGCCTAGAACATTGAAATGCTCAGTAAGAGTCTGAGAAATTACCAAGCTCGACTAAATGACCCAGCTTGACAAAACCAGAGCCACGGGAACACCTCCATTGACAACAACATAGATTCCTTACTTTCAGAGCCATTTTCCAGAAAATTTACCTGAAACACATAAAATGCAAGTGACCAAGCCCAAGAGTGTAGTAAGTAGGGCAACTAGAACAAGAACTGATGCCTCCAGACCTCAGCCTGACACCTGCTCCACTTGCCAGCTCTGAGGAACAATTTGGTCTTATACACACCTTCCTTTATTATGAGGGCTCATCAAAGACTGAGTGAAGGATCTGGCCGTCTCAGAGTCCTTACAGTCCTTTGACTCCAGGAAGCAAGTAGCTCCTTGTCCTAGCCAGATGTGTCCTCCCTAGGAGGGCTGCAGACAAACGTGATTAGCTCCCTCTCAATTGTCTATGAAATGCAAATGTGTTCCACTCACACAGCAGTGACATCCATTGTCTGCTTCTGTGCAGGAGCAGATAATGCCAATTAAATGCCAAGCCTCACTAACAGGTGTGCTGATTGCTTCTGCAAAATGATTTACTGGAGCAACACTCTGAGGTAAAGAGACAAGAAAGTACATTCTATCTCCTTCTGACATGCATCTCTGTTATTAGCTTTTACATTTGATCTTTGCGGACAAAAATTAACTTTTTGTCCCTAAAAAAATCAGAATCATGCTTCATTTTTGCAAACTAAACTAGTAACATTTCTGTTCTGATATTCACCCCGTTGCAACTGCCCCACCACAGCACTGACCCTGAGGTCTTTCTCTGGCTCCCCTCCCCCTGATCCAACACCCCACTCACAACTTCCTGAGTGATCTTCCTGAAGAAGAGAAGATTTCAGTCTGTCATTTTTCTACTCAAAAATCTTCAATGACATCCCATTATCTGTTCAATCAAGTGCATATTCTTCTGATGGGCATTCAAAGTCTTCTATTGGCCCCATCCAATTTTCATGAAGTAATCTACCACTGCACATCAGCCCACTGTGAACCTCATATTCTACTTTTCATGTCTGCTTTCTTCAGCAAACTTCTATCTGAAATGCCTTTTTTAAAGATCTTATTTATTTATTCATGAAAGACACAGAGAGAGAGAGGCAGAGACATACACGAAGGGAGAAGCAGGTTCCATGCAGAAAGCCGGATGCGGGACTCAATCCCGGGACTCCAGGATCATGCCCTGGGCCAAAGGCAGGCACTAAACTGCTGAACCACCCAGGGATCCCCTGAAATGCCTTTTTTTTTTTTTAACAACCTCAGTCCAGTGAAATAAACCTTTCTCCAGAACCACCTCCTTAATCAGAACTTCTTTCTCTTTCCCCCACATCCCAAAGTTATTGGTGTAGAACTACACCAATAATTGCAATTTTTTGAGCATTTACTGTACATGTCAGGCAATTGCTTATTTGGGTAACTTCATTCACGAAGTGAGATGTTGTCATTCTCATTTTACAGATGTTCCTCATCTCTGAGGGATGAAGCGACTTGCCCAAAGCACAGAGTTAAGAGGCAGAGCCCAGGATTAAGCCCAGATATGGGCAATTCTAATGTACAGGCTCTTATCCTACAGTATGTGTTGGCGTCCTGAGTAGAATATTACTGATTACCATGTACATAATTACTCATTTCTGTGACTACTTCTATTACCAAGTCCTAAATCCTGAGAAAACAGGGAACACACCATTTTCACCTGTGTATGCCTACTACTCAGAAGCAGCAGCTAAAAATAGATGTTGTTAAAATGTTTTGAAATAATTCAGTCTGTCCTGGAAATAACCTTTCTATTCCTGTATCCACATTTTACTTTAAGAACATTCATAGACATGTTGCATAAAACTGTGGATTTAAATCCTCTTGGCATAGAGACTGAGATCAGTGGTCATATTTATATCTAAGGTCTATGATTAAGAGCCACAGGAGTTATTTATTTAATGTTTACAGCCTGTAAAATCAGATAGGTATCACCTCAGACTAAATAAAACACTGTATTTCCATCACCTTTAGTTTCTGTCCTCCACCAGCACAGGACCCTACCCAAAGAAATATTTTGCGGGTTCTCGCTGCCTCCTGAGGTCTTGCCTCTTTTCCCCAAGTCCATAGTCACAATGAAAGATCCTGCTGTTCCTGGATAGAGCTGTAGAGAAGCCTGTCCAAAGACAATTTTCATTTCAAAGTTCAAACATAAAAAGCACTCCCTTGCTGGGTAAATGAAGTCACTGTTTTCTTGTTAAATTCAGGTCTATTGAAGAGAGGCTGGAGAATAAAACTGGCAGAGAGATTGGGGAGATAGGGAGTGGAAAACAAACTTCTGGCAGATTTTTTTTTAATTTTCAATTTTCAGCTAAGCTTAATTTGGTAGAGTAAATGCATGGTCTTTTCCCAAGATGCATTGAGAAAGGTGAATAGTGGGGAGGGCTTGTTTAGTAATAAGATCTGATATCTGTGACCCTTGATCTAATTTCATGGGCTAATTAAACTGATTAATCCAGTACCCAAACCACTCCAGTAGTCGGACTGCAACTGTGGGGAAAGCCATAAGCATTCATCTTTCTTCTGTAAAGAAGTGAAAGTTCAACTTCCTGGAGCCCAATATCTATAAAGTAGCTATCTTTTTGCTTTTTTGCTACTCTGGAAAACTAAATTTTAAAAAAGGCTGAACAGATCTTGGAAACTAGCCCTTTATCTGATATGTCATTTGCAAATATCTTCTCCCATTCTGTAGGTTGTCTTTGAGTTTTGTTGACTGTATCCTTTGCTGTGCAAAAGCTTCTTATCTTGATGAAGTCCCAATAGTTCATTTTTGCTTTTGTTTCTTTTGCCTTTGTGGACGTATCTTGCAAGAAGTTACTATGGCCGAGTTCAAAAAGGGTGTTGCCTGTGTTCTTCTCTAGGATTTTGATGGAATCTTGTCTCACATTTAGATCTTTCATCCATTTTGAGTTTATCTTTGTGTATGGTGAAAGAGAGTGGTCTAGTTTCATTCTTCTGCATGTGGATGTCCAATTTTCCCAGCACCATTTATTGAAGAGACTGTCTTTCTTCCAATGGATAGTCTTTCCTCCTTTATCGAATATTAGTTGCCCATAAAGTTCAGGGTCCACTTCTGGATTCTCTATTCTGTTCCACTGATCTATGTGTCTGTTTTTGTGCCAGTACCACACTGTCTTGATGACCACAGCTTTGTAGTACAACCTGAAATCTGGCATTGTGATGCCCCCAGATATGGTTTTCTTTTTTAAAATTCCCCTGGCTATTCGGGGTCTTTTCTGATTCCACACAAATCTTAAAATAATTTGTTCTAACTCTCTGAAGAAAGTCCATGGTATTTTGATAGGGATTGCATTAAACGTGTATATTGCCCTGGGTAACATTGACATTTTCACAATATTAATTACAAATGCAATGAAACGCCGGGACACCTGCACCCCGATGTTTCTAGCAGCAATGGCCACTATAGCCAAACTGTGGAAGGAGCCTCGGTGTCCAACGAAAGATGAATGGATAAAGAAGATGTGGTTTATGTATACAATGGAATATTACTCAGCTATTAGAAATGACAAATACCCACCATTTGCTTCAACGTGGATGGAACTGGAGGGTATTATGCTGAGTGAAGTAAGTCAGTCGGAGAAGGACAAACATTATATGTTCTCATTCATTTGGGGAATATAAATAATAGTGAAAGGGAAAATAAGGGAAGGGAGAAGAAATGTGTGGGAAATATCAGAAAGGGAGACAGAACGTAAAGACTGCTAACTCTGGGAAACGAACTAGGGGTGGTAGAAGGGGAGGAGGGCGGGGGGTGGGAGTGAATGGGTGACGGGCACTGGGTGTTATTCTGTATGTTAGTAAATTGAACACCAATAAAAAAAAATAAAATAAAATAAACTACAGAAATAAAAAAAATAAATAAAATAAAAAATAAAAAAGGCTGAACATTTTTCATAATGGGCAGGAGGCAGATTCTACCTTCCTTGAATTCCTCAGTCTGCTTTGGATCTGAGCTGTCTCTTCTACAACAAGCAGAAATAATTCTAATGGTTGAATGATTCTAATGGTAGAATTCAGCTACTTAGTTCCCTGGAAAAGAACAGTCTTCCTTTCTCTGAGGATATCCACACTGTCAGGTGGTTTTAGGAGGACCCTGCAGAAGAAAGGAGAAAAGACGGCCAGGAGAAAGGTAGGAGAGCAGAAAAGAAAAGGGGACAATTGTGAGACAGATTGTACATCTAGTGACCTTACCGTCCAGAAAGGAAATAAAGATTATTTTCATTTTTACAAACAATCTCTGAGACTCAGTTGAGGTTTAAGCCCTGAAATTTTGAGGACACCTATTTATTACCCCTCAGATAAACAACAGCAAACCCCTTCCACTATCATTTAACTCTTTTCCCTGGTGTTAGCAAGAGGAGACCTCTAATCAGGGTCTCAGGACTCCGGAGAACATTCATTATTTCAACTGTTCTTGTATAGGCACAAGTATACAAGAACATTTCTTCTTGTTGACTGAACCCATTCTTCCAAGGGATGTGAGGGAAATATAGAAACACACACACTCACACACACGGAGAGGGGAAGAGAGAAGAGGAGCAGGAGAGGGAGACTGGGGGGATTGGACCAAGGCTGACTGAAATCCTAATACTCAATGCAGTCAACTACGATGATGTACTGGACCACAGGGAGACAATAATCCACTAGTTTTCCAGCTCTACTTTACTTCCCTTAATGCTTAAACCCTAGTCCCTAATGTTAAAATACTCTGGGTGGTAGCAAAGAAGAACAAGAGAACAGCGTAAGACCTGCTTCCATTTGGGAATAGATCCAGCTCTCTTCATTTCCATTACATGGAATTAGGACTCAAAAGAGGGTGGGAGAGGGGCAGAGAGACAGGAATGCATGGACCTGTTCCCACTATAATCTCTGTATCAACTATCAATGAGGCCAAATATACTAAAGACAAAGAAAAAAGACCAGTAGAGACAGAGAAATCTCCTTCCTCCTGGTTGGACTCTGGCTCTCCCTGTTTTAACAGCACAGGAGAGAATACCTCATCCATAAATTATACTGTGATTCCCTCTAGTGAACTAGGCCAATTGGTGATTTGAAACTGACTAAAAGCAGTAGTGTCCCTCTTTTTTAAGAATATTACATGAGGGAAAAATGAAAAAGCAAAACAGGAGAGAAAATACTCTGGATAGAACCATGACATGGTATTATGTAGAGGAAAATAGGAAAATTGAAGGGACAATAAAAGTGGAAGAAATGTGTCTGAATGTTCAGAATACAATTTGGAAGTGGGCAGGACACATACTGTTTCAAATATCACAGCCTCAAAGATAGTGTGAAATAGTGGAAAAAGCACAGGCTTTGGAGTAAAAAAGGACTTCTGGTTCTGAATGTGTGGTAAACACATATTCCATTTTACTTCATCTGTTAATCACACACACACACACACACACACACACAGGCCTGGAAAAAAAAACACATGAGCCATTTGTAGAATACTCTGAAAGGTGTATAAAAAGACTGGCCAGGAGACTTGGGACTTGATAAAGAAGTGCCACTCTGGGGTGAAGCCTGTGGGCAGAGTTCTGACTTCCACTCCATCCCTAAAATAACTAGATGATACCCTTCCTCCTGCCCAGTCAGAACCATGGACACTGTGGGGTGGAGTCCTGTCTTTTGGGTAATACAGAAGTTGAATAGACCCAAATGGTATTTCATGGACTTTAAACACTAGATTTGACATTTAAGCCATAAAAGGGATCCAGGACATGAATTCTGAACCTAAATAGGCTGACTATCTACTTGTTATGGACTGAATGTGTGTGTCACTCTCAAATTCATACATTGAAACCCTGCTCCCTAATGCTATGATATTAGGAGTTGGGCCCTTTGGGAGATCATTGGGATGAGATGAAGTCATGAGGATGGAGTTATTATGAATGGGATTATAAGAGTCAAGAGAGCACTTGTTTCCTCTCTCTGCTCTCTGTCACTTTGAAGTTGGTAGTCTGCATCCTGAAGGAGGATTCTCACCAGAATCTGACCATGCTGGCACCCCGATCTCAGACTTCTAGCTTCCAAAACTGTGAGAAATACATTTCCGTTGTTTATAAGCCACCTACTTTATGATGTTTTGTTATAACAGCACAAGCTAAGACACTGATAAAATAGATGATTAGACAGGAACTAGAGTCTTATAATAGTAAAGATGTCCATGACATGGTCCAAATCATTCAGTATACCAGAAACAGAAAAATCTCAACTTCCATGAGAAAAGCCGATCAACAGACACCAATACTAAGATGCCATACAAGGATTGAAAGACAGTCATAATAAAGATGTTTCAATGAGCAATTACACTTTTGAAATAATAACAATAAATCTCCATAAATAAATAGTAAACATCAATAAGAATCAAATGAAATTCTGAAAAATAACTGGAATAGAATAAAAAGTGCCTGAGTCTGATGCATCCTGCTTAATAATCTTGTGATTCTGTGAAAATGGCAATGTCTTAGAATTCTAGCTTTATAAATTGTCCTCTCTGAGCTAGGGTGTCAGCACTGTGTAAAATGAGGATAATGCATAATGTCTCTTGGAGCGATGGCAAAAAAGTAATGCTACAAACAATAATTTTAAAAGTATACTAATTACCAATTGTTATGAAACAAACTGCCCCCAAATTTGGTTGCTTTAAACAAAAACAAGTTTTTGTTTTTGTTTTTGTTTTTTTTTTTTTTGCTTTGCTTATGAATGTAAAATCATGCAAAAGCTTCACAGGAATAGACTGTCTCTGCTCCATTTGGCTTCAGCTGGAGTGACTAGAAGGTGAGAACTGGAACTGTACAAAAGATCGCTCATGCACATTACAGCTGGCACTTGGGCTGGGGAGACTCAACTGGGTGAAAGTTGGGACTTCTTGTGAATTCTCCATGAGATCTCTCCAGCTTGGCAGTTTCAGAGCAAATGGACTTTGTATGCATAAGCTCAAGACTCTCAGGGAAAGCAGAAGAAATCTGCCTCATCTTTTATGATTTAGCATCAGAAGTCATGCAGCACACATCTGCTGTCATCCCAGACATACTCATATTCAAAAGGAGGGTGTATTGACTCCATTTCTGGAAAGGAACATAGACAAAACATTGTAATAGGAGCATATGAGTTGGGATATAGTCATGTGATCACTTTGGAAAACATAATCTGCCACCAAGTCCTTTGTCTAATATTGTAAATCATGAATTGGCAAACTACACTTGACAGCTAAGCCTGGCCCCCTGGCTGATTTTGCGAGTAAAGCTTTATTGGAACACACTCAAGACCATTTATTTACATATGTCTATTGCTGTTTTTTGTGTTATAGTAGCAGAATTGAGTATTTGTGACACATACTGTCTAGCCAAAACCTAAAATATTTATTGTCTAGGCCAAAAAAAGTTCACTGATCCCTGTTGTAGACAATGTCAACATCCTCTTAGAATCTGCTACCTGATTCTGAGAGTCTTCATAACACTTTCTCCATATTCTATTGGATTCAGAATTATTTGCATGAATGTCTAAGGTAATTCTTACCTTAGAATCTCTGCTCTTGATGCTTAAAGTATTTTCCTATAATTCTTCGAGTGGGTGGCTTCTTCTCAGTCAGAGGTCTCAGCTCCTATACAATCTTCTAAGAAAGACTTTGTCTACCCAATCTAAAGTACCTCCCTACACTCACTCCCAATTACACTATCCTGCTGTGTTTCATTCTCTTCCTAACATTTGTCGCAATAGGAAATTATCACATTTACTACCACTCACTCTTTACTACAGTATAAGTTTCATAATGGTGGGTAACATATATGTTTCTTGTTTGTGTGTTTTGTTTTGTTTGTTTTTAGAGTACTCCTGGAACACTGGGTTCTCAGTACCAGTGGAATTGAAAAAAAAAAAAAAAAAAGGTTTACCCCCAACAAACTGTAAGTAGTTTTAAAGCAGTGTTATATTAATTTTTATGTCTTGAGTACTCAGCAGAGTAAAAGACTCATAAAGTGTGCACTACAAATAGCTTCCAAGTACAGGGTCAGATGACAGACTTCTTAGAGTCTGCATCACAGTGGATTCTAAAGAACATTCCAAAAGTCTCTGGTTATTTTCTGTGAGCTTATCTCCTCATTTATGTCAAAAGCTGTTTGAGGACAGAGATTATCTACTTCTGGGTATTTAGAGTGACATCTGGGAGTTAATGAGCATTTATCCACCCACATGTCACCATACACAAATGATGATTACAGCAGGACAATGGCCAGTGAACAGAATCCAGCCACAGTGAAAGGAGGAGCCAAGTGAGGAATAAGCTAGGACAAGATCATAAACAACCTCCTAGAGGAGATGAGACTTCAGAAGCATTTGGAAACTCTCGGGGGTCTAGAAAGAAAGAATTTAGGAAGAAAGATCATGTGCAGAGGAATAGCATTTTATATCTCATACTCATGTGCCACGTATTATGCTTACTGTTTATTATATGTGTTATACCATTTATTTCTCACATGAATCAGATGAGAGGTAAGAATTACATCTTTCCTTAAAGAAGGAAACAAAATTTGAGAGACATTTACAACTCAGGTCGGTCTGATAATAAATAGTAATAACAATCACTATGTGCCAGACATTGTCCTGGCAATTTCTGTATGTTATCTCACTTAACCACAGAATATCCTATTATTATCCTCAATTCTACAAATAAGGAAAATGAACCACGGAGCATAAGTAAATTGCTCAAGTTTGCTTATGACAGAGCCAAAGTTCAAACCCAAACAGTCTGTCTCCAGAGTCTCATGTTTCTAACCACCATTTACTCTTTGGGGGCTCCAACATTTCTTCTTGCCCTTCATGTTGTCCTTACTAATACCTCTATGGTCATCATCATTGTAAATATTTCTTTATGTTAAAATTTAACTTAACAATAAAATATAGAGTCAGAAGTGATGCTATGAAGACAAGTAAGTCTGGACAAGTAAGATGGGCTTATAACTTGGAGGAGCTCAAGGGCTATATCTGGAATTATTTTGATAGTTACCCAAAGGAAGTTAAAGAGCTAGCAAAAATTTTTTTGCAAAGGATAGGGAACCCAGAAGGTAAACTTTTAATTTTTTTTGTAATTCTAGGTGAGACTGGTATTGAAATGTGTATGCAAGACCAATTTAGACCTGTGTCTGGACCTCACAGCAGATTCAAATTTCACCAAATGGATGATAGCAGATCGGCTAGAGGAGACATGTAAACCTATCTTTGAACATTGGGTTCCATTAATTTACTAGTCATGTGACTTAAGAAAATTTGCTGAAACTTTCTACCCCTAGTTTAAGCATCTATTAAATGGAACTAATATTCATTTTCAGCTCCCAAGACTAGTGTGAGAAGTAGATGACTGAATCCATTGGCAAAACTGAAGCATCTTAAGAGATTCCCTGAACATAGTAGGAATATAAATTGAGTAAAGAGTTTGCATCCAGTATGCCAGCTGGTATAAATCATATACCTGGTAGGAATACACCTGGCATTTTTATATTCAGATAATAAGAATGAAAAATGGTTATTTGACAAGGAAGAATAAAAGTAATCTGGAAGGGAACAGCTCCTAAAAAGATAAAAATAATAAATAATAATCAGAAAAGGACAAAGGGGAGCTCTTATTATCTGTATTAAGTGAAAATTAGAAGAAAGGTCTCCAGCTTCCAGAACCACATTCTTTTCTCATCCCCTGTGTTAGTGGAAAGGAACTCAACTGGCAGGGTAGTGATTCAGACTTCATAATTAGATGGTGAAGGATAATTAATCTTGGGTCCTGAATCAGCTCCCTGCCAGTATGCTTCCTTTCTCTGTTCCAGTTCTCCATAGCCCAGACTCCCTCAGAATCGCAAACCCAAAACCACTAATTTTAGCTTGGCTTAATTAATTTCCCCTCCAATGTCTCACCTATTGCCTTTGCTCTTTGTTATGCTTCTATTGAATTTCCCCATAGATTATGTTTGTTTCCTTAGAGCCTGGAGGAAGGACAATAAATGTGCAATTCTTCACTCTTTGCAACAATCTTCAAGGACATGGTAGAAAGTCCCTCCCCCTTTCCATTTTTGAAAAAACCTGCATGAAATTGACATTATGCACATGTACACAGTTTGTAAAGGACTGCCAAGAACAAAGCCTAAAGGAATGGATATGCTTTTATTTTAAGTTCTATTTTGGGTAAACAAGGTTGAACATGCTTCAGTGGCTCTCACTGTCACCAATGACACTCAAATTATTCTTGGTCAAGCCCTTGCCAGCCTCCATGTGCATAATGTAAAGGAAATCGAAATAAGATTTGAAGATTTGGACTCTGAATGGAGAAGATTTGAGAATGACCCAAGTTTCTGCTTTTGTACCAGGATAAATAATGTAGGCATCCTCTGAGAAGGGCAGCATTGGCAAAGAAACTAACTTGGGGAGAAAATATGGGTTGAAATATGGGAGAAATTAATGGGTTGTTTTGAAATGTTGACTTTGAGTTGCCTTTGAGACTTTAATAATCTTAACCATAATTTCCTTTCTTTACAAAACAACAAACTGGATGGATAAAGATGTGGTTTATGTATACAATGCAATATTACTCAGCCATTAGAAACGAAAAATACCCACCATTTGCTTCAACGTGGATGGAACTGGAGGGTATTATGCTGAGTGAAGTAAGTCAATCGGAAAAGGACAAACATTATATGTTCTCATTCATTTGAGGAGTATAAATAATAGTGAAAGGGAATATAAGGGAGGGGAGAAAAAATGTGTGGGAAATATCAGAAAGGGAGATAGAGCATAAAGACTCCTAACTCTGGGAAACGAACTAGGGGTGGTGGAAGGGGAGGAGGGCGGGGGGTGGGGGTGAATGGGTGACGGGCACTGAGGGGGGCACTTGACAGGATGAGCACTGGGTGTTATTCTGTATGTTGGTAAATTGAACACCAATAAAAAATAAATTTATTAAAAAAACAACAAACTCCTTCAAAGACGTATTTTTAACCATTATCTCAGGTCAAGATTCACAGCAGGAGACCATGAGAGAGGGGGCTTTGTGTGGACGTTTCTTACTAAAAAGTGTTCATCCCTCTGCTTAGGAAGGCAGATTTCTACAGAGGATAATTCTGATTCAGTCACCCAAAAAGCCACAAGAACAGTGCAAGTCACAACCCAGAGTATCCAAAATGAAGGTAGTGAGGTGAACAAGGAAGACTCATGTTCCTTCATCTGCCTTATTGTTTTCCCATTTCTTGGGATGCTCTCCTTTTAGATTTTTTCAGATCTACGTCCTTATGATTCCAGTCTCTACACAAATATTCTCTCATGGAATCCTTCACTAACTACCTAATATAGAATCTTCGACTACTGCACTTGCCATTTCTACCTCACCCACCTCTCCTCATCATCATGATAAATGCCACCTCCCTTGCCTCTACTACTCCTAACATTACCCTCAATAAGACTACCACCCCCCATCATGCTCATCACCATCCCCATCATTGCCACCAATACTTTCATCACTGCTACCACCAGCCTCGTGCCACTGCTCTTCACCTTGCTTTGATTTTATTCCCAGCACCTTGCACTACTTGATGATGTTATATTCCATATCATAGGCTTGCTTAGAGTGTTCTGTCTCTCCCCTCTTGAATACAGACTCCTTGACTACAAGGACTAATTTGATGTTGTGTCACCAATGCCTCGAGCATGTCTGCCACATGGTAGAAATGAATAGACTGGTTGTCTGTTTAAACACTCCCTAATGAGGAACTGGAAAGACAGGGAATAACTATGGAGGAACAACCTGGAGGAAATGAGAAGGATTTTAAAGTAAAAGCTAAAGAAAGGAGTTAAATTACCCAGGGAAAGGGAAACCTCTTATTCTGATGCTGAAAATGAGGTGTGGGGAGGATTTCACAACTGACTCCATTTCCTGTGGGAGGTACCTTATATTTTTGCCTGTTTCAGCCCCAACTAAGCTCATTAAACATAGTCTAGGGAATTTCTACATTTTCTAATTGTTTCATTTTTAACCTTATTTCATGAGCTTATCAATTAATCTAGTATGTTTCATTCACATCTGGTATGAAATGCCTTTATGTCATTTTATGTGCTTGAAAGTAGAGATTCTCCCCTAAGATCAGGAGCATAACAGGGATGTCCACTCTAACCACTGCTATTCAACATAGTACTAGAAGTCAGCCTCAGCAATCAGGCAACAAAAAGAAATAAAAGGCATTCAAATTGGCAAAAAAGAAGTCAAACTCTCCCTCTTTGCAGATGACATGATACTGTACATAGAAAACCCAAAAGACTCCACCCCAAGATTGCTAGAACTCATACAGCAATTCGGCAGTGTGGTAGGATACAAAATTAATGCCCAGAAATCAGTGGCATTTCTATACACTAATAATGAGACTGAAGAAAGAGAAATTAAGGAGTCAATCCCATTTACAATTGCACCCAAGAGTATGAGATACCTAGGAATAAACCTAACCAAAGATGTAAAGGATCTATACCCTAAAAACTACAGAACACTTCTTTTTTATTTTTATTTTTGTTTTTGTTTTTGTTTTCTACAGAACACTTCTGAAAGAAATTGAGGAAAACACAAAGAGATGGAAAAATAGTCCATGCTCATGGATTGGAAGAATTAATATTGTGAAAATGTCCATGCTACCCAGGGCAATTTACATATTCAATGCAATCCCTATCAAAATACCATGGACTTTCTTCAGAGAGCTGGAACAAATAATCTTAAGACTTGTGTGGAATCAGAAAAGACCCCAAATAGCCATGGGAATATTGAAAAAGAAAACCAGAGCTGGGGTCATCACAATGCTAGATTTCAAGTTGTACTACAAAGCTGTGGTCACCAAGACAGAGTGGTACTGGCATAAAAACAGCCACATAGATCAATGAAACAGAATAGAGAATCCATAAGTGGACCCTCAACTCTATGGTCAACTAATATTCCACAAAGCAGGAAAGACTATCCACTGGAAAAAGGACAGTCTCTTCAATAAATGGTGCTGGGAAAATTGGACAGCCACATGCAGAAGAATGAAACTGGACCACTCTCTTACATCACACACAAAGATAAACTCAAAATGGATGAAAGATCTAAATGTGAGACAAGAATCCACCAAAATCCTAGAGGAGAACACAGGCACCACCCTTTTTGAACTTGGCCACAGCAACTTCTTGCAAGATACATCCATAAAGGCAAAGGAAACAAAAGCAAAAATGAATTATTGGGACTTACTCAAGATAAAAAGCTTCTGCACAGCAAAAGGAACAGTCAACAAAACAAAAAGACAACCTACAGAATGGGAGAAGATGTTTGCAAATGTCCTATCAGATAAAGGGCTAGTATCCAAGATCTATAAAGAACTTATTAAACTCAACACCCAAGAAACAAACAATCCAATTATGAAATGGGCAAAAGACATGAACAGAAACTTCACCAAAGAAGACAAACATGGCCAACAAGCACATGAGAAAATGCTCCGCATCACTTGCTATCAGGGAAATACAAATCAAAACCACAATGAGATACCACCTCAGACCAGTGAGAATGGGGAAAATTAACAAGACAGGAAACAACAAATGTTGGAGAGGATGTGGAGAAAGGGGAACCCTCCTGCACTGTTGGTGGGAATGTGAACTGGTGCAGCCACTCTGGAAAACTGTGTGGAAGTTCCTCAAAGAGGTAAAAATAGAACTACCCTATGACCCAGCAATTTGCACTGCTGGGGATTTACTCCAAAGATATAGATGCAGTGAAACGCCAGGACACCTGCACCCCAATGTTTATAGCAGCAATGTCCACAAAAGCCAAACTGTGGAAGGAGCCTCGATGTCCATTGAAAGATGAATGGATAAAGAAGATGTGGTCTATGTATAAAATGGAATATTGGCCATTAGAAATGACAAATACCCACCATTTGCTTCAACGTGGATGGAACTGGAGGGTATTTATGCTGAGTGAAGTAAGTCAATCGGAGAAGGACAAGCATTATATGGTCTCATTCATTTGGGGAATATAAAAAATAGTTAAAGGGATTAAAGGGAAAAGGAGAGAAAATGAGAAATATCAGTGAGGGTGACAGCACATGAGAGACTCCTAACTCCGGGAAATGAACAAGGGGTAGCGGAAGGGGAGGTGGCCAGGGGGATGCGGTGACTGGGAGATGGGCACTGAGGCGGGCACTTGACGGGATGAACAGTGGGTGTTCTGCTATATGCTGGCAAATCGAACTCCAATAAAAAATACACGAAAGAAAGAAAGAAAGAAAGAAAAAAGAAGAAAGAAAGAAAGAAAAAAAAGAAAGAAAGAAGAAAGAAAGAAAGAAAGAAAGAAAGAAAGAAAGAAAGAAAGAAAGAAAGAAAGAAAGAAAGAAAGGAAGAAATCAGCCTCAGAGGGGAACAAAATCTCTGATAGTAACCTGGGGCTGCCAGTGTCATTGTCTAACCAGTGACAGAAAACTTTCCAGGAAGGCAGGAAAAGAGAAGCAGTTCAGAAACTCCTCCCAATGCCTCACATGCTGACACTGATCTTAGCACAGCCGTGTACTACTTATCACATTTGATCCCATAGAAGCAAAATATTTTAGAGGAAAGAATTTTAGATACTGACCCAAAGGAACCCCTTCTGGTGGCGAGGTGATCTCAGGCCAATGATTCCTTGTTTCTGAGTCTCATTTCCTTTGGATCTAAATGCTAGGTGGAGTAAGTTGGCCTCCATGGCTCCTTCCATCTGTGGGGTCCTTGTAACCCTATAAATGATCAAACTTATATTATCACCCATTTTTCACAAAAGAGGAAGCTGAGGCTCAGGTACCTGAGGCAACTTGCCCCAAGCCACACTGCTCTTGAGCCACAGAGCCAAACCTAAAGTCCAGATCTGCCTAGTTCTGTAGCCAACCTCTTGCCATTTCCGACACACTGCTTTTGCTGGGGCTTTGAACCGAGATAGCCATTGGTGTGCTGCTGATAGTTCAACCCCAGGAATCCATGCTCCAGATGGGGCTATAGCAGAGGCAGAGGTGGAAAGCTATGCCCACAGGCTGGACCCCTGCACTAACTTGCTCAAACTTTACTCCTTGGCTCTGCAGCTTCTTCATTCCACCAAGGTACACTATGCTCCTCATCACAGCCTCTGGTGCTGATGTAAAAACTGTCAAATGATCTGGCAACCCCAGGAGAGAGAGAGACGGAAAAGGGGCAAGAGGAAAAAGGCAATTATTAAATGAACATGGTGCCAAATTAGACTCAAGGCTTTGAGGACCAAGTGTGACTGTCTTCTCTGGGGTTGGGGAACAGTCTGGCCAGTGAGGGAGAGCCTGGCTTTGGTTTCTGAGCATACCTGGCTTCATTCCAGCCTGCTGCTTCCTGTGTTAGTGGGTAGGGTAATTCTCTCTGAGCTTCTTTCCTCACTATAAATGGGGGGAAAATACCCACCTCAAAGACTTGTAATATGAATCAGAAAAAAAAGCTTGCACAATGTCTGACACCTAGTAGGTGTTTGACAAATTGTGGTCATTCTTATTTTTTAATGAACTGGGAAAGGGAGGGCTCATGTGAAGTGGCAAAATAAGCTATTTGCTGTCCTGAGAAGAGGGATTTCTTCAGACAAATGGTAGCACCTTCCTGGGGCATGGTGCCTCTCTCTGACATCTGCCATTCTGGCCCAACATGGTACCACACCATGACCCAGGCAGGTAATGCTGTTGCCATGGTTATGGAGTTCTGTGCCCAGTCCAGCTCTGGCCATCCAGGACACACAAGATGTAGGTCAACAGTTCTTCGTCTGGAATAGAAATGGAAATGAAGCTGTTAATGAGAGAGGCATGAGATAATCAGCCTTAGGACTATCACTAACTGTGCATCTGGAAACAACTCACTTGACTTCAGCAGATGGTTTCTTCATTTGTAAAAGGGAAACACTAAACCCTCATTCAAAAGGTTGTTTCAAAGATTGAATTAATCTCTGCATGTGAAATCACCAAGGATGGTGCCTGACACATAGGAGGTCCTTACTGAGTGCTAGGTCTTTTCCTCTGTTCTGGTTATTTTTAGTGAAACAGGGAGAGGGGAGAAGGAAAATGAGGGTGAAAAGAATGGGAAGGAAGGATGAAGGAGTGGAAGGAAAGAGGAAAAGGATAAGGAAGGGATAATGAGTAAGAGAATAATAACCATAACTATAGCAAAACATGCATTTCATATACTGTTGCCCCAGGCCATTTGTACACATAGTGGGCAATCTCCACTGTCTTTTTTTTTTTTTTTTCTCATTGCTGCTGTACCAAATTATCACAAAGGTGGTGAATGAAAGCAACACAAATGTATTGTCTTGTGGTTCTGGAGGTCAGAAGTCTAAAATGGGTCAGCAGGGCAGTTCCTTCTGCAGGCTCTAGGACAGAATCCATTCCTTGCCTTTCTGGCTTTTGGAGGCCACCCTCCTTTCTTATCTCTAGCCTCTACACACACACACACACACACACACACACACACCCAGAAGCATCCTTACAACTGTCCATCTCTTTGTCATATCCCTTTCTCTAACTGCAGGGGCTCCCTTTTCCACTTACAAAGGTCCTTGTGAATACATTGAGTCCACGTGGATAATCTAGGATAATCTCCTATCTCGAAATCACTACCTTAATTCCATTTGCAAATCTCTTTGATCTTGGAAGGTAATATGTTCACAAATTCTGGGAATTACGATGTGGATATATTTTGAGGATAGAAGGGAGAGGGAGTCATTATTCTACCTACATCTACACAGGCTAAAAAGTGGGTATTATTGTCATTTCAAAGGTTAAAAAATAATAAAAATATGACTCAGAAAAATTAAGAAATTCTCCAAAGATCACACATTTGTAAGTGAAAGAGGAAAAATGCAGACCATACTCCATTGGACTCTGAAACATATGTTCTTTCTGTAGAATATGTATTAAGATACTCAGGAAGTGTTCCCTTTAAATCCAAGAAAGTTGTTTTGAATTATCTTTGAGGTTCACCCTGTGTCTGATATTTTATGTTCAGGAAAAAAAGCAAAGGCTCAGTTCTAGCTAGTGTCTACCACTGCTGGTTTCTCTTCTCTGGCTCTAAACTAAAGGGGAAATGTGAAAGAGTCCTGGGACATCTACTGAATGGAAGAAAATAATGGAGAGTAAGCATTTTCTGAACAAGAAGTTAGGAAAATGCATAACAAGCTCTGTTCCTATGTATACTACCTTGGAATAGCAAATACAAAATCTGCTTAAGATCCTGAAATATTCCCCCATTGGGCTTTTCTCCTGGCAGCCCAACCATCAAAATGAATGACAAACACATTGGTGTTTTGCTAATTGAACCAAACAGGAGGTAACTAGTCTTGAGAAATTCTATAATGAAGTAATTAGTTACTCCATCAGTAAACGGAAATAATCACAGATTGTAAAAGCTGAAAATAAACTTTCTAATTATAGATGAGGGACCTGTGGCCCATAAATGTCTGACACTTGACACAGCTATAGGGGACAAGGCTGGAACAGACATGCAGGTCTCCTGGCTGCTGGTCTAGGATACTTTCTACAGTACCTTTCAAACTTCTTGAACATGACTAGGTAATTTCCCTGTAAACTGAAGCATCAGATATAGAATGACATATTGCATATACATGATAGGCTTTGCTCCAGGTGTGAGATAGATTGCTGAAAAGTCTGGAGTCTGTGTGCAGTTGGGTCTAAGGCTGGGTCAGGAAGAATCCTTGGATCATATGTACCTATTTGCACACTATCTGATGAGCTCACTAACCCACTGAGCTCTCAAGGACCATTTTTTTTTCTTTTAACTATAAAAATAATGAATCATGATTAAAGATCACTTGAAACATTTTTTAAGGTAAAAATAAAAATAAATCATCCTTCATGAATTCCACGTTAATCACCATTAATATTATGAAGAATTTCCTTCCAATTTTCTTCTCTATGTCTACTCAAAAATTCTTTGGAGAAACAAACCCCTCTTCCTTTATATAATAAAATATCACTGTTGTACAACAGGCCTCACACTGTTCTATCAGTCTCCAAGTGATCTTTGCCCAGGCCAGAGTGATTTGTACATGCATGCCCATGTGAACCAAGCCCAGACAAGACCTCTCTGAGACATTTGCTAGAGTTGTCAGGAAGGTTGCCCTTACTCTGAAACATGAAGTCCCTGCAACAGATTGACCATGGACTCTTGCCTTCATGTGAGGGAAAGTCTGCCTAAAAAATAAAATGAAGCTGAAATAAACAGCTAGGAGAGAGAAGGCAAGAGACAGGGAGAGGGAAAGAGAATCCTGAAAGTATCATTCCATTTGAATGCCTCAGCCTAAATTTTCTTATAACTAGTTCAGCCCAATAGATTTCCTAGTTTTTCTGAACCAATAAATCTTCTTTTTTATCAAGTGTCTGTCACTCACAATTAAAAGCAAACAAATATACTGGAATTCGTTGATGTGTACAAGTGGCAGACACTAAAATGTGAAACTGGCTGGTTGAGGTAGAGTGTGAAGCTGTGAATGGCTGAATTGCCCAGCTCCAAACAGAGTGCAAATCCTTGTACTAATGAAGACTCTGTGTTGTCACTTCATGATATATACATACAATTTGGTGCCTTGCTCTTTTTCATTTACACAATTATAATGGTGATGACAATAGTTTGTAATTGTTGAATATTGAGCACTGTGTATTACACACTTTCCAGTCATTTTATCACTCAGCCCTTTCTACTGGGAAAACATTATTATAATCCGCATTTGCAGGCCTGAAAGAAGTTAAGAAACATGCTGAAGTTCAAACAGCTAAAGGGATTCAAACCCTAAGAGCAAAAGTTCTTAACTATTGTTTATTTATATTTTTAATTTCATAACCTATTTCTTTTTTTAAGATTTTTTTTAAATTTTTTATTTATTTATGATAGTCAGAGAGAGAGAGAGAGAGAGAGAGGCAGAGACACAGGCAGAGGGAGAAGCAGGCTCCATGCACCGGGAGCCCGACGTGGGATTCGATCCTGGGTCTCCAGGATCGCGCCCTGGGCCAAAGGCAGGCGCTAAACCGCTGCGCCACCCAGGGATCCCTTTTTTTTAAGATTTTATTTATTTATTCATGAGAGACACACACAGATAGAGAGAGAGAGAGAGAGAGAGAGAGAGAGGCTCCCTGCATGGAGCCTGATGTGGGACTTGATCCTGGGACTCCAGGATCACACCGTGGTCTGAAGGCAGACACCAAACCTCTGAGCCAACCAGGGATCCCCATAACCTATTTCTATGGATTACTTCTTTCTTGTAAACATTTTTAATAGGAGCCTAATATTCCATTGAGAATATGTAACAATCCTTTCCCTCTTTTGTTGAAGGACATAGCAAGACATAGGTCAATGCTGCTGAGACAAGGTTTAGATCTTGGTAACAAAAATATTAATCTCCCCAGGGAGAGTAGATTCACATGGGGTTTATTCCCACCCTCCTTCCACTGGACCATGGTAACTTGAACCAGTTTTCTCCATCACTACTCCCTTGGACCTCAAAAGATAATAAGATTGGTTGTAAGAAGAGGCCTTCTACAGTTGGAAGTAAAGAAGGGAGGCTGCTTGTTCAACAAATAGTGTTGACACCTACTCTATGTGACTAGGACTATAATAGTGAACTAAACAACAGAAATTCTTGTCCTTGTAAAGCTTACATTTTGCTTTGGGGAGACTGGTCAAATCAACCAATCCATTAATCAATCAATTGAAATCAATCAATCAATACAATGTGAAAGATGCTAACTAGTAAGTGCGACAAGAAAAAAAAAATGAGACAGGGAAAGGCTGCAAGTGAACAGTATCATTGGGAGAAGCCTTCAGTGTAGAGGTGACATTTAAGCAAAGACTTAAAGGATGTGAGGGGCAAAGCCATGTGGCTGTATAAGGGAGCCCTCCAGGAATGTGTTAAAGCAAACACAAAAGCTCTGAGGCAGGAGAATGTCTTGTGTGCTTGAGGCAGATTCAGGAGCCCAGTGGAGTTAAGGAAATGGGGAGCACGGTATTAGGAGACAAGGTCAGAGAGGACACAGGATCAAGAGCAGAAATTGTGGGGCACTGCATGGCATGTGAGTACTTCATTGTTTACTCTCAAAGAGATGGAAGACCATTGCAACAGAGGTGTAAGATATCTGACCTAGAATTTAATAGGATCCCTTTGGCCTATGTCTGAGAAATAGACTATAAGGGAGCAAGGTGGATGCAAGACTGATTAAGAGAGATGACAATGACTTGTGCTAGAGTGATAAGTGTACATAAGTTGAGAAGTAATCAGGCCATAGACAGGTTGAAAATAGAGCAGAAAGGATTTGATAATAGGTTGGATATAGGGCGAAGGAGTGAAGGATGGCCCCTAGGATACAAATACCCACCCCCAAAAGCATCTTTGTTTGTACCAGGATTGTTGGGAAGCTGAAGTGGACCGTGGCCAAGGCCTTCATCTTCCCTGGAAGCAAGTGGTAGGTGGCTGCAGATGGTCCATGCCACTCCTCTGCTGCAGTCACTTAATGGAAAGGAAGGTTATTTTGAAAACGTCCCTAGTAATTGACTTTTCTAATACATAATTGGTAATATTTGAGCACTATAAAGTTATTGGTCATTAAAAACGTGCCTTTCTCAGTATGCTCCAGGTGAGTTTTATTTTTCTGCTAGTCCATTTCTAAATCATGTTTTGCCAGTTATTTCTGTTCTGTGCAGTTTTTGTTGTGAGCAGTAATAAAAACTTGAATGTCAAGAAATTATTTTGAGAGCTGACATAAGTTACAGAATATAACAAGAGAGTATCGCTATTAAATCTCATTATTATAGTAAAATAATACATAGAGTTACCTGGGAAGATCTTAGGTATATATGGTTTAACAGTGGATGTCGAAGTGGGGGAGATTATGAATGATCTTTTTGATTTTTCTTTTTTTAAGATTTATTTATTTATTCATGAGAGATACAGAGAGATTATGAATGATCTTTTTGATTTTTCTTTTTTTTAAGATTTATTTATTTATTCATGAGAGATACAGAGAGAGGCAGAGACACAGGCAGAGGGAGCAGAAGCAGGCTCCATGCAAGGTGCCTGATATGGGACTCGATTCCAGATCCTGGGATCACGCCCTGAGCCGAAGGCAGATGCTCAACCACTGAGTCACCCAGGTAAAAAGAAATAGAGTAGAAAAATACTGAAAATTCTGAAAAAAAAGACAAATTTATTTAAAAAGCATTGGTATTTTAACATATTCCATAGAACATGAAAATTACCAATATTTCACTGGAAAATAGGAGACTGGAATTTTAATTTCAACCAAATCTTCATGTTGACCAAACTGTAGTGATGCTCAGTTTGTTTTTGACCAAGTTGTCATTCATAACTCATACAAAAAAAAACAAGCATGAAGGCATGTGCAGCCTCATGGAGAAGCCAACAGGTGCTTTGGTCAGATCCCTAGGTTTTAACACAGGCACAACTCGTTGTTACCCTTTCAACCTTGGAAAATGTATGATAAATTAATACATGGATCAGTTTCTTCATCTGAACAGTGCTAATGATAAGTTTCTCTCTTAAGATTATTGTTGTGAAAAAAATTATAATGCCCCTAAAATATCTCATCACGCTGTTTGTCATAGGGTTAGTTCTCAGTAAATCGTAACTGTTATTATCCTTTCAGACCACTCCTAAACATCTTGAAATTCCCATCTGTCAATCTTCTAGCTTCCAATCTGGGTGGCTGCTGCTGCCTACTGTGATACTGGGTCCCTGTCAGGAACATCATATATGTGAACACAGCCTCTCATGTGCTTGCTCGGTTATAAGGGAATGAAGCAGAGCTAGAGCCAGGGAATGCTTATTTATTCATCACCCCAGACCCCATGAAGCATTCTGCAATGTGCCCAGTGGGCACTGCAAACTCTTAGCCTAAAGAACACTTTATGTGGGATTGCTGTATATGCAGCACAGAGCACGTTGTATTATTAATTGGTTTTAATGCTTCTCCACTTAGTCTATTTTTCTCAATGAGGCTGATAGCTCTTGAAACAGGGACTGTGGCTGATATATATTGCCTTCTTAGTGTCTGGGAAAGTCTTTCTTACAAAGAGAAGTTTATTAAATGATGGATTAATGGATAAATGGATATATCAATAAAATATGTAAGATCAGGCCTTCTCAGATGTGTGGATGTGTGTGTATACATATTTATTTCCTGGCCTATTCATTTTTTATGCAAAACAAAGGGAAAGTCATAGCAATAGGGAAAAAATAGTCACTTTAATATCTTTCCAGTTCTATCAATGGGGCAAATTTAGCTTTCTCTGAATATTTACCAATAGTAATAAAAAGGCATAGAACTGATTTCCCAATTCTCTGACATAATACATCAGTTAAAATATATAAATAGGGTCTATTTAAAATTCTAAAAATGTATTTAACTTTTTCTTAAGTGATGAGAGTTTTAATACTACTAATTGCTTAATGGAAAGGAAGGAAGGCAGAGAACAAAGAAAAAAGGGAGGCCTTCATAAGAAGTCCCTGGGCTCATAAGAATGTGTTTACTGAGACTTCCTTTTGAGTCTTTACCTTTTCTCTTTTGTGTACACATGAACGTTTAATGAAGGTCTATCTAACTTACTTTTGGCCCATCATTTTCAGCTGACTCGCCCTCCAGCTTCTTCCCTTTTCCAAGCAGATTACCTCACCTCCTATCTCATGAAGACAATATAAGCAACAAAAACAAAATAACAAGCCAAAAACCTAGAAACTTACCCTGTTCATCTGCACATTCTTCTCCCCTTCTATAACAATGGAACTGGTGACTCTTCTGCCATCTGAAGTTCAACCTCATTAATTCAACTTCCTTAGAGACTGAACTCATCAATTATCTCTCCCCTTCTCTAACATACTTTCCTTTTTTAAAAAATAATAAATTTATTTTTTATTGGTGTTCAATTTGCCAACATACAGAATAACACCCAGTGCTCATCCCGTCAAGTGCCCCCCTCATTCTCCTCTACCCAGTCCCCCCCCTCCCCCCGCCCTCCTCCCCTTCCACCACCCCTAGTTCGTCTAACATACTTTCCAATCTCCTCTTCTGCTTATAGCTCCTCATCAAGAAGTGAACATTCTCAAATTTGCCCAATTAAAATAAAACTGTCCATTGCTCCTTATGCTCTTCGAAGTACCATTCTTTCTACCTCTTCGAACATCTTGAAATACTATTTTCACTGTGTCCTTTTATTACTCTGTCCTACCATGTAATACATGAGCACATATGAATATGTTGAAATTAATAGACCTTTTATGTTTTACTTTACTGACCATCCTGCAATGCATGCACTTATGTATGGAGGTACACATCTATATACATGGATATATACATCTATGTCTCCAGCCCAAGATCTCCTCAGAAGAACACATCTAGTTTCATTTCTTTCCTCTTCAGTGAGGAGACCCCAGACTAGGTCATTACCACAATAGCTCCTCCCTATTCCACCTGCTTTCACAGTGTTCCCTTTGGCTAATTGTCTAAAATGCAACCAGATAACAAATCTGATCATGTCTCTGTTACTTACCATCCAAGGACTTCCAGTTACTCATTGGATAAAGTCTACAACTGTAAGTATAGGTGTTTATTGGGATGAGTAGGGGTTATGGGCTCTTGACCAGCAAAGTAGCAGTTTTGCCCAGATTTATATTTAATATTGAATGTGGGTAATACTTCTTAATATCTTTGCTAGATAGCAGCTATTGTTGAATATTAATAATATCCATTGTCATCATGGGGTCTGTAATAGGCTTTAAAAATAACACACACATACTCACATACAAATATATTGATGTATTTCTCCCTTTCCTTCAAAAGGGCCTATAACCATCTGTCTGCTTCACCCTCCCCTTCTCATTTCTCAGCACTTCCCAGCTCAAAACAAACCATTTCTTGTTCCTGACCCTTCTATATCCTTTCATCTAGCAGAAACTTCACATTTTTCCATTAGCTATTCTCTCTCTGAAAGACCTTCTATCTACTCAACTTTATCAGATTTCTTCCTTTTAGATTCCAGACTTAATTCAACCAAATATTCCCTACTTCTGAAAAAAAAAAGGAAAAAAATGGAAGCCCATTTTTTCTGATGTTTTATTTCCCAGTCTAGCAGAGTGTTCATAAAATATTAGAATCTCTGAAAAATTAATAAATGAAGTAAATAAAATCAAAGAATGGATGAATGGGTGGATGGATGGATAAAACAATAGACATGTGAATTAATTAATTAAATGGGTGGATCTATTTCCTGGAAATCCCTCTAAATTGTGGCAGAAATGAGGGAACATGTGCCTGGCCTCATCTCATTAGTCGGTAAACTAAATCTTAAAGATGTTATTACATGTATAAGTGATCTAACTACAAGAATCAAAATGAGAGAAAGAATTCATTCTTCTAAGTTTATATAAGGAATCTGTGCTCCAGATTGAGATGTACAGTTTCTGCCTGACAACACCATCAGCAGATACCACTGAGTAAATAAAAATTTCTCCCATAAAATCCCATAAAAACTCACACTTTTCCAAAACATAGTGCTCTGAGAACTTTCTCTACTGGGAGTTGTCCATCTAGTCCTTAGAGATCACCTCTCTACTGTGTCAGAATTTGAACTTGACACCCTCTAAAATCTTTCCAAAATTGAAGATTCTGTAATTTATTACAGGCTCTGAAAAGGACAGTGGGAGAAATGAGTCTCAGAAGTATCAGGCAGGGTCAAATCAGAAAAGCAGAAGCCACACTAGGTATTTCATCAGAAAAAAAAAAAAAGTGTTAGGAATTAGTGCAATAAATGCTAAGTAACAAAGCAGAAATACAGTTTTGTAGGTTTCCAGCCCTAGAATTAAAAGGCAGAGTACAGAGGATGGATTTGGTGTTGGAATACTAAGAAATGATAGCTTAATATGAGATAAATACAGTAATCTTGCTTTCTAAAAATGTTGACACTTGCAGTCATATAGAGAAGAACAGAACATTCTTTAATAATACTGGGATCTTGCAGAAGAGTAGCTGAATAAGCAAAATGCAAATGGGAGATCTGCAAAGAAAAGTTAATTTTGTATATTTGGAATGGCTTTGATAGCCAGTAGAAAGAGGCCCAAGTGGAAGATACCAGACTTTGGAAAATAAAATGTTCATATAACACAAGCTATGTATGTATATAAAAAAGTATTTACATAAAAGAGAGTTGAGCAGAATCTTATTCTTTCCACAGTGAGGCAAAGCAGGCTTAAACCACTAGGAGTCTATCAGTTGAGAGCTGGGCCTCTAGAGCCAGGAAGCCCAAGTGTTAAATGCTGATGCTGATTACCTCTCTGACTTGCACAATGTGCTTGACCTTCCTGATCTGTGTTTTCTAGTCATTAAAATTGAGACACAAGACTACCTTCTTTTAGAACCGAAGAGGATATTTTCATTCTTGTTCTCTACCCATACATTTGAAAGCTCCAACTTTCCCCAACCTTTCTCATTAGACAAGGTTAGTCAAGGTTACTTTGACTAACTCTGAAATGGCTTTATACCCAAGGCCAGAGGAATCACCATTCCTGTTCCCAGCTGGTCCAAAAATTTCAGTCATGTTCTGCTTTTTCCCATGTGACTTCATCCTCCTGCCTCCAAATTAAGCTCATATTAAACCACATGAATTCATCAAACAACACATGAGTTAAGCACATATTAGGAAAAAACAGAATAGACTTCTTTCCTTCATTAACCTAATACAGTCATCAGGGTAGAAGGGTGTTACTATGAACATTCCTGTGTTTTCTCCACAGATGAGCAATATGAATCTTCACTTTCTCTACCTGAAGTTGAATTATTCTATTTTCTTCAAAACATGGTTGAGAGTGAAGTAAATGAGCAGTTTGGATAAAATGATTTTTTTGGCATTTGGGTCAAAAATATACAAAAAAGTTGTCAATAAGTAAACAATGAAAATATGTGATGAAAAGCTCTGTAAAATCGGATCCAACTACAGACTCTGATCAGAAAAAAAAAAAGTTTTTTTCTTTTCTTTTTTTTTTAAATAAAACTGAAGCAAAACAAAGAAAAATATGCATTTGCCCCATCTGTTACTGGTCCATAGAAAATAGCATGGGGTTTACTCAAATTCAATTTGTTGACACAATCACACATTGGGCAAAAGCAATCTAATTTTGTCTCCAAAAGCAAGTAAGGGTTTGCCACACTAGATTCTTTCTACAAATTGCATTACTATTTTCTCTTATTTTAACTAATTACCCACAAGGGTCCTCCTTCCAAGGACAAATATTCTATCATGTGCTGTTACAATTGGTTAAATGGGAGATGCTTAAAATGTTTTCTTTTACTTTTTTTCCTTCTTTTTTTTTTTTTTTGGCACCTCAATGACTCTTCTAACATAGACTCAGATTTGAATAACCACAGCTGAAGCCATAAATGGAAGTGCAAATTATGTCTGCAGATGTGGGGAGTGTTTCCCATCACACACCAATATTCTCCTGCCTCTTAATCTAAAAACTAATAAGATAGTTCATGGTTTCAAAGTAAGCTTTTCCATGCTTGGAAATCAGAAGAACATGTTATGATAATAATTTTTAAAAGATTTGCAATGGAAGAGAAAAGATGATGTGACAATTGCTGTGGGATAAAATGCAAATGCCATGGATTTTTCAAAGGTTAAGATTTTCTCAATTGTTTGTTTTCTGCAAGTTATCTCAGTCCTGTATCATAATTCTCATTTGCAGAATGTTTTTCAGGTCACAGTGCACTCCTGTTGTGATTTCATCATTTGAGTTTTATAGCAATATCTGAGGAAGAAATTACCATTATTCCTCTCTTAGAGGTGAGGAAACAGACTAAGAGGTTGAGTGATTTCTTGACCAAGGTCATACAGCTAGCAAGAAGTGGATCTGAGATTGGAACCCACATGGGCCTGGCATCAAAACTGATGCCTTTTCTTGAAATACCTACTGACACAGGTCTCTGCTCTGTCTCCTTTTTAACCTCAGGAGTCATACTGGAGAATCTGCCATGCATGGAAAAGACTTCCTACTTTCATCTCCTGTGGACTTGGAGTACATACACTAGTTTTCCTTACTCATTCTCATTTACCTCTGCAGTGCCTATGAAAGGTCTGGCAGCAAAGCACCTATCCATTAGAATACCTCTGACTGGGCAACTTAGTTTTCTATTTAATGTACATTCATTGAGTCCTGTTGGAGGGGAATCAGGAAATAGAGATGCAGAACCATAGTCTAGTCCTGATACCTGGTGGGGAAAGCAAAGGGGAAGGGGGAGCAGGAAGGGATGGAGAATGAGGAGGGAGGTGGGCAGAGAACCTGATTTTCCCAATCATGACATATAGTGCCCATGAATCCCACTCAGGCTTTGGTTGACCTCAGAGAAAACTTTGTGGGACCAGAAGTGCAGACCCAAAATAAAAAATCCATCAGGAACAGAGTAGCTGATGTAGAATAGTCCTGGGTCTCAGCAGGATAACCAGCTAGAGGCAGAGGAAACACAGGTTCTTAAAAATAACTTGTTCTACTCTCACACTGTGAAATTTTATATCCTCAAAGATAAAGACAGGCAAAATTACCAGAGATGAGAGGAGTGGGGGGATGGGGAAAATGGGTGTGGGAAGCCTTCATATCAGGCTTCCAGGTATGAAATGAATAATTCATGTGGATAAAAGGCACAGCATAAGGAATATAGTCAATGATATTGTAATAGCATTGTATGGTGACAGATGGTAGCTACACTTGTGAATATAGCATAATGTACAAATTTGTCAAATCACTATGTCACACACCTGAAATTAATCTAAACGTATGTCAAATACACACACACACACACACACACACACACACACATATCAGAATTTTCTGACTTAATAATCTGAGACAAATATGCAACTAAATTTCTGCCAGTACTGCTTCATTTATTCCTCACAACAATCTTATGAAATAATTACTGTTATTTTCCCTTTTACAGAGGAGTAGAATAATGCTCAGAAAGGTAAATCACTTTCCCAAAGTCACAAAGCAGTAAACTTTTTTAAGTATAAATGTTCTCTTCTGTAAACCAGGGCTTGTAATAGTCTCCTATAGGGATTGATGTCACAATGAAAAGAGAAAATGTATGCACTGGAAAAGTGTCCAGCATACAACAAGTAACAGGTCTTTACTCTGTTATTTAAAGCAGAGACATACATGTGATTTGAATGCAGGTGGCTAAAATCCCAGGTTTTACTGCCAGATACAAGGGTTCAACTATTTACTTGAAGATGACATTTTCATCTGTGTGGGTTGTCTTGGCTCTGTAAGGTGTCCATGCTTCCTTGTCTCTACATGCTAATAACAGTAATAGAAAGTGCCTCCCAGAGCCGTTCTGAGAATTAGATGGGGCTCTGTGTTTGGTAGGTAGAATGCTACCATTGGTCCTGTGATCTCTGCCCATCGGTGCTGTGTCCTCTACAATCCCTTTCCCTGGAGCATGGACTGGACCTGTAACTTGCTTCTGCCCAGTAGAATATGTCAAAACTGATAGGCGTTCACTTCCATGATAAAGTTCTATTACGTAAGACTTCACTTTAGCACAGGGGAGAGAGATTCCTAGCTGACCTTGCAGAAACAAACAGCTATCCTGTGAACTGCCTGGGGTGGGGGTGGGGAGGGGGAGACAAGGAGGGAACTGTGGGCAACATCTAGATTCCGAGCATGGCCTCCAGCCAACAGCCAGTAAGAATCATGAGCTTTAGTCATAAAGCACTGGGAAATCATCTAAATGACCTTGAAAGCAGATTCTTCCCTAATTGAGTCTCCAATTGAGAACACAACCCAGCCGGCACCTTGACTGTAGCCCCATGAGTCCCTGAGCAGAAGACTCAGCTCACACTCCTTATACACAGAAACTAACAGACAATAAATAAGTATTGCTTTAAGCTTATAAGTTGTTGTAATTTTTAATGCAGCAATAAATAATCAATGGATGCATATAAAGCATTTGACACAGAGCTCTGTACGTGTTAGCTGTATCTTCTGTATATATCAATCAATAAACAAATATTTATAAAGATTTTTACTTATTCATAATATATTCCTACAAGACTATTCTAGTACTTATTGTATCCATTCCTTCTGATACAGTTAAGATAAAAGTCTTTTTTAGAATTTTAGTAGTTAACTTTTCCTGGATAAGGTCTAGAGTTAAAGAATTATTCTACAAGCCCTATGCAGCTGTTCTGTAACAAGTTCTCAGAGAGACTGTGGGTGTATAAGATTCAACTATACCTGAAATATTAAGGGCCTCCAAATAAAGAGGGACTCTGTGGAGTGAGTGGGTGAGAACAGACTTTATATAATAAGCCATGTCATTTCTTTTTAGCTTTTCATCATATTATTAAATTAAATGACAATTTTTGGCAGATTGAGTAATAGTAGCAAACATCCAGTTCAACAGCTATGATACAATATGCACATGCTTTTAAAAGCCTATCTAACAGCCGGTTGGAATTCAGCCTGAGATGAATTCATAAACACATATTTTATAACCTGCTTACTTGGCTATTAAATAATGAGGCTGGATTTATCTAGAAATTATTTAATGAGTGAAAATAGGACACTTTCAGAGTATTGTGGATGCTCCTTCTCTAAAGCTGTCAGTGTATGGGGGCTTTGCCCTCAGACCCCAGACATCCTTAGAGAAGCTAATGTCATTATGATGAACATATTGACAGAAGCACTGAATGGCAAACCAAAAGGAATTCTGCCTTTCTCTGCAAAGAGCTCTCCTTGGCTACAACACTAAATAAGAATTCCATTCACACAGTCTCCCATACTTAATCTCATTTTTTTTTAATTATATCATTCCTAAAAGAAGAAACCTTTTTTTTTTTTTTAGGTTTTTTTTTTAGCGAACTTACCGTCTATGTTTTCAATAACTAAATTGAGCACCTATGACAAGCCAAAAAATAAATAAATAAACACAGATAAATCTAAAGGAGTTTAGCAACTCCACTGAGGATACATGTTTGGAGAGCACAAGGGTTGTTAGAACCCCAGACTCATGGCTTAACGGTATTAGACTGCTATCAACATGTCCTCTGGCTACAGCATCACTCATTTGTTCCTGTCATAAAGATATAAAATACAACTTTAAAAAAGTAAGATTCAGTATGAAAGAATAAGCTCCACAAGACAAAGGACGCCTTATTCTGAAGGGTTTGGTCTAAGACTGTAATCATCACTGGGGAGGTACAGAGGTATGTTCCAACTCAATCCTCAACACTTGGTGGCCCCAGACAGTGTAACAGGGAAGCACCTGATCCTTTACTGCCCCACTCATGTTGAAATTTTTGTTTGTAACTGTATTATTAACCACATCTCTGAGGTGTGCTTTCCAACTATACCTTTTTAGATGGCTATTGAGATGAACAACAGCAATAAAAATATCACACCACTTATTTACCATATTCTACTCTCAGCGTTTGTAACCAACCATATAAGCTATTCATGCATGTATTTAACAAATGACAATAGAATACCTCCTAGATGGGGCATAGTCAGGATGGAGTTCATTTCCACTAAACAAGAATAATCTCAATTATTTTCCCTTGTGTTAACTGCATCTCCCACCCCCTGCTTTCAGTCTTTGCTATGAATTGTATCTGGCTTCTGTTGCTGTACCCTAGCAAAAGCATTCTGTTATTCCCAGATTTCATGGAGAGATTAGCATGCACAGCTTTACTGACTGACTGGTCATAGGCATGAGGAAGAAGCATGAAAGTAGAGACTCCTGAACCCATGGCATGTAGAGAAGACACTAAGAGAATTGGCCCTGTAGCCAGACTACATGGATTTGACCTGGCTCTGCCACTCAGTAGCTGTGTATGATCCCAGCTGAGCTACTTCACCTCTAGTTATTTAGCTTTATCTATAAAGGAGAATAATAATAATAGTAAGTACCTCACAGATCTATTGGAAGAATAAGAGCTAGTATAAGTAAAGAACATGGAACAGTAATTGACATTCAGTTAGCACTTGGGAAGTATTAGTTATTGTTATTAAAAAGAATATTAAATATTTCTATCCAAACTCTAGATCTTTTTGTATAGCATCTGAATAAACTTTCCCTAGTATATTGGAAAAAATGATCTTACCAAACCTTCTATATCTTTGGGGGGGGGGGGGTGGATTCCAAAATTGTTACCATAAACATGGATTTTTATTTTATTGTTAGGGTAAGAAGAAATAAATGCTATTTTTAAAACTATGATTTAAAACATACATGGATTCTCTTTTTCTGACTTTTTCCCTTCTGAGTCCTTCTCTTTCTCAGCAAAGGAGTTAAGATTTGCTGATTCTTTTGTTATGCTCCAGGCCATTGCCAACTAAGCTTCACTCTTGAGCCAGTCTACCTGGGTTTCTGTCGATGAGAACTTGGAAATGTACTTAACTCTCAATGCCTCAGTATTTTCATCAATCAGATGGGGAGAAATGTTGGGCCTACCCCTTAGTGTTGTTGGGCCAGCATAACACTTTGCATATATAAGCTCCCAATAAATTCTAGCTACTATTACCACCCTGAGATCTCAGGACAATTTCTGACAGTGTGGTTGTTCACTTACAACTTGCTGAATTTATGTTCTGTGAGCAGCAGAAGCAAAGACTCGGCAAGAAAAGTGTGAGGTGGCTTGTGAAAAATGCAGAAAAGTTCCATAATGCCAGAGCACACGTTGCTCCAGCCATGAAAGCCAAAACTCTCCCCCAGATGTCAAAGCACTCCTGCTCCCAGGCGTAACCCAAAAGCCAGGCCTCCCCAGCTCGCTTGGCAACTAAGGCCAATAAGCCGCCTTAATTCGGAAAATTTCACTCACATTCCCGGTCTCTGGCTCTCCACATGTCCCCAGGGGCTTTTGTGCCAGCCTTGAATCCCAATGTTGAAGAGGAAGAAAGGAGGGAATGGAAAAACAAAGAAAAAGGTAGAGGAAAGGTCGGAAATTTAAACTGAATTGTTTGGTAATGGAAAGTCCCTTTCAAGTCTCTTTAATTCTTTATTTGGATTCCATTGAGTGTGTGCCAAGAGGGAAAAAGGAAAGGTTAAATCCTTCTATCAGATCTGGCAAAGGAGCTCAGTCAAGCAGCTTAAGAGACAGATTAGCTCGCCTGCAATGCAGAAGTGTTAATACACAGGATGCCAGCAGGCCGCACAGACCCCTCCATGCAGGCCTTGGCATCCACAGGCCCCGGGAGGGTGGCTACAGGAGGAAATTGGCCCACAAGGTGACAGATCCCCAAGGAAGTGCGTAAAGGTCCCTCTGCCCATGGATAGGACAAGGCTGTAGGTACATTCATCCCTTGAGAATGTGATAAAGCTTTGCATCCTCCTCCCAGAGACATACTCACATGTATGAGATTTTGCCAAAAACTGTAGGGGATTCAAAGACTTCAGGTGTCCCACCCACAGACCCTGCACTCTTGCCTCAAAACTTTGAGAACGTTTTGCTTAGAGTCTTATTGCTTTTCACGTGCTTCTTCCTGGCAGACTTCCCTGGAGTCGAGACACTTTTTTTTTTTTTTTTTTTTTGAGTAAGATCAGATCCAAAATTTAAAACGTGCTTGTCTATGGCCTGATGTGTCTGTATTTAATTCAACAAGCAGGCAAGTTTAGTGAACAAAAAAAAAAAAAAAAAAAAAAAAACAACAACAACAACAAAAAAACAAAAAACAAAAACAAAAACAAAAAAACTGGTCTTTGGAGTAAAAGCTAGGCTCCACTCTGGGTTCTGGCAATCTCACACTGGGAGAAAGTCACTTGGAAAGTCACTTAGCTTTTAGAGTTTCAATAGCTTCATGAATAAAATGAAGACTTACTAGTTGCCTGCCAATCTCTTCTAATTTTTGTTAGGTCACATTTCTTCTATGGCAAACTGATTTTCCAGTGATAAAAAGGACCATGTAAATAAGACAGGTTGGTGATTAGCTACAATGTGACTAACTCTGGAGATGCTAAGATGGGGGGACACAACCCTTCCTTCCCCAAAGGATTTTCCATAGAATAAGGAGATAGACCAAGAAATCTATGACCACAGCCCACTGCAGTAAAGTGTACTGATAAAGGCTTTATGAGGATCCATCCCCACTGAGGAGATCAGGAAAGGCTTCCTGAGAGAGAGAAATATCTGAGCTGCATCTCCAAGGTGGTAAGAGTAGCCCACTGGGAAAAAGAAGGATATTGCAGTCAAAGGAATCTCCAAGTTCAAAATCAAAGAGGAGAGGTGTGGCAATAATTGAGGAGTCTCTCATCACGCGGGCCCAAGTACATACTGTGTGGCTGAGAATCCTGAATTAAAACACAAATACTGGGAGGGCAGTTCAGAGCCCAGAAAATGGGGCTAAAAAGGAAGAGATTTTTGAGAAGTCCCTTCCCTGTCCAACTGAAAGGCAGAGGTTGGCTGTTAAGAACATTCCTTTTCTCTGTCTCCACATTTCCCCATACGAATGCCTCCAGCTACTGTGGCTCTTTTGAGGAGAGATGGTACAAAAACCCACACTCCTCTCATGTGTTAGATTCTTTTGCCTTCTTTTGGGCTCTTTTCCCCAATTTCAGATTAGAGGAAGTGCTTACTTCTTTAGGATCTTCAAAACCCTCTCCCTACGTGGAGGACCCAGAATGGACATTAAGAGAGATGGCCAAGTTCTCTGGCAAAGGAAGCTGGGTCAGATTTCAGTTTGAAGAACATCCTCTGCATGAGTGTAAATGTATAAAAACATGTGGGATTTGGAAAAGCCAAGGCAGCCCCTGCTGAACACTTTTCCCATGAAGTTTTAAGCTTGTGTGTATTTTAAAGGAAATGCAATCCGCACATTTCAGATGTACTTAGATTTAATATACCCAAATGCTCTATAATAACTTCTGCCATCCAAGTTCTTAGAGCCTGGGGTTTTAGTCAAGTTTTCCCCTTAGAAACAAGAAGCTGCAGGTTTTTCCAAGAGTAGAAAGAGTATGTAGCTGGCAGACAAAACTTCATTTTTTTGTTTGATACAAGAAAAAAAAATCCCTTAGAATAAATCCTGCTTTTGAAGTCCTCATCTGCCCTTTCTGTATGGCATTCACACTCACCTTATTCTTGACAGGGTGACCTCACACCTGCAGTTGTCCAAGTCCTGGATCATACCCTTTGCCCTGGCATCATTATTTGCAGTGCCCACTTCCACTCTTCTAATATCCTGGTTTGAGAGTTGAATGATATAGTTGCCCAGTATAGGGCAGACTTGTGATGCACCATTCATTGTCTCCACCCTTTCCTTTTGTTAGAGTTCAAAGAGAACCACAATATAAGCCACATATGTGATTTAGAATTTTCCAGTAACCATATTAGAAAAGGTAAAAATAGGCAAAATCAATATAAATAGTGTATTTTAACTTAGTATAACAAAAATATTATATCATTTCAAGATATAACTAGTATGTAATGTTAATGGGAGATTTACATCCAAAACTTACAGCGTATCTCAAACTGGAGTAGTTATATTTCAAGTGCTCAGTAGCCACATGGAACATTGTCTACACACTAGATCACACAGTTCTCCATTGGGAGCAGAGTGTCACAGAGTCCCTTCCAAGTGGTAGCAGACAATTCGGCCTGTAAAAACTTAATATAAGAATATGCTACAGTTCCCACTGTTGAAGTCACAAGGCAATAATTGAGATTTATTGTCACCTTCATCCATAACCCATTCTGATTTTCCTAGTAAATTGTAATTCAGTTCAATTAATGGACTCCCAGTCTTTGAATTAAGTTACATTTTTAAACTGAATGAGAGACCAGAACTTTTTATTGTAGGAAAGAAGGAAGGAAGGAGGAAAGAAAGAAAGGGGGAAAGGGAGGGCAGGGAGGCACAGTGAGGGGAGAAGGGAGGGAGGAAGGAAGAAGACACTGATAATTCACCCACCTAGCTTTCTTCAACAATACAATCTATTAGTCATCAAATCTGTTGTACATTGTCCTGTGGGTCGAGGCATTGAGATTGTCACTATGACTTTGATGCATATATGTCAATCATGTCCACCTTGCTTTCGTGGTGAAGTGGTACCACCTGACCTTTGCTATTCCAGAAACCCATCATTTTTATCTGGTACTAGAGAACCCAGGACCATGACAATGTCTCCCCGGTCAACAGTGGCCTACAGAGGACAAATACTATTAAGCTTCTCAATGATGTCTCCCCTCTTAAAACATGTCTTAGTGAGAACGTCCTTAATTATACATTTAAAATGTAGTCACACACTAAGTTCTCTTAAACATTATATTTATTTTAAAAACTATGTATAGATTTTTTTAACACAAAAAAAAATATTAATGGAGACACTCAATTTTCCTTAACACTTCTATAACTTTAAACTGAGACATTCTCAGTCTCGTACATGGTGCACAACAGGAGCTTCATAACTGAGAAGAACCTGTCTGAAGGTCCTGTCCTCAACACTGCCACTCTCTGATCTACTTACCTAAGTCATAGGCTAATCTTATGATTGCATTTTGCATTTCTTAAGATAAAAAAAGTTCATTTTCCCACTAACTCTGTAGACCTTTGAACTTGATGGGTCCCTGCATTCTCTTCATATGTAGCCTACATCTTGCTCAAATAAGATGATTGAGGTTTCGATCTCCTTCATGGCATTACTTATTTACTTACAATGTCAGAGGCCATTCACTGATATCCGCCACTGGAAATGACAGACTTTCTCCACGACTGCTATATTTGATTAGTGGTGAAGCAAATTGTCATTTGGTGTCACTTCCTCATCAAAGCAGTTTCCTCCATAGGGATGGTCATTATTACACATGTGTGTACACACATAAACACACACATTCTATTACTAATTCTTACATGCTTTTATGAATTCTTATACTCTTAAAGTATGAATTTCTTATATTCTTGAAGTATGAAAGTACGTAATTTTATGTGAATTTTTTCTCCTTCTTCTTCCTGTACTCTTTCTTTTCTTCCTTCTTAGTACTTACCACTGAGACTGACATATAATGAATACCCAATAAGTACTTCTTGGACAAGTGAGGTACCAGACAAATTCAAATAGGAAGCAAGATTTTTTAAGCCCTTAAGAAAAGTCACATCTGAACATTTAAACACCAAAGAGCACCTTTTTAACTCTATTTGTCACTATCCTCCCCATTCAACAGTTTCACACCATTTATAATCTGGAAAACTCTAACATAAAGCTGATTCTGTTACTAGTTAATAGGACAAAAATTACAGTGACTGCGAAAACTCTAACTTAGAACCCCCAGATTTGAGGATAATTAAAATCACAGTTTGAATGCAGCAGGAATAACTATTTGAATTTAATTTACTATTGTGAGCAATATTAGAGCTGATTACTCCCCCCCCAGAATTTTGTACTTTGATATAATTTCCGTTTTGTGAGTTAAATTTACTTAAGTGTCCATATTTTGCAATTCAAAGTACAAATTAACTTTATGTGTATTTTTCTCCTAATAAAAGTGACATTCAATAAAATTGTAAATGTTCTCTTGTTTTCCTTCTGTCAAACACTTTGGACTTGAGTTTTATTTTAGAAATGTGTGTGTCAGCATCAGCAAACCCGGAGTGCTCCTAGAGTAAAAGCCTTAATTATAAAATGGTTTCTATGATAATATTGGTTTTACTTTTAGACTCCTCCTCCTTTTTAATCTGAGAAGGCAGTGTGGCATAATCAAAATAACATGGAGTCCAGAGAACACTGGATTTATTTTTTTAAAGATTTTATTTATTTATTTGAGAGAGAGAGAAAGAGAGAGAGAACATGTGATGGAGAAAGAGAGAGAAAGCAGGAGCAGAGGAAGGGGCAGAGGGAGAAGCAGGCTCTCCACTAAACAGGGAGCCAGATGCAGGACTCAATTCCAGGACCCTGAGATTACAACCTGAGCCAAAGGCAGACACTTAACTGACTTAGCCACTGGTGCCCCAGAACATTTAATTTAGAGCCCAGTTGTATGTGGGGCATTGAGTAAGATGTAACCTCTCTTAGTTGTAATAATAATAATAATAATAATAATAATAATAATAATAAATGTTTCTATGTGCCAGACACTGTTCTAAATACTTTTCAAACATCTCACTTAAAAATTCTCATATCCCCATTTTTGAAAATAAGGAAAAGTGAGGCTTAAAAAAATCAAAATAACATGCTCAGAATCACAGTTAGTAGAGCATAAAATCTTGACCCCAATTCATTCAACAGAATTCTAATACCACTGCTCTTCACCCTTACTCATTAGATGCTGCAAACTGGAAGTGGCATCATTATCAGGACACAGGCTGGGAAAGCTGATGCAAGGACCATCCACTTGATCAAGTCCAGTGTTGCCATGGATCATTGTAGTCCAAACTTGTCCTCTTTTTGACCTGAGAGAGAATCAACCAAAATCAGAATGTCAGCACCCTTTTTCTGTGGTCCAAACTCACACAATCCTTCAAAATAAATGCTGAACCAACCACTTGGAATGATCCGCTTGCCAGGCTTACTCTTGGAAACCTGGCAGGCTCTGGGTCCTAGCACATGCCTGCATGTCTGAGTCTTAGAGCTCCTAAAGGCATCTGGTCAACTCCACAAGAGGTTCAAAGAACCACGGGATGCAACATGGGGCATTGCAACCAGACAGCATGACTGGACTTGGAAGCAAGGGCTCAAAGGTTCAGCAACCACTAATGCTCAAGACAGAACAGAGGCCCTTCTTGCCTGGGCCTAAGGACAAGACATCAGTCAGATGTCTAACCATGTGGAGGAAGTTCATCTTAGGATAGACCAATGGAAAATCTTGACAGCATTCACATTCCCAGAGGCTGTATTGTCCCCATGCCCTATATGGTCCATGAAACACCTTTGTGTCCTTCCACTAAGATCATCTATTTTTGCTTAAATAAATTTAAGACCTTTGTCTTAAAACCAAAGGATCTTGAAAAATGCACCAATGAAAAATTGTGTGTTGTTAATTTGTCCTGGGTTTGGCTTTGATAAAAAAAATTTCAGAGGGCTACAGCCAATCAAATTGAGAGTGTGAAACTGAGTTAGGGCAGAGGGAAAAGATTCCTCTTATCTGCCACCTTTTGAATGCATGACTGTCAGCAAGTTATTCTACTTTTTTTGCTCAGTTAATTCACTCTGTTTAAAATAACAAACACACACCAGAACTCTCTATCTTTCCTCCTCACTTTATTTTCCCCCTACTACTTTTCATTTTTAATATACTAAATAATTTACTTATTAATTTTTGTTAATTGTCCTCCCTACCTAAATGCAAGTTCCATACAGATGCAGCTGGATCTCCCTGGTCCAGAATTAAATTTAATACATTAGAATTCAAAACATATTTGTGGCAGTTGTTGAATGTATTATGTGAGTTGATTAGACCATATCAGTGGTTACCCTCTTGAGATCCTATGAACCCTGCAAGTTCATAAAGACTGTATTAGAAACGCCTTAGGCTAATTTGAATATTACTAAAAGCATAATGGAAATAATGCATTTCAACCATCATGACACTCCTCTGGTAACATCTACCATCTCATTAAACAGGAGAATTGAATGCTGCTTAAAATTGCTATTTATTATTGCTTTTTACTATTTTCATGAATTATCTATGTCTCTTGTTTAGTAAAAATTATGCCATTGGTATAACCAAAAGTACAGTTTTTTGAATAAGCAAAACAAAGAAGACAATGGAAGACGAAAGCTGTAACAAAATTCTTTGGGATGTGACATTTCTCAAGTTAATTAACATTTCCAAACCATATTCCACTGCCTTAGAAAATAATAATAGCATAAAATAGCACATAAATAGCCTAATGTGTGCTCAGTGTTAGATCCTTCTTCCCTCTACATGATAAAAGTTCTTCTCCAGCCCTAGAATCAAGGATTCTATGTTGCCCCAGTTACACAAGTGTGAAGTGATCTCTAAGTACAGTGTTAGTACAGAATTTCCAAAATATTCTTTTTTTTTCAATGCAATAATTCCTCAAATAAAGACTTAACCAAAAAAAAAAAAAGACTTAACCAAAAAATTATTAGAACTGATAAACGAATTCAAAGTCACAGGATACAAAATTAATATATAGAAATCTATTGCTTTTTTTAAGATTTTATTTATTAATTCATGAGAGACACACAGAAAAAGGCAGAGACACAGCAGAGGGAGAAGCAGGATCCATGCAGGGAGCCTGATGTGAGACTCCATCCTGGGTCTCTAGGATCACGCCCTGGGTGGAAGGCGGCACTAAACTGCTGAGCCACCCAGGCTGCCCTCTATTGCATTTTTATACACTAATAATAAAGTATTAGAAAGAGAAATTAAGAAAAATAATCCCCCTCAGAAAATTAAAAATAGAAATATCATATAATCCAATAAGTTCACTATGGGTATTTACTCAAGGAAAATGAAGACACTAACTGTAAAAGATATATGCACCCTATGCTTATTGCAGCATTATTTATAATATCCAAGACATGGATGCAACCTTAATGTCTATCAATAGATAAATGAATAAGGGAAATGTCTCTCTAGTGCACACACACACACACACACACACACGCACACACCACTGGAATATTACACAGTCAGAAAAAGGATGAGATCATGCCATTTGAGACAGCATGAATAGACCTAGGGTGAGTATTATGCAGTGAAATAAGTCACACTGAGAAAGACAAATGCCATATGATTTCACTCAAAAATGAAATTTAAAAAAATGAATAAACAAAAAGCAAAATCAGAACTATAAATACAGAGAATAAACTGATGGTTCCCAGAAAAGAAGGGGGTGGGAGTTTGGGCAAAATGGGTGAAAGGGAGATTCAGGTCTCCAGTTATGGAATGAGTGTCATTGGAATAAAAAGCAGAGCATAGGAATACATTCAATGATATTGTAATAGTAATGTAAAGGGACAGATGGTAGCTATATCTGTGGTGGATATAGCACAATGCATAAATTGGTTAAATCACTAAGTTGTACAATTGAAACCAATGTAACACTGTGTGTCAACTATATTCAAATTAAAGCAAAAGAAGAATTGACTGTTCAGCTAATGAGTTGGATCCATCAGAATAACTTCCAATTTACCAAAGATTTTTTTGACTACACTTAGCTTTCCTTTCATGTAATTCTTTAATATTTTTGAAAAGGAAAAATAAAACAATCCCACTTACACTTGAACCAAAAATAATAAAATGCCTAGGAATAAACTTAACCAAGGAGGTAAAAGACCTGTACTCCAAAAACTATAAAATATTGATGGAAGAAATTGAAGATGACAAAAAAAATTAAAATATATTACATGCTCATGGAGTACCTTGGTAGTGCAGTCAATTAAGCATCAGACTCTTGGTTTCAGGCAGATTGTGATCTCAGGGTCTTCAGATTGAGCCCCTCATCAGGCTTGGCACTCAACATGGAGTTTTCATACTCTGTCTTTTGCTGCCCCTTCCCACTGCATGCTCATATGCACTCTCTTTCTCTCAAATAAATAAATCTATTTTTAAAAAGATACTACATGCTCATGGATTGGGATAGCCAATATTGTTATAATGTATATACTACCCAATGTAATCTACAGATTTAATACAGTTCTTATCAAAACACCAACAGCATTTTTTACAGAACTAGAAAAAATAAGCCTGAAGTTTCTACAGAACCACAAAACACCCTGAACAGCCAAAGCAATCTTTGAGGGGAGGAGGGGAGAACAAAACTGGAGGTATCACAAACCCAGATTTCAAAATATACTACAAAGCTGTAATAATCTAAAAGCATAGTATTGGTATAAAAATAGAGAAATAGGTCAATGAAATAAAACAGAGAACCTGGAAAAAAACTCACACTTTTATGGTCAATTAATCTGCAACAAGGAAATTTGAGGAAAGGACATTGAGAATATAAAGTAAGAAAAAGTCTCTTCAACAAATGGTCTTGGGAAAACTGGGACAGCTACATGCAAAAGAACGAAACTAGGCCACTTTCTTATACCACACACAAAAAGTAAGTTCAAAATGGATTAAAGACTTAAACGGGAGACCTGAAACCATAAAATTCCTAGAAGAAAACAAAAGCAGCAATTACTCTGACATCAGACATAGAAACAATTTTCGAGATATGTCTCCTTTGGCAAGGAAAACAGAAGTAAAATTAAATTAGTGGAACTGCATCAAAATAAAAAGCTTTTGCACAGGTAAGGACACCATCAACAAAACAAAAAGGCAACCTATTGAAAGGGATAAAATATTTGCAAATTATATATTCAATTAGAGATTAATATCCATAATATATAAAGAACTCATACAACTCCACACCAAAACAAAACAAATAATCCAATTAAAAATGGGAAGAGGATATGAATACACATTGTTTTTCCTAAGAAGAGATACAGATGGCCAGCGAACATATGAAAAGATGGTATCACTAATCATTAGGGAAATGCAAATCAAAACAGCAATGGGATATCACCTCACACCTATCAGAATGGTTAAAAGAAAAACATAAGAAATAATGAGTGTCAGTGAGGATGTGAAGAAAAAGAACCCTTGTGAACTACTAGTGGGAATGCAAACTGGTGCAGCCATTCTGAAAAACTTCATAAAAATAGAATTACCAAATGATCCAGTTATTCTACCACTGGATATTAACCAAGGAAAATGAAAACACTAATTTTAAAAAATATATTCACCCCTATGTTTATTATACCATTATTTACAATAGCCAAGATGTAGAAGCTATGTGTGTATATATATATATATATATATACACACATACATACACACACTATATATATATATTATATATCAGAACATCACTAAGCCATGAAAAGAATGGAATCTTGCCATTTGCAACAACATTGATGGATCTAGAGGGTATAATGCTAGGTGAAATAGGTCAGTCAAGGAAAGACAAATACCAAATGACTTCACTCATACATGAAATTTAAGAATCAAAACTATTGAACAAAGAAAAAAGAGACAAATGAAAGAACAGACTTAAATACAGAGAACAAGTTGATAGTTACCAGAGGGAGGTGGAGGGAGAATGGGTGAAATAGACAAAAGGAATTAAGAGTATACTCATGTGATGAGCACTGAGTAATGTGTAAGATTGTTGAATCATTGTATTGTACACCTGAAACTAATATAGCACCGTATGTTAATTACACTTTACATTTTATAAAAATATAAAAAGTTTCAATACCATGTAAGACTCAGTGAATTACTACTAAACTAGCATATCCCTAATCCTCACAACAACTCTGCAAAATAGGAGATAGGAGCTCAGAAAAGTCCCATGTTGTTCAATAATAAGCAGCATAGGTGAAGACAAAGTTTACCTCTCTAATTCTTAGAAAAAACAACCAATGAGCAAGGTCCATTTGACAGTTTATTTCTGATTACAAAAGGAAGAGTAGATACAGATGGAGTAATGGTATATGGTATTAGAAGAAAAAGAAAAAAAAAAAAAAGGTCATTGGAAGAAAGAGTGACAGGGCAGGTGTGTAACCAAGACTAATTTTTGTCTTGTGCTGAGGATCCACCTTATCCCCAGTTAGCATATGAGGAGTATAAGAAAAATACATATAACTTTTTTTCCCATTGGTTGCTCATTGACACCATGGAAGATGTCAGAAGAGCCAAATTTGAAAAGGATAACTTTTAAATTTCTCAACATTTGCAATGTTTCTTGCAGGCTGGGACCTTTTCATGGTTACCTCTGTCTAGAATCCCTGAGACTATGTAATAGATCTTAAACATAATAATAATAACTATCATTAGGAGCAATTATTGTATGCCCAGATATTACCTTGAAGATTTAAACATATTACTTGTTTAATTTTATCCTTCCCAAATCCCACAATTGTGTAGATATTATTAGTCACATTTTTAGGATGAGGAAACTGAGACCTCAGAAAGGTTAAATGAATGTTATTAATCATAAATAGGCTGGAGTATTTAAAATTAGCAAAAAGTATCTAAGCTTCGGTTGCTCAAAGGAACAAAAGTTTATTTTTCCCACAAAGTCCTTCTGATCTGAGTTCATGAGAGACCCTCTAAGAATGATTTTCCTTTCTGTGCTGAATGGGTACTCCAAGCTGATCACCCACCCTTTTTCTGTCATCTTAATGTGAGGCCTAGGTAACTACTATTGCAGGAAAAGAGAAGAAAGAAGTCAAGATCTCATACTGACAAATGCTTCAGCCCAGAAGTGGATGGCCTACATCACTTCTACTCACAGACCATAGGCAAAAACAAGCTCCCACGCAACTGAGGTTATCCACAATGAGAGAAGAGCTAGACATTGTTGAGCCCTGACACAGACTTACCCAAGGCCACACAGGTAGAAGATAGAGTAGCAAAGACCCCATACTAAGTATTTTGATTCCAAATTCCTATCCCATTTTATTGCTTTGTCAACCATCTCAAAGAGCATCTGTATTTAAATGAGAACCTCTAAATATATGTGTCTGTATATATATGTGCATGTGTGTATGTGTGTGTATGTAAGGATATGTACATGTGTGTGTGTGTATATATATACATATATATGTATATATATATATATATATATATATATATATATATTCACGAACTGTGAATGCTTGGAAGACATTTAAAGCAAGGGAGAAGCTTCTTCCCACCTTAAATTATACTCTAGGTTCAGTAAAATATGTGGGAAACCTCAGGGGCTTTTGAAGAACCAAAAGAAGTCTAGCCCTCCTCTCTAGTACTGTTATCATGATCATCGAAAACACTACCCTGAATAAGCAATCTAACAGTTAAACGTTTGTATTGGTAATATTGTTATAGCCTGCATTTCTTGAACAATTGCTCCATTTCACATGGTCTTCCCAAACTTTACATATATTTATTCATTTCATCATTATAAGAGCTCAGTGAATTAAGTACTACAATTGGACTCATTGTCTTGTGCGAAAAGTGATATGAAAAGGAGTAAAATAATCTCAGGTCAAATTGTGGGCTTTCTATGGAAATGAAATTGTAGAAACATCCCCCACCTTTGCCTTCTTTTGCAGATGTTCTTCCTAGGCTTCTCATGTATGCAAATTCTAGAGATACCCCCAGGTATAGCCATCTCCAAGCAGAAATTAAACATGGACAAGTCAGCACATCAAGTCTCAATAAAGCAGAGAAGACAACTGACCACATCCAGAGAGGCAGGTGACAAAGTTCAAAGCTTTGATCAGATACTAGATGCTCAGGTTATATAAACCAGCTTCCAAGATGACTCCGTGAAAGAGAGAACATGAGGAACAAAAGGACAAGCATGGGTGGGTTCTTGTTGGATCAATGTAATGAAAGATCTCAGTGCCTGCAGAGGATTAGATCTTTGCTGCAATTTCAGAAACCTCCTTATTTACCTATTATCATCAGCCCACCTTAAGGATCACTGGTAGCTCTGATACAGCCTCTCTTTCTATAGCACCCTCCTTCTCTGACCAGTTTTTGTAGAGAGAAAAATAACAAAATAAAATTACAAATAAATTCTCCAAATACGGCAGGCTTCAGGTAAAGGCTGAGCAGTGATCATATACCTTCTGTAGCTAGATCAGTGGAGCTCTTAGAATATATCAGAAGGGATTCAGCATCCTATATTTCAGCCCCAACCATATCCATAGTAGAAAGAATGGTAGGCTTTGAGTCAAAGACCAGATTTTTCAGTTTGCTACCAGTGGCCCCTCAAGGGTAAATCGGTGGATCTCTGTGAGACCCATTCCCTTGTTTCTTAATGGTGAAACTTGCTTCTCTTACCTTCTAGAGTAGGAATGAAGATCAATCAGCAGTGCCTACAGGAAACAGATCTCCTAATACCCCAGATTCATCCTCTTACCTCAGGACCTCTGAAAATACATCTCCCTCTTTCCTGAAGGTCCTGCCTACTCAGTTCCCTCTCCATGGCTAGTGTCATGATAACATAATGCCCTGTTTACATACCTGTCTTCCAGCTGTACTATAAACTCTATGAGGGTGAGGTTGGAGACTTGTCATTGCATCGCTGTATGCCCATACGAGATATGTTGAAAAGGCACACTGGGGACTTGTGTTTCCAGAACTATGATAAACAAGACATTCTAACACTGAAAACACTGCTAATGTTGGATACTATATAGAAAATTTTATTTTAAAATGCACTTATGGGTTGACAAGGCAGAAAAAATACATAAAAGTCAAAAACTCACTGTGGAAGGGAACTCCAGAGAGTCAAACAGAGCAGTGAAGTCAGCTCTCATCTGGGGTGTTTGCTTAACTCCAGTGGCCTAGAACTCTTGTTGGCAAGGAGACAAGCCCCAAAAACCACCCAAAGTAGGGAGTCTGATAAGAGAGTCCCCACATGAATAAAGTTAATATAAGGGTGAATGTAAAATAATCCCACCCCCAACCTCTCAATAGTCTCTACACTAAGATAAGAGGAAAAAGTTCCCTAAAAATTCTTTACCACAAATTGGCCACTAATCATATTGGCAGCCCCAAATCTCAGTAACTAGGTAGCCTGAAAACCCCTACCTGAAAATTTGCTTTAAAATATTCCCAGAATGGCAGAACATATCTTGCCTGGAGGAATCCAGCTCCAAAACAGGCCTGAAATAATTCTTCAGATCAGAAATAAGAAATCAGAACTTACTCTCACCTTTTTCAATCAACGTTTGCTAGAAATCCTCTGGTAGAACAGAAAGTCAAGAAAAAGAAACAGGTGGTACGAGTTCATTATAAAAAAAAGCAAAATTTATGATTCAGGATAATATGATTACACAGAAGAACTCAGATTGACAGTGTAACTCTATTAACAGATATCAAGGATTCTTGATACAAATTAATAACAAAATAATGAATAGAGAGAAAATGTATTTTAAAAAGGGAACAATCTAAGGGGTGCCTTGGTGACTTAGTTGGTTAAGCATCTACCTTCAACTCAAGTCATGATTCCAGGGTCCTGGGATCTACAGAGCCCCTGTTAGGCTCCGTGCTCAGCAGGGATCCTGCTCCTCTCTCTCCCTCTGCCCCTCCCCCTGCTCATGCTCTATCTCTCTTTCTCTCTCTCTTTTAAACGTTTTAAAAAGGAAACAATTTATAATGACATAAATTATCAAGCACATAGATATAACAGAGAGGAAGTAGCTTTATGGAAAGTTATTTTATTGCAGAACATTAAAGAACAAAATAAAAGAAGTGCTATATCATGTTCATGGATAGTAAGACTCAATATTTATGTCATTTCTTTCTAATTGATCTATAAATCTATAAAGACAATGTAATTCTAAGAATATTCCAACAGGTTATTTTTAAGAAATTTGACAAATTGACTCAACTATTTTATATGGAAGAACAAGAGCCAAGAAATTATCCTGAGGAAGAGCGATGGTGGGATTTGGCTCTCAAAATACCAAACATCAATATTAGTAGATGGTGATTATAGGAGGGTGGTGGGATTGTGCACACAGGCAAATAAATACATGAGAAGAAAAATTAAAGCCCACTAGCAGCCCCCCTCAATGTACAGAAATTTAATTTATGACACAGCCAGTATGACTTATCAGTGGCACAAGATAAACTAATTAATAAATGATCCTGGAACAATCAGTTTTGGACAGAAATGAAATTTAACTCCTATTTCACATGATATACAAAATAAATTCCAGTGGATTAAATATTTATATGTTAAAAGTAAAACTATAAAACTTTTAGAATATAGGAGAGCACCAGAATATCTTTATGACATCTGGATAGGGCAGGGTTTCTAAACAAGAAATAGAAAGTACAAATCATGAGGAGCTGATGATGTACTCAGAAATATTAAGAACAGCTGTCTGTCCAGAGACATAGTACAAACACTGAAATGACAAACCACAAAGTGAAAGAAGATGTTTGGGAATATGTACTTACAAAATTAGTATTCAGACAGTAAAAAGAACTTACATTGATTGATAAATTAAAAATATTGAGGGGGGAGGAGGGAATAGGCAAAGTCTTTAATAAGTGCTTTATGAAAGCAGAAATTCTAGTGACCAGTAAGCATTCTAAATATTCTCAGCTCAAAGAAATGCACACTGAAACCATAAGAAGTTCACTATTTTTCATCCAATAAATTGGCAAAAATTAAAGAATGAGAATATCAAGTATTGGCAAGGATTGGGGGCAACTATAACTCATATACTGCAAGTAAGAGTGTAAACAGTTATAGTTATTTTGTAAAACAAGGCAATAGTATCATATAGTAATGTCATATGCTCCTGGAACCCATGTTTCACTTCCAAATAACCACCCTTTAGAGAATCCTGCCCATGCATACCAAGAATTTATATAATAATGTTGATAGAGGAATGATATAGTAATAAAAAATAAGTTTAAAAGGAAGCAACTTAATTGTCCAAGGATTCATAGATATTGAGTAAAATGGACGGATGCCAGGGTGGTTCAGCTGTTGGGTGTCTGCCTTCAGCTCAAGTCGTGATTCCAGGGTCCCAGGATCGAGTCCCATATGAGGCTCCCTGCATGAAGCCTGCTTCTCCCTCTGCCTGTGTCTCTGCCTCTCTCTGTGTGTGTCTCTCATGAATAAATAAATAAAATATTTTTTAAAAAAGGAGTAAAATGGATAAGCTCATTCTGCCATATATATAAACTAGCATACTCTATAGTACTGAAGAGAATAAATTAAAACTACTTGAACAACACAGATGCATCTCAGAATACAATGCTGAACAAACAAAAGTCAGAAACAAAGGATTGATGGCAATGTTACTCCATTTATATTGATGTCAAAATCATGCAAAACTAAAACAAATATGTTATTCTTAAAAAATGCAAACAAAACCAGTATAACCATAAAGAAAAGAAAGAGGAGGTTCAATGCAAAAGTCAGGGTTGCAGTTGCCTATGTAAGGAGGACAGGCATGTGATGAGGGGGTGTATAGGTGGTCTTCAAAAATATTAGGTGATGGCATGTAGGTGTTTTTATTGTTATTTTATGTAATTTATGTATTTTTAAATTAATACTTTATTCAGTATTTAACAGAGATTTAAAAGACACATTGAATTGCAAATGGCTTAATTATATATCATCTTGTATTAGAAATCATTAACTTATGTTTTCTTTAATGAACTATAGTGACTAATAATACTTATAACTAGTATTTACTAAACCTTTAGTGTATGCTGGGCACTGACTAAGTACTTTATATGTATTATCTCACTTAAGCTTCTCAAATTTTTTCATCTTTATGCCCATAATGTAGATAAGAAGACTAAAGCACAAAGAGGTTAAGTGTTATCCCAAGGATTCACAGATATTGAAATGATCCCTGTTGGCTCCCTTGAGCTCACCATGTCTTGGCTTTCAGTATCCCATGCAATATCAATATGCTCAATATATATTCAGTTGTCAATGGGCTAGCAGTATGGTTCCTACTGCCAAGATGCCTGAATAGTCTAACTCAATGATCTTCTGAGATGACCTTGGAGAGCATGACTCCTGCAAGTGGGAACTGATAACTAGTGAAAATCAACAGGAAAGATATTAACCATCTTGGACACACTATAAACAAGTCAACTCATAGGGTGAATCCACAATACAGAAACAAAACTGATCAGAGGAAGGATCCAAGTATGGAGCAGTCCTTCTGGATGATGTTCACTTTCTTTGGGCTCCCTCGTTTTTTTTTCACATCCATTCTGCCATGGGAATATTTTATTTTATTTCTTTTATAGATGAGAAAAGTGATGCTCAGGAATACTTTCTGCATCATTCATAGGGTGCCCACTTACCAATGAAAAGATCTGCATTTAAATTCAGGCCTGTCTGTCTCCACAGCATCTTTCCTCTGCAAGATCATATTAAGAAGGAAACACTATTGAGCCTCTGCTATGTGCTTAGTCTCTCCAATGGGTACAAAGTGGATGATACCAGGATATCTGTCATTAGATTTGGCATCTAATGATGTATTCAGGTTTGAATACAAAATTTACGTGAACCGTGATCTTATAACTTTCATCTGGAAAAGTGTAATAATTAATAGTAATAATAATAACAAAACCACTCTTACAATATTGTCATAGTGATTACAAAAATTATTACATATGAAATGCTTGACATCTAGTAGGTGTTTATATGTGTTTATGCCCTTACTCATTCTGCCTTTCTCTGGGTAGGAAATTAGTTCCCTTAGATTTTCAATCAACTAGCTGAGGGGCCTTGGTGAACTGATTTCCCTCCTCTAGGACTTCATTTCCTCATCAGCACAAGGGTCATAGACCAGATGACATTAGGAAGACCCACCCCCAAGAGCCACAGTAAACTAATAAAGCTTTAAACATGAAGTGGCACATATCCTCTATCACATGAGGGCAGAGAGGGGATAAAATGAATCTTGATCTATTCTATTCTAATACAGCAGGAAACCTAACCCTCACCACCCACCTCGCCGGGATCTGGGAAGGATTAATGAGACATAATGCTCAATGCTCTGCCGAGAGCTTTACTGCCTTACAGAGGGAAAAATCCCATTGTTGCCAGCAAACAAGACTGACAATTTGATGAGGTGTGAATATTTTTAGTGTAACAGTATGTAAACACTGCTTTTTTCATCCAAGTCATCACTCTGTGCACACACCCTTATGCATTTTTATGAGGCCATTTCTCCATGGCTGTAAATATTCTTTGCTTGCCCTTTTCTGGGAGCTCGAGGAATGTGCTGACCAGGGGCCCCAGCCGAACCTCTGAGCTGATTCCTATGGCTCACCACATTCTCTGGAAGAAATGTTAATAGGCATATTCACATTTCATGCCAATGTATATGCCTTCCCTCTGGCCAATACAAATTGCATCATGCAGGGTCAGGGGCAAAAGGAGGCCTCTGCTGGACATGGTTCGGCCATCTAATGGTGATAAATATGGAGCAGCAACATGATCACCAAGATATAAAAGTTAAAAAGGCAGGATGCCTGATTCCAGATTGTATCAGCCACACTTGCTTAAAAAGCCAGAAAAAGACTAGTTTTTCAAACCAAAACCTTTTCAATAAATAATTCCATTATTCATTAGTATTACCAAGTAGTATGTGCCAGGTAGTATGCCAACTATTAGGATATGAAAATGAATATGATCTAGCTCCAGCCTATTACAGTGATCTAACTTTAGTGAAGGACTTGACAAACAATGACAACTCAGAGATAAATGTATAGTGTGCATTGGTTCTCTTCCATCCCATCCCTCTGCCATCTTACCCCTAGCAGCATCTTCCTCTACAATATCTTGGAAAGAGGCAATTTGTCTCATGTCTTCCTCAGAGGGGTACCCTTGGCAACTGTTTCCCCTCTTGATATTTTCTCTCCAACTCTCACTCTGTGACTAGTGACATCTCAAACTGTAGGTCATGACTACCTGGAACCCTGTTACTATACCGTTGATGGGTCCAGGCAGTGGGCGAATGAAGGGCAAGTCAGCCTTTGCCCCAACTCTGTATTCCATACAATACAATTGCACACAACATATGCACATACTTAATGCCACTGAAAGGCAACATGCATGGAAATGAAAAATATAAAACTTTACACTAGGGACCCCTGGGTGGCTCAGCAGTTTGGCGCCTGCCTTTGGCTCAGGGCGTGATCCTGGAGTCCTGGGATCGAGTCCCGTGTTGGGCTCCCAGCATGGAGCCTGCTTCTCCCTCCTCCTGTGTCTCTGCCTCTCTCTCTGTGTGTGTCTCTCATGAAAAAATAAATAAAATCTAAAAAAAAAAAAACTTTACAATAAAAGCAGCAAATCCTGCCATGTCCATCCCATCCAAACTAACCTTTTCTCCTCACTGCAGATCAGTAATCGAGATCAATGTAATTCCAGCAACTCACAATTATTTGTAATGTGACTAATGTAATAGTTTCCTAACTGATTTCTCAGATTCTATTCTTTGTCATCCTACCCCAAAAATCTATTCTCCCTTAACAACCAGAACAACTTTAAAAATATAAATTAGAACACATCTGTATTACATGAACTTGCCAATATTTCCATAACACTTAAAGGTCAAAATCTTCACTGTGGTCTTCAAGATCTGGATTCTGCTGTCCTCTTCCAATCTCTCTCTGACTTCTCTCTCTCTTGCTCTTTGAATCCAAACTACAAGTCCTTCCCTGTTCCTTGAAGATGCTCCGATTATTATCTCACACCCCATGAAGTGCACTCTAACAATAACCACTTATATTTCTTGCATTGTCATCAAGACCTGAATGCATCCTATACATTTCTTTGTTTTTGTATTTATTGTATGTCTTGCCCCACCACATTTCTAATCCCCTCAAGAAAAGCATCCTGCTGCCTGTATTTTCTGTATCCCTAGTACCTGGGACCTGCCAAAAGGCAGTGACTCAGTAAGTAAATGAATATTCTTATAATGAAAAGGAAAACTATAAGCAAAATTGGACTGTTCACATTTCTCAGACTACTTACCAATCTATACTTCAGAATACCATCTTCTTCAAATCTTCAGTGTCGATCCTTGACTCTTACCCACAAGGGTTGGTCTGAGCATAGATTCTACATGTCCAACCAGTGCCTGACCTTTCACTATTCCCCAAGGACCTCTAGAACTCACAACCATCACATAGCAGTACATTTTCCAAAGCCTGAATCTTTATGTCCAAAGGTTTAACAAGATATTCCAAGATGAAGTCTGGCTTTCAACATCTATCATAACAGTTCAGTCCTTCAAATTCTCTTCTCCTGAGTGAGGTACAGAAATGCCCCTTCATTATTCTTAATCATCAAATGAAAGATATTAATTAGATCAAGGAAATAAATATACACTTTCTAGGGATGAGAATTAATTCTCAAATGCAATGCTGTCTGAATCCATCTTAACCAAGGGGTCATAAGGGAATTAAGTAGGGGACATTTTCCTAACTGCAATGATATCTGCATAATTGGTATTGCCCATTGGTTATAGCATCTTCCAATATTATGAAGATCAATGCCCACTTGCCTTCAGACTATGTCCTGGGTCCTTAGGGATTTATGAGAAACAAGGTTCCATATAGAAACATCTGCTCCCATTGACTACCTCTTAATTACCAAGAGGCCTATAGAAGATTGGAAGCTATTTTTTTTCTTTTACTCTTTGATCCAAGGCATTTCTTTGGTAGACTATCTTCCTATTAGCTCTAAACACAGAAGGGCTACGTAAGAATCTATCTGTCCATAGAAGGTGATGAGAGTGGGCCAGTCTATTGAACCTATTTTGTTTGAGCAATTTTCTATATTTCAGAAATATTTAGGGCAAATCTACCAGTGTTCATTAAAAGACACACACACACACACACACACTATATATATATATTATATATTATATATATTAAAAGACAGACAGAAAAGAAGAAAAATAATCTGTCTGTCCAAGCTAGAGAGAAAGACAGTTTTCCCAGGGAGAAGCTGTTCTTCCAGGCACAGACAACAGTGGTAAACACTGAGTGCTCTGATCGCTTGGAGAGGAGGCCACTGGCACAGCTCAGGAGTGAGTTGGGTGTGGTGGAAACGGGAGTAGAAGGCTAGGGAAGATTTTCCACGCAGGTGATACTGGATCCAGCCCTAAATAACAAGTAGTTTCTAGGCAAGGAAAAAAGAAGAGGATTTCAGACAGAATCAGCATGGGCAAAATCCCGAAGGCAAGTGAAAGCATGAAATATCCTGAGAACCAGGGAATTTCACACAGCCAGTGTGTAAGGAGGCAGAAGGGAAAAATGGCAACAGATGTGTCTTAAGAAGTAAGAAAACTTCTGTCATGACTAACCTAGTGACTAATAATAAGTCTGAACAGTTCTTTGAAAACAAAAACAAAAGAATGAAGGGTTTTCAAGCAGAAGAGAGTAGAGTTGGGATTTCAGGATTTCATTTTAGCACTAGAGCTTGCTGAGACAACATCTGCCCCTCCTCTGCTGGTGGGTATCATGCCAGGCTCTGTTCTCCTGCCCTGTACCTAAGCACTGAGTCATCAACAAGTCCTAGGATTTCTAAGAACATCAACCACAAACCTTTACCTGAGAAACAGGTTTGTGTTCATTACTATGGAAGAGACATAATTGAAGTTCACAGTAATTAAAATAAGCAAATGTTACTTATATAATGGATTATTAATTAGACTGCTTGTGTTTCCAAATGTCTTGTTTAAATAGATCTTGATATTTAGAGGGGATTTTTGATGTCAGAGGTGTCTTTCTTCTGTGTTATGCGTGACTGCTGATCCTTATCCAAAACAAATTGAGGTCTGCTGGCTAATATTTATGCAATAGGCCTGACATTTTCATTCTTAAGGTTATTAATCAGTTGCTGTATACCGATTCAGGTTCATGTAAAAAAAATAGTTCTAACATATTATACACATCTATCCTTCAAGGCTTCTATATATTGTGGGTGTATTTAACCAATATCCTTCTGGATAAAGTTCCCAGTAAGCCAAGTGAAACAAAGATCAATCTTTAGTTGTGTTAATCTGTCTGTACTTACCACACAATTAAAATATAACTCTGTTGTACAAATGGGAAAAATAGTGATACAGGGTGATTAGAATATTGGTTGCCGAATTTTAGAGGCCCTGGTAGAGGAATAAGCATCAAGGGATCAAAGGCCTCAATTTGCTCCTAGCTTTCCTTCTGGATGATTTTGTTACCTGGGATAAACTCCTTAGCAAAACGAGTGGCATGAATGGAGTCATTGATGGAGACTTCCCATCAAGGTTGAAAGCAGATGTCCCGATTAGAGGTAGTGCTATTACTCTTGTCATCACCATCATTATACTATTGGACTTTTTAAGATGATTATTGTAGGCCAATTTTTATAGTGTTTTTTATTTGTCATAAGCAGGAAGCTTGGGTTTTTTTCATTTTGCCTTTGATAGAAGAGAGCACTGGATTGGGAACCAGACAGAATGAGGCACATACTCACCAGTTGTGTGTCCTCAGCAAAGTTACTCTTTCCTAGTCTCTATTTTCTCATGAGCATGATATCCTCTACCTCAAAGAGCTGTTATGGTGATGGAGGAAGCCTCTGCACAGGGCTTAGCTTGTGCTAATTCTTAGTCTCTGTACCCTATAGAAAAGCTTTGCTGGAATTTACCACTGGAATAAAGGAATTGCCTTCAAGAAAGGGAACAGGATCAAGAAAGATGAGCCGTACTCTCATGCCTCTGGGAAGTCTTCCCTCACCCTCCATCTGTCCTCTGAAGCATTGCCTCAGGTCACTAAGTGTCCCTTAGAATAGGACTAGTCATGCCATGTTGTAATCTACTGTTCATTGGGTCATTTTAACTGGACTCAAAGTTCTTTAAAGAACTTCTTTATTTTCCTCACCATTGTCCCTTCAGGACCATACACATTGTCTAACGTGTTTATAATATTGTTGACTAAAGAGAAAATGAAAGAAAAGCACTAAAATTCCTATGACTTCACATGGGCCATAAGAGATAATTGACCAACTTTTGAATGTACATTTATTTCAACCAACTTTTCTCAGTTCCTACTATGTATCAGGCATCTTAGTAAATTCCAAACTACATTTTGAGGTGAGCTCCATAAACAATGAAAAGGAATGTTATAGTTACGATGTGAAAATTAGAATATATGTTTTAAAAGGAGTTGTTGAAGCTCATGAATCAGGTATATGAAAGAGAGATCCAGCCTTGAGTCTGTATAGTAAAGGGATAGAACAAAGTCCTCTTTGGAAAGAGGGAAAGAGGATACTGTGCATGGAAGAAGTAAAATGCATTTGGGCTACATCAGAAGAGGCTTTATACAGCAATCCTTTATAAGGAATTGGAGCTATATGTATGCATAAAGAGGACCAACTGCAAACTGCTGAGCAAGAGAGTCCATAGATTGGGAAAACATACTTCCCAGGCCCTCACCAGGCAACCCCTCCCAAGCACAACCATTGCTTAAGATAGCTCACTTACATGACCTAGAAACTGACGATTTTGTGGGAATGTCTCCCTGATTTCTCTTTCTTTTAGCAGATAAGCTGACCTATATTTTCACCCCACTTGATGGTTACTGTTGAATCACCTGAAATTCAGCCCAGGCCTAATGCTTAACCAAAAAAAAAACAAGTAAGAACTAAATAAACAAATTTGAATAAACTATCCAAGGGTGCCTGGGTAGTTCAGTTGGTGGAGCCATCAGACCCTTGATTTTAGCTCAGGTCATGATCTCAGGGTCCTGAGATTGAGCCCCATGTCAGGCTCTGTGCTCAGCATGGAGTCTACTTATTCCTCTCCTTCTGCTCCTCCCCCTGCTTGCTTGCTCTCTCTTTCTCTCTCAAATAAGTAAATGAAAATCTTTGGGGAAAAAAAATAAGTTATTCACTCCAAAAAAAGAAAAAAATGGGAAGCCTGGGTGGCTCGTCGTTTAGCACCTGCTTTCAGCCCAGGGCATGATCCTGGAGTCCTGGGATCGAGTCCCACATTGAGCTCCCTGCATAGAGCCTGCTTCTCCCTCTGCCTGTGTCTCTGCCTCTCTCTCTGAGTGTCTCTCATGAATAACTAAAATCTTAAAAAAAAAAAGAGTGTCTCTACATGACAACCCCAAACTACTGTGGTCCTTTCTCCCCACTTCCTTCTTTCTGTCAAGAAATGTTAATAGACTAGTAGTCTAGAGATACAATGGACCCAGCTATGGGTCCAGCCTGCCTAGAGCTTACACTACCCAAATAATCATACAAATGTATCATTGCACATTTTGACAAGTGCTGCAAAGGAAAAGTATTGAATACTATGAAAGCACAAAACAAGGTAATCTAGTCTCTTCTCAGAAGTCAGGGACATTTGTTTCCGTGAAAGTGTTGCTTAAACTTCAACAGTAAGTATAAATGGCATTTGAATGTGTGCACATGGGTGTGCATAAATATGACAGAGATAGGTAACATTCCTAGGAAAAGATAATAGTATGTATCCATATCCCCAGGCATGAGAAAGGATGGTTCTTGTACACTTGAAGAATCAGGCAATATTCAACAAACATTTATTGAGCGCTTACTTGTTCTAGGACTTTCAGGCAATAGGAAGAATAAATAAATAAATGTAAACTCTCTGATCTTAAGAAATGAACCAAATAATAATAATTTAACAGTCATAGGCAATTCGGGTGAAATGGTTATAGAAAATAATAGCAAATTAATTTGACTTAATGTATACCTACCACATGCCAGATAGTGCTATAAGCATATTACTCTTGTGCATTATTTCATTTTCATAGTAATTCTATAAAAGAAATTCAATTTTTAATCCCAACATTAAAGATACTGTCCATGTTGGTACAGGTAGTAAATGGTGAATGACAGATTCAATCAGAGAAATATATGAGTTCAAAACTATTGTCAAAAGCGTGGAACATACATTCTTCCAATAAATATTAATAATATATTCTGTGCCAAGCATACTGGTTCTAAACATAGCTCTCAAGAAGCTCATCTTCTAAACTGTAGTGGAAGAAACACACAATAAGCCAAGATATGCATTTCTTAATTATTTTCATCAGCTTTAGGTATAATGTGAATACAATAAAATATACCAATATTACTTTTAAAATTAAATGAGTTTGGGAAAACAAATATAGTCATTTAATTACCATGACATTCATGGTTTAGAACATTTCCATTGCTCCAGAAAGCAAGCTCATGTCTCTTTTGAGTCAATTCCCTACTCTACCCACAGCTCCTAGCAACGATTGACCTAATTTCCATCACTATAGTTTTGCTTTTTTAGTAATTTGATATAAACAGAATGATACAATGTGTAGTCTTTTGTGTCTAGCTTCTTTTGTTTAGCATAACGCACTGAGACTTATCATGTTGTTGGATGTATCACTAATATCTTCCTTTTCATTGCTGAACATTATCCCATTGAATAAATATACCACAATTTGTTTCTCAACTGCCTAGTTACTGTGTTGTGTCCATTTTTTTAAGTTATGAGTAAAGCTACAACGAACAGACAAATATTTGTATGGACACAGGTTTTCATTTATTGGGTAGACACCTAAGAGTGAGACTGTTGGTTGCATAATTAAAGTATATTTTACTACCCAAGAAATTGCCAAGTTCTTTTCTAAAGTGGTTATTCAATTTCACTTTCTCACTAGTGCTCTCCTTCTGGATCAGTCATCCATCATCAAATCCTTCTCCCCATCCTCAAGCTCTTCTAATGTGCTAGTCACCTTGTTCCATTAGCATATACAATAGGACCAAAAGAGGAGGTAGAAAACTCTGTTTCCTCCCATTCCCTTTTCCACACCCTTTCTCCTCACTTGGCCTTCAAAAGCTTCAGCTCTTCCTGAAGTTCACTCTGCCAAACAACCCCACTTTCTGCAACACACCCACATTGCTCTCGCTAATGCTCTCCCCATCACTGCTTTTATTTCATTGACGGTGTTAGCATCTGCATTCCTGTCTTCTCTACCATTATTCCTTTAACCATACATATTCTAACCAACAAATATTTGTAGAGAGCCTATTTTGTGTCACACAGTTTTAGCTACTGGGACAGTGGACAAAAAAAGATAAAAATCCCAGCCCACATTAAGTATGCATTCTACTGAGAATGTATATACATACATACACATGTGTACACACATTACACATCTCTTCATACTGCTAATATATATATTCCATGTTCTATATTCTAATATATATACTTCTTTTCATATAAATATATATGAAACACCTTAAATGCCATGGTCCTTTTCTATACCTAATGTTATTTGCACCATCCATTGCCTGCTCATTCAGCTCACTTTCTCTTCTTCTTCTTCCTCCCACCACACTCCACATCTCAAAGCCCTGGTCCTATTAAATACCAATTCCCCACTACTCTGTTATTACTCTTAAATATCACTGATAAAAAAAAAAAACTCACAAGTTCACTGAATAGTCTCATTTTAAACTTATTATCACAAATATCTGATACTCACTCGGCCCTCCTTAACAACTCTAATTTATGTCCTTAATGAATTTGCTTGCTCATTCTGTGGGATGACCATTTTAGATCTTCTAGGATGTTTTCAAATGTTAATTATTCCTTTCCCCCATTCCCAGCTGATGGTTATGTTTCTTATAAAACTGAGAAACCTGAAGCAGCTGTAAACTTCCTCATCCCTGTAACCTCAAATCCCATCACCCTGTTTATATCTGCACAAGTGTATTTTGACTTGCCTTCAATTAATGAAGATACACATCCCTGTTCCTACCTGAAGCTAATTCTCTGAGCTTAATTCTTTCTCTTCTCACTTGTTAAAGAATTTTGTTCTCAAGATTGAGTTTTCTTCCACCTGAATCATTTATTCTTGAGTTTTCTTCCACCTGAATCATTTATTCCCTCATCTACTAGACTATTCTCAATGACATATGAGTATGCCATAATAAAATTCATCCTAAAAAAAGCATTCCCACTCACTCATATTTCCATCTACCCATTTCCCTATTTCTTTGCTTCTCTTTAAAATACAACTTCTCAGGACACCTAGGTGGCTCAGTGGTGAAGCATCTGCTTTCAGCATGATCCTGGAGTCCTGGAGTCCTGGAGTCCTCCCACATCAGGCTCCCTGCATGGAGCCTGTTTCTCCCTCTGCCTATGTCTCTGCCTCTCTCTCTGTGTTCTCTCATGAACAAATAAATAAAATCTTTTAAAAAAATAAATAAAATAAAATAATAAAATAAAATAATAAAATAAAATAAAATAAAATAAAATAATAAAATAAAATAAAAACTTCTCTGGCCTCTGGGTGGCTCAGTCAGTTAAACCTCTGACTTCAACTCAGGTCATGATCTCAGCACCCTAGGATTGAGCCCAGATCCTCAGGCTCTGCACTCAGTGAGGAGTCTGCTTCTCCCCTTCCCTCTCCCTCTGCCCCTTCCCCTGCTCATGTATGCATGCTCTCTCTCTCTCAAATAAATAAATAAGTAAAATCTTAAAAAAAAATAAATAAAATAAAATAAAATAAAATAAAATAAAATAAAATAAAATAAAATACAACTTCTCAGGGGCACCTAGGTGCCCAATTCTTGGTTTGGCTCAGATCATGATCTCAGGGTCATGAGATCAAGCTCTATGCTGCACTCCACACTAAGCATAGAATCTGCTTGGGTTTCTCTCTTCCTCTCCCCCTCCTACAAATGCTCTCTCTCTCTCTCTCTCAAAAAAAAAAAAAAAAAAAAGAAAAGAAAAGAAAAGAAAAACAAAAATAGAAAGAAAAAAGAAACTTCCCCACCAAACCACTGAAACCATTCTTTTCAAAATCATTAACAACCTCCATCTTGCCAAATTCAGTGGTCAATTTTCTGCCTCACTTTACTCAATCCACAGCACTTGACACAGTTGGTTTCCTCTCCCTCTTTAAACACTTCCTTCCCTTGGTCTTCAGAGCACCATGCTTTCCTTGTTTTCCCTCCTACCTTGAGGATGACACCTTCTCAGCTGTTTCTCAGGATGTACCTTAAAGTACCTCAGGCCCCCTCTCTCTCCACCTGCCTCCTTGGTGATTTTATCCTGCCCCATGACTGCAGATACCATCTATATGCTGAGTGTTCCCAAAGATCACAATAATTCAGTGGTTTAGTTGCCTAGTAGGGGTCTCCAACAGGCATTTCAGTCTGAATGACATCATGACAGAACTCTTGATTTCTATCGACTACCACCATCCCTACCACCCAACACACAGATCTGCCTTTGTCCCCAGTCATCCTTTAATAAATTACACCATTACCCACTCAGTTGCTTTACTAGATCGCTAGGTCTGCCACAACAAAATATCACAGATGGGGTGGCCTAAATAACAGAAGTTTATTTCTCACAGTTCTGGAGGCAAAACATTTGAGATCAAGGTGTCAGCAGATTTGGTTCCTTGTGAGGTTTCTCTTCTTGCCTCACAGATAACCACATTCTCACTGTATCTTTACATGTTTGTCTCTCTGGGCATATACACGTTTGATACTTTTGTGTGTGTTCAAATTTTTTCTTTTTAAGGATACCAGTGATGTTGGATTAGGGTCCACACTCAAGACCTCATTTTTACTTAATCACATATTTGAAGATCTTATCTCCAAATATGGCTACTTTCTGAGGTACTGGGGTTAGGACTTCAATATTTTGTGGAGACACAACGCAGCCCATAAGAGTTGCTCAGTCCAAAACCTCAGTTGTTATCCCTATTCTTCTGTTTTCCTACTCAGTCTACCAATTAATCTTCTTGATCTTCAAACATATCTCAAATATAGACACACACAATCTCTACTTCTCGAACATAAGTATAAGTTTTGCCCGTTATTCAGCTGGTACTGGATACTAGATATCGGAGTTGCCTTCTAACTGGTAGTCATGCTTTCATGCTTGCCCAGACAGGAGCCAGATTGATCATGAATGAATGAATGAATGAATGAATGAATGAATAAAATCCTTCCATGGTTTCCTGATGCACTCAGAATAAAATCCAAATCTTTTACCATGGCCTATGGGATCTAGCCTCTGTCTCTCTTTTCTCTCTTAGCACCCCTCCATGTTCTCCGTTGATTATGATGTTCTACCCATATTGAATTTCTTGGTGGTCTTTTAACACACCTAGTCTCTTCTTCCTGGTGTCCTATCCAAGCAAGGAGGAATCAGGAAAAAATGTCCTGGATTGACACCTGATTTTGTTTTCAACATTTTTAAAAAATATATAAGTTCATAAGATTTCTCAAGGTTTTGTTTTTGTTGTTATTTTGGTTTTTCCATTTCTGCAAGTGACATAAACAGGAGAAACTTAGTGCTTCACAATTCTGGAAGTAGAAGTCTAACATCAAAGTTTCATCAGGGTTGGTTCCTTTAGAAGACTATGAGGGAGATTCTATTCCTTACCTCTTCCCCAACTTCCGGTGGTTTGAAAGTCTTCAGAATACCTTGGCTTGTGACAGCATCCAGCTTCACATGGCACTCTCCCTGTGTACTTGTCTGTCTCTGAATCCCCCTTTTTATAAGGCTTGTAGTCATATTAGATAAGGGCACATCCTAATGAGCTCATTTCAACTTGAATACCTCTACAAACACCCTATCTGCATATAAGGTCATAATCTGAGGTACTAGGAGTTAGGATTTCAACATACAAATTGGGGGGGGGGGCACAAATCCATATCAATCCTTCTGTAAGTACTCTGGTAGATCAGACACTGAGTGACAAAAAACTACCAAAGGAACAACTTGGCCTCTTGCACATCTATCCTGAAACTACCTGGAAAGAAAGGAAAAGTGTAATATAGGTAATGCTAACTTACACTTCAATAAAGGAGTTTAAGTGCTAATATTCAGAAGTTGAGGAGAAACAAAGAACCATTCTTCCTTATAATTCTCATACTGCAGATAATGGAGATAACATACTATGTGCTATGAAGTATTCCATTCAATTCTTGCAGCAGGCAGATGGATAGTTTTCTTACTTGACAAACAAGAATATTGAGATAAAGTGACATAATAGATTCATTGTCAGCATAATGAAAGACTCTTAATTTCTTTCTATGTTTGTATGACTCTAAAAGATACCTAATGTATGTGGACTTTATCATGAATCCCATGTTCTACATAAGAAAAGTAGAAACCATAGTTTATGGTCTCCAGGTTTTTACAGTTTAGCTGGTAAGAAAAGGCATATATAAAACCACCGATGAATTCAAAATCAAATATCAACAAGACCAAGTCTAAAGTTTCTTGATGGAAGAGACTTTGTCTCATTCACCAATAGGGCTTCCACACATGGTCAAGTGCCTAACACCAAGAGTATGCTTAGCGTACATCTGCCAAATGAGTAAGAAAATGAATGCATGAATAAATAGCAGCATGTTAGGTACTGCTCATTCAGCAAGATATTTTTGAATGCTTACTTTGTACCAACTTATGTGGCAAGTACTGCTTAGAGCTCTGGCAGTTATAGCAGTAAACAGAGCAAACAAGATCCCTGCCAAAGTTGCCTAAATTCAAGGAAGAGAAGCACATTCTTAATAGAGGCAAGTGCATGTGTCCCAACAAATAATAAGCTGGACAATGCATCAAAGGAGGGCAAAATCCCCCATAATTCACAAGCATAAGAACCACCAAGCCTCACTTGTAAGAATAAGATGTCCACTATTTTCCAAGAATTTTGGGAATAATTATTAGAAGAACTAATACTAATTGAATGTTTACATCTGAAAGGCATTTTTTTTTAATTTATGGAGCATTTATTATGTATTAAAAATTGTGCTAAGGGCATTAACTCTGATGATTTTTTTTATTTTTATAAATTTATTTTTTACTGGTGTTCAATTTGCCAACATATAGAATAACACCCAGCGCTCATCCTGTCAAGTGCCCACCTCAGTGCCCATCACCCAGTCACCTCCACCCCCGCCCACCTCCCCTTCCACCACCCCTAGTTTATTTTGAAAGGCATTGTTTTGAGTACTTTTCACATATGAATGCATTTATTCCTCACATCATCCCCCATGAGCTGGGTCCTGTTGTTATTCCCATTTTATGGATGAGAGAACTGAGGCACAGAAAAGGTAGTAACATGTTTAAGAACACAAAGTTAGGTGGTAAAGCCACGATTTGAATTCAAGGGGGTTAGTTCCACAGCTCCTACTTTTTATGTAACACGAAATGTAACCTCTATATTTAGGAAAATAAAAATATAGTACTTAAAGCCAAATATGGTAAAATGTCAATAATAACTGAATCTAGGCAGTGGGTTTATGGGTGACCAATGCACTATTTTTTCAACATTTATGAATACTGAATACTTTCATGATAAAATCGTTGAGAAAAATATAGTTCTGCAAAGGAAAGTAAATGCCAAGAACCTAAAGCAGAGTAGGATTTATCTTTGGGCTGGTCCGTGCCTACCCTACACCTAGTTCTGAGCACTAGAGGGTAGGAACTGTCCCCTGTGACCACTGTATCCCCCACATGTAATAGGAGATCTAGAACATGGTTGGTGTTTAATGCATGCTTAATGAGCAAATGAATGAAAGGAGGGAGGTGAGAGGTACAGTCTATACAAGGTAGGGAGATGGTTAGAGCTACAGCGTATCAGCTTCTCAGGGCTGCTATAACAAAACATCACAGACTGGGCAGCTTAAAGAGCAGAAACCATCTCCCTGTTCTGGAAACTAGAAGTCCAAAATCATGATGTCAGCAGGGCCATGCTTTCTCTGAAACCTGGAGGGGGAGAATCTTCCCTTGCCTCTTCCCAGATTCTGGTAGTGGCTGTCAATCCATGGCCTCCACTGGATATCTCCAATCTTTGCTTTTGTCATGACATGGCACAGCATTCTCTCCATGGACTTCTCTCTCAATATAAACACACTAAGCATACTGAATTAAGGTCTCATCCTACTCTAGCATGGCCTTAACTGAACTAATTACATCCACAAACACCTTATTTCCAAATAGGGCACATTCTGAGGTGCTGGGAATTAGGATTTCAACATCTTTTGAGGAGGCATAAATCAGCCCATAATGGAGGTACTGGGAGAGAAGCACAGAAAAGGAGCATTCGTCTCAGCATGCTTCATTTCTCCAAAATGTCCAGAAGGACACAAATCCAATCAGAACACTTCAGCATGTAAGTCAGAGAATTAGCTTAATATGTATTCATTGACAATAGTGACATTGCAAGGAATTTTTACAACCTCCGCCAATCAAATGCCAGCAACAGCTGGCTTCCCCCCAGAGCCAAGTCAGCTTTCCCTAAACAGCTTATGACTGGCTTCTCAGCGGCTGTTTATGTTTTCAGAATATTAAGCACTGTTTAGTCACTTTCTCAGGAAGGGCTTCTCAGTGCGGTTTCTAAAAATGTGCTGAATGTGTTTCCAAAGAGGAAAGGCGCCAGAGGGCCTTTGGTGGGGCATGCTGCGCCTTGTAATCACAAACAGATGACAGAGCTTCCTGGCTCTGACTCCAAGAAACTAGCAAGGGTCTTGAACATGAGCTCACAATCAGACTGGGTAAAATCCCCATGGTTGATCTTAAAAAATTATCAAAAACTTTCCCGGATTCCTTGGTTCTATTGAGTCTTGAACCCTCCAGGGGACTCAATTTTCCTATATAGAAAGGAGATCCCGTCTTCTCAACTTTATGATTAAAAGTCTATAAAAGGGTGCCATGGATTCAGGTTGCCAAGGAAGAGATCCCCAAAGGATTGCACACTGAGCAAAGCTAGGGCTTTGGTCCTACACCTCCATGTGACTCACTGACACTGGTGAGCTCTTCTTTTTGCTAGGGTTCTTAGAGTGCAAGCAACAGAATCTGACTAATTTAAAGGAGAAAAGTGCTTACTGATTGATACTATAAGAAGCCTGAATAATCTCAGGCCTCAGGAAGACTGTAACAGGGAATATATTAGGGTCCTAAGTGATGGGAGAGCTCTGATGATAACATCCTCATAGTAGATGATCGAAGAGTCCTAGGCGCCTGTGGGCATCTGGTCAAGATTTCAATTCCTAACCTAGATGGAGTCATCTGTCCTATTGGGCAATGAATAACATGAGAGTGGGGGTGGGAGGTGGGGAAAAACACTCTTTGGATGATGGAGTTCTGTTATCAGAAGAAGGGAGGGATTGAGCAAGCAGTGGCAGCAGCTCCCATGGGTAGACTGAGGCATGGGCAGAGGCAATCCCATCCAAAGGCAAATCTACTGCAGTCTGCTTTCTTAGGGCCACACTCTGGTTTCTCTGTAAACTCAACAGGTGCTAGGTTCTGTCTTATGCACCCAAAACATAGACAATAAGCCCCAGATGGAGAGCAACCCAAAGAGAAAGATATCTAAATGGAATTCCTGAAAGAGTCCCTCCTGAACAAAAGCAAGGCCCTTTACTCTTCCTGTTCCACCATTTCAATCTATCACCTACAGAAAGCATGAAGCCCAGTGAGTCCTGCTCTAGCTCCTACAGGAGAAAAATCAGCTTCCCTAATCTGTCATCTAAGACTCTCGCCAGCAGCAACTTTCTACACCCAGGATACTTAGCAGACTGTGCCCAGGCTTTATGCTGGGCTTCCATAATACTTATATGTGGGATCATCTGTGTCCTTAATACATCAAAGTAACAGGTGCCAATACCTAGGAGTACTCATCAAAGGCAAGCTTCCTAGATCAAGTTGAAATCCCCTGCTTCTCTGAGTACTGACCATTATATGGGCAGAGAAGGGAAGGGAGTTTAGTAGCCAAGAGGATCAGAGTACAATCTGGGGACCACAGCAAAATTTGGAGATCGCATAAAGGAATGTCAGCAGCAGAAAGGAGGCATAATAAGGGCATTGTGTTTACTCAGAGGAACAAGAAAAAACTTTCAGCAAGACTTAAAAACCATAAACTATTTTGAAAATGATAATAAATGTGAGTATATTAAAAAGTAAAAGCCAAATTTCTAAGTATCTCCCACCAAGAAATCCACAAAATTAAGACACAACAAGTAAACAGGAAAATAAATTATTTGTAGCAACCATTTCAAAGGGTGTTAGTGTTTTTACTCCACAAAGAGTTCATTCAGACTACTAATAAAAGGAACAATTGCACAACAGTTATTTAATTGTTCAACAAATATTTATTATGCACCTATTATGTGCTCAGTTCAGAAAAAGAAAAACAAATCCCTTAGAAAGATATGAACAGAAGCTTAAACCTCACACAATGATTTAGTAAATGCAAATTAAAACAACAGGGTATTGTGTTTATTTTTACCTAACAGATTGGCAACAATTAAAAAGATTACAAAACATGGTGTGGGCAAGATTTTGCAGAAACAGATATTTATATGGTGGTAATGGGAGTATATATTGGCATAGACTCTTTGAAGGTCAATTTATCAAAAGGTCAATATCTATTAAAATACCCGTTAACTCAGAAATTCTACTCCAAAGAATTTTTTTCTACAGACATACCCGCACATCCACTCAATGATTTATGGCTAAGGATAATCATTGCAGTATTGTTTGGAAAAGAAATAAAAAAGTAAAATGCTCCAAACTGGAAACAGTCTACATGTTCATTAATAGGTGATTGTGATTAAGGTACATTTATACAATGAAATACCTTGAACCATTAAAAAGAATGTGCTAGAATGATAAAAAAGAATGGCATTTCCCAAAATGAAAATTTCCACAATATACATTATTAAGATAAAATAATGGGAGGCAGAGAACAGTGTTTATGGAGCCTTTTAATCTGTGTGAATGGGTCAGATGGGAAGATAAGGCTGTGAGTGTGAGTGTCTGCATTCTCATCTATTTGCATAGAATACATGTATAATAATTTCTATTTCACTTTGTCTTTCCTATCTACTGTGTGAAATTCATGTCTTGAAATCTACAGATTTTACTCAATTAATTTGTTTGGAGATTATTACACACTTGTAGGTTATTTTGCTTTCACTAGAGCATCCTTTTTTTTGTCAATTCTTATTCCATATTTTTTATATCCTCACATTTTAATCCAGCTCTCCAACATACGACACATCTGATGGGGATCCCCTTTATTCCCTCTAAATCCAGAAAATTGTATATAATTTGTGATTCTGTTTTGTTTCTTTTTAATTTAAATTCAATTAGCCAACATGTATAGTACATCATCAGTTTCAGATGTAGTGTTCAATAGCTCATCAGTTGCTTATAACACGCAGTGCCCATTACATCATGTGCCCTCCTCCTTAATGCCCATCACCCAGTTGCCCCTTTAAATGAGAGACCTCTGTATTTAGAATTATTAAGTCCAAGAATTGGATGCACTGCCAGAGAGAAACATAAAGATGTGCTTGAATCTTTCCCCAGGGCCAGAAAGGCCAATGCTTCCTTTAAGAAAGAGAACTCTAATCCATGTACTCTAGTCTGACCCTGAAGCACAGTGCTCCAGAAGAAAAAACCCCAAAGTTAAACTGACTCTGTCTATGGGATCTGGCTCATTTTTCTGAAAAGCACATCTCAGGAGACAAAGAAAATATAGTTGGCCATCAGGTGAGAGCAGGTCATTGTGGTCCTAGAAAAATACTCACCAGAATTGAGAACAAATTAAGCATCTTGAAAAAAGCAGATCACACTCAATTTGTTCTTCCTTTTTTTATGCCTCCCAAGCTTAAATAACAATTTCCCAATTGATACCATTTACATGGGATACCTCAGAACACTAATTTCAGAATGAGGGAGTTGCCCAGAGGCAGGTAGTCCTGATAGGAAGACAAAGCAGCTGGGCAAGGCACTGGTGTCCAACACCCTTCAGATAACAAGCAGACACAGACCCAAACACAAGGACCACAGAGACATTTTCTGAATCAGTGCTGGAAGTCAAGCCTGCAAATTACATGTTAGCACTTTCCTTCTAGATTGTGCTCTTATGAATGGCTGTGAAACATTACGGTAGCCACCCTGCATCACCAAAAAGCCTTGTGAAAGATACTATTAGCCCACACAGCAGACAGTTATCTAATTAGAAACATAACATCCCAGCTCAGCTGAGATTTTGGAAATCCTAGTGGCAGCAAGCCGACCAGAAGCACGTCCTGGGAACCATGCATAGGAGACAGCCAACCTGATGGTTCACTATGCCTTTTCTGGTGGAAAGGGGATCCTGCCACAGGTCACATATTGGAAAATAAAAAATAATAGCTGCAACAAGCACTTAATGTCGTGCTCCCCATGGGACAGACTCCGTTCTAAGTGCTTTAATGCGATGTTCATTTAATCTGACAACAGCTCTATAATCTCTGTCCCTGTTACTGCCACATGTCAAGCCAGAGGGATGGAACTACATGGCAAAGGTACACAGCTGGTCAATGTGTAAAGGTAGGTGTCACTGGAACTCTGGCAGGGGGGCTTCACAGCCACCACCCTGACCACTGTGCTATATTACCTTTCTATGATTTCACTGGGCAGCTCCATCAAGGTTCCCCCTCTTCCTCATTTCAAAGCAAGTACAGTGAGCATTGACTGTGATTCTACATATTGTCTCAATTGCTTTGTAGAAAGATCACAGGCAGTTAGACTCATAACTCTGGAATTTTCTCAGCCACCTGCTCACAGTGGGACCTGGAGCTGGAAATCTGTTATCTTTAACTGAAGTTTCTTCATCTGGAAAGTGAGAACAAGAACACTTACCATTCAGAGTGTCAGAATTAAATGAGATGTTTGTAATGGTGCTCAATCCATACTGGTTCCCTCCTCTGTCTTGGTTCTTTCTTTTTCTTAATCCTTTGTCTATTCTTTCTATTTTTGAGATTGGTTGATTGAGAGAGAGAGAGAGAATGAGCCCAGGGAGAGGCAGAGGGAGAGGGAGAGCGAGAATCTCCAGTCGACTGCCCACTGAGCAGGGATCCCAACGTGGGATGTGGGGCTTGATCCCAGGACCCTGAGGTCATAACCTGAGCCAAAACCAACAGTCAGATGCTTAATCAACTGAGCCACCCAGGCACCTCCCCAAGCCTCCTGTCTTCTCTTATTCACTTCTGAATAGACAGGATAATAGAAGATCTCCTTATTTTTCAGTAGTACCAGGTATTCTATTCTTTGGCTTGTACTTGCAGCATTTTAGTCTCTGTCTCCATGGTCACATGACATTCTCTCCTGTGTGACTCTGTCTTCATGTAGGGCTTCTGTTTTCTTATAATGGGGCACCTGAGTAGCTCAGTCGGTTAAGCATTTGCCTTCAGCTCAGGTCATGATCCCAAATTCCTGGGATGAGCCCCTTGTTGCATCTGGCTCCCTGCTTAGTGGGGAATCTGCTTCCCCCTCTCCTTCTGCCTCTCCCCACCACTCACATGTGCATTCTCTCTTTCTCTCAAATAAATAAAATCTTAAAAAAAAATGACACCAGTCATATTGAATTAAGGCCCATACTAATGACCTCATCTAAATTTGATTACATATGCAAAGACCCTATTTTCAAATATGGTAACTTTCATAAGTGCTAGGGGTCAAGAATTCAACATATTTTTTTTGGAGGACACAATTCAACCCATGAGAAGGATGGGTTGTGAACAAGACGGTTACGAAGTAGCATTGTATTGTTCCAGGATAAACAGACAGACATGAGGCAGATACTTGGAACTTGTGGTAGATTGACTTCTCTCAATCAGGAAACATGAATCAGCAACCAACATCCTCTGTGGGGAAGGTGACAGTGGATTGGGAGGCCATAAGTATTGAGAAAACCCCTTTCTCGTAAGAACAGAGGCAGTAAACTTGCTCCCTTAATGTCTACTATATACTATTCCCACTCCATCTCATTTAGTCCTTCCAATACCCCTACGAGGTTATAAGTAAGGAAAGTAAACTGACAATCAAGTAACTTGCTCAAGATGAGACCACTGGTAAATTTGAGGTCTGGAATGTGATCCCAGCTCTGTCTGGCTCCAAAACCAGAGGGCTGGTGAGAGCCACTAAAAGTAAAATCCATCACAGTGTTCAGTGTTGTATACACATAAAGGATTAAGATTATTATATCATTGTGGGCCTATCATTATTATTGCCACATGGAAATGGCAGCCGCTAGACATAGATAAGTTCACCAAAGGGATCCAAGTTTAACACATTCAATTGACCTGATTTCTCTAAACATCCTCCACCTTCTCCTCTTATTCTCAGATCCCATCTTATCTCTGAGTCCAGATGGGGCAAACCGTGAGGTGTTTGTGTAGCTATAGCCCACTGAGACTTTCATAAACTGGCCACAGGGTGGAGTACTAAGATGTTGTGCAGAGTCTGAATCCACCACACCTGAGTTTACAACCCCACAGCCCTTAACTAGCTCTATGACCTTAGGCAAGTGACCTAATATCATTGAGTTTCTATTTCCCCATTTGTAAAATAAGTATAATTATGCCTAGTCATAAGGTTTTGGGGAAGATTAAATATGGCACTACATGAAAAACACCTCATATAGCACCTGATATCTAGTGTGTAGTCAACTAATTATATCTGATATGATAACTTTCTTACCTGCATAAGCCAATGGGCTCTCCTATATTTTAGCTCATTGCACTAGACTCCTGTAATCCGATCCAAATGGAGGAGTGGAATGAAAGAGCAGTGGAACCATAAAACACAAACACAATGGGATTTTGCCCAAGGGCAGTCATACTTCAAACCAGGTGGTGCAGGGTACAAGAAAACACAGGGGTCATTAGTTTCTGAGGGCAGCCATAACAAACTGCCACAGACTGGGAAAGTTAAAAGAGCAGAAATGTACTGTTTCATAGTTCTGGAGGCTAGAAACCTAAAATCAAGGTATTGGCAGGGCCAGGTTCCCTCTGAAGCCCCTAGGAGACAATCCATCCTTGCTTCTTCCAGTTCCTAGCAGCCTCAGGAGCAGTTCCCCAGCCAGTAAATGCATCACTCCAACATCTGCCTCCGTTCTCACGTAACCTTCTCCCTGTGTCCCTGTGCCCTCACATGGCTGCCTTCTTTATAAGGACACCATTCATACTGGATTTGAGGCCTACCCTACTCCAATACGATCTCATCTTATCATATCTATGATTCCATGTCCAAGTAAGATAACATTCTGAGGTCCTGAGGGTTAGGAGTTCAACATATATTTTTGGGGGGTCACAATTCAGCCCATGACAGACCATGCAGACCAAACTCCTAGAAGATGGCTTTCTACTCTCTCCTCCAGAACCCAGAGTACAGTCTGGCTGATGAGACCATAAAACCCTGAGATTCAAGAGATTTTTTGCAGGCATCTCTTTCCAAAGTGGCATTCAAACAACACTGATAGTTTGAAACAAGCCACGGTAGGAGTATTCACACTGTGATGATCAGCAAACACTGCTCAGAGAGCCTGTTGCTCAACATTTACCAGCCCACATTTGCCTGAGGGAGGCCCTCAGTTCCTCTGGTATAGAAGAGCCCGAACCCATGGGTTTCAGATTACAGTGGATAGAACTGAAGAGGACTCTCCTTTGGGGAATCAGAAGGTCAGCTCACTTGTCCTAGGAGATGTGTAATAGAGGTCACAATGTTTTCCGTGCTACCCCGTAGGCCTGTGGTAAAGATTAAAGGAGATAAGGGGTGGAAATACCATGTATTCTTTACAAACATGGGATTACAATGTTGCATTTTTCAGGCAGAGACTTGTTTTATTCACCTTGAAAAATATAAAGCCTCCGGCATGGCACATGGTGGGTACCCAATATTCGTTAAAATCCTAATCAGAAAAAAACAGGTTTTCTGCACCTTGCCCCAATTTAGCTTCAGTAAAATCATAAGTAAGTCTAAGATTCAGGCCAACTGCTAAGCTAGAATGACTTCTAGAAAGACCTTATCAACAACTCACCTTGTCAACAATACATACAGCAGTGGCCAGTGCTTTCCCATCTGTCTCCAATCAGAACTAGAATGGAGTATCAACCCCCTGTGTTCTCTCTTTCGTCCACCCATACTTCCTGCAACTTTGTGCACAGCCCCTGTTCTAAGGCCTTACTTGGACTGTGGCATTATGACGTTAGTATAACAATGGGTTTTCCAGTCTCCTATCTGCTCCACTTATTCAGCCACCTTTCTACACTGTGCCTGAGGTGCTTTTTCTCAACACACATATGACCATTTCATCTTCTTACTTAAGACCTGAAAATGATTTCTGTCACCCTTAGATGCACCCCAAACACCCTGGTGTGGGACTCAAGGCTCCAGAGCTATTATTTGGTTTGGGTCTGGGCAGGAATCTTTCATCTCCTTCTGTAAACAACCCTGACTCCACCACAGACATGGACAGGCAAGCCACCCAACTCGAGCCAATCAGATGTCCCATCTCGTGGTCACTGTGTTTGGTGATCCAGGAAAATCACATGACTCAAGCAGAGTCAATCAGTATTGTCTGGGACTTATTCTTTTTCAACAGAGGAGCTCCTTTTATTTAAAGTCATTAGGTTGGAAAGAAATAAACCTAAACTTATCTATGACTCTATTCCTTATCACATGTGGAAATTCCATCTTGACAATAAGATGTCTTTAACCTTGGGTCCAGTTTCTCTGGGGCCAAACTCTGTTCTGCCCGTACTCAAGCTTTGCCACACAAGCGCACCACCATTTCACTTTTCTGGTTAGGTTTCTGTGATGGAGAAGAATCTTGACTAGCCAGACAGCCCTGAGTGCTCTGTTCTCAGCTTGTCTCTCCAGCCTCACCCATCTCCCTACCCCGTGATCTATGCTGTCATATCACCGCTGGACTCCTGGTCTCAGATCATGCCATGCTTTCCACACCTTCATCCCTTTGCACAATCTGATGTCTCTTCCTGGAATTCTCTTATCCATGTTTGAACATCCACTTTTTTTCTCTTGATGAATTTTTTTCTTTGTGTACTTTTTGTCTGTCTTTCCCAGTGTAAACTTCAAAAAATCAAAGTATAGATTCAGAGCTGTGTCCCTGCCACCTAGCCAGGGCTGGGAACATGGTATATGAACAATAAATACTTTGATGAAGAAATGAATGCATTTATCTTTAAGATAGGAGAGAATGTGGTCATGATAGAAGATCATAAACTTTGATGTCATAACCTTGCTAGACTGAACTTATTGAGGACAGTCTCTGAATATTACCATTTCTAATACCTCAGCCCTGCAGGTAGTGCCTAGCACATGGCGGGTGTCTACTAAAACCGTGAGGACTGACTTAGCCTGTAAGCTTTGGGGCCTCAGCCAAACCTCTGGGGTGCCTAAAAAACTTGAGGGCATTCATTAAACCTGTGTTTGGGCCCAGGTGACAAGTAGTCTAATTTTTTTTTTCTCCAACTACTTTTTCACCTTTTTCAAAGGAATAATAAATTACCCAAGGTTGATAATAGTAGCTTACTTTTATTTTTATCTTACTAAATTCAGTATGTTTTATGTCATTTAGTTCTTATAAGAACACTACATCATAGCTACTATGGTTTTTCCCTTTTTACAGATTAGGAAACTGAAGGTCACAGCTGTTAGTCAGAAGTCCATGGCTATAGGTATTAGAGCAGGACTAGAGTCCTCAGGGCCATCTGACAACTCTCCTATGCTCTTGGCCACTCCACCACCAACTTCACTTAGCTGAGATTCCGTGGAAGGTGCCATGATCACATTAGGGATCAGAGATGTCAATGGGACACCATCCTAATCTTCAAAGACCTGGGACTCCTAGAAGAGTAGATAATGGCATGAAGATAGGTATATAAAAGTAAAGTATGTGGGGATCCCTGGGTGGCTCAGTGGTTTGGTGCCTGCCTTCAGCCCAGGGCCTGATCCTGGAGTCAGGATGGTGTCCCACATCTGGCTCCCTGCATGGAGCCTGCTTCTCCCTCCGCCTGTGTCTCTGCCTCTCTCTCCCTCTCTCTGTGTATCTCATGAATAAATAAATAAAATCTTTAAAAAATAAAAAAATAAAAGTAAAGTATGAGAAACAGACAGCTTAATTCACACTGAGGGGAGGCTGAGGGGAGCAGGGAGATCAGAAAATGCTATTCGGACTGACTTCTAAGGATGAGTTTTTGTTAACCAGAAAAGGAAGCAGAAAGTAATAGAGAAGAAGGAAGAAGGAGAGCATTCTCCAAAGAGAAAGCAAGTGCAAAGGGCTGGAAGCAGAATGGAACATAACAACCAGAACTCAAAGAAGATCGGCATTTGAGGCAAAGAGTAGGGAGGGAGAAGGATCAGATCATTAAGATGCCAAAGGCATGGGTGTCTCACCAGGAACTTAGCCTACCCTGAAGATTCATACATAGACTGATATAACTCAGTGTCCTTGGCATGGGTTTGGGAGTCAGACAGATCTGGTCTGAAGCAGACTCCATAGCAAGATGAGCCAAAAGTGAGGGCTTACTGATATTTCTTCATTATGATCTAAGAGAGTAGGAGTGAAAGAAAAAGGAGGAAACAGGTGGTGGGCCAATAAAAATACTTTTTATCAAGTTGGCTGCCACTAGGTGCAACTGGTTGTCTGACTCTGCAAAACTGTCCTCCAAGAAAAAATATAAAATGAGCAGCTCTGTGCAGCCTGACCAGGGGAAGATCAATCCATTGATTTCATCTCCCACAAATCAAAGGTTTTTTTAAGATTTTTTAATTTATTTATTCATGAGAGACACAGAGAGAGAGAGAGAGAGAGAGAGAGAGGCAGAGACAGAAGTAGGCTCCACGCAGATAGCCCGATGTGGGACTCGATCCCAGGACTCCAGGATCATGCCCTGGGCCTAAGGCAGGCACTAAACTGCTAAGCCACACAGGGATCCCCCCAAATCAAAGGTTTAACCACATGGCATTAATTCCCCAGTTCTTCTGAGATATGTATGCCCAGGTGACAGGATACTATAGATTCAAGGCCACAGAGAGGTCCCAGGACAGGAGACAACAGGCATACCGCACCTGGTGCCCAGGTGAGGTACTGGAGATCCCATCTGCCAAAAGTTTGAGGAAATCCTGCTGAGCTTTTTGCTATCGGAGCCCCTGAACCAAAAGTCAGGAGAGGCCTAGAGGATCTGAAGAGGTAGACTCATCAAATGGAGGCTTGTCCATCGCTTACAGGCTGTTGTATCTTATGTGCTATATAAAGACTACTCGATGCCTCCATTTTCTCTGATGAAATGGGAATAATACTTATCTAGCCCATGAGAAAATTCAGTAATTATGTAGCCCATTAGGATTGCACCTGGCATCTAGAAAATGATCAGTAAATGACAGCTATTTTTATTAATTATTACTGTCACCACCACCAACCACCACCATTTTATTGAACAACCTTTCTCTGAGATTTCTACTTTGAATCACTATGGGTTTTTAACCTAGCATTACATACACAGTAATTTATCATGAAAAAAAAGCAAGAGTAATCTTGATTGTTTTGAATAAAAAGCAGCATTTTATTTTAAATCTTCTTGATCTCTGAAATTGAATTGATCTCTCTAGAAACCTAACTGGAAAGTACCATTTGAATAAGGCCCAGAAGATATGGGTCCCAGTATCATCCTTGCTCACAGGCTGTGTGTCCTTGAACAATTCAATTTGCTACAGCACACTAAATGCACTGATTCTGGGCAGGCCCTGGGCCTCATCCCAGGGATCACAGAGAGACCCTGGCTTACCATTCTGAGAGCCCAGAGTCTAGCAGGCAGACACAGACCCTAAACCAGCTGACTGTGGTATCAGTCAATAAAGTCTTGGCAAGCATTATAGAATGCCAAGAAGCAAATAGAGAATCACACAAGACCTCTGGGAAATTGGTTTACTCATTGGTCAAAAGAATGTACCAGTGTGTCCCGAAATGTAGATCACAGACCTCTAGTAAAGTTCAGATGAGTTAAGTGGTACACAGGACATTATACTGAATAGTGTAATGAGAAAGTAACTCTCTTTGCAATCTTTCTGTTTCATTCAGGGGAGATCGTAATCTGCAGTTTGCCAATCTTCATTTTTTAATAAAGAGGACTGGTCAATGGCTCAGAGTTTTGTGTGGTATTTTTTTTTTTTTTTTTTGGTTGACATGGTTTCCATGTGTAATTGTATAACTATTTCATTTTATCTTATTTTATGTACTTTCTACAACTTTCATGGAAGCACTATTTTCTAATTGAAAATTTTATTTGTAAATATATATATATAATTATATATATATAATGTTTTAAAAAGTGAACTGATTTAAAAAAAAGTGAATTGATTTAAAAACACATTATGGAAAAATTGTATAGATGGTATGTAAATGTAGGGAAATAACTTTTTCACTCCATAATTCAATATGAAGCAATCACTTGGATGGATGTCATACAAGTATAGCAAAAATAATGAAAGAGAAAAAAAATAAAGAGGAATCAAAATGTATAAACCTGGGCAGCCCCAGTGGCTCAGTGGTTTAGCGCCGCCTTCAGCCCAGGGTGTGATCCTGGTTTAGCATCTGCCTTCGGCCCAGAGCATGATCCTGGAGTCCTGGGATCAAGTCCCACAACGGGCTGCCTGCATGGAGCCTGCTTCTGTCTCTGCCTCTCTCTCTCTCTCTCTCTCTCTGAGTAAATGACCAACAAGATCTTCTACTTTTTAAATACCCTATTGTCTACTACACAAATATCTTATGGAAAGCATTGTTTGGAAGAATTTTTTCAGTCATTTTTTTATCATTGAATTATTTTATTTTATTTTATTTTAGTATTTTATTTAAATTCAACTTGCCAACATATAGTATAACACCCAGTGCTCATCCCATCAAGTGCCCTCCTCAGTGCCTGTCACCCAGTTACCCCTCTTCCCCAACCCTTTGTTTGCTTCCCAGAATCAGGAGTCTCTCATGGTTTGTCTTACTCTCTAATTTTTCCCCACTCAGTTTCCCTCCCTTCCCTTATAATCCCTTTCACTATTTCTTATATTCCACCTATTAGTGAAACCATATGATGATTGTCCTCCGATGGACTGACTTCACTCAACATTCAGTCTTACTGACTATTTATTTCCAAAATGACCTACCTTAGCTCGTTGTCATTTCAACCCCTTTGGTGGCATTGTTTCATATATTTGTAATGTAGCTAGGCTTCTATTTTTCATATCCTGCATCCCATGCCATGATTTCCCAATGTCTTAAGTGATTTTTTTTTGTTATTTTTTATTTTTTATTTTTATAAATTTATTTTTTATTGGTGTTCAATTTGCCAACATATAGAATAACACCCAGTGCTCATCCCATCAAGTCCCCCCCTCAGTGTCCGTCACCCAGTCACCCCCACCCCCCACCCCCTCCCCTTCCACCACCCCTAGTTCGTTTCCCAGAGTTAGGAGTCTCTCATGTTCTGTCTCCCTTTCTGATATTTCCCACTCATTTTTCCTCCTTTCCCCTTTATTCCCTTTCACTATTTTTTTATTCCCCAAATGAATGAGACCATATAATGATTGTCCTTCTCCGATTGACTTATTTCACTCAGCATAATACCCTCCAGGTCCATCCAAGTTGAAGCAAATGGTGGGTATTTGTCGTTTCTAATGGCTGAGTAATATTCCATTGTATACACAAACCACATCTTTAAGTTTGGAAGAATTCTTAAGGGTAGCTGATTCAGCTAAGATGTCTTATGTGTTTCATCCTTCTGTGACTTGGAATAAGAATATGATGCATAGAGGGATCCCTGGGTGGCTCAGCAGTTTAGCGCCTGCCTTTGGCCCAGGGCGCGATACTGGAGTCCCTGGATCGAGTCCCGTGACGGGCTCCCGGCATGGAGCCTGCTTCTGTCTCTGCCTCGCTCTCTCTCTATGTCTATCATGAATAAATTAAAAAAAAAAAAAACAACAGAAAAGAATATGATGCATAGAGCTGAAGCAGCCATTTTGGACCATGTAGTGGTCTTAATGACGAATGGCAAAGTCTTGGAGCAAGAAGGAGTATGGGACGAGGTGAATACAGAACCTCTAAAGTAGTCCTAGGCTAGCTACTGCTAGACTTCTTTTATGTGAAACTACAATAAACTTCTTTCTTGTGTATCTGACGGTGATTTTGAAATTTCTGTTGGATGTAGCTGGACCTTATCTTAAGTGATAAGTGATCATTTAAATTCTAAATTCTTAAGAATTTAGTTCTTGCAAGAGAGGTACTATGAGAAATAGAATCTAATATATGGCATTGGATAAGGCACTAGAGGCATACGTTAAGGATATTTCATTTCTCTTCCTGCTGCTTCATTATTGGTGTACAGAAATGCGACAGATTTCTGTACATTTATTTTGTATCCTGCAACTTAAATGAATTCATTTAGCAAAGGATGTTGTAAGTAAGAAATATGATGCCCCATGCTATGCAGTGGCAAAGCATTTGGCCAATTTATTGCCTACTGGTAGTTGGAATACAGATGACATGCTCACTGAGGCTGTAACATTTAAAATTTTAAAAAGGGAGGGCACCTGTGTGGCTCAGTGGTTGAGTGTCTGCTTTTGGCTCAGATCACGATCCCAGGGTCCTGGGATTGAGTCCCACATCAGGCTCCCCACATCAAGCCTGCTTCTCCCTCTGCCTATGTCTCTGTGTCTCTCATGAATAAATAAGTAAAATCTTAAAAAAATAATAAAATAGAGGAAAAGGGAAATTTCCAGAATGTTAGTGTACTAATTCTCTATCACTACATAACAATTACCCCCCAAACTTAGCAGCTTAAAACAGCAACCATTTATTATCTCAGTTTTGTGGGTTATGAACCTGAGCACAGCTGAACTGGGTCTCTTTGGATCAAAGATTCTTTCAGGGTTGCAGTCAAGGTATCATCTGGGGCTTCAGTCTCATTGGAAGGCCCAGTTGAGATCCACTACATTTCCCAGCTTTCCTTGGAGCTAGATAAAACAAGGCGACTAAGTTCTTTTCAAAGAGATGTAAGCTTAAAAGGTGTGGAGAGCCTCTTGGAAAATTCCTTAAGAAGAGCTGACTCACCTTAAAGGTACATCCCTTTTCCCCAACACCTTATCTTCCTCCTGATGCCTGAGATAGGGGTCTTGGGGCTAGAGCTGCATGCAACATGAGGTGACCTGGAGAACAGAAACTAATACTTGAGTAATGAAGTATTTGAAAATAAAGGAGATTAGGTCTCTGATGACCACAGAAAGAAGCTTCTACCTTATCTAAGCTGCTGGTATTTTAGGTGTTTACTGTTACATGCTGCCAAACCGATGCGAGCATCCAGTTCACGTCCACTCCTTTGAACAGAGAACTCTTAGGACAGTACCTGGCACACAGCATGTGCTTAATAGCTATGAGGAGTCCTTACTACTCTAATTCCACCCATTGATGGACCCATTTGGCCATCTTAACAACTCTAGGGCACATGGACTTTGTACCATCTTCACTTAGACATATGAATTCTGAGGCACATTAACCTCAGTCAACTAAAAGTAACAGAGTAGAAATTCGACCCAGGCATTTAGGCAGCAGAATCCATGCTCTCAAGCATTGCCTTCCAATGCCTTCTAATCAAGTTGAGCTGTCACTGTTTTCACAATGTACATGCCCATAGATCATTGTACACTTTCATATGAACCATAGTGATGTTCATTTGTAGTCCAGGGTGCTTTCAACTTGCTGATTGGTCTGTAAAGTGCTAACAAAATATGAATTGTAGGAATGTGGACCCCACTATGATGGACAACACCTTTCTGCACACATTGTTTTCCATTCTTGGTAAAACAGACACTCATCTTTCCTTTTGACCAATCCAGAGCTGGCTGCAGTGAGCTGACCTCTCCTCTCCCCACCCTGACCCTGACCTTTAGCTATTAGCAAACCAGAGGCAGGAAAGGACAAGGCGTGGTTGTTTCAGTGTTACAAATTAGGTAGTCAGGGTGGAGGCCATGTTAGGGTTGTTGTAAGAGAAGAAGGGGGAAAGCACAGTGCAAACAGTAGAGCTTCCAAGATGAACTCCTTCTTGGAAGCTACCCCCTTCTTTACACCTTTGTGTCAACAGTTGTTGGTGAATCCTTTCAAACCCAGCTGAAAGGGGTTTTGTTATGGAAGCAACAGAAGGGAAGCAGGAGCTATTGGAGATCATCAGAAGAGAGGGAGGCTTGGGAGAGCTAAAAAGGATTTAAAAAGGTTAAATGGACATGCTTTGCACACTTTGTGGTGTTTTTGATTCTTCATAACAGTCAGGAGAGTGATGTGTCCGGTTAAGCTTTCAGGACTGATTTGGAAGTTGGGAAACTCTGTTCCCCTAGGGGAATATGGTCAGTCTGTTGTGGCGAGCAAAGCCAGAAATAGGAACAAGAAAGTGAAAGTGTAGAAGGAGTGAGCAATACCCAGCACAGCCTGACATTTCAAAAAAAACAGGATAATGGTGATTATTGCTATGATTGATTATGTGTGGGATTGTTCTAAGCGCTTCACACACACCACTAATCACTTAACCTTCTCTACCAGGGGTACCATTTATCCCATTTTACAAATGAAATAATTAAAACACAGGTAAGGTAAGTAGCTTGCCCAAATTCACACAGCCAGGATGCAAATCAAGGCATTCAGTCTCTAGGGACGATGTGCTTCATTATCAGTTCCTCTGAACCAAAGTTTTCAAGTCAGCAAGGAGAGAGGAAATGAATCAACTAACAAATGGCCAAATTAATGAATAAGTAAAATACTGAATGGATAAATTTACAGATGAATGAACTGAGTACATGAATAATAGATACCAACAGCTTTGTGAGAACTATGTTGGATTTGTTAGGTCTCCTTGGTCTTTATCTTAAGAATGCATTTTCCGGGATCCCTGGGTGGCGCAGCGGTTTGGCGCCTGCCTTTGGCCCAGGGCGCGATCCTGGAGACCAGGGATCGAATCCCACGTCGGGCTCCCGGTGCATAGAGCCTGCTTCTCCCTCTGCCTATGTCTCTGCCTCTCTCTCTTTCTCTCTCTGTGACTATCATAAATAAATATAAATTAAAAAAAAATTAAAAAAAAAAAAGAATGCATTTTCCAAGAAATCTTTGAATCTGAATCTTATCAAAATAAGGAAAGGCAGGCTGTTGTTGGTATGTCTGTAGGTACAGTAGGGGAGGGTAATCCAGGGTAGGAAAGAGAGAGGAAGACATCAACATAGCTTCATCTTTTTCCTTCAGGCCCAACCTGCTGTCTCCCATTTCTCAGAAGCCAAATCATCTGTTGGTTAGCTCCCAAACATTATTTTTTCCTCCTCCCAAATGTCATTATAATGAGATTCATTTGAGTTTTATAAAACAGAACAGGGTAGAAGTGTGCCATCACCATTCATACTTCATTATTCATTTACTCATTCATTAGTTCATTTGTTCAAGATTTATTAAGTCCAACTTTACATGCCAGGCTTTGTACTGGCCACAGCCCTGGTCTGGGAGGAGAAGAGAGTCATTGTCCTAGCTTTGATTCCCCCAGAACCCAACTCTGAAACCAGGATAGGGATATAAGAAGTCTATTTGAAGGTGATCCCAGGACAACTGGTAGAGGATTTGAGGAATGACACTGGCCAGAGAAGGAAGGTAATATAGGCTGTATTATCATGCTGGTAAATACTGGGCTGAGGCCTGCCTGAGAACTTGGGGGCATGTTGCAGAATTTGCTTTCAAGTGATCCTACCCAAAAGTGATAAAGTTGGGGTACTTATCACCTTACTTCCATCTATATTCAGTTAAGGCGAGGGTGCTCCCAGAAATCTCAAACCTCTTGCACTTTTGTTTTTCCCTGCCTGTGGATGCAGAAAAGCCACTCAGGCAGAAAGTTGCAGGTGCCCATAGTACTATACTATGGGCATACTCCAGAATAGCGGGTGCTAACACAATATAGGTGGGACACTATAGCATATGCTACAAATGGACATGTAGATAATTGATTAAAGCAGGAATTGGAATAGAGGTATGACCCAAGGACTATGAGAGCAGACAGGAGGGAACAATAACTTCTCCATTGGACTTCCCTGACCACCCTCCATCTCACACACACACACACACGCACACGCACATGCACACACATGCACGCGTGCTTCAAGGCTGATTAAACACTTTTCCTGGTTTCTTTCACAGATCACAAGCATTCCATATTAGAGCACTTACCATAACTATTCATTTTTTCCTCTTTATGATAACAAATGACCTTTTAAGACTCCAAGCCTGGAAAAGATCATGGTTTCACTTCTTCTGATATCTGACTCAACATAAAAACATTCCTATGCCATAAATACATGTAGGGAAGTTCAAGCCAGTTGGGATACACCCCCATGTTGATAAAATAGTTTTGTATGTGTAAAAATATCAAATTATTTCCTAGTAATTTCTTGCTACTTCTTTATTGGTGCCCAGGTACATACGTGGTCTTCTCACTGAGTAGTCTTTATGCTCTTTCCAAGAGTTAAGTAAGCATCATGAGGAGGAAGGGACCTTGTTATCTACTTTAAAATCAGCAGTATCCTCAAGGTCTGGTAACATCAGGCACAAAGTAGGAAGTCATCAAACTCTAGCTGGATAGAGGGATGGATGGATGGATGGATGGATGGATGGATGGATGGAGAAATAAGGGGGTTGTATATAGATAGAGAGAAGTCCCAGGACATGTCAGAGTTTCCAAAGAAGTAAACTCTAAAACCAATCCTGGGAGACAACCAGTGAAAGACTTCAGACAGAGATTCAGGGTTGGAAACAAGTATATTGTGATACTTCTTTTCCAGGTGTTATGAGCCACGATTTAACTTAGCTCTGCTGTCAGGTTGGAATCCATCAAGTCCCTGGGGTTAGAGCCTCTCAGGTCCTTCTAGTCAGCTTGACATGGAAAGACCTCACGGGTGGTCTCTGAAGTTGTCAGCAGCTTTGGCCACTGCCACAAATAATTTATTCCTTCTGCTTGGGCTTTTGCTACTGAGAGGGACAGGCTAATTGGGTCTTCCTGGCAATTCACGTCAGCTAGAAGCTTCCTGCTAAGATCCCTCTACCTCTTTTCCAACCTTTCTCTGTGCCAGGGCATAAAGAGGAGGAACGTTTATAAAGTACATGCCTGCTGAGAATACCCTCTAGTGATTGTTTTCCCCAATCCAAGCATTCTCTGCCAGCTACTTCAAAGGCTTTTGAAGTCACTGCTAATTTAAAAGCAATAATAAGATTGACACTGAAATGCTTCCCAGCTGGTTTTTCTGGGCAATAACTCTCACCAGTTCCTTTACAACCTGCTTTCTGTTACAATTTGGGGTTTGCAAAACATGACTTTTAAAACATAGTCAAACAGAGCAGAACAAGTTTCTAAAACAAAGAAGTAACATGATCCTAGCATGGATGTAAACATGTTCTTCTCCAGTTAGGACATATTTCTTAATAATGAACCTCAGTTAATGCAGGTTTTAGAGTCAGTGAATTGTAGGTTCAAATCCTACTCTTCCACTTATTAATTGGACAAGTTATTTAACTTCCTTGAAAGTCCTTCTCCAAAAATAAGGCATGAAGTTACCTCTCTTGAAAAGTGACCAGAAAAATACAAGCCATGGGGGTGGAAAATGCAGGTATAGGATGCAGATCAAATCTCAGATCTGCCATTTTTCAGATGGTACCTTAGGCTTAGTCAATTCACCCAATCCCTCTGAGAATCAGCTTCTTTCTCCATCAAATGAAAACAACATATATCTTATATGACAGATAGAAAGATTAAATTTTATGACATATAAAACACTGCTGAGTAACTTTTCAATAAAATGGTAGGTTTTGTGGATGGAGAGATGAAAAGAGGGAAAATAGGCAAGATGCTGGTGCATGGCATTGCTCAGCATGCTCAGCAAGCACCATCTATTAAAAAAAACTGTTATCATTGGAGTGTATCAGCTGTTGCTTTCTAATCAATCACCAAAGCTCAGTGATTGATTTTATTACTGTTTTTATTAGTTTTTCAGTTTTCACTGTAAATATTTTATCAATGTTTAAGCCCAGGCTTAAAATAATAACAGTTAAGTATGGCTTATGATTCTGACACTTTACCTGCAGGTTGGCAGTTCTTCTGATCTAGGATGGCCTCAGTTGCAATGATTTGTCTCCACTCTACATGGTTTCTCATCCTCTGGCAGGCTAGCCTCAGTTTGTTTACACAGGGGCTGGGCAAGGTCCCAAAAGAGAGTGAATAAAAGCTTGGAACTGTCTCTTCATAACTTGTGCCACATTCACTGGCCAAAGCACATCACCAGGCCAGCCCAGATCCAAAGACTGGAGGAAAGGGTGTACCTCCTGATAGAAAGAGTTGTAAAATTACATGCCAAAGGGGTGTAAAATATGCCGATTTTTACAATCTACCTCACTGCCCCAAAATAAATTATAGTGGACATGTTACAATGAGTTTATCATGAGAATTCATATACTCTGTCTTCAGGCATAGGCTCAGAAATAGCCTTTAAGAAATGATCAGCTACAAGGTTTTCCTTTTGGAAAAACTTGTTAAACAGATAGTTTGCATCATATGTCCTTGGGAGAATTAACCTGGCTTTACTCACAAGCTGTCAGTAAGATATTTCACTATCTGATGGTACCTTCCCATGCCCATTGCAGGATGGTGGTAAGTGACAATATATAAATTACCATTATGTGTAGCAGCTGGAATGCTCTTACCAAAGCTAGGAGTGGATAATGGGCAGGATGCAGCTCCTGAATGCCAACCTTGTTGGCAACCTTGTTGGCAACCCAGGCCCATCAGACCATCCAATTCAGGGTGGGTAGCTTTGCTAAGGACCTAGAAATTGTTGGAGCTACAAGAAAGGGTATAGACAGTGCCTTCAGGGATGGGAGAGGATCAGAATGTCAACTCTTTCCCATCTTAGTCATAGTTAGGGGAGAAATTGCAGCTTGATACCCAAAGGGGAAAGAAGATGGTTCTGGACGTCTGGTCTCATTTCCAAGGTTTTATAGAGACTTTATTTTTAAAGAGCACAGAATTTAAAATTAGAACTTAGTGTGAATCCCAGTTCTACTATTACTTAACTCTGTAACCTTGGATGAATTACTTACCACTCCGGCTTCCATTCTTCCAAGTTTAATATGGGGATAACAGCATTTCATTTACAATGGTGCTATGAGGACTATATTAAGGGAATACCATAAAGGGCCTGACATGTGATAGGCTTTCAACAAATGTTTACTCCACATTCCATCATTCCAGTAGCCTCCCAAAATTTAACATTAGTAGGACAAATCATGAGATCTTCGAACAATTAATTTACATATCTTCTTACTGATATTGTATGACTGTGTACTAACTAAAGAGAGTGAAGAAAAAAGTGACCCAACTTGAGGCTTCAGACTACTAAACTCATAAAAATGCCATCTTAAACTTCCAACCCATTTATCTCCATCCATGACTTCTTATTCCTCTGTTTTTCTTTTCTAAGCTGATCTGGGTGGTCAACTTAGCCAGAATTACCTATACAACCATAAAGCCAGAGAATAATGGAACACTTGGGATTCTGAACCTTCTGCTTCTATATACAGCCTTTCATGATAGAGGAATCAAAATCACCTCTAAAGCAGACCAGGTCCTAGAAGCTGGTCTATCAGAGACCCAGACTCAGTAGTCCAAGGCAGGACTTACAGTAATTAACACTACTGGAGTATCTCTTAGTACCTCCATGAAGAACAACCTCAGATATAGATATATCTAATACTTATAATGAACCTACAAAAAAAAAGTATTGTATGATGTATGTTAAGATGAGGTTTGGCTAAAAGTAAGGACTCAAGAACTAAGAGTGTCTTAACATTCCTCTGTCATCATAAATTCTAAGACAGAATGTGAGAAGGTAAATTGACTTTGCTCCAAAAATTTTTCAAGAACCCAGCCTCCTCTGGGTGTCACCTCCATTTCAAGGTCTTCTCATGGTCCAAAATGACTGCTTTAGTTCCAGTCATTATGCTTGCATTCCACCCAGCAAGGAGACAAAAGGCAAAAAGTAAGGTCAAAGAATATACACCTGTTTTTTTTTTTCTCTTTAAAGTTCAAATAGGGACCTGTGACATGCTACCATATGTATCACTGGACAATGCTTAGTCAAAAGCTGTGAGAGTGGCTAGAAAATATAGTCTATACTCTGGTAATTATTCGTAAGGAGAAAGGGGAGAATGGATATTGTAAAAAAAAAAAAAAAAAAAGACTAGCAGTTTATGCCATTAATATTAAAACTCCTTTATACAGATAAGGAAAAAGCCTTAGAGATGTCACTTGCTTAGCTGGTAAACAACTACCCCAGATACGAGCCCAAGATTATGCAAGTTTCCACATCCCATTATTTCTACTAAATTATATTGTCAAATTTTATTATTTCTAAGGGAATCAAGACCATAGATCATGAAATTAATGAGTGGGTCAGTGTAGTGGAGATCCAGGAATACCTCATCCCAGACTCTGTACCTCCTCCTTCTACTGATGTATAGCAAGGATTACAATTAAGGATTATTGCTCTACTACTAGTGAAACCATTTACTAGCTGAACAATAATAGAAAAAATTACAAAAACTCATTGCCCTTGAGTTTCCTCATCTAAAAAATTGATATAATAATATTAGTCTAATAAATTAAAAATCCAGGGCTTTAATATATGTAAAAGCAATATACAAACAAAATAACACTACAAACAAGGATGCCTGGGTGGCTCAGCAGTTGAGTGTCTGCCTTTGGCTCAGGGGATGATCCCAGTCTGGGGATCGAGTTCTGCATCGGGCTCCCTATGGGGAGCCTGCTTCTCCCTCTGCCTATGTCTCTGCCTGTCTCTGTGTGTCTCTCATGAGTAAATAAATAAAATCTTTTTAAAAAAAGAACACTACAAATAGATACGAGCACATTTTTTTAATATAAGGCAATGAGTACGTTATTTTACTTAAATATGTTCTCAGAAGTAAGCAAAATTCAATCCTGCTTGGGTCAATCATTAAAGACTTTATGGAAGCAAGCAGTGGCATTTTTATTTATTTGGAAGTCAGGGAATGAAGAGGAAAGTGCTGTAGGCAGAGGCAGAGGGACATAGGGTGGGCAGAGCATGGTGTTTGAGGAAGAGTAAGAAATGAGAGGAGAATGATTCCCTATGAATCTTTGGTGAAGGGCAATTTTCTTTGCAATTATGTGGCCACACTGTGGATGAGCTTCATTCTCAAGACACTTTATGGTCATTATTTTAGGTGGCTGCTCTAGCCACCCTGGTCACCATTACCTTGTCCCAGGAGCCTTTCAGAAGGAAAGAAGGCAAGGGGAGGATGACAGAGGTTGTGGTAACTCTGGAGGGTGACTCTAGAGCCCATTTCCAGAAGAATATCTAAGAGATGGGCCAGTGAGAGATACAAAAAAGAGGAAATAGGATACCTCTCTCCATTTCCAAATCAGTAAAGAACAGGATTATGTAGTAGATGCTCCTAACCCAGTTCATATGCTGAAGACCCCAATATTTTGATATGCTTTTATTCTAAATCTACCAAAAAAAATTGGGAGAATTCTTGTGATTCCTTAGCAACATGATAGTAGAAGGGGCAGTGGTGTCACCATCCACAGCAGCCAGGAACAAAGAGAGTACCACTTAGGGCATGAGTGAAGGGCCAGCAACAGGTAGGAAGCAGGCAGGTCCCAGAGAGTCACATTGGGTTTTCTAGTGTGGGATTCCCTGAGTGAATCCTTGACCTTCATTCTCCCTTAGCTAAAGCTAAGTTTCATAGTCCAGCCAAATACATGTCTACACTTCCCTTCAGAGGGAAGGCTCCTGGTTGTGTGGAGTTCTAGACTTATGCAATTCAAGAACTCTCTTTGAGAAATAGCATACAAATTTAGGATTATCAAATTAATTTTGAAGCCTTGGAAGAGACCTGTGCAAAGGAAGTGAAGGGAAAAGTAAGGTAAAGGGAACATCAGTCAGTAAGAAAATATTAACTGGACCTCATGTGATTGGATTTTACACTTGGCTCTAGAATCATTAATCATCCATGTGATGATAGATGCATCATTCCCTTCTCTTAGACTCACTTTTCCTTTTAGAAGACAAAAATACCACCCTATCACCACCACCCCATCAGTTCAGGTCATGGTAGGAAACATGACTCATTCAAGACAAGTCATAGCAGAAGGATTTAGTAGGTGAGAGCTGGGTGAGGGTAAAGCATAAAAGGTGCTGGTAGAGCACAGCAGGCAACTGCCTCCAACACTAGCTCTGGAAAGACAGGTACTGAACCACAGAAAAGGTAAGTAATTTCATGGAGAGGACCTCTCAACAGTGTCTTTAGAGATGCAGCCCACATTGCATGACCTTCAGGAAAGGGATTGGGGGAATAAATACACCATCATCATTCACCTCCCACCCACCACCTGCTGCCAGGGCTCCTTGTTGGAGAAACTCACCCAGAACTCAGAAGACAAGGGAACCCACTGATGTGGTCCATACTGGTCAGTCTCCTGAGCACAGAGCAGGCGAGAGGATGATGAAGATGGGTCTGGAGGAGCCAAGACACTGCAAGAGTTCCTGGTCTCTTCAGATCTGACATACTGGCAGGTTGTCTGTACAGAAGCTTCCAAAAGTTTGCTGGCTTAAAACAGAGTTTAAGAGATTGATCTCCTGATTTTCAATCTCTGCCATAAAAATGGCTCTGACCAAAGATAATAAAAGCAGCTATATAACTGTGTCCTATACCCCCTAAAAATGGAATGCTTGAACTAGACTTTAAAATCTAACTTGGGGCCCATCATGATGTTTCTCAGTGCCTCCTTCCTCATCTGCTTCACAAGATTGTTGCAATAACTCACTCAGATCATAAAATTTGTGCTCTGTAACCTGTAAGTCAGCATGCAAAAGTTAGTCCTTATCAGAACTAAATAGTGGAGCACCTGGGTGGCTCAGTCAGTTAAGCATCTGACTTGATTTCGGCTCAGGTTTGGATCAAGCCCTTTGTGGAGCTCTGTGCTCAGCAGAGTCTGATTGTTCCTTTCCCTTCCTTCTTCTCCTCCCCTCACTCATTCTCTCTCTCTCTCAAATAAATTTTTTAAAATGTTTAAAAAAAACTAAGTAGTAACAGCAATAAGTACTATTTTTTGAGGTTTGTTCTATATTCTTGAACTAAATAATACTTAGTTCTTTCAAATAATCCTATCAGGAAGATGCTATCACCTCCCTCATTTTACAGATGAAGGAAATGAGACCAAGAGGCATTACATAATTTACTCAAAGCTATGCAAGAAAAACAGCACCTCTCAAATATTAACGCACCACAGAATCCACCTATGTCAGAACCAGCCAATAAAAGGCAAATTCTGATTAAGAAAGTGCGATGGGGCCTGAGATTCTGAATTTCCAACTAGTTATTATTATTTTTATTTTTTAATATTTTATTTATGTATTCCTGAGAGACACAGAGAAAGAGACAGAGACCCAGGTAGAGGGAGAAGCAGGCTCTCTGCGGTGAGCCGGATATGGGACTCGATCCCAGGACTCCAGGATCACACCCTAAGCCGAAGGCAGATGCTCCACTGTGGAACCACCCAGGCGTCCCCCAACTAGTTATTATTGCTAGTCCAATAATCATGCCCTGAATAGCAGGGAACTAAGATGGGGAAAGCAGAGTAACAAACCCAGTAATCTGGATTACTTGAGTCTGGATGTTAAACCCCTATACCAACAAATAGCATTGATACTCCCTTAATGTAAAGGGCCTTTGGAAGAGGCCAGGCCTGGGGACATTGGCTGCACAAGCACTTAGGTGACAGGATGTAGGAGAGGACAGCTGTGAGGGAAGAGCAGATCTTATAGCCATAACTGGAACCTAGGTGGAATTGAAGACCTGATTACCTCCCTTCCCTTCTCATCAACTGGGCCCCAAGTCCTAGAACTTCCACCTCTTCTTTCCCACTCCCACTGTCATGGACATACTTCAAGTTCAAATTCCAGCTCTGGCATTTATTAGCTGGGTGACCCTTTCACTCTTTTTTTGCCAGAAGAAAGAATACATGGATTGTAGTACGGGATGGACCAGTGAATATATATATTGAAAATGCTTAGAAGAATGCCTGGCAAACAGTAAGCATATAAACCAGTCAAAGAGCATCATCACTGATCTCCTTGACTTGAGACTAATTCCCCTCTGATCCATCTTCACTGGCTTCTGACCCTTTGGTGATAGCCTTTGCCTTCAGTGTAGCACCCTTGGTTGTTCCTTCAGGTCCTGGTTCCTGCTATGGTCTTATACTCTGATTATAGCAAATGACCCACCTTCCCTGAAATTAGTATTTACCTTTTAGCTTTTGACACTTGCATACGCCACTTCCTCTGCCTGGCCTGCATTCTTTTTTTTAAAAAAAATATTTTATTTCTTTATTTCAGAGACAGAGAGAAAGCATGAGCAAGGGGAGAGGCAGAGGGAGAGGGAGAAGCAGAATCCCTGATGAGCAAGAAGCTCTGATGCAGGGCTCAATTCCAGGACTTGGGGATCATGTCCAAAGGCAGATGCTTAATTGACTGAGCCAACCAGGCACCCCAATACTCTGAATCTCTCAAGATCAGACTCAAACACTGCATCTTCTATAAGCCAGTCCCAATTCACCTGCTCTCCCCCAGACATGACTAGTGTTTCACTGCCCCAGAATACTCTAAATCTTCTATTATGAGTGTCAGATAGTGATCATTTACCCATATCCATATCATCTGAGCCCATATAATGTACCCCTTGGACCTAATCCATATCCTTGCATATGATGAAGAGATGCTAGGGGTTTGATGAAAGATAAAATAGAAAGCAAACGAAGAAAAAAAAGGAATAAAGGAAGGGGGAAAGGGGGTTGGGTCAACTTGTGCTGCTGTGCACCTGGGTTTCCAGGGCAACAGAGCTGGCTCACATTAACCCATCAATACAAAGATTCTCCCTCCTTAGAAACAGATTTTATTTCCAAAAGTCTGTAAGACAAAATCTCCCTGGTTGTTTGGGCTGAACCCACATACTTCCCCACTGAAGTGAGGTTGTATTGCAGGCTTCCATATGATGATGGAAGTCAGAAGCATTCATTTATGGATTAGCCTCAGATCAGTTCTGGAAAGCCTTTGTCATCTTTCAAGCCACCAAGCAAGAGACTGTTTCTTAGGGAAAATGCCTTCTGAATAACAACTGAACTTCTAGGATTGGCTTCCCTAATGTGGCAGATGGAGAGACTGAGGAAGAATACAAGATGGGAGAACTTGCTAGGTCAAAACTGGGGAGTAAATTTTTACCGGTAAAGTATTTATTCATTTCATTTGCAGAGTGGATGACACCTACTCCCTGCCTGTGTGTCTGTGGAGCTGTAAGAATCTACCATTGTGGCCTCTGATGTGACATTTGATGAAGATTTTGTGAACTGGGAGTACTCAGTGCTGAAACACTGAGCAGTATCAATACCTACCACTTCTCTATCACAACAATGCTGTGAGATTAGGACTTCTGGCACCAACATTCTATAGAAGCAGTTGAAGGGTCTAGGTTTTGTAGTCAACAGCTAGTGAACAATTCCCACAAAAAGACAAATCCATGCAAGGCCTCACCTCCAGAACCTGTGAATGTGACCTCACTTGGAACAAATGTCTTTGAAAATATAATTAAGTGGAGGATCTTGAGATGAGGAGTTCTCTGGAACTATTTGTGTAGGCCCTAAATCAAGTGACACATGTCCATATAAGGGATACAAAGAAGACACACAGAGGAGAAGGCAATGGGAGGATAGATCAGAGACAGAAGTGGCCACAAGCCAGGTGATGCCAATAGCAGCCAGTGGCAGGGAAAGGCAAGGGAGAAATTCTCCCTGAGAGCCTTCAGAGGGAGTGCAGACCTACTGGTTCCTTGATTTCAGCCTCTGGCCTCCAGAACTGTGAGAAAATAAGTCTGTGTTGTTTGAAGCCACCAAGATTGTGGTCATTTGTTATAGCAGCCTCAGGAACAAATACAGTGTTGAAACCAGGATCCAGATCCAAGTCTGCCTGGCCCTGCTCTGTAACTTGGGACAGGTAATGTACATTTCAGAGACTGTTTCTTCAATTGTAAAAGGAAGTTACAGCAAAGATTAAGTGAAGTAATGTGCTCATATGAAGTACCTGACACATTGCTTAGGAGGAAGACCTCAGCCATACCTCAGTGGAGTTTATGGACCCAGTAGGGCACAGAAGGAAATGAAACTCAGGAGGCCTCAAAGTTTGGGTTCAGAAGACCTAACAATATTTTTTGCCATTTCCTGGCTGTGTGATTTTGGTCAATTTCTTAACTTCTCTGAGCCTGAGTTTCCTCATTAGCAAAGTGGAGGTAATATCTACCTTCTGGGACTGTTCCAGAGACTACATAAGATCATGGCAAAACATAGCATAATAAAGATAAAGATACTTGGTTTTACTTTCTACCTTCTAGGTTGCTCATAATTAGAAACATAAGCCAGTTTCTCTTCCTAGAATATCTCCTATATACATAAGGCAAGGTATGCTTACACTATTTTCAAATATTCAGTGAAAAGTCTACTTTCAACTTCAGGTGGGGCCCGCATTGAGTCCACACTAGGCTAATCGCTAGAAATACAGAGTTGAATACGGATGAGCAGAACTCATTTAACCAACTTAAAATTCTCTCAGAATTCATGATTTGAGCACTCTGAACTGAACTTGAACCCTTTGGCATTCGAATTGGCTTATACAGTTTTGATTGCAAGAGAAGAGAATTTTAAAAAGTCATTAAACAAGGTGAAAAGCCTTATTGGACACGAATTGGCTCTTAAAGAATATTACAATGATATAAAGCTCAAATGGGTCAGAAATTTATGAAAGTCATTTCCCTTAAATAAAACATGATTTTAAATATTCAAGGGAGAACACTTTGCAAAATGTACTTGGTGTTTTAAAACATCTGAAGAACTCCAAGAGTTTTTGCTCATGCCAAAGACATTGTGCTGAATTTCAAGACAGCTGCATCAGAACTGGGTGCTCTACTGGGCCCTGGCCTATGTGCTGAGCCACCTGCACAGCCTTACTGGTCTCAGGGAAAAAGCACACTAAGCAATTCTTGTCCACCCAACCAAGGAGGTCACTTAAAACTGGACACTGGGCACACAGATTGGAGCCCCATTTGGTACTGGATACATTGGAAATGCCTGCCTGTTAAATAGAATGTGAACTTCTTGAGAGTAAATAATAGGTATTTTTCATTGTTACATTTTCCAACACTTAATACAATGAGGCAGTTGGTAAGTGGGGGATAGATGGCTGAGTAGGTGAATAATTAAAAGAAAGAAGGGGAGAAAGAGGAAAAACCAGTTATAGATCAGACAAACAGATGATAAGGATGATGATGAAGATGATAGATAGATAGATGATAGATAGATAAATAGATAGATGATAGATAGAGATGATAGACAGATAGATAGATGATAGAAGATGTATAGAAGGATGTATAAATAAAAAGATGGAAGAATAGATGATGAATGACAAATGGATGAAAGGAAGAAGGAGGCAAAGATTGATGGATGGGTGGATGGATAGATGAAGATAGTGTCTACCCAGGAATTACTGCTTAAATGAACTAACAATCCACACTTGAAGATTCTAGTCCCAAATTTTCCAAAAGGTCACATTTACCTTTTAAAACAGTGGTCTATAATGCCTTAACCTGAAAATAATATACGATATCTTCTGGTTGTTCTTTCTTGTTAACAAAGAAGTAGATAAGCAGCAATGTAGTAAAGCAACTGGAGTCAGAGAATCTACACTCCAGTGTAGAACCTGACACCTCCCACCAATCTGGTCATGGCTAGATCACTTCTACGTCTTGGAATCCTGTGTCATGATTTCTAAAATAAAAATGGATCCAATACTGCTCACTGGCTATCAAACAAACATGTTCCCTTTTACCTGCTAGCATTATTTTCATTTGATTCAGAAGCAATTTGCCCAGTCCCTGAAGGTCATGACTGGTTTATGTCATAGAATCTCATTCACATTTGCCAGTTAGTCAATTCTAGCCAATAAGAAATAAGGGGGAGTCTAGAATTTCTGGGGATTTAAAAACAAACAAAAAAATAGCTGACTAGGGGGAAAGCTCCTGGGCCATCATCTCTTTCCTTCCTGCTTTGGGTTGTGTTTTATGAAACCTGGAAGCTTGGAGCTCAAGCAGCAGCTATTTTATAGCCATGAAAAGAAAAACAAGGAATTTCAATTCTGACCCATACTTTTGACATTGTTGCAGCTAATAAGTCAAATTCAGAATCTACCTACATTCACCGTCTTGCTATCTTAGATCTATAAAAAGTGGGTATCACATATCATACTTTCCATATGTCAGCTGTTTACATAAATGAATTTATTTCACTGTCACAACTATAGCTTTTATTATACCTACTTCACAGATGAAAATAATAAGACACAAAGATGTTAAGAAACTTGTCTACAATGACAGCTGGTACCTGGCAGAAATTAGATTTGATTACCAATAATGGTCATCATCCCACCATAGTGCTTTCTCTCGTTTGCTAAGTGTTTAAGCCAACACTATACCAAGTTATACAAAGCCTATCTTGCATGATTGTTGTGAGCACATGTTGGTGCCAGTGTATCATGTAATCTTCAATGCAACTCTAAGACATATCTTATATTTTTCTCAAATGTATAAATTAGGAAAATGATGAATACCAAGGTTGAATCATCTGCCAAAGCCCACACAGCAGGTAAGTGGCACAGCTAGGATGGAAGGACACTGATTTCTCTGGCTCTGAAGCTGTTTCACTTTCTGTTTCTGTGCCCCACCTTCCTAGGAGATCCTCATTTCTTTGCACAGTGTAAGGAGGCCCAAAAGAATCCTCAGTGATGCTAATGAAATCGAGTCCTAGGTTGAAAACAGTCCAGCAGGCCAGTGAGAGGATTTGGGAGCAAATCCCAAAGGAGTGTTTAATACTCTGAAATGCTCCTATAGTCTACTCTCCTCTGATCCAACCCCTCAAAGGTCACCTATTCCCCTCGCTCTATAATTTAAAGATATGTTCATCCTTAGGGACTTAGCACTTACAGTTTCAAAAACCATGTTCCTGCCTTGGCATGGGTCATTTCACTCTTGATGCAAAGAAACACTACCAACACCCATCTCATCTATAAACTGAATTGGTCCTCACAATGCCCTGAGCTAAGCCTATTGTGTTTGGAAGAGACTGGGATGTAATTAGAGAGGGAACAAGTCGAAGAGGAACACAAGGGATGATGAGTGACCAAGAATCAGAGATCTTGTCACCTAAAAAGCACCAGAGATCATGAGGTCTAACATCTTTAATTTATAGGCAATGAATATGAGACTCAGAGACATCCATTAATAATTGCAACTGTCGTTCACACATCATCCACTGTGATTGTTCTAATTCATTTAATCACTATTAAAAAAATCTTAACAATAGGTGATATCTCGAAGATAAAACTAATGCTCAGAAAGACTAGAGGTTCACAGAGCTAGTAAGTGGCATAAGCACACAATGCAGGCAAGATTTCTATCCTCAGACAACAGTTCTTTATAGTTACTGAGCTTGTTGAAGCCCCTAAGGAGGGACTGACATTCAAAAAAAGAAATCAAGGAGTTAGAAGACGAGAGTCTAAAAGGACACTGAGAATGAAGGAGAGACTCAGGACTAGGCCTGAGAAATGCATGTAAACATGTGTGCAACATGGTTGTAGAGGAGGAAAGGTACCAAAGTTCTAGCTTTAGCAGATTCTCACAGCCACCTATTAAAGTCTGCTAAGTACACAGGTTTGGTGGGATGGGATGGAGGTGGAAAGAAGTAGTGATAAATGAAGGCACCACTGTGTGTGTGTGTGTGTGTGTGTGTGTGTCCTTGCCCTTTCAGTACACAGTCTGTGTTTTTTCTAATAGGTGGAGTTTTCCTCATGGTTTTTGAAAAGTTCTGAGAAGCTAAGCTGAGAAAAGAATGGAAAAAGAAATTACAAAGAGAAATATGGCTGCCACGAAGTTGGGAAGGCACCACTGTGCATTAGTTGTTTGTGGCAAGTAGGTGGGGTGATGGAAACACAATTTAGCTCTCACTACACACTTTTGGTGCCTTTGTTGAAATTACAAAACAGTCAATCCACCCATGAGCTTCCTTCTCACTGAAATTAAAAACTAACCAACAGCACCCCTGCCAGCTTTTTCTTCTTGCTAAGACAAGTTTAGCATGGAGGAAGACCTCACTGTGACAGAGTTTGAGAGTTAATTATAAGATTCTAGGTATTGCTCCTCCACTCACTTGTGGTGATGTTGGTAACCCATGCCTTGCTCTGAGGTTGTTTTTCATCTGTAAAATGCAGACAGATAACCATACCTGCTGGCTTTCTTTCCTCTGACTTCAGTCACAGGACATTGGCATGCACTATTCCTTCAGCCTGGAATACACTCCCCAACACTTTCCTTATCAGACAGTTTCCTAGACATGTCTCTGAACCCTCGCAGACTCAAAGAAGTTGTCCTTCTACATTCATCACTGTAGCTGCTTGATGGCATTTCTCACCTATAAAGACTGAAACTTCCCCCGAAGTAAGGGTTTATGTCTGTTTTTGCTTGTCATTACAGCCCAGAGCCCATGCCCTGTGCCCTTCATGGAGTGAGCATTCAAAATTGTATGCTGAATTACTGATTCTCTTTCAAAGGGTTGTCTTAAAGATCAAAGAATTTAATGTATCAGAAGGAGTTGTGTGAAATTCTTTTCCTTTTCTTATTTCTTAGCACCAAACAAATGTGAATTATGATAATTATCTTGGAGAGAACATGTATACAAACTCAAGAATCATATGGGGTGGGGTTTGTTTTGCCATGAACCCTCTGCTCTCTCCTCTCATGCCTGTAGTTGCATGTGTAGCATTCCAGTCCTGCTTCTTTGACCTTGAGAAGGTGAGGTGACCTGAGAGAGAGCACGTAAAGCATTTGTGCATTGCCTGAGAAATTGTGAGTGGTCAATTAATGATAGTTTTCTTCTTTCCATTTGGTTTATGTGATCATTGTGAAGAAAACATCAGATGATGGTGATAAAAAGTCTTTTTAGAGGAGGTATCATTTGACATTACTATTATTTTCTGAGGATGTGCCAGACTTCCTTTCCCTAATTTCACACAATTTAACAGAAATCATTTACCTTTAGCAGATAGGAAGACCTCTTCTCCATGCTCTGGTTTCTTGTTACACCTTAACTTCTCTCTGGGGTAGAGTCATTCACCTCGTTGCTGGCAGTATCATTGGTCCATTGGGTGGAGCTCATCTACAATAACCTCAAACCCTGGAGATTTGGTCTTTATCTTCCCTTCCCCATCTGGAGTAGTGAGAAGAGTAATTTAAACTAGGGGACTTAGGCTATAGACTCAAACCTTACCAGGTTGTGCTACCCCAAGGCCAAGGCAGGAGTTAGGAGTTAGCAAGACCATTTCCAATCTCATTCTAACATATGTTCTTCTGAATAGACTATCAATAACAAATCTAACATTTTGGTTCTCTATCTGCTGATTCTCTTGTCTACTTCCCCACTGTTTCAAAACTCAGAAAACAGGGGTGCTAGTTTTGAACTAAATCACAGACCAACACTGCCACTACCCCTGTGTCTCACTGTTTAACACAATTCTGGGCACAGAGTAAACACTCACTTTGGGAATGAATAATACTATCCAACATTTACAAAAGGCTTATCATGCTCTAGGTACTGCTCTAAATGCTTCACATGTTTTGTTTTGTTCTGGTTTGCATTTAATACTCATAATAACCCCTTGAGGCTGATTTTAGTATTATCATTCTCATTATACAGAGCAGTAAATGGAGAAACAGAGAGTTTATATAACTTGCCCAAAGCCATAATACCACCAGTAAGTGGCAGGTGTGGGATTTGAGTTTTGTCAGCGTGACTCCACTGAATGCATGCTTAGCCACTATACTTTCAAGTGCTTGGTTAAAGAAGACATCTACAAATGTCATTTACCATCAGTTGTAGTGCAAAGAATCAATACAAGTGCTCAAAAATAAATACTTGTTTTTCTTTAAAGAAAACACATGGCTTTTATTTTTATGTATTTTTTTTTAAAGAGAGAGTACCAGCAGTAGGGAGTGGTGGGTAAGGGGCAGAAGGAGAGAGAATCTTAAGTAGGTTCCACAACCAGTGTAGAACCTGATGTGAGGCTCGATGTCACAACCCTGAGATCATGACCTGAGCTGAAATCAAAAGTCAGATGTTTATCTAACTGAGCCACTCAGGTGCCCTAAATGATTTTTTTTTTAAGAATCACAAACTGAATGATTCAGGGATTGTGAAAGTGGGGTATCCAGCTATTTAGTATATACTTAGTTATTTTTAAAAAATATTTATTTATTTATTCATGAGAGACGCACAGAGAGAAAGAGAGAAACAGGCAGAGACACAGGCAGAGGGAGAAGCAGGCTTCATGCAGGAAGCCTGATGTGGGACTTGATCCTAGGACTTCGGGATCACGCCCTGACCCAAAGGCAGAAGCCCAACCACTCAGCCACCCAGGTGTCCCTATATTTAGTTTGCCCAACACTATAAAAAATGGAGTAGTTGACAGAATAATCCTGTTTTATACTCATTTATTTAAATATCATAGGTAGAAATAATAAGAAGCCCTAAGTATAAGTATTCACACATCCCAGAATAACAGAATAACAAAAATAGCTTGCCTGACAAGTCCCCTCGGTTCTGTTCCTCTCTAAGACTGCATGCTTTGAATCTCACCCAAAGCTTGTCCTGGGTTTACATACAACCATGATGAAAACCCCACCCTCAGGCCTGGTCACTTTCAGACAAGGTCATTTAGTGCTGGCTCCATAGATGACTGGACCAGTTGTCAGCCATGCTTCATCTCCTTGCTCTCCCAGGGATTTATCTCCCTAGGACTCATTCATTTATATCAAACCTTGCTCAATGTTTAAAACCAATCTAATGTAGTGGGCCTATTATTTTATTGTGAGATTTTAAAAACAGATATGTAAAACCTCTTAGTTCAGGACCTCAAAATTAAAACCAGCCATTTACTATCTACTACATGTCCAGTATCTAAAATACATTCATCTCACTTAATCCTAATAATAATAATAATAATAATGTTATGTGAGTATCATTCTAATTAAACAAGTGAGAAAACCAAATCTCTGGACAGTCAAGTGACTTGCCTAAATTAACACAGCTACTAGGCAGCAAAGGCAGGATTTGAACCCAGATCCTTCCATTACAACTATGTTCCTTCAATAGTGAGCTTTGTTGTCAAGACAAGCAATGACTTGTGTTCTAATTCAATGACCAAGGGCAACCTTGCAGTTGCTGAAACAATACATGACACAATCATTTCACTTCAGACAAACCTGGTGACCCACAATGTTATCACTGCCTAGCATCTGGCTTGTTGGTTAAAAGATGAGTCGCATGACTTTGTCATTAAACCACATCCAGTGTACCTAGTTGCCTATTTTCCAAGAATGAGGTTACAGTCAACTCCACCTGATACTCAAATACGGCTAAGCACCAGTTGCTCTTCTTGTCATTAAATCCTTGTGGGTCTCACTGTCACCAAGTCTCATCAATTCAGGAGTGTGTGGCCCTGGCTGATGAAGAGTTCCAGCTAATGAAGCACTGGATGATTGAGGACTGATTGTACTCTGTAGACATGAAAAGCCCACAGACAGAGAAAATTGATACTCTTAGACAGTGCTGGTGGGAGCACAAGAACAATTTGGTCAAACTGAGCAAAATTATAAATATTCCAACACTTTGGCCCACGGGATTCCCCTTTCAAGAACTTACTTTATGGGTAAGCCACACAGGCATGAAATCATATATGTATTAGCTTTATTTGTTTTGTTTTGTTTAAAGATTTTATTTTATTTATTCATGAGAGACACAGAGAGGCACAAAGAGGCAAAGGGGGAAGCAGGCTCCCTGCAGGGAGCCCAATGAGGGACTCAGTCTCAGGACCTGGGATCACACCCTGAGCCAAAGGCAGACGCTCAACCACTGAACCACCCAGACATCCCTATTAGCTTTATTTGTAAGAACAAACACTGAAAACAAAATGTCCATCAATAAGGACAGTTGAAATAAAATGATAAATGTCCACAGCCTATTATCCAGAATTCTTGGGGCCAGTTTTGACTCAGAATGAGATTTTTTTTTTATTTTAGTAAAGTAATATAAACCAGGTATGATATATGCTCCTATTTCTAGCAGACCCTGAACAATGCCCAGCAACCAAATATATTCATCCTTCTGAAGCATACTCCATGAAACCAAGTGGAATTACCAAAACAATAAATATTTTCATATCAGCTCAAGTCAGTGTTGCTGCTAGATAAGTGTGAATGTCAAAATGTAGGGTAAAACTAAGTTTTTAGGGCTTTGGGGATTTGAGAATTAGAGGTGAGTATTCTGGACCTATGCTGGACCTATGCTGGAATATTGTAAAACCTGCTAAAAAATAAGTGGAGCAACTATCTTGCTGATATGGGAAGTTCTCCAAGAAATATTGTAAAGTGAAAAATGTAATATGTCAGGCAGTGTCACAGGATAGTATCACCTCTGTTTTACACACAGACACACAGGATCTCACAGGCATAGAATATTGGGACAAAAATACACAAGGAACTGATTTTGGTTTTTGTCTCTGGAAAGGAAGACTGGGGAGTAGGAGTCAAAAAGCAACTCTTAACTCTGTGAAATAGCAAAGGGTTGTTGGGTGGGGGGTATGGGGTAATTAGGTGATGGGCATTAAGGAGGGCACATGATAGGATGAGCACTGGGTGTTATACAATATGTTAGCAAATTGAATTTAAATTTAAAAAATAAAATAAAAATCAAATGGAAAAAAAGCAACTCCCTTTTGCTTTAATTATATACTTTGGAATATTTTACAATTCATAGGGAGTGCCTGCATCACCAAATTAAATTAATGCATACATTAAAATTCTCTTGACCACCTCCCTGAAAAACATTCCCCAAACTCTGTCCCATCATCATTCTCTGACACATCCATGTGTTTTATTTTCTTCCTCACACTTTCTACCAGTCACAATTTCTCCTTCATTTGCTTTTCTTTGTATTGTTGGGATATCTCTGTAAAATACAGGTTTTTTATCCATCTCATCCCCAGTTGAAGCCCAGAATCTAGACAGTGGCTGGTGCTGAGGAATTACGAGGAACTACAAATCCCACACCAAGGGGCTAGCTGAGGTACAAAGTTCAGGACAAATTCTTCAAGGTCTCTCAGCAAAATCTGCCCTTGGTGTGCAGAAGAAGGTGGCCCTTCTGGTTGTGCAAAAAAGACACTTTTGAATTAGTTTCCCATAGAGATGGAGTCTAGAAAGCAGCCACATTCTCACCTATGATTCCATTGTGACCTAAACTTTGAACAAGTGTCTGATAAGGCTAAGAGGTTCTGAACACATCCCTTCATCTCTCCCTGTCCTCACAGAAGGGAATCTACACAACTGCACCTGCCTACAAACCACCCTGCAGCCCCTCTGCCATAAAGTCCATTTACAAAACCCTTTGCCCTGATTAACTGATTAACTCCATACCCCCATGTGTACAACATGGGCAGCCTCCCTGCCCCTTCTGCTCCTGAACCATCTGCCCAGAAGGTCCTTCTTGATCATTGTCTGCTTAGTAGTTCCTGGTCGTTCCTTTAAGGTATAACTCAAAACACGATTTCCATCATGAAGTACTCCTAAATCCCTAAGAACTAACCAATTGCTTCTTCCTCTGTTCGTCCATGTACTCAGGTAGGCAGCTCACTTGAGGGGCTCACTGCACCTGGCATTACAGTTAGCTGTTCCTATATTAATAATCCCAGGAGAGTTTGAGTCCTGGAGTGCAAAAACTCTACTCAAAGGGACAGTTCTCTCTTTATTCCTAGCGCTTACAATGGGAATTGGCACATTTTTAGAACATAGCTTGTTTCAATTTTTATATCAGAAAACAGAGGACAGACAGTAATATTCCAAATCAATATTTCATGCTGTGAAAGAGAGTAAATGAGTAAAGAGTTTATTCCTAAGTTTATTCCATTTATTCCTAAGAGTAAATGCTTAGGAATTCATTAAACCTGGTTTTGAAACTTGGCTCTGACAAAATCCTGTAACCTAGGCTATTCTCTTAACCTCTCCAAGCCTGAATTTCCTTGACTGTAAAAATGGGCCAATAAGACTTACTTTGTAGGAATGAAACAGAGATTAAATGACGGTAATATATAAGAGGAGCTGCTTAGCTAAGGATGTAGCTCATAGTAGGCACTCATTAGAAGCTACTCCTTTAGCTCCCTTTATCATATGAAAAAAAAAGGATGGGTAAATAAATGTGCACCTACAGAAAAATAGGAACTTTGATATTTATTGTTACATCAAGTTCATAATTGGGCCAGATAGGGGTAAACTTGTGGCCGCTTTCCTGCAATCACAGGTTCAGTTTAGTTAGGATATCCTCCATTTAAAGGGATCAAATGAATCTGGAGGAAGAGTAGGTGGCCTCTGCTGCCTTGCACACAACGCCACCTTCCTACAGGTTCAACCACCACTCCTCCGGGCCTTCATATCAAAAATGAATCTTCTGAAATCTTCTGAAATCTTCTCAATCTTCTGAATCTTCTGAAATCCCATCCAGGCAAACTTAATATGTCAAGATTTCTCTGATTCTTAAGGAAAACAAAAAGTAGAATGGTGACATCTTGTTCCAGATTCTAATTCTCTTTCCCACCAGAACCAGGTGAAAGTTCAAAGAAGACAAAAGAAAAAGCCTTGCCCCAGAGCAGTATCTGTCAGCGTCTCTGGGAGGTTGGACACAGCATGTGTTTCTGTTTATATTGTGCTACCCCGCTTGTCCACTGACCTGTCCCTTCGTTACTGTTCTTTCTGCTTTCAGCTGAGTCTGAGGGAATCAGGTCCTTTGCAAAAAAGAATCATAAAACAATTGGAAGTCGGTTAAATGACCCTCCACCTGCCTACTCCTGCTTACTACCAATCCAAAAATTGGCATCAGTTGCCACAGGCATGAAGCATTGAGCTGCATTCTATGTAGTCAGAAGTGCCTGATACACAGATAAACTTGACTGTGGTTCCAGAACTCTCCTCAGTTGTGAAATTTGTGACATGTCACAATGCCTACTTTGTAATCAACATGCAATTCTAGCCTGACCTTCTTTGGAATCTTTCCCTGGGGGGGGGGGGGGGGGGAGGAGGCATTATCCTTCTGTGGCCTCTATAGGGGCCACTTTTAAACCTTTGGAGGATCTAGGCACTTTTGTTTTCAGAGGCCTCTTACATATTTTATTAAAATAAAATGTATCCACATCATTTTAAGAACTCATCAATAAACACAACTTATTAAACTATTCCTTAGAATCAGCTTCCCAGAGAACCCAGCCCACATATACATATATATACATATATATATGTACATATATATACATATACATATATATATGAGTGTATTGAGTTGCACTAGGCCAGCTGATATCATGCAAAGTTTCATAAACATTTAACTTAGCATTTATTCATTTTTTATATTGAAACTTTCTTTTTGCTCTTTGGAGTTGCTATTTTTTTTTTTCAAATATCAGACATTTGTATTTAAGCCCATGAAAAACTCACAGGTCCAAGACTCTCTGCTCCAAGTGTCTAATGAATGACCTTGGTCAGAGCTCAGTCCCTTCTACTTGTTATGTTGGAGGAAAGTACATTTTCATGGAGTCTTTCCATGTGACTGTAAATCTCTCAGGGCCCTCTGTTATATATACAGCATCTGCATATGCAGGAGACCTCCACAAATTGGGGGGCTTAGGAGACTGTTGAAGAACTGAGGTTCACCCAAAATGTTCCTCTTACATTCTTCATCAGGGATTGTTTCTGGTTTTCACCAGATGGGAAGCTACTAAAGCAAAACAACACAAACTTTGCTACCTGTGCCTTCTTTTCTCCTTCAACAAAAACTTCAATGCAAATCCCACTTCATGGTAGACTTAGAATATTACTTTAAATAGGGCTGGAATGTGAAGGTTGATGCAGAACTTCAAACTTTAGAATGTTATTTTCTGGGGCTGTAGCTCAGCCATGAAATTTTGCTCCAGGCAGATTTCAACATGCTAGGTCTGAGCTGGAAGATGAATGTTTCATGTATTTATTTCAGTTTAAAACCAGAAGCTTTTTTTTTTTATATTATTGTTTTGCACTTAAAAGCTGGGCAACGACCATTCTCCCACAAGATTTTCTCTCAAAATTGAGTCCAATAGAGCAGTCTAGAATGTCTCATGTCTCATCTTGTCTCTTTTTTCATGAAAAGAACACTGACTCTGTTGAAGAAATATTATGTATTAGTCACTGTGTAGAGTGCTTTTCACATATGTTATTGCCTTTTTAACCTTGCAACCGCCTTGAAGAGGATAGACAGCATTGTTCCCATTCTATAGATCAAGAATCTGGAGTTCAGAAAGGCTAAAACCTTGATCAGAATTAAACATCGAAGACTCATCAAAGCCAATATATGAAATCAATACCCACTACTCTACAATTATAAAAAGCTGCCTCAAGAGCTGATTGAGGAAAACAAGACATTAAGAGGAAATATATTCTGTGTGTTGTACCTGCTGGTCGTATCAATTCTAAGAGAGTTTTCCCATCAAGAAAATGAGCCTGAAGTATGCACTGAAGACACGTAGGAAGTCCAGTGTTTGGTGACCTCATTGCCTGCATTCATTCTGAAGAGATTAATTCTCCTGATTGCCATTGCAAATCCTTCTCAACTTTCCCTCTGTTTCTACTGTTATCCTTATTTGTAGATTTTTTTTTGTTTTTAGGAATTCCTAGTTTTTTACAATAGCCTTATGGTTGATCTCTTTGATTACAGTAGTTTCTTATTCCTCTGCTTTATGTCTTTCTTAGATATTAATGTTGGATTGGTCTCCTTCAAATATCCTCTAGAGGCCCTATGAGATGGACACTGCCCAGATGCCCCTTCAATGGAACTCTTGCTATCTCAGCCTGGAAGTGCTGAGTGCAGATACCTGCATCCCCTCAGACCCTTCAGAGATGCCTCAGCTGCAGAGATGTCCCCCCCACCCCAGTCAAAGGGCACCCTTTCCTGGGAGCCCCACATCCAATGACAGGCACATGTGAAATTACAAAACATCCAAGCCATCTTGGCCTAATTAAGAACAACTCTGAAGACTCATTCTAGCTCCAGAGCTGCTTTTGAGGCATGAGATAAGGGTATTAGATAGCATAGCTCAACTTGACCCATACCGGGTCCTGCTCCCTTCCTCTCTCTCCCCCTGGTGTTCATCCCAAGAGAACTCATCAATAAACACAGCTTATTAAACTATTCTTCAGAATCAGCTTCCCAGAGAACCCAGCCCACAAACGTCTTACCAGGGGGAGGGGAGAGGGAGAATTAAATTAAGCAGGATGACTCATTCTAATGAACGGCGTTTGTTTCTTCTTCCAGAGCTCCCATCAATCCTACTGCAGCCACTATTGACAGGGTTGTTTGGATATTTGACCAAACACATCCTCTATGATGAGAATCTTAGTTTATTTGCTTAGAAACAGAATTCATAAACTACAAGAAAAGCCCTCTGCAAATGTATCCATAAATATGATTGACTCAGCTGGTTTTGCCTCTGCTGCCTGCCAGGTACCTGACTGAAACAGTTCCGTGGGGTCTGCTTAGCTCTGACACACCTGTCACAGATGGTATAATGACAGCACAAGTTGACTTAAGAACCATTCCAAACTGGGCAACCCGGGTGGCTCAGCGGTTTAGTGCCACGTTTGGCCCAGGGCATGACCCTGGAGACCTGGGATCGAGTCCCGCATCGGGCTCCCTGCACGGAGCCAGATTCTCCCTCTGCCTGTGTCTCTGCTTCTCTCTCTCTCTGTCTTCCATGAATAAATAAATAAAATCTTAAAAAAAAATAATAAGTCATGGGATCCCTGGGTGGCCCAGCTGCCTTCAGCCCAGGGCGTGATTCTGGAGACCCGGGATCGGGTCCCACATTGGGTTCCCTGCATGGAGCCTGCTTCTCCCTCTGCCTCTTTCTCTCTCTCTCTCTCATGAATAAATAAAATCTAAAAAAAACACCATTTCAAACTACATTGTGGAGTGAGGTCCATATAAATCGATTTCACTAAACAAGGGACTTCGGTGAAATTATTCAAACTACTGAATACCTGTAATGTGGTCTGACATTCATTTCTGATTGTCATCCATAAAAATACTTAAGAGGTGTGCAGAGAGTATCTGTTCCAGCTCAGACCTGATTGATTCTATATCCTGCCCTTATGTATGCTCATGCTTCTAATTGTGATGCTTTTCCCTTGTTTCAAGGGCCATCCCCCCAGTTCAGTTTCCTACTTTAGCTTATGAGTCATCTTACACAGTTGTGCTAGATAATTTAATCCTTGTAGTGCTGGACAAACTTCTGCCCATAGTGGTCCTTTGGTCTGTTCTGTTTTCATGGTTTTGTAGACCACTGACTGCTTTTGTCTCTCTGGTCTGAGCATTCTGCTCTGACTGCTTTCTTTGTGTTGTATGCTATATCTTTGGCCACACACTATACACGTTGAAGTGACTCACTGCTGGAGGTCTGAGCTCATTAAAAGATAGAAACAGATAGAGCTCATTAGATAGAAACAGATGCCATGACACTTTCTCAGTTTCAACACTTGCATCTCTTGGTGCTTAGCTGGGGATTAGCTTCATCTGAGGACTCTGAAATTTAGGGACTCGCAATTTTATTCATGCAGACTATCCTAGTTTGCTTTTCCACTGATCATTCCATAGCACATTGACTCTGTTTTGGTTTTCTAACTTCTCCGCATGAACCACTGCTGTTCAGACACTAAGACCCCTGTTATTCATTGTCCCATGCTTTTCTACTCAATTTAAATATGATTTTATGGAGGTTCTTTAAAAGGACCCAATAAATGACTATCTTCCTCTTTATTTAAGTTCCAAATCAATGGTAAGTAAATAAAACAAAGGAAGGAGGCAGATGGGGCCAAATCTTCATAGTTATTAAGCTAATATCAGAGAATTGAACTTATATCTACAGATACTTGAACTTTCTAACACTTAGTCCCAGGATCAGTCAGCATTATCCCCCAGCCATTTAGCTCTGAAGCCAGGCAAACTTGAGAAGCTGGGTCACATACATGTCCCCAAGTTAGCCCCTAAGAGGAAGAGAGCTCCTGTGCATGGCCAGATTCTTCCTCTAAACTCTACAATGAGGAGTCACTCTTTGTCTCCAGGGGAAAAGGTCAGGTTGTTACAGTAATCAGTGTTTCTCTCCATGGATTGAAAACATCAAGAATGGTTAACACTACGAAATATAATGGTCTCTAGATGTATCTTATGTGGTGGCACTATTCTAAGCCCATTTTACATTTTTTGGCTCACTTTATCTTCATAATGACCCTCAGGTAGGTACCATTTCTAACCTCCATTTCAACAGTTGAGAAAACTGAGGTACAGAGGCTAATAAGCTTGCCTGAGGTCACTCTGACAGGAAGAGGTAGAGCCAGGGTTTGAACCCACAAAGTCAGTTTCTAGAACCATGACTCCTAACCACTGAGCTGTAGTGGGTTCAAGATCCAGTAGGCATGCAAAATTATCTTTCTTTAACACTTCCTTTTTCTACAGTCCAACTCGGCTTACCCTTCTAGACAAGGCATGAGCCCCAGACCTCCAAAAGTCTTCCCAGTAAAGCAGCTCCTTAGGGCTCCTGTTGGGTTTATAAGTCTTTGAGGCCACATGTTCAACCTTTACCTTTAAGCCTACTCCTCATAGCCTAAACACTGTAGACTTTGTTCAAGTGTGGACAGAAAGCAAGGGATGCAAGGGTAAAGCCAAGAGATAAGGTCTGATTTGTTCTGATCTGTTATTAGATAACTTCAAGAGAATGAAATGATGTTGGGAAAAAATGGCAAAAGGTAGAGTCTGATTTGTATCTTGCACCTTAACTTTGTGCTCCATTTTCTACCACTTTGTGATAGTAATATGAGTGCCTGCTCTGTGCTGGGTACTGTTCTATGTCCTGGGGAGAGAGGGCTGAAAACAAAACACATAAGCAACCAAGCAAAACCTCTCCAATCTCAGGGACCTCACTGTCTAGTCAGAAGGCCAACTCAATCCTACAATCACACAAGCATGCTATAGCATGCTGGAGTAAGTATTGGGAAGAAAACAGAAAGGTAATATGTGAACAAAGCACAGGGGAAACAATCACGTCTGGGCCATAAGATGTCAAGAAAATTTTCCCTGGGGAGCCATTTAGCTGCAAGTTGAAGGATGAGTAGCAACTCATGGTTTAAGATTGGTTAGATCAGGGGACATATTCCAGGCAGAGGGAAACGAGGGCCACAGAGGCTTTCGAACAGGAGGCAGAGAGGAAGTGGCATCAGCTCTGGAGGCTGATACCAAGTGGAAGTCAAAGTAAATGAGGCTAGAAAAGCATGAAGGACATATGAGGAAGTTTGGGATTTATTCTAAGAACAATGGGAGGTTTTGCTTCATACGTAATTCATTCACTGACTCAACTATTCAATAGACATTTTTGAAAATCTACAAGGTTCCAGAATCTGTGCTGTGGACCTTTCAGAGATAAATAAGATAGAGCCCTTCTCTCACTCTCAATTTCTCAGTTGGGGGAAATAGATAAGGAATAATTAAAATATATTTTATATGGTGAGACAGACTTGTCTGAAATACTACAAGAACAGAAAATGGAATATTAATCACATGCACTAAAGGAAAGAATGAAGGGTAAAAGGGAACCAACCAGTCTATTCCCAGCAGAGGGGAGGACATATGCCCCAAAGAGTACAATGGGTCAGGAATCTCAGTTATGAGTAGGTAAAGAAAACAGCTGTGAATGACTTGTCAGGTGGCTGGGAATTAGAAGGAAAAGGATAGAGCATGACACTCTGACGTGTTCAGACTTTATCTCATTGCATCGCTGTTTGGGCTGTTACAACAAAATACCACAGACTGGGTAGCTTAAGCAATAGAAGTTTATTTTCTTATGGTTCTGGGGGCCATATGTTCCAGGTTAAGGTCCAGCAGGATTGGTTTCTGGAAAGAATTCTCTTCCCAGCTTGCAGACAGCCATCTTCTTGCTGTCTGTTAAAAAAAAAAAAAATCCAAATCCAAAGTACTCACAATCTGCAAAGAGCCACTGAAAGATTTTAAGTGAGAAAAGAATATAATTGAGCTATTCATTTAGAAAAGTCACAATGGCGACTGGGTTGAAACTAGATCAGAGCAGGGATAAGATTTGGTGCAGGGAGAGAAATTATGGCACTACTTCATCTTCTAAACAAAAATTGAAAAGGACATGATGAGGGAGAGGGGAGGCTAAGTAACGAGATGGCTAAGGAAGTAGCCTCAGCAAGAACTGGTGATTTCCAGGCTTCTGGTTGGGATAGTGGGATGAAAGTGGTGCCACGCACTGAGATTAGAAGCACTGGATGAGCATATTTGGGGACAGTGGTGGGTAGGTAAGGAACTCAGACCTGGGAATATTGACTTTGAAACAAAGGTAGAGATCCACAACATCTAAGCATCCATCTGATGTCAAGACCATTACTGGGGATAAAGTAAAATAATAATAAAAAAAAAACCATTGAGGAGTAAACTTGAAATTCATAAGAGACAGAGGCTTATTTAAAAGTGTGCATTTCTGCAAAGAGTATTTTTAGTAGGTCTGATCCTGATTCTTCATTCACCATAGCTATCAAAATTCCATTCTCGGATGTTGAAGTTTTTACTATAGGGCACTACATTAACACTGATTGTATTTCTTTCCAAAAAGCATTCAGCAGTTAATTCAGAGAAATAAAATTGTAGTCAGCTTAGGACATGTGCATTTGGAAAGATATTAGTCAGCATTTACTGTATTCCCAGCACTAGACACTTCCATTTGGTTGTAAGTCCTCAGAACACCTCTGTCATTAGCTAACATGGGAACTCAGAGATAACCCGTGGGATGATGGGCATCTTAATGCCTGTCTATGGCATTTTCTAGATGAGGACTCTGACATTGGAACTAGGTAAACTACCTAGATCTCAAAGCTGAAGTGGGGGAGTCAGTTAATTTCCAAACCCACATGGCTTGGTTCAAAACCCATGCTCTTCCACTTTCCCAAAGGAATTTTCCTAGTAGAATTTTTTTCTCTCTTATTTTAGAAAAAAATTACCACTTTCCGGGTTTGGACTGTGTTTTCTTGCACTTGGATGGGGCCTCCAAACAAGGTTACCTTTACACACTCCACTCCTCCCATTCAAGCTCTCTGGCTGGTTTCCTGCCCCTCTAGCCCTGTACACTGCCAAGTATATTGGTTTCCTATGGCTGCCGTAACAAATTACCACAAACGTAGGGGCTTTAAACAGCACACATTTATTATCTTAAGTTCTGCAGGCTTGAGGCCCAACCCAAGTCTCATTGGCTAACAGTAAGGAGTCAGCGGGGCTGCAATTCTTTCTGGAGACTCTAGGGGAGAATCTGTCTCCTTGCTGTCAGCTCCCCCTGCTTCCTGGCAGGCTTCTTCCATCTTCAAAGCCAGCAAATCAGGTTGAGTGCTTCTCACACTGCCAGTCTCCTCCACTCTTAAGGACCCTTGTGATTATATTGGGCTCCTGTGGCTAATCCAGCCTACTTCCTCTCTCTTAAAGCCCACTGATTAGCAAGTTCTGCAACCTTCATGGTACTTTGTCGTGTAACTGAGCATGTTCACAGGTTCCAACGTGGATGTCTCCAGACGCTGTTATTCTGCAGACCACACCAAGTATTTCTAGGTTCTCTATTGGCTGAGGCTGTGCTGTGTTTGAGGACAAAGACCATGGAGGTGATTCTGACTAACTTATTAGATAAAAAAAGAAAGGTGGGAGAAGGGCTTTCTAAGGCATATAGAATGGGCAGTGCAGATGGGAAAGGAAGATTTAACCTAATAAGAAATCACTAAATTGCTAGGACCAATCTGGCTCTTCTAGAGTCTCTCCCCAGCCCTATCAGGCCAATTTTGGTTCTCTTTCCCAGAAACTCCTTTTAGGTTTCTGAATGTAATTTTGGGAAGGTGCCTGCCTGCCACAGATAAGAGTATAGACTTACTGGTGGACATTCAAAGTGTTTCTCATATCCCATAAAATGCCCCAAGATGAGGGTGGATGGATGAAGAGATCTCAGGTTATCATCATAACCCCTTTCCTTTAAAAAAACAAAATATTTTATTTATTTATTCATGAAAATACACAAAGAGGAGAGAGAGACACAGGCAGAGGGAGAAGTGGGCTCCATGCAGGGAGCCTGACGTGGGACTCGATCCCGGGTCTCCAGGATCAGGCTCTGGGCTGAAGGCGGCGCTAAACCGCTGAGCTACCCGGGCTGCCCTTATAACCCTTTCCACCTCGTGCTGCTCCTTCCCACTCCCTAATGTCTGTGTTGTCTACTCTAAAATCTCACCCAATTTGTAATTGAACTCTGGTTAGGGGTCACTGTGAGCTCACATGTACATATAAGCACAAACACCCCAGGCTGTTCCTGTATGGAACCTTCCATTACAAGTTTCCCTGTTTCCTTTTAACCCAATTTAACTCAGCTCTATGTACTGTGGAGGGAGGAAATATGATTGGAGTCAAGCTGACTTACTGAATTCAGCCTCCACATACACACCTTGGTCTGACCTTTTAACCTCCCTGGGCTTCAGTTTCCTCATCTGTAAAGTAGAAATAATAATACCTAACACACACTTATAATAAATATTAAATGAAATTCTGTCTATATAATTGTTTAACTCAGCACGTGGCACATATACGGTGTCAGTGTCCTTAAGTTTCTGTTCTCATCCCCTACAAAGCTCATAAGCTAATAATAATTCCAAGAATAAATCAGTTGCAGCAAAGTTAATGCATGTTTCTGTGTGTCAGAAAACACCACCCTATGTGCTTTACGTGAATCGTCACATGTAACCTCACATGTGTCGCACAACTATCTAATGAGATGCTAGCCTGTTATGCTCAGATAAAGAAACAACACTCAGAGAGGCTGAATAACTTCTCTGAATTCACAGGTAAAGGAAGATGGAGAGGGATTTTAAACCTAAATGAGTCAAACTATGAAGAGGGCATTCTTAACTTAGAAATAGCCTGGCCTACAGATATGACAAAGGAAAAAAGATTAGGAAAAAAAATCAACTTTAAAACATTCCATGCCTTTTCTGGCTTTCTGTCTATAATTAGCACTCCAACTTCTGGCCACCAGCCATATTTCTTTTTTCTCCCAAGGTCTTCTACCACCTGGATTCCAAAGCCCAGAAAAAGAAGAAGCGTGCTGGCCTGAGTAATCTTTATGGTCATTGAGCTTTTGCCCATCAAAAGGCTGGCTTTGCCAGGAAGCAATTAACACCTAATTCACAATTGCTGGTATCTCTGTAGCTGTTCTCTAGGGCTCTGACAGTTCCCCCAAACAGAGAGTTTTATTGTAGATGTCTTCTTTGGGAGGCTTTTGGGGTCTATGCTCTGCTAGAAAGAGCAGCACTGGGCTAATAGGGAAGATAACCCTGAACTCATTCTGGCAGAAGCCACTGAGGCATCTTCAACCTGAGAAAGAAAGTGTATAACTGATTAGAACCCAAGATTGGCAGAGCAGGCAAGCCCCCATGACTTTGAGTACCAGTAGTCTTTGGGCTTGGCTGTATAATAGAATAATCTAGGAAGGTTTTAAAAATACTGATGCTTGACTCCCAACTCAGCAAACTGAACCAGAATCCTTGAGGGTGGGCCCAGCAGTAGTAGTGTTTTAAATCTCCCAGGTGATTCTACTGTGTTGCTAGAGTTAAAACCCAATAATGTGTCCTACTGAGTCTTTCACAAATGAAGAAATTGAGGCTCAAAGGAGTCATCCTTGCCCAGAAGTGACAATTGCCACCATTTGAATTGTAACTTCAGCTCACTAATGTGTAACCAACTGGAGAAATCAGTAAATGATGGAGAAAAAAAATAAAGTTAAATATTAAAACTAGAGGAACCAAATTGACTACTGTAAGGAGATGCATTTTGCAAATGCAACTACTCTAGAACTGATTACATTTATATTCTCTTTATCTGTTCATTTCTCTGAATCATCCCACTAACTCCCAAACCATGATTGGCTCCAAAGTAGAACCATGCCTCCTTATCTCTGAATCCCTGCTTCTGGCACAGTGCCTGGCCCAGTGTGATAGGTTATACTGTGTCCTCAAAAAAGATATGCTCAAGTCCTAACCCCTGGTAGATGATATTGTGACCTTATTTGAAAATTGGGTCTTTGAGGATGTAATCAAGTTAAGATGACATCATACTGGATTAACGTGTGCCCTTAATCCAATTTAACTGATGTCCTTATGAGAAGAGAAGGGAAACAGGGACACACAGGGAAAATATCTTGTGAAGGTGGAGGTGGAAGTTGGAGTGATCTATCTAGAAACCAAAGAACACCAAGGACTGATGGCCACCACTAGAAGCTAGGATGAAGCAAGGAAAGAATCCTCCTAAGGGCATTTGGAGGGAGCATGGTCGTGCCAACACCTTGACTTGGATGTATAACTTTCAGAACTAAGGGAATTAGAATTAAAAGAAGAAATTTCTGTTGTCTTAAGCCACCTAGTTTGTGATACTTTGTTACAGGCAGCCCCAGCAAGCCAGTATAATCACTGACTCAATAGCACTCCTGAGTCCATCTTTGACAGTAAGTTCTAGAGACAAAATGCTGGGGGTTCACAAGACATCCCCCTTCTTAGCTGTACAACCTTAAACAAGCTGTGTAAGCTATCTAAGTCTCCGTTTAATACTGTAAAATGAGAATAAAATAGCACTTGCCTCACGGAGTTGTAAGGGTTAAGTGAGTTAATACATCTGAAGTGCTTAGCACAGTACTTGTTCCATAGTAAATGTTTAATAAATGTTAGCTAATATTTATGTAATACATCCCAGTGCCTTGTGGCATTTCCCAAATAGTTAGCCAGGGCCCCGACCACATGAAGTGTGATTTCACTTTTTAGAGATTCAGGCTTTATCTCACCACTAGATAGAAAGCTCTTTGTATTAGGTGCTTCTGGTGGCTCACCCATGTCCCCTTGGTCCACTTTGAGGCCACCTGTAGAAAGCTTAGCACATACTGGAGGATTCATGCCTCTCTCTGCTTGAGGGTGCTCTCTAGGTATAGAACATGCCCAAAACTCATGTAGGCAAATGGGTTTAGGGTTGACCAGGGGGAACAAACTTCTAAACAATTAGGGAAGGGGTTTGACAGATAAACAGGCCAGCTCTTTTGCTCCTCAGTAGGACAGATGGAATGGCTTGTGTTTCCAGTGGGTTCCCAACATTACTGAGCTTCAGTTGCCCACAACAGAGACCTTCTAGATCAGGAGTCCTCAAATCATGGCTCATAGTCCCAATTCAACTGACACCTGTTTTTATAAACAAAGTGTTACTGTAATGCATGTCTTTTTGTTTGTATGTTGTTTATGGCTGCCTCTGGGCTACAAGAATATGGCTGAGTAGTTGCAACAGACACTGTATAGCCCACAAAGCCTGAAATACTATCTGATCCTTTACAAAAGAAGTTTGCTGACCCCCGCTAAGATGAAATATATTTCATCGGTCTCCTTTCCTTCCCTGACTTACATCTCCACTACTTGGCTTTGCTTACTGGGCTCACTTCCCAAGTAAGCTACACTCAAATCCTTGTGCTATGGTTGACTTTTGGAAGAACCCAAACTAAGATACTCTGTTAGACTACTTCCCCATCTCAACACTCAGTGCCTGGTACAGAGTTAGCTCTCAAAAATGTGTTCTATACATGAATGAATGGAAAGTAGAAAGAGGCTACTCGGTCACCAAATTTAAGATGCCTATGATAAGGGGCAACATCTCTATGAGGGACTTCATGACCAGATAGAAAAACGGACAGATGTTTGATATATGCCAGATGCCCCTTCTTTGCTCAATTACTGCCCTTGACTTCTGAAACCCAAAAATTTCTACATCCTAAATAAACCTGATCCTTACAGGCACCTTCTCTGAGAGGATAAGTAAATAATCCTTCCAGGATTAGCCATGTGGTGCACAGAACCTACATCTGAGCCTTAGGGCAGGTGCTTTGATAAATTCATTACCTAAGCAAATAAAGATGGCTGAAGGAAGGAAAGGGGGTGGGGCACAGAAAGAGGAAAGGCCAAGGTCAGGAGATGTCACATGCTCAGCACTCACTATGTCTAGCACTAAAGTCTTATCAGTTCTCTATAGTAGATAAAGGCATTTTTGAACACTTGCCAGAAGGAATATCATATGACTAGTATTTGAAGGCACATAATCTCTTTCCATCATACTTGAGCCCCTTTAAATATTTCCTTGTATCTTCCATGTACTACTCACTACAATCAGCACCTTCTCATACTTGGCCAAAGTGAAGGCTTTGCTTCTGTTTGATATAAAGGGATCCTCCCTCCCAAGTTTTGGGAATGGTATATCACCTCAGATCTGAGTGGTAAAGAAGAGTCACCTCTGTGTTGGAAACTGTGTAAGGCACTATGGTGCCATGAGGACAAACTCACAGACCTACAGCTATAGCAAAAGCACATCTGACCTCAGACCCCAGATGCTGCACCTGAAGCTCACCTCATTGATACTAAAGCCATACCCTTCCTTGCAGGCCTCCTCCTTCCTGGGGACAGGGCCTCTAGGACTCCTTTCCCAACCAACTCAAACGCCCAGTGACTTGGTCAACCCAACCCTCCCTTAGACCAAACAGTGGTCTGGGGTGCTTCCATATAACTACCTTATTCCTCTGCCTCTTTATGTCTGAGGCTCTTCTAGCCTTCCCAGACTCATTTCCTATTTCTTTTCACACGGGAATTTACCAATAAAATCTTTGCACGTTTAATCTTGTCCTAGCATCTGTGTCTTAGAAGGATCTGAAACAACTGGGTTGGCTCATTTAAGTCTCATGATTTCTATCTTTAGTTTTTATAAAGTCCTGACAAATTAATTAGCCCACAGTCAACTGGTCAACCAGGAAAGGCTTAGAGTTTCAACTCACTTTCTCCGAACTCCAATATGTCACTGTCTGTACTGTTCATCTTCCAGAATGGACAGTCTCCTTCCTCCTCAGAAATCTTCACTGAGATTAGCAGAAGGTATCAGGCACTTCCCGCATTACTCATGATATAGAGGCTATGAAGAAAATACATCGTGCTTTGAAATAATGGACAATGAGAGTAAAAAGACAAGTTAAGGGGTTTATTGGGTATCAGGCAGGATTCTGTGAAGGAGGGAAAGAAGACATCCAACAGAGCCACTCATGTAGAGATGCAATGACTGAGATGTTCAAAAGTATTTGGGGAAGTCTATTTAGCAAGCAACTAAAAAGAAATATCTGTACAGTTGGTGGAAAAGAAACCCTTAAAATACTATTTTTAAAAAGCAAGAGAGGGAAAGTAAATAAAACTAGTCAGATTCGGATTATTGCCTCTGGTGAATGATTTAGGATTTTTGCAAACCTGGTACCTTTGTCTTAAACTTCATAAATAGGCAAAGTAATAGGTAAGCGGCAATGCTGGCTGATAAAATATAGGTCTCTATGGAGCTGGTAAATAGTCACAACTTCAAATTATTGTTCTTACCCCCTCTTTTCCTGTCTCATCCTCCAAGGCCCCTGGGAGCAGCAATAAAATGGTTAATTCATGGCAAAACTATAACCTCTAGGAACCTCTCCAGCTCCTTGACCAGAACCTACTCTGACTGGTCCAGCATCACCATAAAGAAGAATGTTTCTGTTGGATCATCTCCAGACAACCTTCCTGACCCCCTAAATGGTGTCAGCTGCCCATCTTTCCGCCCTCTGTCATAATTCTTCTAATTTCCATCATAGTCTATGCCACCTGTACTTCCTACACACTACACACACACACACACACACACACTGTTACACACACACACACCAGGAATAACATGATTAATTACAAGAATTATAGGTTCACTTGAACCATGTTTGGCACATGGTAGGAGCTCCATGATGCCTTGTTGAATGGCTGAATGCATAGATGGAAGGACTGATGTATCATTGGAAATGGCAATTTTTTTATTGTTTTTATCTTGATCAGTACAACCAAGGCATTTTCTGAAGTGGTTGTTATAGATCCAAATGGATCTTTCACACTTAGTTAAGTAAAACTCTTTCTAATACACCTCCTTTCTGGCTGTATCCATACTAGTTTTGTATCTTACAGTCAATACTTAACCTATCCAAACCTCATAGAAACCATGGTATAACCTAGACTTTACAAGGCAGCTCATGCACATGGCCACTACCAAAACCCACAATATGGCCACAAAAGAGAGGCCACAGCTAAAATGCTACTCCACTGGTTTGGGATGAGAAGCAGCATTTACTGAGTACTTGCCATATGCCAGAAACTACATTCGTCACATCACCTTATCCTCATAATAACACTATGATGCAACAATTACTATCCCTTCCTGTTTTACAGGTGAATAAAATGCGAACTTGATAAATCTTACTGAAGGAGCTGCTGTCCTCATTAGTATAGTGGTGAGTATCCCGACTGTCATGTGGGATACCTGGGTTTGATTCCCTGATGGGGAGGTGAGATCCCTTGGGGCACCTGGGTGGCTCAGTGGTTAGGCGTCTGCCTTTGGCTCAGGTCCTGATTCCACGGGTTCTGGGATCAAGTCCCAGAACTTCTCTCTCTCTGTCTCTCATGAATAAATAAATAAAATATTTAAAACAAAATTCTCACCCAAGGATACACAGTTAAAGAATTACAAGCAGGGGGCACCTGGGTAGCTTGGTCGGATAAGTGTCTGGCTCTTGATCTTGGCTCAGGTCAAAATCTCAGGGTTATTGGATTGAGCTCCATATCTGGCTCCATACTCAGCCGGGAGTCTATTTGATATTCTCTCTCTCCCTCAGCTTCTGCCCCTCCCCACTGCTCTGTCTTTCTAAAATAAATAAATAAAATCTTTTAAAAAGCAGCAGCAGGATTCTAATCCAGGACTGCCTAACTCAAAGTGAATGGCTTTCCACATAACCCCCAAGCCAGGTATTCTGACTCGACGCCATAGTCTGTCTTGACAAGTAGATAGCCAGGGAGCTCAGGCTCTCCTGAGTATTCCCTAAGGGGTGTAGAGTTGCAGTTGTGGGTCTGCAGAAAGAAAAGAACAGGACAGCTCTAGGAAAAGCTACCCAAACCCACCAGACTGGAAACTAGCTGCTCACATCTGCTTGATGTCCAGTGCCAAGAAATGGCCCAACACCTTCTGCCTACAGCCCAGAGGCATGCAGGGTTCAGAGATACAAGACAGTACACTCCCTGAAGACTGGAACCATGCCCTGCTCATCCTTCTACAATAAGCACCAGGCTCAATAATTGTCTATGGACTTCAACTGAACTGTATTTTTAAGCCACTGCTTTTAAACATAAGGGCACTTTTTAAATAAAAGGATTAAGGAAATTGGAGGAGGGAAAAAAAAAACTATGAAAATTGGAAAGGGTCCAAAGTGAATATGAAGAGATTTATTTGAAAGAAAAATTAAAGGAGCCAAAATGCATGACTTGGCTAGCAGGCAAAATATAAACTGTAAGAGCCTGCAAATATATGAAAGGTACAAACATGAATAGAGAACTTAATTTCATATTTTTTTATTTAAGTACAATTAACATAATGTTATATTAGTTTCAGTTGTATAATCATATGGTTTTTAATATTGTGTACAGGTGAAGCATCCAGAGAAAATAGTCTGGGGTAGGAAATGGGCATGCCAGCAGGATCCCAGGAACAGAGAAGTGGTTTGGGATGGTGAATTTAGAATCCCAAGACTCCAGATTTAGTTCTCAACATGATCTTGGCAAGCCACTGTACTCATTCATCCATCCATCCACCTAGTATTAATTGAGCAGCTGCTATGTACCAGGAGCTCTGCACACAGTGGCCTGGCCACCTGCCCAGCGACACTCACCATCTTCCAGAGAAGAGGCGTGTTAACCAGTAGAAGTGCAGAGTTTCACCATGGGAACCATAGGAGCAAATACATGAGTTTACAAGACAGGGAAGTCTCCTGGGGGAAGAGATGGTTAAACCACGACCATAAAAATGAGGAGACGTTTGTTAATGCAGACTGAAAGTAGAGAGGGTCCCAGGAAGAGGGAGGTACATGTGAGAAGGTGCTATAGATGGAATGTTTACATCCCCTCAAAATTCGTATATTGAAGCCCTAACCCCCAACCTGATTGTATTTGAAGGTGGGTCTTTTGGAGGTCATTAAGGTTAGATGAGGTCATGAATGTGGGGCTTCCATAAGGGGATCAGTACCCTATTTCTCTTCCTGCCATGTGAGGACACAGCCAGAAGGTGGCCATCTGAAAGCCAGGAAGGAGCTCAGACCAGTATCCAACCCTGCTGACACCCTGATCTTGGACTTCCAGCCTCCAGAGCTGAGAGATCAATTTCTGTTGTTTAAGTCAGCCAGTCTATGGTACTTTGTTGCAGCAGTGGAGCTGCCTGAGACAGAAAGGAAGGAGGTGAGAGAATGGGTTACTGAAGGAATTGAAAGAAGTTTATCATGGGGAGAGAGGCAGCCTAGTTAGGTGGGATTCAAGAGAGGGGCAGGCAAGGGCCAGCACTAGCTATTTATGCCAAGCATCTTAAGAACAAAAGGAGCTGCTAAAGGGTGATGAGCCAGGGAGTTGTAGGATCATATTTAAATTCTAGAAAGTTCTTTGGGGCAGAAGTGTGAAGAAAAGATTGGATCAGTGCAAATGGATCCAGGAAGAACAGAGACTGGAAGCTGTTCACTAGTCCATGAAAAATAATTTAAAAAGCTTCCCTATGACAGTGACACATGAGCTGAATGTCAATGGACCAGTAGAAAATTGCAAAGGGAAATCCTGGCAGGCACACAACCTAGACCAGGCAGGAATGCATAAGGGACAGAGTGCATCAGAACAGCAAGAACTTTTGGTGGCTGCAGAGTGCCAGGAGTGAGCAGGGGTGAGCAGGAATGTTGGGCCAAGACCCCCAACACCTTGTGTGTTAAACTGGGGGGAATAGACTTTCCCCTACAGGCCAGTGAGGAGGAGCAGTCAAAGGCAGAGATCTAGGATCAGAAATACCAGGGTTCAGGGCACCTGGAATGTTCAGACGGTTAAGCATCGATCAGACTCTGGATTTCGGCTTGGGTCATGATCTAAGGTCATGGGACTGAGCCCTGAGTCAGCCTTTGTGCTCAGCAGGCATTCTGCCTAAGACTTCTCTCCCTAACGAACAAGGAGTGGTGGAAGGGGGGGTGAACAGGGATGGGGTGACTGGGTGACAGGCACTGAGTGGGGCACTGGATGGGATGAGCACTGGGTGTTATACTATATGTTGGCAAATCAAACTCCAATAAAAAAAATATACAAAAAAAAAAAGATTCTCTCTCCCTCTCCCTCTCCCCCTACTTGTGCTATAAATAAATAAATAAATAAATAAATAAATCTGATAAAGAAAGAAAAAGAAAGAAGAAAGAAAGAAAGAAAGAAAGAAAGAAAGAAAGAAAGAAGAAAGAAAGAAAGAAAGAAAGAAAGAAAGAAAGAAAGAAAGAAAAAAGAAAGAAAGAAAGAAAGAAAGAAAGAAAGAAAGAAAGAAAGAAAAAGAAAGAAAGAAGAAAGAAAGAAAGAAAGAAAGAAAGAAAGAAAGAAAGAAAGAAAGAAAGAAAGAAAGAAATATCAGGGTTCCAATCCCACTTGTGCCACAGTCTGTGTGCTCATGACCAATTGACTAATGGCTGGGACTCAGCTTCCTCACCTCTAAGATGGGAACTCTGTATTGAGCAAAAAGTTAGGTGCTCAGGGAGTTGTGCTGAAGATATAATAGGACCTTTAAGGGGTCTACAGCAGACAGAGAAAAAAGGGGCCACGTTCTGTGTATTCTTTGAACATCACATGAACGCACTCTTGCTTTTCTTCTCCAGAGAGCTCCGAGAGGTTAACCTAGGACCTATCCAAGGAGGTTGAGTGGTCAAAGCCCTAAAGGCTCATGTCATGTTAAAATCTTAGAACACAGAGCTAAACAATGTGGAAGCCTTGCAGGGTCTCTAATTCTCAGTCCAATGTCTTCTTAAACTCAAGGTGCCTCAAGGTCTCCCTACCTGGCAATAACCTGCCTCTTCGTGCCTAAGCCCTGAGCATCCTATGCCCTGACCAATGCATGTTATTACCTGTGTGAGAATGACAGCAAGGAGACTGGTGATGATTCGATGTGCCCTTTCAGCAATAAGGCTCTCTCCTCCTTCTCCTGGTCCTCCTCAACACAGTGCTCTCACTTGATCCTCCAAGTTCCCACCAGACTGGAGCAGTTGTGCAATGGCCCCCAGATGAATTCAGCATGCCTAACCCCTGGACAGCCCCACTTCTCCATTACATGTCCTGCAGCCTGAGGCCCAATGATTTACTGGTTTACCAGATAGAGCCGGTGGCAAAGAGGCAACCTTGGAATTCTAACCATTGTGATCAAAGCCCATTCCACGAAGCAGATGTGTGACTTCCCCCAACCCCCCACCTGGTTACTTTCTTGTGTCTTGTTTCCTCATCTACAATGTGAGGATAATAATGGCATCCACCTTATGGGGTGGCAGTGAGGGTCACATGAATTAATATGTGTAAAGTATTTAGTAAATGTTCACTACCTCTATGATAATAATGGTGATGGTGATGAGTTCAGGGCCACTGAAGATTGAGGAAGCCTGGTTCTCCTTCTTTGGAAGAAAGTATGGTGGGTTTCACAGGGAGCACTGCCTTACCATGTCTCACCAGTGTACACACTGTACTGGAACATCCTGCCTGAGACTGCTACCATATAGTTGAGCTAGTGCAAATGGAAAATGGAAAATCTCTACAAGACAGCCACCCACAATAAATTTTCCTGACCTTCTGGGAAGCCCAAATATTAGAGCAGAAAGAGCAAACCCAGTCTGACTTTCTCATCTTGGTAGAAGGACATCTAAGGCCAAAGAGAGCAGTAACACGCCTGAGTCACACACCTAACCGGTGAGAGAGCCAAGTCTGTAATTCAGGACTCTTGCCAATCAACCTCATGCTAAGCAACAAGTCTCCAGTGAAGGGACACACAAAGTTACCAGCATTCACTGAGGACCTGCTATGCACCAGGTCCAGGGGAGAGGGCTTTACATTCATTATTTCATCACATCCTTACAACACACCTAAAAAATGGATGTCATTATCCCCATTTTTGCATGAGGAAATAACAACCAAAGTCATAAACCCATACCAATGTGTGCTATGGGCAAGGTCTCTTCTAATGTGTGAGTGTGTGTGTGTGTCTGTGTGTGTGCTTGTGTGTTGCTGTGTACTCATTTGCTCATTTGATGCTCATAACAACACTTCGAGGAAGCACAATCCTATTCCCTTTACACATAAGGAAACTGAGGCAGAGGACATTAAGTAAAGTGTTCAAATCACAGGGCCAGTAACTGACAGATTTCAAATGTGAATCCTGGAGGTTGGTGCCCAGAGACCATCTCTCAAATAAAGGAGGACAGAGTTCTTTACTTTGCTGGTAAAGAGCCAGTATTCAGCCCAAACCCAAATGACTGTGAGAGTCCGGGTCTTCCATCCTTCCATGCTCATTCCTGGCCCATCCTGGTGTCTGGCTGTGTCTGAGGCTCCGGGGATAGCTAGTGGCATTTCTAGGGCCTTCCCTGAGCCATCGAGCCCTGCAGAGTAGCCCTGACAAATCTGCAGGGCTGGGGGCCTGCCGAGTCCAGTGGGAACTACACTGGGGATTAAGAGAAGAGAACACAATTTTGTTCCTGCCTGGCCCCTGGCCAGGATACTGAGATTAGCAGAATAACCGCCAGATGGGTTACTGAATTTCTGTGCATTCCAATTATCAACATCTAAAAGCCCATTTCCCATTCCAAGCCCAGAGCGACTCGCAGCAAATGTCATCCTTGCTCAGAGAATGCTCGCCAGGCAGGTCACTTCAATTTCCGAGCTGGCACATTAGCATGGTGGGCACTTTCTTCCTCCTCTTCTGGCTTTTTATCTCTCTGTTTTCACTGAGCTGAGCTCTGTGAAATGAGTGGCTGCTCCCAACCCTGCCCATAGCCCCAAACACCCTGCACTCCACACAATGGACAAGGAATAATGGTCCCCCTATCAGCAGAGCCTGGGGCGCACTGGCAGGACAAGGAAACCTCTGCAGTGGACCCACACACCAGCTCCTGCCGCTGGCCAGCTCCCCAGTGTGCCAGCTGGGGCTTTTCACTAATGTCAAAGCACAGCACCTCTTTATAAAGCAAAGCCCCGCCCAGTCTGCAGGCCCCCTCAGACCTCAGAAAGGCTTTCTTCTCCCATGGCGCCAGGCCCACACCACTGCATTTAGGGCTCTCAGACACTGGACTCTGAGCCTGGAATGAAGGGGGACTCTTTTTCATTTCATTTCAACAAACACTCACAGCACATCTACTAGTGCTTGTGTTTGGAGCTCTGTATGAAGAGAAGCCAAAGAAAACATGAACTTCAAAATACCCACTATCTGGGAAAGGAAGGGTGAGGCAAGGAGGGAAGGAGGAGCCTCCCAGAAAGATACAGTACAAAACTGCCTGAAGCCTGTTTGGATAAAAATGTAGTGAGAATCATAATCTATTACAAGGGACTGCAAAGTGCAGTGCTGCAGGTAGGAGGTGCAAATCCAGTCTGCCATCTTTTTTTTTAAATAAAGTTTTATTGGAACATAATGACATTCATTTATTTTTTGCCCTACAATGGCAAAGCTGAGATACTGTATGCACCACAAGCCTAAATTATTTACTGTCTGCCCTTTAATAAAAAAAAAAAAAAATTCTGCTGATCCTCAGTCTTTCTGGGAACTTCTCATATTCAATTCCATGTAATAATCACAACTCTTATCCTATAGGTATTATTAACTCCACTTTGCTGATAGAGGCATAGAGACGTTAAGTAAGCAACTGCTCAAGGTCACATAGAAATGAAGAATAGTATCTAGACTTGACCAAAATGTACTATACCTGTGTCTGAGACTTATGCTCAGTCTCTAAGTTAGCAGAAGACTGATTAATGGCAAGGAGTTGGAGAAACATACTAGTGAGGAGGTATGGCTTGGGGGACAGCAGAGTGGCAGGAATGAACACAGCCAGTAATAGGGAGGAACTTGAGAAAGAACATGAGAAATGCAGAGCCAGAAGGAGCCTTCAAGATCAAGCTCATAAAAGTCTGTATCTTAGGGCAGCCCCAATGGCCCAGCGGTTTGGCGTCACCTTCAGCCCAGGGTATGATCCTGGAGACCCAGGATCGAGTCCCACGTCAGGCTCCCTGCATGGAGTCTGCTTCTCCCTCTGCCTGTGTCTCTGCCTCTCTCTCTCTCTCTCTCTCTCTGTCATGAATAAATAAATAAAATCTTTTTTAAAAAGCCTGTATCTTAATCAGCTCAGGCCGCTATAGCAAAATACCAAAAACTCAGGTGCATTAAGTAACAGACATTTATTTCTCTCAGTTCTGCAGGCTGGAAATCCAAGATCAAGGTAAGGGCAGAGTCAGCTCCTGATGACAGCTTGCTTTCTGCCTTCACACTGTGTCCTCCAGTGTGGAGAGACACAGAGAGAGATAGCTCTAGTCCTAGTCTCTTTTCCTTTTCTTCTAAGGACACTAATTCCATCATGGAGGCTCTACCCTCATCTAAAACCTAACTACCTCTCAAAGGCCAGCTGCACATATCATTATGTTCTGGGTAGGGCTTCAACATGTGAATTTGGGTGGGTGCTGGAGTGCATAAACATATAGTCCATACTGCCCTGTCATACTAGCAAGGAACTAGAGACCAGAGAAGAAAAGCAATGCACCCAAGGTCACACAGGAAAGAAAAAAAAAAGGCCACACTGTAACAAAACACTCTTAAAGCTTTGCAGAGTCTGTGCACTTTCTGAGCCAAACATGCCTCTCTATCAGAAGCACTATGTTTACTCTGGGCTGATCATAGTCCCAGGGAGCACTGGGGCCACATGCCCCTTCATGCTGTTTGGAGTCATAATCAAATCGGTTGCAGACTTGGTGTTTGTTTTAACTGCATGCCCTCATGTGACTGTAATTTCTGTTTGACCAGGCACAGAGAAAGGACACAGGACTGGAAAACAGCCGACCTGGCATCCTGTTTGTCACTTGCTTCACGTGCGACCATGGACTAGTCACTTAAACACTCTGGGCCCCAGTCTCTTACTGTGTGAAACACAGGGACTGGGATAGACAACACTTTCCCTAGAGCCAAATTGTTCATATTGAGTAAGATTGATTAACATAGAAATCATTAATGAACCCAAAGACAACACACCAGTTGCTTGGCTATCCTTGTTTAGTTACAACCCATCTCACCAAATCAAGAATCAGGAATGTTTTATTTCAATTTGTGAGACACAAAATATCTGTAACTAGAATTCAGGCATTCACTCTACAAAAAAGTATTAATTTTTATTGAGATTTGTCCTGCATGCTGAGATGCAACTGTGAATAAAACAGGAGTGACTACACAATGCAAGGCAGTATGAGAAATGCCACACACAAGAGGCATTTGACAGTAGCTACACAAGTGGCTCCAGAGATGGACAACCTGGGTTCAAAATCTGACTACCCCTAATTAACCATATAGCCATAGACAAGTTATTTAACTTACCTAAGGCAGAGTCCTCCTCTGTACAATAGAGATAAAAATGGTATCAGTCTCAGGGTTGTTGAGGAAGATCGACCAAGTTAATTCTTGTAAAATCCTTCAAGTTGCATCTGCCTAGATGAATCCTGTGAACATCAGCTATGATGATGATGATGGAGATGCACCAGAAGATGAAGGAGAGAAAGAATAAGATACCTAGCTGACCCAGGCCAGGGGTGAGGAGGTTGTAAATAGTGAAGGCTCCCCAAGGGAAGCAACATCAAAACTGAAGCCTAAAGGATGAGCAGGAATCAGATTAATCAGGGTGGGGATTAAAAAAAAGTCTTCTGTGCAGTGGGAATGGGGTGTGCAAAGGCCCTGAGACAGGAAAAATCGGAGTTTTGGGGAAACAAGAAGAGCGCTGACAGGTAAGGATTGGGTGATGAGGCCAAATCTGATAGTGAAAGCTTTATAGTCACTCTCTCCCACTCCCACTCTGGAACTAGAGATGTATAACCCATCACACAATTTATCTATTTAGCCATGTGAAAAGCTCTAGGGGAATTCCATCCCTGCCTTCAGAGCCGCGCCAGCACTGGGGGTTGGGACTTGATTGGAATTTGGTCAGGCAGGACATTTGCCAGAAGCTACCAGGAACAGAAGAGCCTAGGGTGAGTGCTGGCTACATGTAGTGAGGCTCGGCCTGGGAAGCCAAGCCCACTGAAAAATTCAAAAGAGCTAAAGGTGTTGAAGCTGAAATCAAAGACAAGAAGGCCAGAGAGGCAGTCAGCTAGAAGTTGGAAGAAAGGAGAGAGATAGATTAGGGATGGAGAAGCAATAGGATTCAAGACAAATAGCCAAAGATAGCCCAAACTCCAGCAGCCTGTTTGCATGGGTCTGCTCACAAGGCATGCGGGGGACCAGCCTGGTTTGACTGCCAAGACTCTGGATCGATACCAGGCACCCTTATGCACTAATAGGCTGAGAAATGTGTAGTTAAGGTGAGGTGAGCAGAGGGAAGATCTCTGTTTAGACTCATGAATTTGCTCAAACACTGCCCTCCCTCACCCGGGGTTAAGGTGAGGGACATTCCATGGGATCATTTCCTCCATGATCCAGTGTACATCCTCCAGTGTACCTAGGAGGGAGGTTATTAGGAGAAACCCAGCTTCCAACAGCCTCTGCTGTGAAGAAAGAAGGTCTACAATGACCACTGACTATGCTTCCATCTCATTTACATGTAAGTAGAATAAGAAAAGAACTATCAGACTATATTTTATGAAGGTTACATGAATTAATGCAGGTGAAGTACTTAAAACAGTGCTTGAAACAGAGTAAGTACTCTGTCTTATTAGTTAATTTGGTTTCACTTTACTCATTCATTCAAGAAAACATATCAAAGCCTACATTCTAGGCTCTGTGGTGGCTGCTCAGAATATAATGAAGAATAGGGTGTGGTCCCTGAGCTCAAAGAGCTTACAATCTAATGAGTCAGGCAGGCAAGTGAGTGGATGAATAAAGGACAGGGTAATAGCATCTGTGAGAGAGAGCAGCCAACAATGAGAGAGAGCCCTGATGAGACTGAGGACAGTAAATGCAGAATGATATGCCCGATTGCTCACACTTCTAAACATGGACCAAGAAGGGCAGAGCAGTAAGCTACAACAAAAATAAGATCTGTGAAAATGGTGACAACGTCCTGAAAAGGTGCAGGGCTGACATACTGCCAACTCATTGGCTGCTTAGTCAAGAAGACACAACTCTCCATTATTCAGGAGAAAAGGGTGCTGAGGCACAGCACTTTTGTGACTCGAAATAAATATTGTATTTCAAAGACTTATCAACAAGTTGTGACCAAGTCTCCTTTCCTTCCTGATATTCAGGCTTCTGGGTTTTTATTGTCCCAAATTGATTTATAGATGCAATAAAAAAAAATATGAGAAGCAATGGATTTGTCCTATGTAAAAAGGAAGGCACCAGTGAGTTTCAAATACATTCAGGGCTTTTATTTCTACTTGAAGTTCCATGTTTTGAATATTAAATATATTAAGGATTAGGCCAACTATAATTCTTAGTAGCTCCAACATCAAAACATTTAAAGCAAGAAAAAAAGGTCTTTGCCTATAAAGTAAAATGAGAATGGAAGCAATTACCAGAATAATTCAAGACTCCTTAGTATCCTTTTTATTTTCATTTTCTGCCAGTTTTTGGTAACTGTGACAATTTGATCCAAATTTCATCTTTACAGATCCACTTTCCATCTGCTCCCAAGAAGACATTTGAGTATAAATGTATATATTTTCTTCTGACTAGAACACACCCAAGTAGTAATAGGTCAAACTATTTTTTTTTATAAATCTGATTTTGAAACTACACATGCTATTGGTGGGAAAATTTGCAAGTGTAGAAAAACTTAAAGAAAAAAATATAACATAAAAATCCAATTCCTTGTGGCAACCACCAGTAACTTTGGAGAATTTCCTTCCTGATGCCTTGTTTTGATGAATATATTTTGTCTATTGTTTGTTTTAAATAGGTAAGACTGTGCTGTTTATGCACATTTGTGTCCAATCTTTTTACTTACTGTAATGCTATAAACATTTTTGAGGATGTTATTACACATGGTCCTCACATGTCTGATGACTGCACTGCATCATTTTCTCAGAAAGCCAATTCAACTTTTTTTTTTTCCCCTGAACCAAGCAGAAATGGAAAAGATAAGAAAACATGCTTTTTTAAGTTTTACTCAGAAGGACTGGACTCTGGGATAAGGATCCTTTCAAATCTTAAAAATCTTGACTTCTCTCCAGCCATAGGAAGGCCTAGGCCTAAAAAAGCAGGAGGACCAGTCCAGGCAGCAGTCACATGGGAGGACACACAGTGGTTTAAAACACAAAGCAAACTCTCAGGTCAACAGTTCCTGGGAGCCAGCTGATGTCAGATCCTCTGAGAACACCTCTGCTTCATCCTTGTCCGGACTGACAGGTTATACTGGTGTTTCCTCTAATGTCAGGCAGCACCCCCAACCTCACCACCCCCACTGCACTGAGAATCAAGAGGACCCTACTTCTAAAATCCAGCAAAGGCTCTCTATTGACCAATAATAGAATTGGCAAACATTTTCTCTAAAGGCCAGAGAGTAAATATTTTAGACTTTGCAGTCCACCTACAGTCCTTATCACATACTCTTTTTTGTTTTTTGTTTGGTTTTGTTTTTTTTAATGACCATTTAAAAGGTGGGGGGTGTGGGGGGGGAGGGATAAAAGCTTTTTAGCTCAGGCTATATTAAAAAGCCCACAGGCCAGAGTGTAGACTCCTGGACAGGAACTTCTTTCTTTTAAAAAAAAAAAAAAAAGTTCATAGAAATCCTGAGAATTATTCTAAAATTTCTAAGAAATGTAACACAAGCCTAGTCCAATCTTAATCGATGGCCTGGAAAATAATCAGCACCAGGAGTTAAACCTCTGTAACCATGCCTCCAGTTCCCACAGGAGTGATAGAGAGTACCCAAGAATTCTAAGGCCACAGACATCAAAATGTCCTTTATATCTTTGGAAACTCACAACTCTTATAAGGATTTAGAAGATGCTTTTTCCAGAATCAGAAAATGCTAACTATTGCATCCCACAAATGGTTTGTAATACTCATGAACTACCAGAAAATAAATCTGCAAATATCTGTAGTTCCATCTACTGTCATCTTTATTTAACAACACAAATGATGATTCTGGATACATTCTCTTGACTTGGAGAACTTTCAAGTTGAGTTGAATTAGAATTTTACACAAACAGTTAATGAGGATAAGAGACTAAGTATATAAACAGACAATGGCCAGACCATACCTAAAAATAGAACTCTGACCCCAAACCTGCAGTGGCTAGCTCAGGAAACCAAGTCCTTATCTATGGTAACCAGCCCAGGAGACCAATCTGCTATGTCACCCTCACAGGACGTAAGATTGCTATCTTTAGTAACACTCCAGGAAGTTAAACCATAACCACTGTAACAATCAACACAAAATGTCCAGGATTTGATTAATAACTGACAGTTTACCTAATTTTTGACCCTGTTTCCAACTTAGGGTCAACCAGAAAAAGCTCCAATCAATCATATAGGCTGCTCCACTTCTGGTTATCCCCTCTACAGTCATCCCATGCCAACAATCTCTGGTCAGAACATACCTGAAGCTTTCTCTGCTTTCTACTCTAAAGCTTTCCCACTTCACCTGCCTTTGACTCTGCAAAGACACAAGTGATGGTGGGTGACTCCCTTTCTATAGCAAGATCTGAATTAACAGTCGTTGTTTCTCTTGTTTGATTAGTCTTCACTTATTTCAACAAGGTTATATCCCCTCCCTCTATTTTGCATATTTATATTGTAAAACTTCACCAACTTTAATGCTCCTAATTCATGATTACAAAGAATTTAAAGATAGAAAATAATGCAGAGGCTCTGTAATTTGAAACATCAAAGTTATAAATATGGAAACTAAACCGCAGAGATTTTTGATCCACTGTTCCCTCCATGATATTACACTGCCTGCCTGAAGGTGGAGTCATTTCACAGGAGGCTGGGCCAAAGTGCTTTCTGTGAAATAGAACACAGAACCCAGTAAATTGGTTGAGCAACATTTGTTTTGCTAAGTACTTACTATGTGTCCAGTGCTATAGTGCATATTAAGAGTCATATACAGTATGATAAAGAAATTTGAAAATTAATTGAAAAGACTCATACACAAAGAATTAGGAAATTACATAAGATGCACAAAGAATGAGGAAATTATGTACAATGCCATTTCCAAAGTGTATTCCAAAGAATGTTAAAATTCCAAAAGAATGTTAAATTCCACCTGGGTGGCTCAGCCAGTTAAGTGTCTGCCTTTGGCTGAGGTCATGATCCCAGGGTCCTGGGATTGAGTCCCACATTGGGCCTCCTGCTCCTCAGGAAGCCTTCTTCTCCCTCTGACTCTGCCTCCCTCTGTTTCTCTCTCTGTCTTTCACGAATAAATAAATAAAATCTTTCAAAAAAAAAAAAAAAAGAATGTTAATAGCTACTAGGTGAAAAAAGAAAAGGAACTTATATATCAAGAGCATTCACAAATTATAATTCCAGAAAGTTATTTTGTGGGTCTCAACAACCTGATTCTAAAATTTATATGGAGAGGGAAAAGACTCAGAAGAGTTGATACAGTATTGAAGTAGAAAAACAAAGTTGGAGGATGATAGTACCCAACTTCAGGAGTTAATATAAAACTATAGTAATCAAGACAGCATGATATTGGTGAAAGAATAGACAAATAGATCAATGGGACAGAACTGAGAGCCCAGAAATAGACCCCCATAAATATAGTCAACAGAGCTTTGACAAAAGAGTAAATTCAACACAATGGAGCGGAGATAGAGTTTTCAACGATGGTGCTTGAACAGGAGATCCACATGCAAAAATAAATATAAACACAGATCCTACACGTTTTACAAAAAATTAACTCAAAGTGGATCATTGACCTAAATGTACAATACAAAGCTATAAAACTCCTAGAAGATAACACAGGAGAAAATCTAGATGACCTTGGGTGTCATGATGCCTTTCTAGATACAACACCAAAAGGCACAATCCATGAAAAAAATCATTGATAAGCTGGACCTCATTATAATTGAAAAATTCTGCTGTGGGAAAAACAATGTCAAGAGAATAAAAAAACAAGCCACAGATTGGAGAAAATACTTGGAAAAGACATATCTAATAAAGGATCATTATTCAAAATATACCAAGAACTCTTAAAACTCAACAATTAAAAAAAAAAAAAACTGAAAAGGGCCAAAGACCTTAGACACCTCATTAAAAAAGATATACAGATGGCAAATAAGCATATGAAAAAATAATTCACATCATATGTCAACAGGGAAATGAAAATTAAAACAACAGTGAGATATTAAAATAGCCAAAATCCAAAACACTGACAACACCAAATGCTGGTGAAGATGTGGAGCAATAGGAACCTCAATTCATTGCTGATGGAAATTCAAGATGGAACAGTCACTTTGGAAGAGAATTGGGGCAATTTCTTACAAAACTAAAAATTCTTACCATACAATCCAGCAATGACACTTTGGTATATACCCAAAGGAACTGAAAGTTTACATCCACACAGAAACTTGCACACAGATATTTATAGAAGCTTTATTTATAATTACCAACATGTGGAAGCAACCAAGATGGCCTTCAGTAGGTAAATAGGTAAATAAATGATGATCCATCCAGAATGTGGAATGTTATTCAGCACTGAAAAGAAATGTTATTAAGGCATGAAAAGACATGGAGGAAACTTAAATGAATATTATTAAGGGAAGGAAGCCAATTTGAACACCCTACATACTGTCTAATTAGACTATATGACATTCTGAAAAAGGCAAAGTAAGGAGACAATAAAAAAGTCAGTGGTTTCCAGTGATTATGAGGGGTGGGTAAGAGGGGCGGAGGACAGAGGATTTTTAGGATAGTGAAAATACTCTTGTAGAATACTATAATAGATAGTATAATAGATACATGTCATTATACATTTATCCCAAACCTAAAGAATATACAACACCAAGAGTGAACCTGAAGGTAAACTAGGGACTTTGGGTGTTTATGATGTGTTCATGTAGATCCACCAATCACAGCAAATGCACTACCCTGATGGAGGAGTAGATAATGGGAGGGGGCTATGCATGTGTGGGAGCAAGGGGTATATAAGAAATTTCTGTGCCTCCCTCTTAAGTTTGCTATGAACCTAAAACAGCTCTAAAAAAGAAAAATAAATTTTAAAAATTTTAGTTATTTTTCAAAAAAGGATTCAGAAGATGCTGTGTGAAACCAAGTTTAACAAAATTTTTATTATAAAACTCAGTGTTTAATTTTCAAAAAGGAATAAATTTTATTTATTTATTTAATAACAAATTTATTTTTTATTGGTGTTCAATTTGCCAACATACAGAATAACACCGAGTGCTCATCCCGTCAAGTGCCCCCCTCAGTGCCCGCCACCCAGTCACCCCCACCCCCCGCCCTCCTCCCCTTTCACCACCCCTAGTTCATTTCTCAGAGTTAGGAGTCTTCCATGTTGTCTCCCTTTCTGATATTTCCTACCCATTTCTTCTCCCTTCCCCTCTATTCCTTTTCACTATTATTTATATTCCCCAAATGAATAAGACCATATAATGTTTGTCCTTCTCCGATTGACTTATTTCACTCAGCATAATACCCTCCAGAGGAACAAATTTTAAATGTATTTCCCAAACACAACTGATCCTAGAACTCGTTCTGAGCAGAGCGTCTGGACTCCAAGATACAGGGAACAAACATATTTTGGGAGATTGTCTAATAAGACATTTGTGACATCTTACAAATTGAAGTCTCACTGAAAGGGAAGTAATTTATGCAAAGGAAAATGCCCTATTACCACTTCCTTGGTAACATCTAAGAGTTTAGTAAGGGATTACCACATTCCAGGCATTGTGCTAAGTTATTTACATACAGTATCTCATTTAATGGCTACAATATCCCCATGAGTTGGCTACTATTATTATGTTTCAGGGATGAAAAGGGGGAAACTCAGAAATTAAATAACTTGCCCATGGGTTTCCTTCTCCAGGAAGACATGAATCATTACCATGCCTTCCTCCCTGCACTAGCTTCAAGGGTGCTGTTCCCCTTTCTTGCTGTGACCCAGGGAAGAGCAGAGGGCCCATTCCTCTCTGCATGTACATTTGAGGCAGGACTCAAATATTCCTCCTAAAAGACTTTACCAAAGGAAAGCCAGCATTAGCAAGATACAGCTCCTAAGTACTCTGGCTTAATTAAAAACAGCTAGGAATATGGTTTTGGGGCCAAAGTTACAGGATTCAAATCCCAGTACATTTACTTACTAGATGTATGAGCTTGGGAAATTCATTGAATTCCTCTAAGCCTCAACGTTTTCATCTGTAAAATAAAGATAACCATAGCACTACTGATCTTTGGAGTTGCTGTGAAAGTTGATGAGTTCACTCATTGACCAGAGTGCCTGGGCATACAGTGTGCATTCAATGAGTGTCAGCCACCATCACTATGAGCATCTCTCTACCCTGGGTGACAGAGCCTGTCTTTAACTTCCAGTATTTGAGAGTGACCTCATAGGTTCCTGGACGCCTCGAGTGTAGAGCAAACCCATTGTCCATGCAAGCCATCCACTTCTTTTTTAGCTCCTGACCTAAAGAGCCAACCCAGGTGGTTGACATTGGGAATGTCAAAATAGTCCCTACCATTAAGGTATGTTTAACCTTGAGCATATAGCCCACATGTATCAAGATGTTTCATTACTGGCCACACTAAGAGAAGAAATACACACAATCAATTTAAGGTAGGGAAGTGGTTGGCTTCTTCTTTAAGCTAATAAAAAATCAGCTTTATTCATTAAGGTAAGTAGAACTAGCAGTTACTGGCAGTTTTTTTTTTTTTTAGTGTACCATATAATAAGGTACTGCCATTTCTCTTTGGAATGCAAAGATTTTAATCTGCTACCTGGTAGTTATAAGAGGGCAAATAGAGAACTTTCATCAGGAGCTATTAGCATGTTACTAGTATCTTTCTGGCATGCCCTAGGCATGAAAGTTCTGTTTCTGGTTCTTTTATACCAGAACTGAAAGGAAAGTGAATCAAAAAGGATGTTTCACCTCAGTCACACCCGGGGAGTAAACCTACTGGCCAGTTGGATTTGTTTTTTGTTTTTTGTTTTTTTAAAGATTCTATTTACTTATTAATTTATTCATTCATTTATTCATTTATTCATTTGAGAGAGAGAGAGAGTAGAGTGGTGGGAAGAGCAAAGTGGAGGAACAAGCAAACTCCGTGATGAGCGAGGATACAACACGGGGCTCAATCCCAGACCCAAAGATCATGACCTGAGCCTAAATCAAGAGTTGGATGCTTACCCAACTGAGCCACTCACACACTTCCCCACACACACTTGCCAGTTTTGAGAGATGTCTTATTATATTTCCAAAAAAACTAAAATTTTCAAGCTATTATTGAGGTCCTAGAATTCTAGTTCAGTTTAGTTCTCTTAGGAGATTTTCAAAGTAGGTTAGTATCTCACATTATGGAACTAAGTTCAGTCCTGTGGTGGCAGTGTGTTTGTGGAAGGCCAAAACACTAGTCAAATAATTTTCACCATATTAGTGATTGCTAACATTTCTCTGTGCTTAGTATTTGCTAGGCAAGTTTTTCATTCACACACTAAGTATTTATTGAATAGCAATTATGTGCTAGACAACAAATCAGAATAAATGTTCAGTTCTCATGGAGCTTACATTCCAGTTAGGGAGACGGACAATAAACAAAAAATTTAATTGTAAGTTTTAGGATGATAAAGGTTAGAGAAGAATAAGTCATGGGAGGGGATAATGAGTGGTGAGTGCAGGGGTGAAGCAGGGTACAATTTAAAATAGTGATTAGGAAAGTCCCCACTGAGAAGTGGACATTTGAGCAAAAATTTGATAGAGACGATAAGGATTTTTTTTTTGTAAAATTTTATTTATTTATTTATTTGAGAGAGAGAGAGCAGGAGCGGGGGGAGGGGCAGAGGGACAAGCAGACTCCTTGCTAAGCACAGAGCCCACATGGGGCTTAATCCTAGGACCCTGAGATCATGACCTGAGCAGAAGTCAGACACTTAACCTAATGAGCCACCCAGGTGCCCCAGGATATTTATCTTATAGCCATTATCACATTTAATCCCTTCTACTGGATATCATGATTATCCCCATAACATAGAGGAGGGAAATAAAGCAGAGAGCTTAAACATCTTACTCAAGGTCATAGATCTTGAAGCAGCTGTCAAAGTCAACATTTGAACCCTGGCAACTTTGGACTATTTTAGGGCCAGAACTCTTACTCTCTCCTATGCAAAAGTACTTCCTAAAGATTAGAAGGCCTTGTGTTTATGCCATTGTTTCTTGGGTCCAAACAGACCCTTCTATATTCTCCATTTGGGGATATGAGGGCTGGGACTCTGCAAACCATGATTCCCCTTTGCCAGAATATTTGTGGGTCTGCCACACGGGAGATCTCAAGAGAAGCTAGGAGCCACAGAAGAAAGCAAGAACCACTGTCTACTTCCCACCAGCAACAACATGTCTCCACAGCAGCAACCATCCTTGGTTAGTCTCCAACTTTATTCCATAGATCCAGAACCAATGGTGTGCAGGAAACTGACTCTCCAGAAGAAAAGAAAAGAAAAAAAGTCTTGTTTTGCAGTAGCATTTACCCATTGCTGTGGCATAAATATACCTATCATGGGTCCCCTCAAGCTACGAAAGACTGAACAGCTATCTCAAAAAATCCCAGGAAATTTAACAGTTCTTTTAAGCCCCTACTAGCCAGCTCCAGCACACTCTGGCTGCACACACTGGGCCCTTCATAACCTCTTAGAAATCCCAAAAGCCCCCAGGCAACACCTTTCTTCAATGTGGGTCCCAGATCCTCAGAAACATGATTTGCTTATTTGTTTATTGAGAGAGAGGGAGAGAGAGAGAGAGAGAGAGCATGTGTCAGGGGAAGGGCAGAGGGAAAGGGAGAGGGAATCATAAGCAGGTTCTGTACTGAGTGAGCCCAGTGAGATTGAGCTCCTGAGATCATGACCTGAGCTGAAATCAAGATTTGGACACTTAACTGACTGAGACACTCAGAAAGAAACATCTTTAAGGTTCTAATTCTGATTATCCCAAATTCCACCCTTGCTCCCTAGCCCTCGGGGTGGTTGCTGCTTCCCACACTTGCCAGCTCTGCTACCTCAGTGCTTCCATTTTGTTTGTTAGCCCTCCAATACCTGCTTCAACCAGTCTTCCTCAGTGGATGCTTTGCTGTTAAACTAATTAATGTGATTTCTGTTTTCCTGACTGGAACCTGTTGGATACTCCATCAATTTAATCCTTTCAGAATTTGTCACAAGTACCCCCAATCCAATTGTGCCCTTTTGCCTTGCTGCCTTTAACCTCTTTGGTCTTTCTGCTTAAAGTCTCATCTCCTGGCTCCTCTGCCCCATCAACTCCTCATTCCTCAACAGCAGTACATCTGCTGTGCTGTTAACTTTCTTCCCTACATTGTGAGCACCTTGAAACCAGGGATTCTGTTTTCTTGTCTTTGCTGTGTCCCTAAATTTCCAAAGTGCTGAGCGCAGTTCCTAGACTATCGATATCACTGTATGAAAGAAATGGAGAAACAGAACCAATAGGATATAGGAGATTTATATACCATAAGGAACTGGCTTTCACAATAATGGAGGCTGGCAAGTCCCAAGATCTGTAGAGTGAGTCAGTGGGCTACAGATCTTGGAGAGCTAATGCTGCAGTTCTAGTCTGAAGGCCTCCCAGGCCAAGAGAGCCAGGGAGAGCCAGTGTTTCAGTTCATGCCTACAGGCAGGAAAAATTATCTTTTATTTAAGGAAGGTCAGGCTTTTTCTTCTACTCAGACCTTTAACTCATTGGATGAGACTTTCCCACATTGGAGAGGGCAACCTGCTTTATTCAAGCCAATAAGTTAAAGGCTAAACTCATCCAAAAACACCCTCACAGAACATCAAGAACAATGTTTGATCAAACATCCAGGTCCAGTCAAGATGACACACAAAATTAACCATCCCAATCATAAAAGCTCACTGTACAGTGATGAAAAGTGGAGGTATGGTATAAAATAGTATAGTATGGTCTGACTACAGACCCCCACATGCACACCTGACTCCACCCCTTCCTAGCTTGTGGGACTAAGGCATGTGGCCATACTCTCTGCTCTTTGTCTCCTCATCTGTAAAGTGGGAATGGTCATACCTGCCCCCTGGGCCTATTAGGAAAATTAAAAGAGCTCATGTGTAACATGCCTTTCTAGAACAAATGACTGATGGATGTTTGTTGAATGCATGCCCACCAAGTGGAAAGGAATTGTTATAGACACCCCCCATGTACTGGCTCATTACACATTATCTTCTCTAGGGCTCCTGGTTGGACATGCAATTATTCTCAACTAGGCTAATCAGCCAGATTTCTGGGACCCTGAGCTGAAGGGAGCTTTTCAGGTTATTCTTCACTCTTTGGAGGACAGGAAATATTGAAGCCCCAAGACTGGAAACACTCCTGCCTGATGGGTGGGGCAGGGAAAAGAACCGGATTCTTTGCTTAGGATGAATTCATTCAAGGACTTAGAAAACCACAGGCCTGAGAAATGGTGCTGTCCAGTTTCTGATCAACATAAGCTGAAAGTTCTGCTAGGATCTCAGAAACAGCCCAACCTGAGTCAAAGGCTCTTGGTCCTGCTTTTGACTGGTAAATGTGCCCAGGTGCCACAGAAGTAAGATCTGAAACTCTCTGTCTACTGTTTTCCACAGTGGGTGGATTCCTGAGCCTCTAGAGCTCTTCTTCTCCAGCAATGCTCGCTTCCCAGGGATTCCTGCTCATTTCCATTGGAAGCAGACCCCAAGTGAGTCTCAGCTCAGCCACTGGGCTGCCTGACCTTGTTGGGTTAAGTTGTAAAATAAAGTTGTAAAGTTGTAAAGTAAAACAACTTTCCAGAGCCTTCTTCCTTTCATTTGTAAAAGGATAAGTAATATATGTTTCTCAAAGCCTCATTAGTAACTGGACTTCACTGAACTCTTACCATTTTCTAGGCACAGCAATATACTAACAGCTTGGGGAGGGACAGCCTCAGGATCCCTAGGTCCCTTACTCAGATGGGCCATCTTGAAATCCTCAGTAACTTTTGAACAAGGGATCCAATATATTCAATTAGTATTAGGTCCTATAAATTTTGAAGCCAACCCTATCTCTAAGAAATAATAATTACCCTTATCCACCTTTTACAGATGAGCAAATTATAGTACAGAAAGGTTCAGTAACTTGCCCAAGGTCACACAGCTAGTTAGTGGCAGACTAAGGGAGTCTCCTTCTGATCCATAATTTTAACTACTTCTGGATGGTGGGTTAGTGAGATAATTCACTTTAAAAGCCATTAGTTCATACTTTATAACTCTGATTGGCTTCCATCACCTGCCATCCTCAGGCTAATAGCCCAGAAGCTACTAAGAAATGACCCCATGTCGTAAATGTATATGATTCTTGAATACAGTGCCTGTGTCATGCTATGATTAGAGTAAGGGACCTGGCACAACAAAATCACTGCCTTGTAAGTTGGGCTGAGGCAGTCTCTTTAAAGGGCAGCAAAGGGAGGGAATACCTGACATGAATATTCTGGGACAGAGACAAGAAATGAGAAAGCAGACAGAGCCTAAGATAGTCTCCTGTCTTGGGAGACCCAGATCTCTGGTTCTTGACCACAGAATAATTAAGACCTCTCAGGCCTATCTCCCTCTATGAGGGCAAGATAGGGGGTGATTCTAGTAAACTGTGAGACGGTTCACTCCAGGAAGCAACAGGACTGAAGAGCCAGGAAAAAAGAGGTTGGCAGGACATAAAAGGGGTGTGGGCTGCTATACTAGCCATGTGGACTGGAAGGCAAGACTCCTAAGGCAGAATTAGGGATGGATCAAAGTTTAAATCTGGAACCCAAGAAAAGACAAGAGTTGTAACAGAAGCAGGAAACTGCATCATGCCTCCCAGTGGTTTGATCCTTCTGTTTTCTTTTTCCCTCCCTTCCTTCCTTCCTTCCTTCCTTCCTTCCTTCCTTCCTTCCTTCCTTCCTTCCTTCCTTCCTTCCTTCTTTCTTCCTTTCTTTCTCTTTGCCTTGCCTCTATATTTGGTATGTTTCAATTTTTTTTGCTTTAATTCTGTTAAGCAAATCTTTTTAAAGGAATTAGGAAAAAGGGCTTGTGACCATGCACTGTCCAGAGCCAAAAAGAGATGAGAGCAATATATACCAGTAACTCCACAGTGCTCATTGGTGGTGGCTAAATTAGAAAGTAATGGTCAGAAGGAAGAGGCAGGTCCTTTAGATTAGCCGAGTACCCCCTGGTTCAGTGCCCTTTCATGTGCATACAATAACAGGACATCTAATTAAAACACAGACTCTGACTTAGGGGGCCTAGGTAGGGCCTGAGACCCTGCATTTTTATCAACCTCCCAAGTGGTGCAGAGGCTGCTCATCTGCAGAACACACCTAGAGCAGCGAAGTCCCAGAAAAAGGCCACCCAACCCCTTAGGTTCTGTGCCACTTGTCAGATACAACAGGCTGTGGAAGTATGAAGAGGAGAAAAATGCTAGCCTGCTGTTCCCAGAAAAAAATGCACCCTGTAAAACAAAGCATGAAAGCTCTTGAGGTTATCACTGCCAAGCGAACAAGCAGGAGGAAAGAGAAGCTGAATATTTTTGTTGACAGGTTCCATTTCTCTTTCAGGAAGCTTAGCAAGATTGTAGAGTGACCAAAGGCTGATGTCTAGTACCGCTTTTGCCTTGCTATAGTCTCTCAAATTCCCACCATGAAGAAAATCTACTATATTTTATTAAGGCAACATTTGCTCAGGAATGTCCAAAGTGGGGGCAGCTGGGTAGCTCAGAAGTTTAGCACCGCCTTCAGCCCAGGGCTTGATCCTGGAGATCCAGGATTGAATCCCACGTCAGGCTCCAGGCATGGAGCCTGTTTCTCCCTCTGCCTGTGTCTCTGCACCTCTCTCTCTCTCTCTCTCTCTCTCTCTGTGTGTGTCTCATGAATAGATAAATAAAATCTTAAAATAAAAAAAAAGGAATGTCCAAAGTGTTGATTGCTGCTATGCAAAAATTGAGTGTTCTGTGATCAGCATAATTAGGAAAACACTGACTCGACAAGAAAGGTGGAACATGTTACTTTACTGTGGGAATCTTCTTCTCTTTCTCTTTAGGGTTCTCCTTCTCTTCCTTTATTAGGAATTAAATAAATGCTAATTACATCATCCAAAATGCTGGAGGTAGAGAGTTTCCTTATTTGTTTTAGCAGAGATTTTTTTGGTTTAAGTATTCAATATTGGTGGCAGGGCAGTGAAATGAGCACTCATAAACTACTGATGTGGACTGCAATAGGTATGAGCCCCTCACAAAATGCCTTGCAATAACGAAGGAAAAACAATAAAAATATTTATAAACTTTTAAGTAATACATTAATTTCTATGATTCTACATTAGGATTTTTTTTATTAATAAACTCAAGTAGAAAAGTTTTCTTCCCACAAACCTGTATGTTGCACCCCAGAAGGCAAAATGGAAAATCCAAAATGTCTTAAACTATGGAAATGTTCAAACTATCTGTGATGGTGCCACCCAAGATAATACTATAAAGTTATTAAAAAGTCTATGAGGAAAAAAGAATTCTATGAGGTAATATATAAGTGTGCTTCTGTTTGTCTGGGGGTATGACTGCAAGCTCTAGATACAGTTTTTCACCCCTCTCTCTGACTCTGACTGTTGCAAATGACAAAGGATCTTCTTCCCCTAGAGCTGTGAGGGCTTTCTCCCCAGCCCTTGAATCCAGGCTGGCCTGGAGACTTGCATTGGCAGTAACTGTACCTAAACCTCTCATGCTCCTGTGTTCTCCCTCTGTCTCTCTGAATCTGTCTCTCTCTTTCTCTGTTTCTGTCTCTCTCTCTCTCTCTACCTCCCTTTTTCTTTCTCTTGGGATCTTGCCACCAGCATGCATCCAAGCCCAGGCTGGCCTCCTTGAGAATGACAGACAAAGTGTAGGGTAGCTGTGAACCCCCAAAGAAGTTACAGTACCCTACCACAATCACCTGATGGCAGACCCATGAGCAAGCCTAGATGAGACCAGACCTGAAGAACCTTCCAGCTAACACCTTGACTCATTAGCAATCATAAATGGCTCTTATTTTAACCTGCTGAGTTTTGGGGTGGCAATAGATAACTACTAGATTTATAATGTAATATTAAAGGGAAAACAGCCACAGGATATAAAACAATTGTGACAAAAAAATGAAAATGGTACACATGAAAATTTTAATGAATGATTTTTTAGGGGAGCAAATCCATTGAAATATTGATATATTTTTCTTTATTGTTCTCTCTTTCTGCATTGCTAAGTTTTCTCTGATAAGTATATACCACTGTCATGTTGGCATATTATAAACGTGGTTCATTTAAAACTAATAACTCAGAAGTCCTGTATATAGTTGGCATCTTCCAGGTATTCTAGAATCAAGACCAGTCCAAGGGAAAGTATAAGTGTTTTGAAAATCATAAAATATCTTAGAACCTATAAGGTGTTATGGTTTTTTATCATGTTACATACTTTCATAATTGCCAAATGCTCTAAGATGATGCAGCTCTTTCTGTTCTAAAATTGGTGGGGTTTTTATGTTCTTTAAATTTAAGGTAAGAATGTGAATATTGACCCTGAAGAGCTAAAAAAGTAACAACCTGAAAATCTGAGCCCACTTCCTTATCACTAAACAGTACATAATAGCAATAATGAACACATTTCCTCCCTGTAGTATATAGCAACATCTCATGCTCAATAAAGTTGGGCTTTCATCTCCAATGGTAGCTTTGGAAACACAGCAAGTATGGAGCAATCCTTGAATTGTTTACAGAGACAGTAAAATGAGGAACACATCCTCTCAGGATAAAAGCTGTTTTATGATATATAAAGAAAGTCCCTCTTTGAAAGTACAGCTAAAATGGAGATGGAGACTTTGTAGTTCTACAGCAACTTTCATCCAAGCATCTGAAAGCATTTTATTGACATACACCTTTAATCTATACAACCTCCCGAGGGTAAGTAGCAAGTTTCACCATTCATATTTCACAGGTGGAGGAACCAAGGCAGAAAGATGGCCAGAAAAATGTATTAGTTAAATGTCTTTGGTTGCAAGCAACAGAAAGCAATTGGCCAATATAATGGGGAGGAAATGTGTGTGATGTGTACGACGTGTAGATCTGTATACATATAGCTATGATATGGGTAAACAAACAACAATGAAGAAAGGAAGCTTGGAAGCTCCAGAGCCTTAAGGCTCCAGGAACTAAAGGAAAGTCTCTTCAGAGTGCTGGAGTCTAGATGAAGAGGTTCAGACATTTCTTATCACAATGTCACTCCATTTAAAATTAAATTCTAGAGAGAGTGGCCTGGCCATTCTAGTTTGGATCACAGGCCAGCTCTATGAGTGTCACATAACATGGCTGAGAAGTAATTCCCAAAAGAAAAATCAAAAGAAAGAAAATGGATGTGGGACAGGCAAAAAAAAAAAAAACCCAAACAAACAAACAAACAAACAAAAAACTACCCATGTATCCATTATTGGGTAGATGGAAAGATAAGGAACATTCTTTTTTTTTTGTAATAATAAATTTATTTTTTATTGGTGCTCAATTTGCCTACATACAGAATAACACCCAGTGCTCATCCCGTCAAGTGTCCCCCTCAGTGCCCACCACCCAGTCACCCCCACCCCCCGCCCTCCTCCCCTTCCACCACCCCTAGTTCGTTTCCCAGAGTTAGGAGTCTTCATGTTCTGTCTCCCTTTCTGATATTTCCTACCCATTTCTTCTCCCTTCCCCTCTATTCCCTTTCACTATTATTATATTCCCCAAATGAATGAGACCATATAATGTTTGTCCTTCTCCAATTGACTTATTTCACTTAGCATAATACCCTCCAGTTGATAAGGAACATTCTTATAGATCTCTGCTGCAGATCACTCTGCTCTTCCCGGAATCACCTAGAAGCTTCCAGGAGCCAGGCAGAGGGGGCATCCTTGAGCCCAGGCTATGGCCTACCACAGAGTTATGTTCAATGAGAGGACACTGAATGGCTGAATGAACACATGAACCATTTCATGTCTGTGCTGTCCTTGACCAAATATTGAGTAGCGATATCTGTCTTCCATTTCTCTCCCACCAGTTTCCACGCATTCCGACACCTCACAGCATTTTCTGTGTTTCCAGGCTCTTTTGCAGTGGGCAGTGAGTGTTTTCCAGCCCAACAAATTCCCCACCCCCTAGAGTTGTCTATTCTCAGAGATGTGTTCAGAGCTAGTTCCAGTGTTGCCCATCCAGAATGAGTTACATCTTCAAGCCTGAGGCCTCTTCCACCTCAATTTTCTTACTTGTCAAAAGAAAATAAATAATAGTTCTACATCATAGGCTTGTTAAGAGGATTAACACAGTATTTGTAAAATGCTTAGATAGTCCTGGCGCAGAGTTAGGCACTGTATGTTAGCTGCCATCATCATCACTATCATCATTTTACCGTTACTCTTGTTATGGAACACTGCATATATAATATCAAGAACTTCCCATTATTGCAGGTTACCTTCAATGTACCCAGAGTTACCCTTATTGTTCTTGTTTAAAGAAAGTAAAGAAGCAAAGCTCAGAGAGTCTAAGTTATCAGCCCAAGGCCTATCATTACTAGGTAGCCATATTCTACTGCTTGCCTCTATAACCTGTCTTCTTTCCCCTACATCATGTGGCTTCCCAAAAGAGAAGGCAAACAGCTTATTCAAAAACTGTGAGCTTGTAATGGTAGAACTCCAGGCACGTAGAAAGAAATCCCCTTCTGGCAACCCATAGGGCAGCTTGAATAGGAAACTTTTCCCTGGCTCTATGGAAGATCCATTTATGGTAGAGCCAACCAATAGCCTCCAGTAAATTTTGAGCTCCTTGACAGTGGAGAGTTGCTCTCCCAGCACAAAGCATAGCTCCTCCCCCCTGGTAAGGATTAACACTCTATAGGAGAAATACATGTGATGTTCTCTGGAATGTTCATATGGTTTGGATCTTTTGGAGAGTCATTTTTTCTTCTCCCTTTCTGCCATTTCTTACTTTCTCTTCCTCTCCTTAGTGAAGGGCCCATATTAATTTGACTTTGTATATAGAGCCAACCAATAGCCTCCAGTAAATTTTGAGCTCCTTGACAGTGGAGAGTTGCTCTCCCAGCACAAAGCATAGCTCCTCCCCCCTGGTAAGGATTAACACTCTATAGGAGAAATACATGTGATGTTCTCTGGAATGTTCATATGGTTTGGATCTTTTGGAGAGTCATTTTTTCTTCTCCCTTTCTGCCATTTCTTACTTTCTCTTCCTCTCCTTAGTGAAGGGCCCATATTAATTTGACTTTGTATATATCAACCTTTCCTACTCCTCGGTCTCCCTAATCTGGTCTTTTCTCTGAGCCCAGCCTCTCATTCAGACAGTCGCTTACACGTTCCATGAGCTGTACACTCAACATGTCTAAAACCACATTTGTCATCTCCACCCACTTCCACTCCTCCCAAATTTGTCCCTTCTTCTATAATTCCTGGTCTTTCCAGAATGTATCATCAACCAGACCAGAAACCCCAGCATCATCTCTTTCCTCTCCCTGATGCTTCCTCCCCCAATTCATACTTTAAGGCCTGGCAGTTCTGTCTCTATAAGGATTCTTATATCATCTCACTAATCTCTATTTCTGCCACTTAATATCCCTTCTAACACAGGCAAGTGCAACAGTCTTTGTGTGTGTGTGTGTGTGTGTCCTTTAAATCAATTTTCTGCTAATCCAAAGAGATGCTTTGAAGTAGAGATGGACTCGTCATTCACCAAATTGGTTTCCCTTTCCTCCAGGGTGACATCTTGGCAACACCTGCTGGCTGCCTTGTTGTGAACTGCTGAAATGTGACTGAGTTGATTGGGTTCTGGAGAGTGAAATGTGGATGGGAGTGATTCCTGGCCTAATCCTTAAAATCTTTCTGCACAAGGCTTCTGGGTTCCCTTCTTTAGTCTCCTGGGAATGATGTCAATGGCCAGAACACTTTGGAAGGCTTGTGTTAAAAAGAGCAGATTCAATGTCAATCTGAGACTCTTAGAAGACCCCTTACTGCCACCAATTGGTTTATACACCACTGAGAAATAATCTTGTATTGCATTGAACTACTAAAGTTTCAGGATTTATCTATAATAGAACCTAGCATTGTATTAATTAATCTATCTTTCTAAAGCTGAAATTTGACCTATTTAAAACCCTCTGGTTTCTGCTCATCATCCTTGGGATCTAGTACAGGGTTATCTGGCTCTGGACTTGTAAACTTTCTAGTCTCATCTTCCACCATTAAGATCACACATTTCAGGCAGCCTGGGTGACTTAATGGTTTAGTGCCGCCTTCAGTCCAGGGCATGATCCCGGAGACCCGGGATCGAGTCCCACATCAAGATCCCTGCATGGAGCCTGCTTCTCCCTCTGCCTGTGTCTCTGCCTCTCTCTCTGTCTGTGTGTCTCTATGAATAAATAAATAAAATATTTTAAAAAAATCACACATTTTTTTCCAGCAATATCAAACTACATATAAATCCCTCCATACTCAGGATAGTTCACTCACATTTCCATCTCTCTATGACTGTCACGCTGGTTCTTGGAATACCCTTCCTATTTTTTTTTTATCACAAACTTAGTTCATTTTTACCTCTAGGGATCAGTTCAAATAACATATATTCCAGAACACCTTCCCTGCTTCTCTAGTTCAGGATGAGTCCTCCTCCCTTCAGTGCCTCTCTCTTCCTCAATTTATACCAAGTTATGTTGAAATCCCTGATTGTGTGGCCATCTGGTCTACCCCATAGACTGCAAGTGAACACCAAAAAAAGGGGCCATGGCCTATCCTCTATGATATTCCCAGCCCCAAATCTAGAGCCAGTATTTTATACATGCCTACTGGACTGGACCATTCCAGCTGATTCATTTACAAGGCTAGTGGTTTGCTTTCTTTGTTCATAAGGATTCTTTGCAATGCAAAAGTACCCCAAAAAGCCCTTGTTCAAAGAAATCCAATCTTAGTCATCTCCCTTTTGCCTCCAATCTTTCCCTTTCATTTGGATAATATAAGAAACCCAGAGTTTACTAGACCCCAAAAAATGGTGGGCAGAGAGCAGGCTGGTAAGGAGACCACAGCTTCATTTCCAATCTCTAGTGTTGCTGTATGTAAGTCTTTGCTCAGATGTCATGGACCAACCAGAATGTGGTGGTTGTGCTCACAGCCACTATCCTCTGCACCAGCCCAATCATAGGGAATATTGCCAGGGATCCTAAGGCCACTGCCCTTAGCACTTTGGTCTCACAGGCCACCATGTAGGCCATCATCTGCCTTTCAGTTAAAGCAACTCACCAAACGTTCTCACAACCATGCCCTTGACCCAGTCCAAGAAGACCCAACCATCACATTGACTGGTCCTCTACTCTCTTCAAACCTTGAAGAAACCCTTCTCTACTTTAGATTATACTTCAATAGGTCTGTACCTTCAATTAAATTTCATGAGATTTAGCTGCAAAGGGGCTTGCCCACTTTTTTTTCCAGCCCTGAAGCCCAAAAAAGCTATTTATTACCTTCATTAAGGGTAAATAAAATACAGATCTTTAATAACACAGAAAGAGACATCTTTTCTTCACTTCTAATGAATCTATAGCAGCATAAAAAGAGACCTATATAAGTTTCTCCATCACCCAGCTATGTCACCCATCATTTCTAACACCTACTATGTGGTTTGTGCAAACAAGGTCTTGTCCCTTGAAAAGTTTATTGCAATGTTTAGAAGGTAGATGATTAATTAGAAAAGCAGAGTGAAGCGAAGTGCAGTGAGGGCTGGGTTAGCAGAAAGCCCAAGATGTGTAAGGAATGCACAGAGCAGGCACCTGGCTCAATCTGGCAAATCAGAAGAGGCAACAGCAGAGCTGAGCATTAGCAATTAGAAGTGGGTCAGGTGAAATAGGGAGGTAGAGGGGGAAAGAAGATGTGTATATGTGTGTGTGTGTATGTATGTATGCATTTTCCTTTCCATAAACTGTAAAAACATTCTTCCTCTTGTTAAATAGAGGTTAAAGGGAAGTCATTAAAGATCCTAAGCATGAGAGTGACATGATAATGGAACAGTCTGGAGAGATGCCAAACCAGAGGCAGGAGGACTGGTTCTAAGGCTCATTCTCTGCTTTCCTCCAGGATGAGCTGTCTGCTAATTATAACCTGCCTGTAAAGCCATAAGCCCAGTGGCCTGTGATGACTCAGCACTGAGGGAGTCCCTGCTTTTGCTTGTACTCCTAATAAGCTGCACTTGACACAGGACTTGGCTTCCCCAGTCCCTAATACTTCTGCAAAACCCAGAATTTACCTGCAATCTCAGTCGTGGAGCATCTGTGATCTGACCTCTGATCCTGGAGTGTTCCCTTGACTGAGGATTCTCCCAGAGTGGCACCAAAGGGAGAGCAATTAGCTAAAAAGGAAAAACCCACAGAGGCATGGAGTTCCCCTTGGCTGAAGGAGAAGGCGTGTGCCAACCACAATGGTGTGGCTTAAAGAACTATGGTGCTCCTTGACCTTGAAAGATTGGACTTTAATTTATAGTTCTTTAGAGACTGTCAGAAGCCAGAATGACCCCCTGCTTGCCCGTAGGGGGAGGGACAGGTGATGGGGTGTGAGTCACAATGGAGAGAGGGACCCGCTTTGCTTGGGGCTTGAGAAAGTCCAAAGCACGTGGCAATGATGGTGGTTTTGGTGATTGGGTCTTCTGCTTCCTCAAATGTTTCCTCTATGATTGAAGCTGAGCCAGGAGCTACAAAAGAAACTATATGGTGGCTTCTTATTGAGACTAGATAATTAAAAGAGAAAAGAAAAACACAGGGCAGGAACGGGGGTGGCCCATAGGAACCAGAATTGCATATCTTTTTTAGAAAAATGTTAAAAAGTTTTGTTTTGTCCTTCCTCAAAAAAAAAAAAAAAAAATCAGCTTGGTGGCACCATGCACAGCAGGAAGAGTCTGAGTGATCCTTGGGGCCAGAAGGTTCTGTGACAGACGCCTGCCCTGCCACTCCTTGCCCTCATAATTTACAGGAAAGTTGCTGAATCTCTCCAAGCCTTAGCTTCCTTGTCTGTCAAGTGAATTTAAGCAGCAGTAATAACAGCCACCCTTGCTGAACAAATAATGGACTTGAACAAGCAATGGACCTGGTATCTTACTTGCATCCTCTCCAATAATCCCCATCCCTGTTTTATAATAGTATCTTTATTTTAGGGCTGCTGGGAGGATTAAATGAGATAATGTAATGGCAGGGTCTAACTCACTGCCTAGCACAACATAAGGATGAGATAGGTCCTGTTTTCCTTTTTACCTCTAAGGAAGCATGCCTGACTCTCCTAGCCCTAAATTTTCCCTGGACATATTCCCTTGAGTTTAGTTAAATCTGTACAGGTCTCCCGTGAGGGAAAAACAAAACAAAACAAAACAAAAACAAAATAAAGCATGTCTTTTATTTTGATCACTCTTGTACTACACAGTTTTATGTGCATTTTTTCCACCACTGTTAACTTCACATACATCATCCTAACTGATTCTGATTTGTAATGTGTGATGTCTTAGTACTACCCCAGGACATAAGAGTGAAAAGCCAATCTGCTTTAGCAACAAAGAGATTGGGAATAATGTTGTTTTTAATTTACCTATTCTTGTGAGACCTTGAAGTTAAAAGGAGACAGCTTGTCTGTCTTTGCTCAATTGACCTTCAGGTTGTACAAACCAAGTCCCTTTGGCACTGGAAGCTGTACTTAAATTGGAATTCTAGCAAACAGGAGAGAGGAAGGAAGAGGGGAGAAGCCTCTTCTCGTCATTGGAAGTGGGGACTCCCTAAGTAAGTCTTGTTTCTTACAAGAGATAAGATTATATAATACTTTACAACTGTAGCTCCCTAAAGGCAGGAATTGTGGCATTGTTCTTGCTAAATTCTCCATGAGTACAGAAATTGCTCCACAGCTGATGAATGAAGGCAGCAACAGGAGAGAGGACTGGATTTCAGTTGAAGACCAGAACTGCTGACTTCTGTCTGCCCTGAAGTAGTGAGATGTAAGAAGAGCACTGGCTTCAAAATCAGACAGTCCTTGGGTGAAATCCAAGCTCTGTCCCTGATTGACCTTGGACAAGACCCATCACCTCTCTGAGACTACATTTCCTCAACTTTTTTCTTTTTTTTTTTAAGTTTTTATTTAAATTCCAGTTAGTTATCATACTGTGTGATATTAGTTTCAGGTGTACCCTATAGTGATTCAACATTTCCATACAATTCCTGATGCTCATCACAACAACAAGTGGTGCGCTCCTTAATCCCCTTCACCTATTCCCCCCATCTGGCACCTGCCTCCCCTCTGGTAACCATCAGTGTGTTCTCTAGAGTTAAGAGTCTGTTTCTTGGTTTGCCGCTCTCTGTTTTTGTCCCTTTTTACTCATTTGTTTAGTTTCTTAATTTCCACATATGAGTGAAGTCATACGACATTTTCCTTTCTCTGTCTGACTTATTTCACTTAATATAATACTCTAGCCCCATCCGTGTCATGGCAAATGGCAAAATTTCATAGTTTTATATGGTTGAGGAATATTCCAGTGTCTGTGTGTGTGTGTGTGTGTGTGTGTGTGTGTGTGTGTGTGTGTTTCATCTCCACCTCTTTTGTCTCTCTCAGATCTAGGGTTAAGGTTCATGTTAGGGCCAGGGTTAGGGTTAGAGTCAGGGTTAGGGTATGTGCCTGGTATCCTGCAATCCAGACACCTCACCAGAGAATAAAACCCTAGACTTCTGCTGGAGCGAGAATAGACATGCCAGCATCATTTCCTCATCTTTAAACTGGGATCGCAATTCGTCTGTGCTGTGCAGGGTTGTGTCATCTGTATATAATTCTTTCTCTTTCCCTCCCTCGCTTCATCCATTTGTGGATAGATAAGACCCTGTGGGAAATTTCATTCCTTTGCTGAAGAAATCTATTTTTCTCCAACATCATCATCATCATCTGCATCATTATCATCTTTTTTTTCTTTTTTTTTTCATCATCTTCTTCATCTTCATCCTCATCCTGTGTTCATTTGGGCAGCACTTTACAGAGTGTTACGCCTGTTCACACACCCCCTAAGGTACACTCTGATGATGGTCAGCTTAAGGAGGCAGGATATAACAGTGGTTAAGAACCTGGCCTCCTGAGCCAGAGAGCCTGCCCTTGACTCTTGAGTTTCTGCAAAGAATTAGTTTCATGACCTAATAAATTAGTGAACTTTTCTGTGTTTTAGTGGTCCCATCTGCAAAATGAAGACACTACTAAGACTTATGTCCTAGAGTTGTTAACAGTTGACATAAGTAAAGTTGACATAAGTAAAGCACTTAGAATAGTCTCTGACCCGTAGTAAATTCTCACTGACTCTTATTTCACAACTCTATTTTTGACCTCATTTTACAGAAGACTAACCAGGCTCAGAAAGGCTGTGACTTGCCCAAAGTCACACAGCAAGGAGGGGAGCAGAGCAGACATCTTCTGCTTCAGCAGTGATCTCTTCCTGGTCTGTCGTACTACAAAGGAATCAGAGAAGGAGTGGAAGGTTCACTGTGAGGCCTGTGACCAGTGGCAGCTTTGGGAAGCAGAACTATATACAGCCCTTAGATGGGATTGCTTTTGAGTTTCTGGGAAATTCACCTTAATCCATCCCACATTCCCACTGTCTAGCACTGTGTCTGGGCCAAAGTAAGCACTAAGGGAATATTTGTGGAAAGAACTGATAAGGAAATCAATGAGAAAAAACTGAGGATGAAAATACTAACATTATCAAGACTTCTGAATCCTGATGAATGAGCCAGATCCAGAGGATGCGGTAATCTAGATTTCTAGGGAAAAGGGACAGGCAGCTCTGCACCAAGAAAATGCCGCTCAGTTGCAATGTATTGAAAAGAGAAGGAGATGCCATTCTTGGTTTTGGAGAATGGGTCTATTATGGGGTATGTTCAGGGAGGTGGAAGTATTTGACCAGACTTACAGCTCTCTACAAGGCCTCACCTCTGAATAATCCTCCCTATACCCACTTCTACTCAAAGCTTGCTAGAAACGGAGCAGCTGTCCAATGGTTGGTCAAGAACAATTGCCAAATTTGCCCTAGTGAGAAGAGTCTCTCATGAAAATACCTAAATTCTCTCTTCATCCCAATAATAATCACATCTGTGCTTCACAAGACATTTTCTTGTGTGTGATCTCACTGGAATACCTCCAGGTTGCTCCAAAGTAGGAAAGATAGCATCTATTATCCCCATTTCACAGATGTGAATACTGAGGGCCAGAGAGCACAAGATCTATCCAGGGTCACTTAGGGAGTCAGGGTCAGAAGTAAGCCCTGACACAAGAACCAAATCCATACCCTGGTCTCCTCACCCAATTCATCAACATTCTGGAAGAATAGCAAATCCCATAGGCCAGGGGCCTAGTGAGACCACATAGTTCCCTCCTCTAATCCCACACCCCACCTTCCCATCCCACCATTTAGGTGTAAGGACCAGGGAAGGACACTGGGTCTCGAGTCTCCCAGGGTTGGAAGAGGTCTTGCTATGACCACAGCTGTCATGGCCCTTTGTAAGACCTTGGGCAATCTGAGTATTTAAGTGATCAGGAGAGTAGACTCTGGTAACTGCCTGGATTCAAATCCACATCAGCCCCATGTAGATTGTATGGCAAGTTACTCAATCTCTTAGGGTTCAGTTTCTTCATCTTTATAATAGAGAAAATCAGAAGAGATTTTAGCTCTATTTAAAGATTTCTCTGAGCAATTAAAACTTTCCATGATGGATCAGGCTGTCCCATCAGAGTATAAGTTCCCCATCACCAGAAGTTTATAAGCATCGGCTCTTAAGGAGGATGCTGGAAAGATGAAGCAACTATTGCAAGATATGTGGACAAGACCACTCGTTCCCACACTACCAACTACATCAGAATTGTCCAAAGAACATTTTAAAAATGCAAGTCCCTTAGCTCCACCCCTGGGGATTCTGATTGCAAACATGTCAGATATAGCTCAGAAACCTGGATTTTTCTTACAAGTATCCAGGTGTATTAGTTTGCTAGGGCTCCCATAGCAAAGTAACATAAACTGAATGGCTTAATAAAAAAAAAATATTTGTCTCACATTTCTGGAGCCCAGAAGTCTGAGATCAAGGTATCTGTAAGGGTTGGTTTTCTCCTGAGGGTGTTAGGGAGAATCTGCTCCATGGCTCTCTCTGAACTTCCAGTGGTTGACTGGCGATCTGTCATTCCTTTTCTTATAGATATATCACTCCAATCTCTGCCTTCACCTTCACATGACATTATCCCTGTATGCGTGTCTGCCTCTGTGTCCAAATTCCCCCTTTTTATAAGTCATATTGGATTAGGGCCTACCCTAATGATATTGATCATCTGCAAAGACTCTATTTCCAAACAAGGTCTCATTCACATTTCATTAACCAGGGGTTAGGACTTTCAACATCTTTTTCAAGGACTCAGTTCAACCCCATAAGTCCAGGTGATTCTAACGTGCAACCAGGGGTTAGAACCAGCACAATATAGCTTTCCCAATGGCTTGTGCATATAACCCCCAGGGAATCCTGAATAGCTGCAGCTTCCGATTCCATGGATCTGGAGGGCCTGAGACTCTGCTTTTCGAACAGGAGATACTGATATTTCATATCCAAGGACTGGTGCTTTTAGTGAGGTCATTCCCAGCACAAGATTCCCAGGATATTCTGAAAGGATCACCAAGCAAATAGGAGCTCTTTGCTTCATTTCTCTTGTGACAAAGGTTGCCTTCTCCTCCTCCTCCTCCTTCTTTCTTCTTCTTCTCCCCCTTCTTCTCCCCCTTTCTCCCCCTTCTTCTCCCCCTCCCTCTCTTCTTCTTCTTCTTCTTCTTCTTCTTCTTCTTCTTCTTCTTCTTCTTCTTCTTCTTCTTCTTCTTCTTCTTCTTCCCTCCTTCTTCTTCTTCTCCCCTTCTTCTCCCCCTCCCTCTCCCTTTTTCTTCTTCTCCCTCTTCTTCTCCCCCTTCTTCTCTTCCTTCTTTTCCCCCTCCTTCTCCCTCTCCCTCTCCCTCTCCTCCTTCTTCTTCCATCTCTGAATGCACAGAAGAAACCTACCACTAGAACTCAGCATCCTTCATGCCTGTTGGGAGGGAGTAACCTGGCAGGAACATGCATCATAGGGTGGGAAGAAAGCACTGGGCCGCCAAATTCTGGAAAAAGTTCTCATTTCCACGCCCCCTCCCCCCCCATTTAATTTTACATATTCGGGGTTATTTTGCTGTTCCTGTTGTTTTGTATCATTCCCCACCCCCAATCTCAACACCACCATCTGTTAACCCAGCCCAGCCTGAGCCCGCGCTGGGTGCACCTGGCTCCCATGAAGAGACTGCTGCCTGGTCACCTGCGCAGGCAGGCCTAGCGGGGCGGAGACTCCGGAGCCAGCGAGACCACCACCCCCTCCCCGCCCCAGGGCGGAGAGAAGCCCACCCTCTGCACTGGTGTCAATCCCCCAGGCCTGCGGGTGAAGATGCGCCCCGCCCAGCAAGCACAGCCCCGCCCGCCCAGGGCCATCCTGATGGGGCCAGGGCTGGCCGGGCACAAAGACGACAGCTGCTCGCCAGGGCCGGAGAGGCCACAGCCAGAGGGGCAGCCGCCCGCGCCTTGCAGCCGCCTTAATTTATTTATAGATGCGCCGGCTCTTTATGTGGCCTAGTTAAGGACGCCTTTCCATAAATACATAGAAACGGATGTTATTCTAGAACCCACCAATAATAGACACAGCTGTAGAGATTGTTGCTGGATTAACAGCCCCACCTCCCTCTCCGCACCCCCTCCCACCAAAATAGAAAATAAAGTTTAAAATGCATGTGGGATTTTTTTTTTTTTTCAAGTGTTTGCATGCAGGAGGGAGGTTCTGTTAACAATGAGATGTTTCTTTGAGAGCAAAGACAGAATTTCTTAAGGAAACAGAAAATTGCGAGCTAAGGCTACATCTTTACCAACCAAAGACACAGCTCTCATCTTCCCCTCCCAGGATTGTGGTATCTGAGCCCTGCGCTTTCATCCTTAACCGTGAGCATCTGTTTAACCCAAACATAATCCTCGTGTTCCAGAGGCCACACGCGGTTTATTTCTTTGCAAAAATATGACGTGCCAAAAACAATTCTGGCCCTTTCCTATGCAATCCGTTGTTTGGGGTGCTGGCCCAATCGCGGCTCTTTGGAGTCAAGGGGCCGAGAAAGAATGAAATCATTACAGAGCTGTGGAGGAGTCCTCAGCCCTTATGCCTTTGTTATTTCTCCCAGTTCGTTCTACAAACCCTTAATTCTATTACCCAGCTGTAATTTGGCTCTGTGTCTCTCCAGCATTCTTTCCTTTCTTCTGCCCCCTTTCTTTTTAATCGATGGATTCATCTGTAATTGGATTTTCTCTGGCTCTTACCAGCTATTAAAAGTAGCTATGTGTGTGTATGTGGGTGAGTGCGCTTCCTAACTAGGCCACACTTTCGAATGCCTGGCAATCCTGAATCTTGTTCGGGTTTCTTAGTATGAATTCAATTCCCCAGCTCCTTTTGAGGCAGTGGAGAGTAGCAGAGAATACAAGGTCTGGAAGCCACTGAAACCATCCCATGTTTTGTTTTGTTTTGTGTAAGGCTGACATTTATTGAGCTCATACTATGTGCCAGACGTTCTTCCAAGAGCTTTACAAGCATTAATAACTCTCACCACATCCTTTTAGGGCAGAGACTGTTATTACTCTTTTTTGGAGTAATGGAGACGGGAGGAGGTTAAGTAACTGGCCGAAGGCCACACAGTGAGCTGATGGCAGAGCTCTTGATCATGCTGCAATCTTCCTAAATTCTGCCCCATTCCTAACTGTGTGGGTTTCGGCGTGGCTTTTTTCTGCCTCCGTCTCTGCGTCTCTGCATCTGTAGAATGAGTGAGAGTCGGAATCCCTTGCAAGATGATTTTCAGAACCATCTGAGAAAACAGTGCCTGACTCACTGGGGCTCAAACACACAGTGGATCCTAGTAATCCCCGAGCTATGAATGAGACCAACGACTAAAATAAAGGAATCCTATGATCATGGACAGCAGGAATAGAATGCTGGCTTTGGAGGCTTGCTTACTACACCATCACGGTCTCTGCTTTGGACAAATGACCAGAAACGGAGCAGATTTCTTTGTAAAATCACTATAAAGATTCTGTTGTTGGCAAGCCTTCCCTCTTTCTAGTCATCTCTCTTCCCAGATGTAAAATAATGGGGTAGAATTAGCTGACCACCACCACCTCTTCTGTAAGGACCTCAGGGGACAGGCTCAGTGCTGTCACATCAAGGCTGGACCAACTCTTCCATGGCAATCATGAAGCACTTGACCACTTACCCACTTCATTTCATGCAATTCTTTAACCATCACCACAAATGCATATAGCCAATAGTCTTATCTCCTTTACACAGATGGGGAAACTGAGCCACAGAGTGGTTAAGTGACATGCCCAAGATGGCACAGTATGTGACAGAACCAAGACTCAAACCACACTCTCTCCACTGAGGGCCCATGACACACACACACACACACACACACCCCACCCCACCCCACCCCAACCCCGCCAGTTGTTTCCAGGTACAGGATCTCAGGGAAGATCTGCAGCACTTGACTTTGTCATTGAGACAGGGTGGGGCAGGGTGCAGGGAGTGAGTCAGGCTCTAGGGATAAATTACTGAGGGACGATGGATCTGCCAAACTGACTCTAGAATAACTTGTTGCTTGACCATCACTTAGATTGTGTAATATTTCTGACCTCCATTTTTTAAACAATCTGTGATTTCACAAGGTTGTTGAATGAAATAAGATGTGAAATGTTTAGCACCACATCTGGGCCTAAAAGATTCATGACTTCCTAAATCATAGGAATTATTATTACAGTAATTATTATTGTTATTGGAATGGATTTTGGATTTTTAGATATGAATCTTAAAATATGCATACATATGCAAATGTATGCAAGGTTTTTAAAATATAGCTACCAAATTCCTTTTATGTCAGATTAAGGTCTACTTTTCTTTAATCAACTTACAGAATTCCCTCCCAGAAACTGAGGACAGAATTGGTTCTAGCCCATGGCCTTCTGTCTGCCCCTCTTTCTACTGGGTCCTAATGCTGCTCAGAGAGACACAAAACAAAACACAGCTTTGTCATTTAAGGAGGGGGAGTCAGGAATTAACCTCTACTGTGAAACTGCAGAGTAATATAATTTCACAACTTCCAACGTCTGGCAAACTCCACAAGCAGTATTTGCAAAAGCAGTTTTGCAATGACCACACTGGGGAAATCCCCAAAGAATGTTTATAAATTCTACAGATTTAGAGACTTAATTCTAAATTCTCCAAAAATCATATCATCAAAAAATGTAACACTCCTCTTCAAATTAAAATGGTATGTGTATATTGGGATCCCTGGGTGGCGCAGCGGTTTGGCGCCTGCCTTTGGCCCAGGGCGCGATCCGGGGGACCCTGGATCGAATCCCACTTCGGGCTCCCGGTGCATGGAGCCTGCTTCTCCCTCTGCCTGTGTCTCTGCCTCTCTCTCTCTCTCTCTGTGACTATCATAAATAAATAAAAAATAAAATAAAATAAAATAAAATAAAATAAAATAAAATAATAAAATAAAATGGTATGTGTATATTAATTCTAACATAGCTCAGAAATGTAATTTAATTGGATCAAAATTTCCAGACTGATCATTACAATATTGTTTGAAGTCATAGGTAGTCAAAAGCAACTTATAAATCCAGTGGTGAGGAATCAATTCAATCACACATGCCTTCTCTACAGTACTAGCTGGGGGCTAGAGGAAGGAGGATAGAGGGAGTCACTGCAAATGGATAAAGAGAGTTTTTTTTTGGGGGGGGGTGATGGAAGTGTTCTTGAATTAGAAACACTTATGATTTCCTAAGCTTGTCACTAAAAATTCTAAATTTATACTTTAAGAGGGTGAATTTTATAGTATGTGAATTATCTTAATTAAAAAAAAGGTAATGGAAAAAGAGTAGAATTCTTTGTAAATTGAGTCAATACACTGATAGAAAATCTGGAAAAAAGTTATGTTCTAGAACTATACCTATTGACATAGACTAATAGACTATATGTACAAAATAAGATTCAAAATACCAAGTCGGGAGAAAAAAATCACATTCCAGGTGACCATGTAACCTATTTTTTTAAGATTTTATTTATTTATCTATTTATGAGAGATACAGAGAAAGAGGCAGAGAGAGAGAAGCAGGCTCCATGCAGGGACTCAATCCCGGGTCTGCAGGATCACGCCCTGGGCCAAAGGCAGGTGCCAAACCGCTGAGCCACCCTGGCGTCCCAACCATGTATCCTATTTTGATGAAAAAAATGATATCTGTGTCTAGAGGGATCTAGAAGAACATATACCCAAATCATTAACTAGTCATTTCTAGAATTACAGGTGGTTTTATTGCCTCTTTGCCTCTCTAGGGAGAGATAGATAGTGTTTTTATTTTTTTAATAAAAGGAGAGAAAAGAAGAAAACAATGATTCTGAGGGAAGGGGTAGGAGAGATGACAGATGGAGATATTTTGCTTTAGACCTTCAAAGAACCCAAAGTGAAGAAGCTTCCACAATGTTCTTGTTTCCGGTGAACCCCACAAGATGTGCTGTGTCAGAAAGCAGCCATCAACTGCCAGCAACACAATGACAAACAACAAACAATGCTTCAGTGTTTATTAGTTGATGGCCCTCCCCCAGTCCTTTCATTTTGATTTAGAAAATGCAGACACTGTTCTTCCTGGTAGAAGTTACAAGCAAAGCCAACTTCATTTATCAACTGCTTTCTGATAAACATAACTACATTTCATCTATTATCAAAGAGACCTTATTTGTCCTGTTATTAGTGATTTGTTAGTTGGTTCTATTTTACTGACGTCAGGTATACAGTCATAGATAGCTTTTGAGAAGGAGAGGAGAAGAAAACTGTTTTCAGAGAGCCTACTGCAGGTGGGGTGTGTTTCAGGCAATATTGACAGTGATATTTACTTAACCCCGACGAAGGACCCATGAAGGGAGTGGTATGACCTCCACTGCTGGAGGCAGAGAGAGGCTGGTTCACCAGCTGGGCGGTGGGTAACTAAGCAGGGTCAGAATGCCTGTGTCTGACCCCCAAGAATCATGTTCTAATCCTCTACAACTCTCCCCTGCCCTTGGTCCCACAGGTCCTTGTAGCCAACTAATTATCAAACTGAAACATAGATTTCTGGAACGGCGTCTTTGAAATAAAATTGATCAGCTGCCAAACCACTCACTTACTAAATTGCTAGCGTTCAGCCCTGACCTTCGTCACTGAGGACGAAGCCCCTGCCTCCCCCAAGCACACACGTGCTCCATGTGCTGCAAACATCATATGGAGGGTGGGGAGGAAGACAGGGGAGTAGGGGAAGCAAGCCTTTCTCTCTGCGGCTTCTCCACCCAGCAAGGGCTCCCCTGGCCCCAGCCCTGCAGTTGGTCCCATTATCGCTTCCACCCCAGCTAATTATAGTCACTGATTACCTAACAGCAAGCCCCACTGTCACCTGCTTTGGCCTGACGGATTATGCCATCTGGGCCACGTGGCCAGGGTCCGAGAGCCACAAGAGGTCACAGAGAGGGGCAAATGGCTCTGAATGGGAAGAAATGTGTTTACAGCCCTGACAGCTGACTGGGCCATTAAAGGGGCTTTAGCTGTGTGTTCCCAGCTGAAACCCCTCTCCAGGGGCCTCGCTATTAGCTAATGGGATGTGGCTGCGTGTATTGCTCTGATTCCAAATGTGGACATGCTAGGGGACTGACTGCATGCTCTCCTAAAAAAGGAAAAGAAAAAGGACTTAGGAGTAACCCAGAGGCTCACAGTTGTTTGGGGACCTGGTTGAAAGGGCAACAGCACATGCCTGCAGAGGCCATGCTCCATGGCCGATGGTATCCAAATACATTTTCCATTTCCTGTGCTCATGAACATTAAATGAACACATGTATAAAACACACCTCATGACACGAAATAAACTCTGCAAGGCAACTTCCATTTCATTAAGAATGAAATGTCCTTCACAGCAGTGCATCTATCTCAAACTTGAATGTGCTTGTGTGGGACCTGGAATCTTACCACAGTGCAGATTCTGAATCTGTGGATTGGGGTTGGAGAAAGGGTGAGGGAGTGCAGAGTCTGTATTTCTCAGGAGTGCCTAGAAGCTGAGACCACCTGTCCATGGACGATGCTTTGAGTAGCAAGGAATTGGTTCCTTATCAAATGAAATTAAATCAGTGAATTACCATTACACAAAAATCCTATAAAATAGTTATTTCTTAAACTGTAGTACAGAACACGAGTCAGCTAAGGAGGCTGCTTCCACTCCTACAGGTTCCCAGGGGATTAAGTTCAGAAATCACTTCTTACTCTGCACCCCCCTGGGAATTCCCAGTACATCATTAGCATATTGGAGCTGAGGAGGCCTGCAGTGTACTGTTCCACTTTAGAACTGAACAGTTTGCAGTCAACTAAAAGTTTGGTGCTTTAT